>NW_027122474.1:2400000-3600000 GCF_030686945.1 Centruroides vittatus | reverse complement strand
GGCAGTAAATGTTATTATTTATTTAATTGTTTATTTAATGTTATTATACCACTGTTATTTTCATATTTTATTGTAGCCATTCTTGTTGTTTGGTTGTATTTCTTGCCTTACTGACATTACTCATAATCAGTTTAAATAAATAAATAAAGTCAAATATTTAATACAGAGAACATTTTTAATGTCTTACCCTAATTACCATTCATTTAATTAGAAACAGAAAACAAAAAACAGGAAATTTCCATAAATATACAAACAAATTATATAATTATTTTTGTGGATAAATTAATTTTAAAAACAACTTTAAAATGGAAACACTAGAACTAAACATCTGTGAACATTTGTGTAGTGTTTTACAGTTCCTAACAATTTTATTCATTATATCATTCTACATTGGTATGTTCTTTTGGAATTAAACTGTTTTCATTTAAACATTTTCATAATATTGGATATATTTACATAGTATTATAAAAAATAAATAACATGATTATTTTTATTTTTAACTGCATATAAAAAATTATTACTATAACTTACCTGTATCCAATATCACCAATAGGACCATGCGATAAATATACGGTAGCTATTTCATCACAATGAACATCAGAAGTAACTTTGTTCGTGTTGAATCTAACTGTTAATACTAAATAACAGGAAAAAGTATTAAAAGGAATCTCTACTCTAATGTTATAGAATTATTTTAAAATTATGTTTTGCTTGAATTTCACAATACAAGGTAGCTTCAAGAAGTTTCCAGAATTATGCTGGGTTAGTCAATTAAAGACAATGAACAAAGGAATGAGTGTCTTAGCTAAAGATGTCAGAAATATAGAAATGTGTTCAAACAAATCTGCACTCATTGAAAAGATAATAACAGTTACCATTCACTGAAGACGTCATAAAACAAAGTTTGGCAAAAACGTCAGTGGAAGAACAATGTGTAAATATCAAATTTTGTGTGTCATTGGGGAAAAACCCTCTGAGATCTTAAAGATGCTTCAGGACACCTATGTGGAATCTGCCACAAAGCATTCTCAAGTTTATGACTGCAAAAGTGCTTTCGTGAGGGACGAGAAAGTATCGCTGATGATTTGCAAAGTGGTCATCCATCAACATCAATGTCTGAAGAGGAAGTGTTGGTTGTTATCGAGATTGCGAGGTCAGATAGACAGCAAGTCAATTGAGCAGATCACCAAAACAGCAGGAATTTCAGTTGGAAGTTGTCATTCAATCCTGCATGATCAATTGAGCATGCACTGTGTTTGCCAACACATGGTGCCACAAATGCTCGTGACATACTTCATGCGATTTCTACCTCTTCCTCTGGTTGAAAGATGCCATCAAGGGATGGCACTTTAAGAATGTGGATGAGGTTATATAAAGTGCAACATCTGCGTTGCAGGAGCTGTTGTGACACAGCTTCCAAGAATGTTTTCAACAGCTATACCAGTGTTGGCAAAAGTGTGTGGTTGCCAAAGGACAATACTTTGAATGACACGTTGCTTGATTTGTCAATTGTACACACATTTTTAAATAATAAACCAATTCTGAAAACTTTTTGAAGCTACCTTGTACATAATATCTATAGAATAATTCTGATCATATATCTTATAACTCAAAATTAAGGTAAATTCAAATTTGCTTTAATTTAACAAAACTTAATTTGTTTTTTTAATAGAAGGATTTGATATATAAATTTTAATAAAACATTTTCTTACTATTTTATTTTATATTTGATATTTACTTAGCTGTATGATAGACAAAATATTTTCGATTTTAAAACAAAAATATGATAATCAATATTTATTAAACAGAATCAAATGCATAAATCTTCCTTGTAAGGCTGTAAGTTTAAAGTATTAACAAAAACAAATACTGTTTTTGCTTTATGAAAAAACAAACTAATGAGAAAAAAGCAATTTTATTAAGAAAAATTTCAAACTGTTGTTGTTTGCCCTATTAAACTTGCAATATGTTAAAATTGTAAGGGATTGATCATGTATGATCATTACCCATATATAATCTAATCGTATTTAATAGAATATCATGATGATTACTAGAGTCACTTTAATAGAATATAGATGAATTATATATAATCATTAATATGCTTGATATTGTTCATTTGACAAAATAATTATGAAACAAAAGTGTAGTAAATGACTGAATCACTTTTGCATAATTATTCATAAGAAGAAAATTTTATATAAAAATAGGAAGTGTGTCCAAAAACTTTCCAAATTTTTAAAATAAAATGCCAGTGCAAAGACACAAGGATATCTGGTAAATGTCATATTGTACAACTGATCTCTGAGTCAGTTGAAGTCAGCTTCTTCCAACTATTTGTTTCTGTCTGATTGAGTAAGAGGCTTTACATTTATTGAGGTTAAGATTAAGAGGTTTAAAAAATAAAATAGAAGTTTTTAATAGAACATAAAGAAAGACAGAAAAAGGAACATGTTTAATAGATTATAAAAGCACAATATAATAATAAATATTATATCAATGTTTTAGGAAACTATTAATTAATTTTTAATACTTATCTAACTGTTTTTAGACTTCCATCAATATTTACATACATTTATTTATATAAATCACAGATATTAAGTTTTATTAAATAAAATATGCAATTCATCAGAATTAGCTATATAGTTATAGCATGACTGTAATACTACACGAAGCTTCTCTCCACATGAACTAGTTAATCCTGAATAAAACAATAATGAAGTAAATGTTTCTGAGTAAATTTTAATTTTTATTATTATTACTAAAAGAAATTATTACAGCACAATGTGGGGAAAATGAAGAGTTTGATTCATGTGGTACTGTTTATTAGGGTTTCTCAAATGGGATCTCGGCTGTTTTTTTAACCCGGGAAATTCTTCTCATCCTGGGAAATCCTGAAAACTTCTTAAAAGTTCACGTTTTTCTTTTTCTGTGTTAAGGTTGAGGAAACTTTTCAGATAGAAAGTATAATTTAAAAAATAAAGTTAAATAAGTTCAAAAATGAAAAGATCCAGGTGCAGGACACGTGTGAAGAAACAAAAATGATCGAGTCTCAGACCTGCTAGAGAATGGAAAAGAAGTTTGAAAATAAAAGGAATAACATTTTTTACATATCATTTCTCATCTATGTGCAGACTAAAAAAATAACAAAGAAAAAATCTTTGATATTTGTTGGCAATTTGAATGAGAATAAAAAACACTTTTTTTTTGTTAAATATTTAAAATCAGATTTAAAGTGCATTTTCCTGAATTATTAAACAATAAATTCTCACTTGTTATAACATTATGATATTAAACAGTAGGCATTTTATAAAATGTTATATAACGTAAATTAAAATGCCGATAGATACAGGGCGAAATATATCCAATAAAGAATTCATATCACAAAGGAGTTTTAATAAAAACTGCTGTAAATACTATCTTCCATTGTTAAATTATTTTAATAATAAAGAAAAATACAATTAGAAATACATTAAGTTGTTTTATCAAAATTACTCATTTATAAAATTATTCATCAAAAAAGAAAGTTTATTTTCTATATTTTTATTTTTCT
Organism: Centruroides vittatus; assembly: GCF_030686945.1. Classification (NCBI taxonomy): domain Eukaryota; kingdom Metazoa; phylum Arthropoda; class Arachnida; order Scorpiones; family Buthidae; genus Centruroides; species Centruroides vittatus. The sequence goes on along the minus strand of NW_027122474.1, from coordinate 3,596,450 downwards.
TTCATATTGAAATAATTAAACATCAAAGACAATATTTACAGTAATTTTTATCAATATTATATTGATGTTAAGTAGCTCCCTAACTTATTAAAGGAGTTTTATTTTCACTAATCAAATTACACATCACTTAATTAAATCAAAAAACTAGGGATTATGCTCATATACATAGTAGTGTATGTAAATGCCTCTAGATAAATCATAAAACATAAATCAATACATATTTCAAATATTTTAAAAGTCAAAAGATTCTATAACATAAAGCAACGATACATAATATTTTGTGAATATAAAGTAAATGTAGATTTTATGTAAATATTCTTGGTTTACATACACGAAATATACACTATTCTAAAACTCATAATATTTGAAATGAATATTTACAAATAAAAAATCAATTTTTTTTACTTACCACAGAAAGTAATCAATACTGGGAGCAATATTAATGTTTCAAGACTCACAACGAATAAAATCTGATAACGGCATTTAAAATCACTAAATATACTTGTATTGTGGGTTTGGCATAAATAATACGAAATTGTGAGAAAACACAACAACACTGTATTACCTGAAATATAAAAAAATTGTATAAATTATTAAAATTAAGAGTTTGGCTACTTTTTTATACACACAACACAGATTCATTTAAAAATACCTTAATGAACATATAGTTCATTAAGCTATTTTCAACACTGGCGTGAAGTTTACATATAGTACACTTCACGCCAGCATTTAGAAATTGAATGACACTTCCGTGTTGCGGCGTTACTAACAGCAATTTATTAAACTTCAGATATACTCACAAGTACTTTCAACAGTTTACAACTGTCATCCTCAGGCAAAATCAAATACCTTTATTATCAAATTATCAGCTTTTTAACGGAAATTTCAAATTCCATTTTGAAATTTGAAATTGCTGTGCAGAGGATGCTGCACAGCAATATGAGTGATGAACAAGATGTTAAGTTTACAGCATGCCAAACAACAACTCCTTCAGTGTATTTTATGAACTCGTGAGACACTGTTTTTCCAGAACAGAGTGTATAACCATCACAATGTGCCCCATCTGGCTGAGTATGCTCCACGATGCATGTGACATACACGACACCAAGTACCTTTTATGCTAAATATTTGGTGCAGAATTTGAGATGAACAGCTATTCAATCATTGACAGCACTCCAAATATCTGAAGATCCTAAACCTGACAGTAGATGAATGAATTGAAGACTTGCCACTGATACAACTACAAGTTTACAGCCTGCATGATAGCATGCCACCTCATACCCTGATAGATGTACAGTCCATCAGTAGCTCGCAGATCAGTTTAGCAAATGCTGGATAGGACAACACAGCACCATTTGAAGTCTGCCATGTTCCTCAGATTTCACCCCTCTGGATTTTTTTTCCTGAGATCACCTAAAAGCAGTATACAATGTATACCCAGCAGTGTCACAGGATATTGGCAAACTAGAGAAACATATAAGAAAGGCTAGAGAAACTAGAGAAACACATATGAAATGGTGACCACTGGATGTTTTACGTGCCATTCATAACATTACACTTGAAAATCTACGTCGTCATACTGCTGCTGAACATATTCTGTATCAATTTATCAATGTTGTCTTTATCCTCTACAGTCACATGTTATTTATATATTATGTTAATTCATCTTAAATTGATTTCCTTTCATTATTTTTGAGCTGGAATAAACATTCACCACAAGCATATAGTCATGCAATGCTAGAAAGATCTCCTTTGCTCCTGGATAGATGTTTAAGTGAATCCTCAGTGTTTTTTAAATTAATTTTTATCAATCAATAAAATAATATAATTAATAAATATTAAAAATATAATATATATAGAAAAGGATTAAACAGATTAAACTTTGTTTATTAAATCAATCAATTTGAATGAGAAGAAAACAAGCCGAGAAATAAATTTATTTAGATAAATAAGGAATTTTGATTCAATAACAATTATTTTAGAAATTAAAACTAATCTGGTAAAAATCTGATTTTAAAAACAGAATTTTGTTTCCCCCTCCCTTTCTTTTAAATGGTGTAAGTTTAGATTAATTAAAGTTTCTTTAATATATCTTTCAACATTAAATAGGAATGCCATTATCATCATCAACTGGATTAAGAATTCACTACAATGATGATAAAGATTCCAAATTCAATAAAGAGAAAAAGCTTCCCATACTACTAAACTCCAATGTCATATGAATCTCAAATTAAAGAAATTAAAGTTCTTTAATTTGAGATTCACTTTTAATTCTTTAAAAGTTCAGAAGTTCAAGATTCATTCTCTTCTATTCTTTATGAGTTGTCTTACTTGAGATTCATCTGACACCAAAGCTAAGCAGTTCTCAAAATGTTTATCTTTTTGTTGAATTTACACTCCTTACTATAGAAGTTAAAATTTTTTTATCAATCATATTTTATACATTACTAGCAGGTAGGCCTGGCGTTGCTCGGGCAAAAGTAACGATAGCAAAGATTAAGATTATTACGTTATAGTCAACCTTACCTGTTTTCACAGAATGCAAGAATTGGGTCCCCCTGTTTCCAGACTAATTAGACAATTTTTAGATGGGTCTAAAAATATGTTCGATTTCCTGCAAAAACGAATAAAACTGCATCTGCATCTTGCCTGTCGCTTTCTCTTAACAATTCCATCATTACTTAACACTTCCATTGTTACTTAACACTTCCATCAACAATGGAAGTGCTAAGTAATGGAAGTGTTAAGCCTCAATCCTGTCCCTTTCCCCCATGGAAAGGAATTTCGAAAAATCCCTTCTTAGTGTGCGTTCTCGTGACATACCCTAACTGTGTACCAAATTTCAACTTCTAACCGCTTGGGTTCTGCACTGATTATTATTATTATTATGTTGGGTTAAGTTAGATATACTCGGTTAACACCGGTGGCTAAGTACTATGCCGGACCAAAGTCAAGGCATAGTAACCAAAACAGAAATTAAAGAAGTGTATCAGTGTGTGTGTCTGTATTCAGGAATTTTCTCACAATATGACATGTATTCAATATAGTGGTTTTCTGCAGTGTGATGTATGTGTTTCTATTCAATTCCAATGTGCCCAGGCTTTTGTATAGTATGTGTGGTATGACACCTGTAGAGGAGAGAACAACAGGTACAATAAGCACCCTATCCATCCTCCACAGATGCCTTATTTCCTGGGCAAGTTCTGTGTACTTGCTAATTTTTTCAGTGCATGCGTTTTGTATATTGTGAGTGTTTGGAATGGATATGTCTATAATGTATGTGATTTTATTGTGTTTGTCAATGAGTGTGATGTCTGGTCTGTTGTGGTAAATTGTTTTATCTGTGATTATGGCTCTGTCGTAGTACATTTTGTGCGTGTCGTTTTCCAATATTGTCTGTGGAATGTATTTGTAGTATGGTTCGTGGATGTCTACTAATTTGTGTTTCTTTGCAAGCTCTTGGTGTATTATATTTGCTACTTGGTTATGTCTGTGTAAATAATCTGTCTGTGCCAAGAGCTTGCAACCAGAGGTGATGTGTTGTATAGTTTCTGGCATGATGTGACATTTTCTGCATGTGTCATTTGTGAGTGTTGCATCTTTGAGTATGTGTTTTCTGTAGTTTTTAGTATTTATGACCTGATCCTGTATGGCAATCATGAATCCTTCCGTCTCCCCAAAGAGGCATCCCCGAGCTAACCAGCTGTTTGACGCAGTTTTGTCAACAAAATCCTGGGCCAGATCGTAAGGATGCCTGCCATGGAGTGCCTTTCGAGCCCACGATTGCTTAATGGTGTCTATGCTTTTTATATGTTGTGTTGTGTCCATATGATGTGAGTGTAAGTTTAATGGTGTGTTATTCGAGTCTGCTAGAGTTACTGCTTTATGTAATTGTGATGTTTCTTGTTTTTTGTAGAAAAACTCTCGCAGTGACTGTATTTGTTTGTAGTGAAGGTTAACTATGTCAATCAGGCCACGTCCGCCATCTTTACGTGGAAGAATTAATCTTTCTGTGGCGGATTTAGGATGATGTTGTTTATGCTTAGTAAGTGTTGTTCTTGTTTTCCTTTGGAGTTGCTCGAGATCTGTGTGAGTCCAATGTATAACTCCAAAAGAATATGTGAGTACTGGGATGACATATGTGTTTATTGCTTTAACTGTGTGTTTTGCATTTAACTGTGTTCTGAGAATAGCATTTAACCTACTTTGGTATTCTTTAATTAATCTTTGCTTTATTTGTGTATGTTCTGTTAGTTTGGCCTGTTGGAATCCTAAATACTTGTAGAACTCGCCCTCTTCCATGGATTCAATAATGTCTCCATTTCCAAGTGCAAAATCTTCTTTCTTCAGGATTCCTTTTTCTATGTGAAGTGTTTTGCATTTATCTAGGCCAAATTCCATTTGTATGTCCTTGGTGTATGAATGTGTGATTTGTAGGAGTTGATGAAGTTGTTTTTGTGTGGATGCATAAAGTTTTATGTCATCCATGTACATGAGATGTGACAGTGTAAACTGTGTTGTTTTTTCGTGTCTGATATTGTAACCATATTGCGTGTTGTTTAACATGTTGGATAATGGGTTCAGGGCTAAGCAGAACCAGAGAGGACTCAAGGAATCTCCTTGAAATATTCCTCGCCTAATAAAAATTTGGTTTGTTTGTATGGAAGTGTTACTAACCCTGAGATGTAGTGTTGTTCTCCAGTGCTGCATAGTGTTTTGAAAGAATGCAATGAGTGATGGATGTATTTTGTACATGTGTAGAATATGTAGCAGCCAACTGTGTGGAACACTGTCGAATGCTTTTCTGTAGTCTATATATGCCATGTGTATGTTTCTGTGTTGTTTGTGTGCTTGCCGTAGAATGACTGAATCTATGAGTAACTGTTCTTTGCATCCCCTGTGGTTTCTACGACAACCTTTTTGCTGTTCTGTTAGAATGTTGTGTTCTTCAACGTGTTTGTATATTTTGTTTGCGATACAGGATGTCAATAATTTGTAGAGTGTTGGAAGACATGTAATTGGTCTGTATTGTGTGGGGTCTGTGGTATTGTTGTTTTTAGGTTTCATGTAGGTGATGCCCTGGGTAAGAAAATTTGGCATGTCTTGTGGATTGATGATGATGTGTGTTAGATGTTTAGCTAGTTCCTGGTGCAGTGATGTAAACTTTTTGTACCAGAAATTGTGAATGTTGTCTACACCAGGTGTCTTCCAGTTGTGTGTTCTGTTAACAGTGTATTGGAAATCATGTATGTCTTATTTCAACACAGGGCATAGTTGGTATGTTGTGCAAGTTTCTGTTCTCCTCCTCGATCCAGCCTGCATCAGCATTATGCGTGACAGCACTGGACCAAAGAGAAGACCAATATGTTGTGAGTTCTTCTTCTGTTGGTGTGCCACTGTGCTGTGTAACAGTGTTTGCTTTGTTATTGATTTGTCTGTAAAAGAGTTTTTCATTGTTTGTAAATAATTTATTTTGTTGTTTTCGTAGTGTACATGTTTTGTATCGTTTGAGTCTACGTGCTTTGGCAGCAAGTTTTTGTTTTAGTGTATCAATGTATTCTGTAATGTGTGTGTTGTGATGTTCATGTTTTGTGTGTGTTTTTATTTTCTTGAAAATGTTTTTGAGCTGTTTCCTTAATTTGGGTGTTATGTTGTTTTTAGCGTATTGTGTCAGCTTGCCTAATTGCTGTCTAATGTCATTTATTTGTATTTCTATTCTTCTCTGCCAGGCAGGCTTGTGATAGAATTTTGTTTTCTGTGTGTTTGTCTGTGATTGTACTTTCAGCCCATGGTGTGTCACTACTGTGACTGCTCCAGCATAAACTAATGTATGAATGTCTGCGAGTGTAGAAATTGAATGAATGTAGTGTGGTAGTAAGTGAGTGTTTACGTAATTTAGTGTTTTTCCTACTTCCTTTGACGTGTTGATTTTTGGTATTCGTGGTCGTTGTGTGGGATCTGTACCTGTATATTTAGTGAGTGTTTCCTGAAATATAAGTGAGAGCGTATTAACTAAATCCAAGTCTATGTTATCAGTGATGGATGAGGAAGTGTCTGTAGTATCATTAGTGGTAATTGTTGTATGTGTGTTATTATCAATGCTTGTTGCTGGATTATCCTGACAGGTTACATGATCTTCATTAATGTTAGATGTTTCTGTCTGTTGATGTATTTGATCAGCAACCTGTTGTTTGATAAGTTCAAGTGTTGTTTGTGCAATAAGGTTGTTGTGTATAATTGTTCTTTTTTGATCAACAACCCTTTGTTCCGTGACAGTGAGGTGAGGATATTGTTGTGTGAATTTATGGTGTAGTTGTTGTCTGTATGCTGTCATGTTTGTTTCAAGTTTTGTGATTGTGTAGTAAGTACGGATGATAAACTCGTTCATTTCTACTGTCCATTTCATCCGTTGGCGTGGTTTTCCAGCCTTTGTGGTCTGTGGATGCATTGCCACAGAAACACCAAGGCTGGGTTGGTTCCTCACATCTGTTGAGGGCATTGCAGTAGCCATGCTTGGGCCGGTGCTGCTTTCGCCACCGGTAACCAGGGGAGACTGTGGCCTATTTTTCGAACGTGAGCCTCTGCCTAACTCACGAACGCGGACCTTGTTAACCCGGGCGACGTCCGAGCCGGTATCACACTTTGATCTAGTTATCACCATAATAAATATCTCCACAGAATGTGGGTGTGGTCACTCTTAGCTTCATTTCTCCCCATAGACCTTACTGGCATGGGTGTCCCTACCAGGAGCTTATGCTCCAGCCTGCATTGCCCTATGGATCAGTAAAATTACTGGGCTCTCCCACCACGACCAGGTGGTGACCATGGGAGAGTTGTTGTTTATTATTATTATTATTATTATTATTATCAACTCATCTCAATTATATATACAGTAGAGAGTCGTTTATCTGAATCAATTGGGAACTGGGGTTGTTCGAATAAGTGATTTGTTCGGATAACCGATTATGTACGAAAAAATATATTAACCTGTCCGATGTTGAAATTTTTCTCCGTTGCATGTCGCTTCGTGTTGAATTTTCGTCGATTTTAACCCTAACGAAAATTTTTATAATAATAATCAAGGCTATTGTATCATTAAAAATTATTTCTTTATTTTGTACAAACAAAATAAATATATTGAAAAATATAAAAACAAAAAATTATACTTTAGAAGTAAATCTAGTATCAAAAAAGTTTGATTCGGCACGACACAGTCCGACTGGAAAGCGTTCGGATAACCGGGGTTCGGATAAACGACTCTCTACTGTATAGATAATAACAAAGTAATACACTTTAACTTTTATTACATAAAAAAAATTTATCATCAAATTATTAAGCAAAATCATAAATAAAGCATAAATTTTGAATCTTTTAATGATTTAATAATTCAGTTAATAATGAAATTTCAAAACACTTGTTAACATATTATTACAATATGATAAATAAATATAATTTATAGCTTTAGAATGTTAAATTTGTTTAAAGTATTTAAAGTTTTGTTAGTAAACAGATAGATACATTAATTCTATCGTAAACTACTTCTTAAAATATAATATAAAAGTTTAATTTTAATGTACCGTAGATAGCTAAGTTATATGAATTCAACAAGAGTAAAAGTTATAGCAACTGGATGCAGATTATTGATAACTGATAAATTTTAATTGTTTGTGAAGTTACATATTTAATTATTTCATTAATAAATTTATATTTAAAGATTGGAAATATATTTTCATTAACTTTGATGAATACAAAGGTGAATAATTTATTTTGAATAAATGAATGAGAACTTATACAAATTTCTTGTTTCTGTGTTTAATTCATTTCTATTGAGACTATCATCATTTTGCTAAATATAACAGTTCATAAATTTTTTCCTGCATTTAACTTACTTTAAAAACATCAATGAATTTTGGGAATTTATGAGATTAAAAACAAATCTCTTGAATTTTTCAAATAAATCTGAATCTAAATGAAGAAATTTAAACAACTTTTTATAAACTATACTATTAATTTCCTTGCTGATTTAATTTTCTGTACTCTTTCCACAAACTGTAATGTCTGAATATTTACTAGTTAATTTTCTTATGCAACATCTTTTCCTACTATACTATCTTTCTGTTTTTCAGAAAGTTTAATTAATTTACCTGAAATTCCCATTTAGATTCAATAATATAAAATGAACAATCTGCTAGATTTTTATAATGTATTCAAATTCAATTTTGTTTTATACAATATTTATTATTTTATCAAAATGTATGAATATATCTATATTCTAAATACTGTTTTCTAGTTAATTAATCATATTAGAATGGTTAACAATCTTAAGAACTAAAAAATTTATGTTTCTTATTTGATTGTAAACTTAATTTTCAATTGCTACAGGGTGTTCAAAAAGTTACTGTGCAGTGGAATGTTTAAATAAAAGTAAAGTTTTACTCCAACCAAAGCCGAATTATCGGGCTAGAAACGGCTACAACAATAAAGCAAAGCCGATTTAACGGGTTAGCTGATGATGTTTGTTTATAGTAAAGTTTTATGTATGATATTGCATTTTCTCGTAGAGCAAATGCTGGAGATGTCCTCCAAAATCTGGGGAGACATCTAGAGACCTAGCAAGCCAGATTCCATTAGAGACTTTGCAATAAGCAAAGAAGTCTTTCCAAAACTCTAGTCTGAAAACCAGAACATATGTCAGCAACCGTAATTCCATCTACAGCAAAGTGGAAACATGGAATATACAATTTACAGATCTCATATGCAATGCTGTATGTATAACTTTAGGGTCATTACAAATTCTTCACTGCATAGTAACTTTTCGGATACCCTTTAAAATCTTTTTTAAATCAGCAATTTTTAAAATTCAGCCTTTAAAATATTAAGAAATATTAAATATTAATTACCTATTGATAATATCATAAATGGCATCTTTCTTATTGTCGTAGTTTTTCTGTAGAATTCTAAATATCCAAATAATAATAGTTTTCTATGTTTCTGCCTATAGTAATAGTGTATGGGTAAAAATACTAACCATAGACTTATATGAAAAGTATTTAAGATAATGCATGTTTCTTTAAATGATAATATTGCTAGTGCAATAGATGTGCTTGCAAGACTTATCTGAAATGAAAAAAACTTTAGGTAAAATAAAGTTCAAAAATCATCTAATAAAACTAATTTTAAAAAATTATTTATTACAATTTTTTTATAGTTTAAACTAAAAAAAATGTAATAAGTTAAATTAGTTAAAACAAACAAAAGAAATGGCTCTGCCATTTTATAAATTCTGATTTATTCAATGCACAAACATTTTTGGATTGCTCATTTTCACCAAGAGCTTTAATTCAAAAGAAAATTTGAATAAAGCTTGATAATGAAGAAACCCAAAAACATTTGTGCATTGAACAAACTTTTAAACTAGTTAAGTAACGATGTAACAACGTGTAGTCGGAGTAAGGCATCTCGCACCTTCATTTTCTAGATTATGAGGGAAAAAAGAGAGGAAGAATCATTTGTTCTCAACAATATATTTGATTTCTATTGTATCATTTAAAAGGTACAAATATAAGGTCAGAATAAGCCATTAATTAATTGCTATGCCAACGTACAATGAAAATTCTGTCTATCACTATGGGCCTTGGACTTACAGATTGACTCGTAGTGATCTTTAATGTAACTGTTTAAAAATACTATGTCAGTTATTTTTTCACTTGACTGAATGCAACATAGGTAAGACCGACAGCTACCTCTTTTTTACCTATATCTGTTTTGATTTTTGGAAGAGTTAATCCCTGTGATTTATGTATAGTCATCGAGTATGCTAACGTAAGAGGAAACTGTCTACGAGATCGCAATATACTGCCATTGTTTGAAGAGTGTGTTATGGGGATTATTGGAAACAGATTACAATAGATGAAAGGTCTCTGATAGCTATTGAATTCCACTAAAATAAACAGAGGAAGAGCTGGAGGGCGAGCATTGGGAACATATATAATGTAATGTATAGTTCCTAATGAACCATTGACGAGACCTCCTTGCACCCATAAGTTGACTCTCAGCATGATTCTGGCATTAACTGGGAGATTAAAATACTTGGAGAGACCAAGAGCTGAGTCATATTTGGACGAAGGCAGGGCAATATCTGGAGTGTTTTAAGATGCTATATAAGCAACAGGGCACCCAGTTGACTGCAAGTAGTCTTCATTGCTTTGTTTAACTTGCTCGTTTGTTGGATATAGCTCTACTGCCATTTGGAACTGATCAAGTTCATCTCTGGATAAATAGGCTCGATAAATAGACACTGCCAAGTAGGACATAACCTTAGTCAACTCATTTTGACCTCTAATACTGAAAAAAAACACGACCTTCATTTTGACCCCTATCTCCAGTTCTACAAAAATGTTCAACTCTCAAAAATTATCCATGTTTGAGAGTTAAAATTTTAATCAGTTCATCCTTGAATGATGATGAGTTATCCCAGAAAATTTCATCAAGATCAGACAACTCATTCTAGAGTTATGATGTTAATAAGGGATGCATGAAGTCAAGTGTTAGTTGTTGCTCAGCTTCGCCTTGCTCCGACAAACATTTATTTGTGTATTTCAAGAAGAAAATACAGCTATTTTAGGGAAACCAACAGTTTTAGTAAGAAGAAACATTTTTTCATCTTTATTTGAACCAATTTCAACTCACAATATCATTCAAAACCCTTCTGAACAATACCTGAACCAACTTCCTTTATGATAAAGGTCCTAAACGATTTTCCTTTACTTAAACTATTCATTTCCTTAAGTAGGTATATTTCCTCCTAGCAACTTATAAAATGATGCTAAGTTTTATAGAAAAATTCCTGAGTTGTGTGTGTGTGTTTTAACTGATTTAAACATGCCTATCTTAAAACAAATTATTTTAAGAAAATATTAAAGTAATAAAAAAAAAAAACTACCAAGTAATCAATGTGGCATGTCAACCATTAGAAAAACTTTCCAGACACACTACCAATTATTCAATTAATCTGACTTATCAATTGCCAACAATTTATTTCATGTAGTAGTCATGAACAAGTGTTCCATCACTGTTTATACGCAGAGTTCATTTAAAAGTTCTATCGATTTGTGAGGAACCCCACATCTATGAAAATACTTTCTAGAAACTTGTATGCTCTCTCTCTTAATGTTCTTGCCCAAATTATTATCTCAAACTTGATCTCCAACAACTGGTCATTACTCAAATCTCCCTGACCTCAATGTGTTGACTTCTTTTTTATCTCCATTAAAAAAGGGTACCTTTTTCTCCCAACCCTCATCTGCTCAACTTGAACAAGAGTAGCCTCTTTTCTCCAGATGTTCTAATCCTTTTTTCCCAAATAGGCCTTGTTATCGATATCTATAATTCATCACCTATCCATTTTCTAAAGAGTTAGAGTAATAGTACCCCTAGCCAAACTGGTCCGCACACATATTTGATGAATCAGTTATAAACAAATAGAAATAGCACTTTCTGTATCTTAAATTGTAAATAGACAGGCCACAAAATATTTTGTGGCCTGTCTATTTACAAGCAACTTGACTCATCAATTGAAAAGTTTGAGCACCATTGGGTTGGAGCATTACTGGGGTTATAAATTTTTATTAATAAAGCAGTCATGCCTCCCTTCATCTCCTCAGATTAATGAAGCAGTTTATGTTCCCTCTTAGCTATAATAATTATAATGAAAGGTTTAGTAAACTGCATAATACTTTAGTATTAAAAATGGGAAAGAAAGGACCTAACCATAGAGGAGAAGATCAAAATTGATATATTTCACCAGAAAGGGAATAAAGTAACTTGGATTGGTAAAAATTTGGAAAAACTTCATGCAACAATCCCAAAATATCTCAATAATAAGGAGCAACGAACAAGAAAACGAAACAGTGGGCGAAAGAGTTCAGCAACACCTCGAGAACAATGTGCAATTGTTTTGACATGCACTGCAAGGAAACACATTTGTTCAAAAAAATCAAGGATGAATAGAAGCTGAGCTGCAGTAAATCAACAATACATAATGTTTTAAGATCAATAAAAAATGTTTCTTTCATCAAAATACAGACAGCCAACCAACTCAAGGAAAAAAACAAACAACTTTGAAAGAGGAGAAGGATGGCAAAAAGTAATTTTCTCGGGTGAGAAAAAGTGGAATCCCAATGGACCTGATATTTTTAAGAATTATTGGACAGACAAGAGACTAGATCAAAAGCAGTACTCAAAGAGTAGCTGGTGGTGGTACACTCATAACTTGGGTGGGAAATGATGGAATGGAAAGACAGAGCTAGTATTTATTGAAGGTCAAAACTCCTCTCAAACTTATCAGGAACTTATGGACAGAAAATTGCTGGACAGATCTTTGAATTCCTGCAGGATAATGCAAGCTTCCATGTATCAAAATCAATTTTATCCTTTTTTCACAGCAAGAAATGTTCAACCTTTGGACTGGCTATCCCTCAATGCAGATTTAAACTCAATTAAAAATCTTTAGGGTGACTTGGTTTTCCAGTGGAAAGCAATACAATACCGTCACAAACTAAAGGCTGTTCTCGTCGAGGATGGGAAAATATTCCACAAGAACAACTGCAATCTTTGATTAATTCAATGTCTAATCATATATTTCAGTTTGTTTCCAAAAATGGCAGCAAAACAGCTACTAATTTTAATTTAAAGATATCATAAGTCAAGATGTTCTATTAATGTTGGAAATTCTATTTTTGCTAATAGTATCTAGCTCTTTTGTTTATTAATCATTTTTCTCCAAACTTGTGCAATAATTGTTGATATCTTACTATAAAATTTAATCAAAGTTACATGAAAAATAATAGAAACTTTCTAAGCAATTACTGTATGTTCTATTATCGTTGGAAGGACTGTATAAAGTATGAAAATATTTTATATAATAACTAAACTAAAACTAAAATTATTATTATATTTTACATTTCTCATATAACTTACTATACAAATTATCTGAAAAATGATAAATCCAGTAGTAGGTAATGTGTAAACATGAGGTTCCTCTTCTGCTGATAAAACTGTTGACACTAATGATGAGTCTTCGACATTGTCATTATCAAGACTTTGTTCTGAATTAAAACAATACCACTGAAAAATAAATATTATTCAAAATTACAACTTTTATCTCATATAATATAAATATATTTAAGATATAATGATTGCTGTTTAACTATTAATGAGTAAATATAGTCAGATGTTATGACAATTTACAATAGAATAAACTTAAAAGTATGGCGTAGAAATTGTGAATAATAATTTATGAGGCAGGATGCTATTAAAATGAATGGATAATATTTTTTTTTAAATTCCTCTTTCTTAAATGTCTTCAGTAAACACTATTCAAATATATTTGTTTGCTAGAAACAATACTGAAATTCTTCCTTCTGTATATTGTAAAAAGTCAACCTTATCAGAAATTTCCTTTACGAATAAAGCATTATAAACTGAAATTTATCATTCTAACATAAATTTATTTTCTACAAAAACATCTCATGAACACCACATATTACATAATCCATTTTTTAAGTTTTAAACTAGAGAAGTGGGTTTATAGTACACAATTAATATTACATAGTATAAACATACTGTAGTGACTCTGCATACTAATAAATTCCATTAAGATTTCCAGGATAATATAGCAAAAATTCGTGTGTTAACTCTTTCCAGTTTTAATATATTTTCAATAAATCACAAGTTATTTATACAAAGTTAGACAATATTAGAACAGAAAAACATATAGTATTATAGGCATATTATTATTAAGAAACAATTTAGATGCTAAAACAATACTAAATCTGATAATCTCCTCTCACCTGTACTGATGCCTACTGCTGTATTAAAAGTGTATCCAATTTTGATTCCAAAAACAAGCGCTAAATTAAAATTTTATTTACTGAAATTGCTTTATTGCTGTAGAGAAAAGAAAATACTGAATTTTACATCTATAATTAAATAGAGATTTATCACAGTAGAGGATATCGTTCGATTGGTAGAAGTTTTATTATAAGCTCATTTAAATTGTAGAAAAACTACACTACAAATGAGACTGGAAAGTAATGCTAATAATAACCTCATTCAACTTAGAGCTTTTTTTTGTTTCCAGTATTGTTTAATGAGAATCAAACATTCAAACATTTTCAATCTATATGAGATCTTCCCCAGGTCTACACTAAATGGAATGCATTTTGGAATGTTAACATATTTTGGATAAAAAAATAAAACTTTCAAATACATAAGATACAAAAATTGTGCAATACCAACTTAACTACAGGAAGAAGTACAAGAAATAATATAAAAATAAACATTAAAAATGTTATAAAACCGACGTATCCAGTACTGTATATTGTCACAAAGACACGATTATGTTATATGCTCGCATCATCGTTCTCATGTACATATAGTGTTTTCCAAGTATATGACAGGCGTTGATCATCTTTAAAGTTTATACAATGGTCTTTGTTTTCTGATTTAAAAAATATCAGGTTTAGTGATAAGGTTTGTTTAAAGTAAAATATGAATCATGATTTTATACAGCTTTCGAATATGTTAATTCATTGTTAACTTACTTCCAACTACTCGAAACTTCATTTTTAGTGTCTCAAACTGTTAAAAATTAATATTATCATTTGAGAAAATTAAGGTATACAGATTTGATATTCCATGAACATTTATGAGGTTAATGAGCAAATAAAAATGTAATAATTCTATTATATTTTTGTTATTTGCTCAGTGGTAGATTGATATGTAGACAGTGATATCATAGATGTTTGCTAAAATTTTATATAAAAAAATACCAATAATTTCAACTACAAAATTTTTCTGTTTTGGAATAAGACTTTTTTGTTGTATAATGGATAGTTTTTATTTTAAAAACTGTTAATTGTAATTACATTAAAAGAAAATTTATGTAGTTTTAAGTCATTCATGTAAGATATGAGATCAATTCTATAAAAAAAAAACTTGTTTGGGCTGTTCCAAATATTGAAATTAACATGAACTAACTGTAAAATTCAACCAAATATAGTACCAGAAGGAATCCCTAAGGAATGAACCAGTTTAAACTAAGAAAGGATTTAAAATATAGCATCAATTCTATAAAATACTTTGATAAAATACTATGTCTTTGTTCCAAATAATACAATTAATGTGTGCAAATAACTGTATAATTCAATTAGGTATATTGCAAGAGATAATTCCCTGAAGAATGGACCAGTTTGAATTAAGAAACAAAGGAAATTGGAATGTAACAAAAAGAGAAGATTAAAGAAGTTTTTCTGAATGAATAGTTGTAGTTCAATTCCTTTAAACATTAATTCTTAGACTACAGCCAATATGGCTGTAGTCTAGTCATTAATCTATATTCAGAATAATTTTAATAAAAGTGAAATGATATACTGTATAAGATTTTAGAAAATAAATAAATTGTTTTTAACTAACAAATTGTTTTTAACTAACAATATGGCTGTAGTCTAGTCATTAATCTATATTCAGAATAATTTTAATAAAAGTGAAATGATATACTGTATAAGATTTTAGAAAATAAATAAATTGTTTTTAACTAACAAATTATCATAATAAATGTATAGACATTGTAAAGGTGTTGATTATTTTAATCTGAAGTTCAGTGAAGACACAAAAAAGATTTAGTTTGATTTGATGGGATACGACAATGCAACACATGGGCAATCTGCCAGGAAGAGGGAGCTTCCAGGAGGACTTTTAATGGGAAACTGACCTCTATTTAGGTGTCAAGTGTGAAGAAACCTTGAAAAATTCCACATGACCAGCTTATTGTGAAATATAACCCCACAACCAACTACCAGTATTCAGTGATTTTATCCAGTCAGCCTCTGATGGACGCATTAAAAATGGACATCAGAATGTACATTCATTGTTTAATTTAATAAATTAAGTGATAAATTTATACACACATTAGATGTCGAATAAAATAATATAGTTTTCAGTTTATTTGCTATCTACGTTCTAATTGAATCTTGATCATCCTCTTAATATTGATTCACCTCTGTTATGGTGCCAAGTTCTAAATACAGTATTTTCAAGGCAAACTATAATGCTGGTCAAATCTAGAAAAAGATTGCATGTGCATTTCTAAGAAATGAAAAATAAAATGTTTCAAAATAAATAACTTTTGTTTTCTGATTCATCCACATCATGGTGCCAAGTCTTTTATGACATTAAAATACAATGAGAAAGTTTTATGATCTGTATTTTAAACTAAGAAGTAAGTTTCTTTATATTAAAAAAAAATTTTTCCCCCTTAATATTTTCTGTTTGTATTCAGCATCAAATATGATTTAACAAATTCTTTTAGCCTAAAAATTATAATAAATCCCCCAAAAGATGTCCACAAACGATCAATTTCCTTTAAATTTCTAATATTCATTTATCTATCGATTAAAAGAAAGCATAAAATTTTAATTTATTGCATATATTAATAAATTTATGTACTTCAAAATTATTTTAAACACTAATATCCTCTACTTTGGATATACAGATATTTTTATACTATACTTGAATTGTTTGAATGATTCAAAGACTTGCAATATTGACTTTAAATTGATTATATATAAATTATTATTTCACACGAATCAACAAAACATCTCCATTATTTGCACGAGGAGTTGTTTTCGAACTTCATTCAATGACTGACTTGCTTATTTTTATGATTTTCACAATCTGACATTTAGCATCATCTAACAGAGCACTTATGCTAATGAAAATCAACAAAATGGAAATTTATCAGCATTTCTAACACTTCTGCCATAAATGCCAACTTTGCTACCATAGGTAACATTAACCATAAATTTAATGTTTTAAAGACCAAATCTTCAAAAATTTGATTCAAATTTCAAATGGCTGGAATTAAAACCTAGTGTACAAAATTCATGTGTCCATCTTTTTAACATAATGATAAGTTACTTTCACTTTCTATTAGCTTTTTCCAATTAACAGTGTAAATTTTATGTTAATAAATTAATATAAAAATTATTTTATACTGTAATTGACTTAATTTTAAGGCAGACATAAGATTCAATCAATTTCATTACTTCTTTATATCCTTATTTGATTAAAAAAAACATGCTGAAATTAATTGTTATATTCCTATCATTTAAATTACTTGACTTACTAAGAATAGACATATACAAAATATTCACACACTACAAATAAACAAACCAATGAACACCATAAAATGATTCATAATACAGAAATAATCTAAGAAACTTTATAAATTGATAATACTTACGCCTCCTGATCCTCTATTCTGATCTCCTGCTAAACTAACCATTTTAAATTTACAACATATAAAGTCCAACTACAAACATTAACAACGCACTGAGAAATTGATTAATATTCAAATCCACTCCTTCCACATTGAAAATAGGAAATGTCATGTGCCTCGATTGCCCCTCTAACGGCAAAAATTGAAATTACATTTATTTTATTTTTAAAAATTACATTTATTTACTTAAGTGTATTAATTTAAAAATTAAAATGAATTATTATAAATAGTCTTCAATATAATATTTATATTTAAAATTAAAACAATGTTTTCATTATTTACTATAACTACGTGTCATTCAGCAATTATGGAGCGGGCTCTTTGCTTTGGAGGATCCAGATTCGATGCGGTCGGATCCTAAGAAATTTTTATAAATTGTATTTTCATAAATAAACAAATCAAGTAGTTCAATGATACAGTCCGTTTCATATGATAAGGACTGTATCGTTGCGAAGAATGGGCACTGTTAGGGGACAAAGGTGGCAAAACCAAATCTGATCTGTCCGGAAAAAAAAAAAAAAAAAAAATGTTGATTCAAAAAAATTCAAATGCTATGGCCGAAACATTAAAGAGGTATTTCTTCAAGAAAATTCCGACAAACTTTTTTCACCGACATTATTTTCTGTTTTCAATTATTCGTCTACTTTCAGTTCTCGTTAACAAAATTCAATAATCTGATAGGTACGAATTTTTTCAATGTGGATATTCGCCATGTTTCGTATCTGTCTGCAATCAGTCCCTCAATGTGTACACTTCGTGTCACGCGATACACATTCTCAGTCGTTGGTCAAATATTTCTCACAGACGCTGCAGCATATCTGGTGCAACGGATTATCATTGGGCCTGTGGTATCCAATCCATTGCTGAAGAAACATACGATTCAAAACTTCACAGACCTCTCTACGTAAATGAGGCATTGTCCCGTTTTGCTGGAAGATGTAGTCATCAGAATTTTGATCCAGATGAGGAAATAGTCAGTTTTGCAGCATGTCCAGGTACGAAAACCCGTAACTTTTGCTTTCTCGTAAAAGAATTACCCCTAACTCTTTGTAGAAGAAATGGCACAAAATGCATGAAATTTTGGTGAATCATATTTATGCTCAATTGTTGCATATAGGTTTTCTGTGCCCCATATTCACGCATTATGGCAATTCATTTTTCAATTTAAGTGTTGCTTCATCACTAAAAGTGAGGCGACGTGAAAAGACATCATTTTATTTCATACTCTCTTGTATGTCTGTGCAAAAGTTAAACTGCCCGTGATATCTTGAGCTTTTAGGGCCTTTAATAACTAAAGCTTATAAACTTTTATAACTAATCGTTTGTGCAAAACTCTTCCCATTTAATGGCTTAGCGATTTACAAGTACGTGGACTCCGCGCGCAAAATTCTCTGATTTGATTCACATTTTTTCTGGTCTTTTGGGCGTCTTAGATTTTTCTTTTTGCAAATGCATGCTTTTCTTTAAACTGTCAATACCACAAGCAAATGTTTGTGTTACATGGTGGATCACTGTTAAATCGCCTGCGAAACTCATGTTGCACAATGATTCTGACCTCATTGTTGCAGAACATAGAACATCTCTTACATAATCTCCATTTTTATTTACGATACTATCTAGTGGCAGTATACAAAATAGATTTGAATGCAGATGGTACATGAAATTCGAATAATTACTTTATCGATTGGTGGAAATCGCATACTTCTTAGGTAATAATTTACATAATTAAAGTAATTAAAAATGGTGGAGTTATTTTTACAAGACCTGTAATATAATTTTCGATATAATAATACAAATTTATATACAGTATATTCATTTATTTGAAGAATTCAAATATAGATCAGGAATGGCGAATGTTTTTGAGCCCTCGTGCTATACAGCAAGCATGCTCAGCTTTAAGGATGTTTATGCGTGCTGACGTTTTACATTTCGAATAACGATATTTAAAGAAATTAAACAAATATGCTTTAATTATAATAAATAAAAAACACTGACTGAAAAAAGGGATAATCAGGTGATAAACCGAAAGAATAGTTGAAAAATACAGATGATAAATCGAAATCGTATGATACGTTACGTGCCAGATGATTTCTCCTTACGTGTCACTTTGGGTACGCGTGCCATAGGTTCGCTACCCCTGTTCTAGATGAATCAAAACAACAGCCATTCTATGGAATTACTGTTTTATTTTAAAGAATCATATATCTGACAATAAGAAAAAATGTTGCGTAACTTTCCCGATGTTATGAGATTTTATTTAAAAAAAGCTTTTATATTATTAATCATAATAAATAAAATTGTGTGTGGCGCCATCTGTTATGAGATTTTGTTACAAAAAGTTTTTATATTATTAATTATTATAAAATGTCAAAATGCTTAATTTTGAGGGTAGTGATGAGTTTTATAGAAAGATATGACTCACGACCACCCACTATTTCCTCATCGCTTAAACCTTTAATTGCCAAAATTTAAGTAACATCAATTACATGATTCCAATATTTTCCCTTGTTATGTATAATATATAACAAGGGAATTTATTCCTATACAATAAAATC
Source organism: Centruroides vittatus (assembly GCF_030686945.1). Classification (NCBI taxonomy): domain Eukaryota; kingdom Metazoa; phylum Arthropoda; class Arachnida; order Scorpiones; family Buthidae; genus Centruroides; species Centruroides vittatus. Next base: position 3,576,557 of record NW_027122474.1, on the reverse strand, counting down.
TCGTTTTAACGCTTACCCCGATTATACGTTCACTTTTAATCGTTCCGACTTTATCTCTCCATAAAACACAAAACCCCTAGTTTAATTTCGGCTCAATTTTAGGCCGAAATCTGCTGATCCCCGAGAAAACGTTAAATAGGGGTTACACTATATTTTTCTAAGATAGAAGCTTCTATTAATATTACAATAAAGAAAAATTTTGAATTTTTTAGTAACGTTTAAGTTAATCTTGCAAACAATTAATGTTATTGTTTACAGTTAATATCTTAGTCTTTAAGTAACTTTAACACGTTTCTAAACATAATTATGAAGAGAAAAAGCATGATGTACAGTACATTGAATTACAAGGAATAAATAAATTTCAAATGCAGTAAATATGGCCTACATCCGTGATTCTGGAATATTTTAAATCACGAAACGAATAATTGTATTGGTTCATTTCTTATTGATCTACCGTTTCAATAGATTTATCATAATAATATAACCCATGATGAAGATTTGTATGGCAATAAAATCCACAATACATATTAAAATTAGCATAAAAATCGTAAGATAAACAAACCTATCTCTTATGCAAATTAGGTACACAGTTCCTGCAATCTTCCTCTTTATCATTGGTAGAGAGATTTACAGAAGATTCACTTGTTTTGGTTGCATGGCACGCTAACTCATCCTTTCACATCACGCAAACATAACTTTCTTGTCACGCTAACTCATACTTTCACGTTTCCAATAATTTGTTCTCCATTTTCGTATCAATTCGAAATCTCTTAAATCATTCTAAAATCCATACTATAAATCGTTACGAGTAATTTCCTGTGTGTGTTCTCGAATTAAGTAGTGTTAACATATATTAATTCTTGTAGAAAAACCCCCAACCCCTTGTAGTTACAAAGGGGATGTTAAAAACCGTTACGTAATTCCATGGTTTCAACTTTTGGCTAATAGAATGATTCATTTGAGTTCCTGAAGTGTTGCACTGCGAAGCGTACAGTGCGTCATACGTGTAATTAATAAAATAATGTAACGTTCGGTACCCCGTACTGGGTATTGTACCTTAATACAATTAAGGGGTTGATCGAGGATATGCATTATGTAATTTGGCAGTAGGTATGTGCGTTATTGAGCGTTACAGTGGGTGGGATGGTAATTGAAAGCAATAAAATTAGCCATACATAATTTATGAATGATGCCCAATACGGATTTAGTCAAAATGTTAAACATTGCAGCATTGTTTTCATGCATTATATTATACATTTCTTGTTATTTATGGAATATTTTTATATTCTTCTTCACAAATTCAATGGGATTATTTAAATGGGCTTTGCCAATTGTTTAAAATTACAACATTTTCTTCTAGTAATGTGATTTTTTCGTGTTCAAGAACGATTTTACCATAATTTTTACTTTTTTTCACACACAAATCTTTTATTTTGCTTATTATAAGCTTAACTGTTTGGACTTCTACCATTAATATTGGCCTTCCTCTATGATTTAACCCATGTTTCTACACTAATGAAGTTACTATAGATTAAAATTAATTTAATAAAATTTAATTTTAAAATTTAATATATTTTAAAACATATATATGATATATATAAATATAATAATAAAAATATAATTTAAACAGGAACCAATAGATGGCAGCAGTTAAATTATCTGTTCTTCACTTGAATTATTTTAAATAGAAAAATAAATGAATAAATGAATAAGTAAATAAACACAAAGCAAATAAAATAATAAATTTTTTATTCATTTTTTAATTTTTAAAATTTATAAAACTTTTTAAAACAAATATTTCTTATTAATTATATAAATATTAATAATGACAAATGAATACTTCTGTTACAGACTTTTAATAATTAATGAAAAGTTTAAGTTCATTAAATTCCTTAAGGAATATTGAATAAAATATTTAAAATATGTATATAAATTTAAAAATTATCTAAACATTTTAAATACAAAGCTGTGCAATTTATCTTTTTAACGTTCAAGAAAAATTTGACGTTTGAACTTTGATCTTTTCTATCAACATTTTCTTATTGTAGTATAATAGTATAATATCAAAATATAATCATAATGTTATTAGTTGTTATCGAGAACCGAACCCTCAGCTCTAACAGCTTCTGTAGTCGGGGTATACGAACCGACCCACATGTCTAGCAGCGTATATAATGGGAAATTGGGAACTTAATCCACATCTCTAACAGCTCCTATGATTGGGGGGAAGAGAACCGACCCACATCTGTAGCTGCTTATATAATGGGAAGTGAGAAACGAACCCACATCTCTAATAGCTCTGATACTTGGGTAATACGAACCGAACCCACATTTCTAACAGCTTCTATGGTTGGTGGATGAGAACCGACTCACATCTCTAGAAGCTTACATAATGGGAATTGAGAACCTAACCCACATCTTTAACAGCAGCTAAATGTTAAAGTTAAACAATTCATAAGCTAATTATTTTCCTTTAATTAAAATCTTCATTTGTTGAACCATTTTATACGTTACTAAATAAGTAGATAGAGACCCAAAACCAAAATTAGATCATTATTTCTTTGTATTTAAGAGAAATGATTTAAAACAAAAATAAATCATTTGAATATTTTTTAATACTAAATTTTAACAAATTCTCATTAATAAGAGAATAAAGTATTAAAATATGAAGAATTATTTATCAATTAAATTTTTAAAAGCTTTTATCAAGTTTAAAATTTCATACTGTATTTAGATTTATTCCTAACTAAAATTAATAGAATTACAAAAGAAATTGCATTAAAGTTAGAGTTTAAGTCGTATGTTGACAATTATTGATGTTTAATTTTTATAGAAAATTCTATAAAATAAATTATTTAATTAGTTTAATTAAGTTTAAATATATTTTATAAGCTTTTTTTTTTTTTGTTAGTTTTTAAAATTTATTAGAAGCATTATTACATTTAAATCATCTGGAAAGACGTAGAGAAGAATTCATGTTATGTTAATGACTTAACCAAACCAAAAAATACTTTTCTTGTATATAATATTTATATATCTTTATATGAATCGCTTCTTTTTGATATAGATAAACAATCTTCAAGTTCATCAATCTCATCTATACATGATTCGAGAGCCAATTTGTATAAGTCTACAAGAAATCTGATACTACTCGTGAATATGCCTTAGGTAATTCCCTGTTAATTTAGGAAAAATGTCTTTAAAAACAGAATGTCAAAGAATCTCTCTATTGTTTATAAAAATTAAAATGAAATATTTATGAATTTTTCATAGATATATTCTTTTTCTTTATTGGGTCATATTATTCATTGACCCAAATACTACTACTTTGTTTGCATTTTAAACCATTAAAAGTACTTAGTACACGTATAAAGGATTGTTATAACTTTGTATTTCTAAAATTAAAAGAGGAAAATTTATAATTAGATCAATAATTTATATTTAACAATGATATATCTTTAAATTTAGAGGAAGATATACTTTAATATAATAATATAAATTTTTTATTGATGAGAAAGATTTATATTAAAAAGTATACTTCCTTGTTTTAAATATAGTTTGATGAGATAAAATTATAATTAATTTTTTTATTGTTTTATTAGAAAGAATAATGTGGATAAAGTTAATTTAAAAATTAATTTTTTTGATGCATTAATGAAATATATTTTGTTTTAATTCTTAAATTTAAAAAATAAATAATAAAAAGAATTATTAAAATTGATTATTTTAATTTTTAATTGTTAGAATCATTGAAATTGATTACTTTAATCATTTAAATTATAGAAATTGATTATTTTAATTTTTAATTGTTAAAATCATTGAAATTGATTACTTTAATTATTTAAATTATAGAAATTGATTATTTTAATTTTTAATTGTTAAAATCATTGAAATTGATTACTTTAATTATTTAAATTACAGAAATTTATTATTTTAATTTTTAAAAAAGCACATGAATATTTCGATAAGTTAAAATTAAAAATTAAGTCAAGCAAATCTTCAGTAATGATTTTCCGGAACGGATTTAGAGTTGCTAAAAAAAGTACACCCTTTTATCTGAACAACATACAGCTTACGATAGTACAAGAAGTTAAGTTTTTGGGAATAGTCCTGACTCCTACACTAACTTTCGAAAAACAATATAAAAAAATTATTTCCAAATCTAACCTATTGATCAATAATATGGTGAAGTTGTTTTCACAAATTAAATTTAAGAATATATTTGTTCACTTTAGACTGTTTAACTCGATAATCATTAATGCCATAGGCTACGCCTCTCCAATTTGAAGCCTTATAAGTTATAAAAAATTTGACATAATTCAAAACAAATTCATCAGCAAAATTTTTACTACAGAATATAACATTCCTGGATATGCCCTCAGATTAGAACTTAATAGATTCAAACTAACTCCCTTCTTTGTAAAAAGGTTCATTAATTTTCTTTTCATGATTAGAGATAATGGAAATCTACCTTCTAAACTGTTGTACTTGTTATGTCAAAAATCTTGTCAGAACCCGCAGAGAAGATCTCGGATGAACCAAATGACAAACATTGCCAACGACTTTGGTGTTTCTATAACTCCACTTCTGGAAAAATCAGAAACTAGCGACCTGGTTAAAACTCAACTAATCCAAAATACATTAGAAATTTCTTTATCTCAAGACATTGGAGAAATGTACAGCACAACCGGAAAGAACCAGAGTGGTACAGCATTATTCTGGATTACCCTTTTAATAATAACTACTACATGTTATTTAATATGCCTTTTGCAATCAAGAAATTTTTTATTCAACTTACATTAAACAAAAAGACGATTATGGTAAATAATAAAATTTATGAATTCTCGAAAGCGCACTGTCCAAGATGCAAAGAAATATTGACTAAACTCCGTATGTTTTGTGAGTGCAAGGAAGGCCAGGAACTAAGAATTAAAGCTGATCTAAAACAACTAAATACTTTTAAGGAAGAAAACCAAATGTATCGGTTCTTTTACTTAGCAAACACTACAATGATATATACAAATTGTATAATTTCGCAAAAATTTTTTGTAAGTAATCTCTTTAAATTTATATGTAACAAACCTGATACACATAGGTATTGTAATTAAGTTTACATGATTGTTGTTTATGTAGATATAAATAAATTTTGATACAATGTAAGTCTAACACCCTGTTATAACAGGCTATGGCCTATTATGATTAATAAAGATTTGATTTGATTATTTTAATATTTTAATTGTTAAAATTATTAAAATTGAACAATTTAATTTTTTTATTTTTTTTATTTTTTTAAATTATTGCAATTGATTAATTTAACTGCTACATCATGAAAAGTGATTGCTTTAATTATTCAAATTAATGAAATTGATTTCTTTAATTTTTTTTCATTGTTAAATTTTTTTTTTCATTTCATGAATTTTTATTTTTAATGGATGAAAATAATGAGCAATATACAAACAAAGACGAGCTTTTTCTTATAAAAAAAATAAGAAGAAAAATATAAAATATAAAAACTTTAGTTTGAATGTAATTTTAAGCAATTATAATAAGCATTTTTTATAAAGATAATTCGATATAATTAACATTTAAATTAATAAAATAAATGCACAAAAACTTAAATTTTTTAAAAAAATATTTCAACACCTCGTAATCCAATTTTACAAAAAAAAATTAATCGAGGAAGATATTATAAAATCTAAAACAGAAAAGTAGTTACATTTAAGTATTTTTAAATGGGGTTTTCTTGAAATCCTAAACAATTTAAAACACTTAAAAATATATTTTAAAAAATAATAAATCGTTTTTTTATTAAATTTTTTCTAAAAACATGTTTAAAACAAAATCTATCTAAAAGAAAAGTATATATCGAATTTCGTTAAACTATGTAGACAAGCATTGTTCTCTAACAACATAAAATGTTCCAAGGATATCTGTTCGCTGTCAACTATACATCCAAGAAGTGCCACCCACTAAAGATAACCAAAGTTTTCTTGAATATTTTGAAGATTACAAGAAAAGGAGCTTTATACGAGAGAAAAGGGAGAAAAAATTCTTGTCAATCTTCTATCCAGATGTAAGTTTTATATATATATAAATTCGAATGATTACATTAGAAGGAACAGATGTCTCTTGTTTTCTATTTTACTTCCTATACAACCAGCCTCTTTTATGTTTTTTATTCTGGTAATTTTTTTTCGGGTAAAATTCATGTTTATTTCATCTTTTAGCAATTTTTTAATCTCCATTTTCTATAAAAAAAAAAATAATAGAAAAATTCTATTTATGTTTAATACACCTTACCATCATTTTAAGATGTTTGTGTCCAATTTAATACGATTTTTTAAGGCTATTGTTGAAATTTAATACCTTAAAACACGATATAATAATTCAAAAAAATCCATAAAGAAATGTTTAGGTAATAAAAGTATAAGGAAGGAATGAGTGTAATAAACATCTCTAAATGTTAAACACGTTTAGAAAATATTAACAATATTAATCTCCAGATGGCGACACCATTACAAAAGGAGTAAGGATACAAATTGTATAAAGTGGCTTGGATTTTGTAACCAACATCCCTCTTTGTAGCCCGAGGGTGGTAAATTTATTGTGCTAGATCATTTGATAAATAATATATCCATGGGAAACTCACTCTAAAGCTGATTGTTATTCTCCCAACAAACTCTACTTATACAACAGAATAAAAGGGGGGGATAAGAAAACTACCAGTATGGCTATTAATAATGGAACCGTTTACTTACATAAACAAGAATAAAAATTTCTGATTTATATTTATTCATTTTATATAATTATAAATTTCACAAACGTACTGTACGAACAGACAAACGTACGCTCTCACAAAAAATTTGTTAAGTTTTACAATATTCGTGTGTTTAAAGATCTGTAAAAATGTTTTCATTAATCTAATTTTTTATGTAATTTGTCATAAATTTAATGATATCAAAATGCATTATTTTCTACTTTCATTTTCAAAAATTACTTAAATTTTCTTTCTTTTATTTTATTATATATATATATTTTTAAATCATAAAATTTTCTTTGATGATCATTTACTTCAGCCTTTACATTTCCCATAATTTATTTCTATACTTTCATTTATTTTATTCTAAAATTAATCTTTAAATTTACAAATTTATAAAAAAAAATAAAAAAAATTAATGTAAATAATTTTAAAATATCGAAAAATATATATATATTATTAAATATAATTTACAAAATAATATAAATGCAATAAATTTATTTTATTTTCTCTTGCTGTGTATTTAACATTTAGAATTTTATCTCTTGTACGAAATGATAAAAATTTACTAATTTAATTATTATTATTATTTCTTTATCAGTAAAATTGATAAAATTAACAAAATATATGAAGTAATTTTTTTAGAATTTCCTCTTATATTGAAAGAATTTCAACATGCCTTGTTTACACAAGAGAGATTCTTATATTGTTTCTATAATAATTAAAGGAAAATTTACGTATAAAAATATAAAAATTATGTGTAAAAACGTCCTAAATTTATTTAAAAATTATATTTTTAATTAAATAATTTATGTATAGTTTATAAAATAACTATAAAAGTTAACATAATAGTAAAAATTAATTAATTAAAGTGTTATCTTTCATGCCTTTCGTATCACAATTAAGGGAAAATTTTCACAACAGTTCATTATCATATTTTATATATATATATATATATTTTTATTAAATAATTTAAAGAAAATAATAAAGTTATAGATGCTTAGAAAATATTTTATTTAATGTATTTTAAATTAGAATATTTTTAAAGGAAATTTTAACCTATTTTCAGAGATCATCTTTCCTCTCTATGATGAAATATATATTTTCAAATGGTAAGAGAATAGAATGAGTGATGAAGATGAAACATTTGATAAATTATGAATGTTGAAAACCAAGAATTTGATGAATGTTTTTCGAGGTAAACGATTTATTTAAAATTTTTATAAAATTTCATTAAAAAATAATAATAATAATAATAACAGCAACTTTAAGAAAATTTACTCTTTTGATTAAGAAATTTTAATAGACTTTATTTTAAATAGAATTATTCAATAAAGTAGCAAATTTAATCGAAATTAAATGTAAATTTTCATTAAATTGTATAATATACAAGCTCTGTCATAGAATAAAATAATAAATTAGTAAATCGTAGAGTGAAGATCAATTCAAAAACGACCGACAGCATTAAAAAAATGAATTAAAGATAATTAGAATAAGTCAGAAAACTGCAAATTTATCACGTAATTTTAAGATTGAAGTAGATCATTATAGAGTAGTTATTTATTTATTTATTTTTTATAGATTCTATGTTCTAGAAAAGGGTAGAAGAAGAAGAAAAGGGGGAAAAAAAATGGAAGGAACAGGTAGGAGGTCTATAATTTATGACTCAGATTCATAGTCGAATTTGTAAAGTCTAATCATGATTTGTTACATAAAGCTTGTGTTTTAGTAATGAGGAGTATCTAATCTTGCTTAGCAATGATTCCTTTAACAGACCAAATATGTATTAATGGTTATTTGTCGGTACCTTTCGTCATTGACTCTTAATATCATAGTGCGCCAAGTGGCCTCATCTAAGGCGTGACTGGCAATGGTATATAGGAGAAGGAGGAGTATAAATGTGACACGTGTTGTCACGTAGGTCATTTGTCACTAACCCCCCACAGATGAAGATTCTTGCAGTCTTTCGTCCCACAGGTGACATTGCTAATTGAGATATCCTATCGATAAAATTAAAGTCACTTACTCGAATTTATATAAATAGTTTTGGCTTATCACAATTCTACTAATTATCATTTCTAATTAAACTCGATATACTGAATGATTTTAAGCTCTTAAAGGAATTACTTTAATGTAGATTTTTATCCATTCATTCGTTTATTTTTACGGAATTTATGAGGATTCTTCTATTTATTCGATGATGATGATGATGATGATGATAAATAATTCACTTTTACACGTTAAAATAATATTTAATTTAAAGAAAAAGTTAAATTAATTGTAAAATTTTACGAAAAAATGAAATATTTAATTAATTTTTTGGGATTTTTTGAAGTTTTTTTTTTATTTTTTTCTTTACAAATTCAATCTCTTCTGTATCTTACTGCCATGAAAATAAAGAAAAGTGAAATAAAAATTGGAAAGGATGAAAGATGATAACATTTATTATATTCTAATCACGATATTGAAAGTAAATATTTTGTCATTTATTCTACTTTTAAATTATTTATAACCTGAATTATATTATGATATAATCAATGATATATTGGATTGCTTCAGGTAAATATTTTTCTAAAGAATTTTATCTATTTAATTTAATTCTTATAAATAATTCGATAAAAATATTCGAATGTAAATTTTAAATATTTAATTATTTATTTTATACATTTAAACAAGATTTTCCATTACGTTTTTTCCCAGATTTTCTATTAATGAATTCTGTCTAATTTTATTTTGTTTAAACTCTCGTACAAAATATCATATAAAAATATAAATTTATTATCTTAATTTATAAATAAATAATAAAATTAAAAATGCGGTTTTTCAAGTTTTGCGTTATTTTCTCGCTAAGAAAATAAATTATAATTATACAAATTAAAGCATCCATGCATTAGATTATACAATAATCAGATTTCGTACAGCTTTCTATTGACGTAATAATTATACAACTACGTAACAATTATCAAATAAAACGTCACAATTAATAAAAACAAAACATCGATCATATTAAAACGTAACAGATTCGTCATCAATTCATTCATTAAAGAGCATGTTGGTATGAATGAAAACATTAATTACAACGAGAAAAACTCATTGGAAGATACCACAATTCGTCGATAATGCTTTAAATAATACAAGAAGAGTTATTTTTGGTTCAATTTATCAATTCTTTCTAACGATTTATACGAAAGAATATAGAAAGTAGTGCAAACCTATCAAGCTACTCTAGATCCTACAGTAAAGGGTAACAAAATGACATGTTTGTTCCGAACTTTCCCCGCCCCTTAGGGGACCACAGACATCATGGTACCTGACTGTGATGGATACGCGCTGTCGTCCACACCAATATAAGTTCGATAGAGTTTTACTCCCAACAGGACTTCGAAACGGCAGCAATTAATAATCATTTTTCCTCCACTCAACCTCAGGGGGTTCCATGGCAGTTTTCTCCTTCTAAAAGTTTGTCCTATTGAAAACGATTGTCGTTTCTCCACGTCGTCCGATGCTCCAGATATCTTGCTGTTTGCTGAATTATTTATGATTTTAAGCAATTGTCATTGTTAACAGAATTAAGAATTTAATAATTAATGAAATTTTAACAGTATTTAAACTGAATTCTTATTCATTCCTGTTTACAGATTTATAGGCTGGTGTTTTTATTCTTCTTTTCTTTTCATCTTTCCAATGAAAACTTAACTGTTATATGTTACTATAAATCGATTTTTAATGTTGTAATAATATCGGGGACGTATAAAAATTTTTATTTTGATATTTATTTAACAACATTTAAATCAAGGTATTAACGATAAACATTTTATTTTTATTACTAAATCGTCATTTAAGAGCATGGAATTGCTTGGTTCTTGTTAAAAATTTGCTCTTTCTTTTACAGAAAAAAATCTAAAAAATAATAAAGTAACTACTTAATTTATTTATTAATACTATATTTTATAACATGCTTGATTGATTTTATATTAAAACTGTTTACTATTATTATTTTTTCTTAATTAATTCAACGTTCTTCTCGAGTATATAGACTCGTTTACGATACTTTATATACTAGTAATATTCCTTTTTTTTCTAAATTTTATGGAGAAAAATTCCAGTTTCGATTTTTTCTTTACGTTACAGCTAATGTTATTGATCAATTGATAAGGATAGATTTAAAATAAAATGCTTCACTTAGCACGATAATGATTCACTAAATACGATAACTTACTAGAAGTATATTAAACTATTTTTTATTTATTTATTTTAAAAATTCTTACAAATAAATAATTTTCCTATCAATATAGAATAAATCTAGCATTAATCTATCAGTTTTAATTCTAGATTTTCAGCCATTTTTGTACAGTCGAATCTCGATATAGCGCTCTCCTATACGTAGTTTGGTTTGATGAGATGAGGCAACTCGATATGCCAAGGGGGTATGACTTTCGGTTGGATTTTCTATGAGACACTGGCTCCTATTTAGTGTTAGACACGTGAAGAAACGTGGCCAGCCCGTTGGTGAGGCGTGAACCCGCCACCAACTCGCAGTGGTGTTCTTCACTCGAGCCCCCTCCTATATAGTGCCACCCTCATACAGCGCCAACGAATACTCACGAATGGATCTTCTTAAATATTAAATAAAGAATGCTTCATCTCCTGTGAATTAGTAACCACTTTACATTGCAAAGAGCGTGACTCAAATTGTTTTATATAATTCAATAAGAATTTAAAGTCCTTCGTTTTAGCGCTACATTCAATTTATTGCCAATAATTGTGACGTTATATCGAGGGTTCGACTGTATATTTACAACTTAAACGTAAAAATTGACTAGAGTAAACTTCATTACTTCCAACTAAAGATATAAATATTACGTTTTATATAAGAACGAACGTCTTTATGATATAATGCCAGAAATTAAGATATAATAGAAGAGATACAAGTCGAAAAATTCCTTTTTAAAAAGAAAAAAATAAGTATAGAGCAGAATAGGAACATATGCAATACCCTTTTTCTGATTGATTTCAGTTGCAGTTTTGCGTGTGGAGAATAGAATTGATTCTGAACAGATAACCTGCTATTTATAGAAAATAACTGTGGAACTATTTCTATTCTCCATTGCTATCTACCATCATAAAAAAAAGATCTATAGAATAGTCTACTTCAGCATTTTTTACTGATTTTAGGATATTATAAAAAGAATAAAAAATAAAAAAATAAATATATATTTATATATATACACAAACACACACAAAATTTCACGTATTTTCTATAAAAATAAACTATTTTATTTCTTATATTTACTATAAATATATAAGTTTTATAATATTTATAAAATTAATTTTTATTTTTCTACGCATAAAATTCGTATTTTTAGCGGCTTTTATTTTTGCATTAAAATAAACTTGAATTTCTACTTTAAAATTTAATTATAATTAATTAAATTTTTATTATTTAATTTTTAAATATTATAGTATTAAAATAATAGCTTAATGACGTTTTAATATTCAATTAATGAATATTGAATATTGTTTTTATTGTTTACATTTTGATCGATGTTTTAAATTATAGATTGAGAGAAATAATTTAACGATTTTTCCCTAAATAATTTTGGGTATTTTTCCCTTAATAGTCAACTTATAATGGGTAATTACTTTAATTTAAAAGGGAGGGGAAAATCGATAATGGAGAAAATTAGATTATAAATTTGTTAAAAGTCTTGGTATAAAAACACATTTTATAACGTTATTGTTGGAAGATTAATTAACTTTTTTAAGTCGTTTTATTCGTTATTTTCATGTAAAAATTGCTAAATAAGTGAGTATATAGATTATTTTAATTATATTAAAAGTAAAATTATTATTATACATGTAAAAATATTCGTAAATTGGTGCTACTAGTGAACATGTTTGAATTTTTTTAAAAGCATTTTTATTACTTATTTTTTAAAATATCCATTTAAAATATAATACATAGTGTTATTTATATTGTCTATTTATTATATTTAAAATTTATTTACTTAAAATCATATAATATTCGTCGTGTATCGCATAAAACAATCGCTTAACATTAAAAAGAATCTTATAAAATTTTATTTTATTAAAAAATTTTTTAAACTTTATTTGAATATTTTCTTTAATTTTGTTTTATTTTACTGGTGGGACGATAGTTGATCATTTACAGATGCGTGTGTGTATGTGTCTGTACGTATATAGAGTAAGGAAAATGTTTAAAAATATAAAAGAAAAAAAAAACCTTTTAAGTTTGGGAAAGATTAAAAACCAATAAACAAACCAATATTCACAGTATTGGAGAGAAAATGGAGAATGTGCTGACGCAATTTCCCATGAGATGAAATCAAAAAATAGCATAGTATCGTAAGAAATATCCACTTTAATTCTGTTCCTCACGGGAGACCAAGACTAGTTAACCGAATCGACGGAAGAAGGGGGAAGATATTTACGACGTACTTAAACCACTGCTTCTATCCCTTTGGAAGCCAAGCAGTAACGATAAGACCAAGCTGTCGCTAGAAGCCAGATTTCTGTTCACCGGCAGAAACCTATGATAACAGCACACAGCTGCCAACTAACCTGTAATTAAATGAGCTTGCAACCCTCTACTGTGGCTAATATGAAAGGGAATTACTTAATGATGAGTATACTTACTATGCATGCTATTGCGGTTCCGATACATGTACGTAATTTTTTTTTTTTTTTTTGATTTTTTTAAAATTTTTACATATCCCCAAGTACTTATTTAGTCAAAGAATAGTTTATAAAAATTAATTTCTTGCCTTTAAAGATGGTGGGTAATCTCCAATAAGGTGTTGTTTGATGTTCTCGTCTGTAACTCTATTGGTCGAAAGTTCTAACTCCTTAGAAAAGTTATTGGTTTAGGTGGGGCAAAGACCTATCTTAGACATTGAAAAACATGTTCTTAATGAATGTATATCCCATTTAAATTTTCGCACGTAATATTACTTAATGCTCCAGGCATAAGTACTTGTATCTATTATCGAAAGTTTGGTAACTCTAATCGCTTTCTTTATATTTTTAAGATTATTTATAGCTTAACCTTAATTATTGTTAAAGATTTTTCATTGTATGGATGCCGATCTTTGCCTTTCCCTCCCTTCATCTTATTTTTTTAACCTCCTCAAAATCGATGATGGTAAATCATACAGGCAACTCTATATCTCTTACTATCATCAGTATTATATTTATAACCGTTCTTTAACATTTACCTCATATAAAATCTGTATTTTAGTAAGGTTTTTTTTCTGTCTTGCATCTTAGATAACGATCTAAATTAATCGAATCGGATCTTTTCTAATTTATAAATCGCCCGTTTCACGTAAAAGTAAACAAGATTTCGAATTATATAATCATAAATCAACTGTCATTTTTGTGTTGTTTGAGTAGAAGTTTGATCGAATTAGCGAGTCGGTAATTAGCCAATTTAAAGAATGTTTTCGAGGGGTCAGGGAACTTAAAATTCAATCCAGCAATGCAACAAAAATGAAGCCTAATAGCTCTTTTAGCAAGACATGAAACAAGAAAAAAAAAGAAACATCACATACAAAACTTTGATCTTTAAGTCTTTAATCCTTATTTACTCCTTAATTAAAGTAAAATTTCAATTTTTTTTAAAGACTTGTATCCAATTAAATAAACGTATGAGGCCAATGTTTAGTTATCAAATAATGAAAAAGACGTATTAAAAGGCAATTATCATTTTATAAACATCATTTTATTCAAAATATTTAGTTAAATCAGTACATAAAGTGAGACTATTATAGTATTATATAGTCTATTCTGACTGTGATTCAATTATTGTATTGAATTCCTTCTTGGTTTCATGGAAACACCATAATCTGTTGTTGACCGAACAATGCAACTGTCATTTTCGCTTCTACATAATTAATATAGTTGCTGGTTGCACAGATTCTCTTGAATCCTGCATGAAACAACTGTAACAACTGTAGGAGGAAGAGGGTAACACTCAACTGCACCTATTGTCATTATTGCGTAACTGGAGACGTCATCTTTCAGCTTTAACGTCTGCACCTGACACCTACTCTATATTAAGAGTGAATGGATACCAAACAATATATAAACAAATAACAATGTTCAAAATTATTATCTAAATTACTTCTATTTACATAGACATAGAAGTTTCAATAGTGTATACAATTAAAAGTATATTAAATTAATTACTCTATTCGTTCTTTTAATTAATAAGGTTTTGTATACTGTAAATATGCTGGAAAATTAAAATAAATAATTTTAATTATCTACTTTTAATTAATTATAAAAGAATTCTTCAAATTATATATTTATTTACTATTTATTTTTATAATTTAGAAGCATAATAAGCTAAGTTAAACTCCTTTCGATTATGTGAAAGCTGATAATTTATACAGAAAAACTGTAAAATTATTAATTTTATTCTTATTTAATAAATAAATAAAATCATTAATACAAAATTTACTTTTAAAATTAAGTAAATTGTACGAAAGTACTACATAATTAATTTGAAAATCGTTAATAAACAACACGTTTCATTTATCTTAATTATCTTAAAAAGGGTCACTTGAACCCACATCACAACATTAGAAAATGATCATGTTTAAGTATTTAATTTAATTAAACGAAAAAAATTAATCTTTCTATTAAAAAAAATTAATTTAATTTATATAATTTCATCAAAATCTTGACACTCCACAATGAAATTATTAAATTTGAATAATGTTAAGTAATTATCTAGGAGTTGTATTCTAGAGATCACATAGATATAATAGAATCTATGAGTTAATTTTAGTAAGTAGACAAGCTTATAAGAATTTCGCCAGAGTAAACTATCCTTTTCATCAATATACCAATCTCCTAAAAGCAATAAGTATAACACCAGGAGGTCAAAATTTTTAAACTCAATTCAACATGTTCCACCTTCTTCTTCTTCTTCTTCTTCTTCTTCTTATATACAACTTAACGACTAAAATTATTAACTTGACGTTACATTTTTTGGTTTATCGACTTAAGTATTTATGTATTAAAAGAATAAATAAATTTACTACTTGACCATTCTTTAAATCTACCGTCTTCAAATGATATGTGAATCTTTTGTCTATGTTTATCACAACTCTGCATATTTTATGGCCAACTGTTTTGTTTCTGCTGTCTAAACTGTCTATGCACTGCAGGAGAACTGTCGGAATCACTTTGTAGCATCTTCACTAAATCACAGGATCAAAGGCGTGTGATCCTTATATCGCGTCAAAGACCTACTTGTCCCTCTTGGTTAGTATCAAGATGTTTATTGCTTTTACTCTGTATATAACATGTCCTTCGTGATAATAATGATGTTCAATTAGTGTAAAGGTGTTTAAAAGTTAACACGATTGGTAATTTGTAATCGAGATATACCTGTGACCATCTAACAAACGAGCACTTTGTATAATGAAAAGTCTGTTGTTATCTGATATTAAATTACATAGACCTTCATTAAATTTTCAAAATGTATATTATAGACCCTATAAGAAATCACTAGAAGAGAAATAAAATAATTAATTAATTAATTGTGATTTATTAATTATCAAATAAATCTTCAGACGAATTTAGTAAGATATATGTTATTTATAACTAAGTCATATATGGAATTATTTTTTAAATTAATAATTAAAAATCTCAGCTTAAACGAGTGCTAAAATTAAAGTTAAATTTCAATAAGAATTTTTAAGAATTTAAATATCTTTAAAAGTAAAGGTTGGAGGTAAATTTTTATTTTATTTAAAAGTTTAAGTCATTCTCTGATAGTTTGAAAGTAAATTGGAGTGATACCAGAATTGAGTAAAAGCCAAATTAAAGTTTTTTAAAAATATTTTTTTATCGTTTTTCACATAAAATTTAAAATTTACTTCTTAAAAGTTTTGTAATCTATTAATTAAACACTTTAAACTTTCTTTAGTACTTTAACCTCTTTTGATTCAATGTTTCTTATTTAAAATTAAAATTTTAATTTTGTCTTTTTTTTTTAAATCGTTATATTAACACTTTATAAAACTATTTTATTTTAATTTCGATTAAAATTTAGTTTTAAACTGAACTTTATTTAATTTTAGTCTTTTTATTTATTATTATTTTTTTTTAGATTTTAATTCAATTTTATTTTTAATTTTCAAAAATGAAACTGAAATCTTTTTAAATGCATCAATTTCAGTTACTTTCATTAACGAAATTGAAATCAAATTATTGAAAGTAAAAGTGAAATCGATTGTAAAGTGAAAATAAACAATGAAATTTTATTTCAATTTCTTTATTTTTAAATAAAATATTTTTTTTATGAAATTGAAAATAAATTTCAATTTCATTTCAGTCATCAGCTGTTTTTTTTTTCTATTTGATTCTAATCACAGACATTTTTTTCTTTGTTTATTTCGATTTCTCAGCTTTATTTTATTTTATTTTTTACTTTTTTTTCCAATTGCTTACAACTTCAATTTATTTTTTTTCAATCCCAATTTCAATTTATTTTATTTTCTAATTTATTTTTTATAGTTATTATATTAATTTCTAATTAATTTGAATTTAATTTCATTTCTTAATAAATAATTATTTGCGTGTTTAATAAATTTATTTCTAAATCTCCTTCCAATTTAAAGTTATTTCTAAAAATCTAATCTATCAGATAGTATTTTTTTTTCTTCTTATCTTTATCTATAAAGTCTTCATCTAAAAAAATAAAAAATAATAAAAACATTTCTCTCATTTGCATTAAATATATATATATCTGAATATCACCTGCATTAAAATTCACACTTTATCAAAAAAGCAATGGGGGAGAAAAATGCAATATTTGGATAGTGCTTCCATCTCGTGGTTAAAAATATTTAAATTTGATTTCATTTAATTAATAATATTTTATTTTATTTTTTATTAATAAGTGTACCATAAAAGAATTTATAAACGAGGAAGGAATTTTTCAAGCTATAGAAAATATTAAGCGATTAAAATAAAAAAATAAAAAAAAAACAGCAAAAGAAATTCAATTTCTTTCTTAATCAAGTAAAGCAACTTTATCTAAATCTATTCCTTCGTCGTGTAATTATTCCCTAAAGACCAATTTGACTTATAAAGTACTACAGAGGAAGGAAAAAATGGAGACGTAAGGAGACGTAAGAGCGTAAAAGAGAAAAATTATAATTTTTTTCGTCTCTCATTTTATTTAAATATTAAAAATCATTAAACAACTCACACAAAATGAAATATGATTTAAGAAATAAAAAATAAATAAATAAGAGAGACGAAGTAATGAAAAAAAAATAAATAACTTTAACAAAATATATATATATATATATATAAGTAATAATAAATTACAATTATTTTTTATACTTTTACCGTTCAAATAAGATTTTATTTATATATTTTTTTAAGTTATATAAGGTATAGAAAATATAAATTTTTTATATATAAAAAAAAAAATAGGTATTACTTTCACCTGTAAAATTATAATGTCAGGTGTTACTCCAATATTGCTACCAGCCGTGTGGTATAGCAGTTCTCAGATTGGTTATACACGAAGCTGGGTGGCAGCGGGGTTAAAGGTCAGTCTAGTCTAGCTACCGGACATTCATTATAGCCTGAGGGTAGGGCAGTACATAGAACGTTTTGATTACCTATAGGACCAACATGTAATCATACGGACTGTCAGCAATATCTCCCCCTTACCATAATAATATCTCCCTATTTCAGTCATGGCAGAAAAATTACAGACTGGTTTGATATCGGTGGCTTATAGCCAAATGTGGATGAACACTCGTCATTGATTGCATGGTTCGTGCGTAGCTTATTATTAAATAGTGCACACACCTGGAAATTCATTTTCTTTACGTAGATAAGCATTGCCTAGTTTGAAACATATACGTATATACATAATTAAAGTTTAAATTTATATTCATTCTAGCTATATAAATTAAAGAAAATAACAAATTTCATTTATTTTTTATGTTAGATTCTACTTTTTATATTGAGTCGTTTATTTATATAATTGCACAGGACGTCTATTTAATAATTTATATACAGAGTTTAAGATTAATACGAGGTGGGAGAATTGTATTGAAACCGTGATATTACCTAGAATATACGTTGAAGACAGACGAAAAAATTTTATTTTCTAGAAAAAATAGATAGGAAATAACGTGAATAATTCAAAAAATAACCATTGTTATGGGATTTTTTCTTTTTTTAAACAGAATAAAAAAAAAAGAAAGGAAGATGCTCACTTGTTAATTGAAGCATCACATTGAGAGGATCGATGTCTTATTTCTATTTTTCCTTTGAGACAGGAAGAAGGAATGGAGGGAAAAAAAAGTAATAAGAAACTATAAACTTCAGCTTCACAAAAGATACAGGACCCTTAGCCTTAATGGTTGGACATTTACAAGAAAAGCATAAAAGGATAGATATTGCGTGATGGTTAGGAGTTTCATGACTCGCATAGAATCATATAGGACCAACTTGTACATAAAATACGATCAAAAAATAACTTAGCTATCAGATTTTTCTACTGGATTAACTGAATGATAAATGACTTTAGGAAGAACTTGAAGTGATTGCTTAATTTAATAACTAAAATGGACATATAAAAAAGTTAATAGCTTATTTTGTTAGCGATTAAAGTTTAAAGTAAATAAACTTTTATACATAAAATACAATTTAGAAAATTAAATTTATTTATATACATTATTTAAAATTCTAATTAAATTTTTATTTAAAAAAAAAATATTGGAAATTAAATTGATATTTAAAGAAAATAAAAATAAATTTAAGATAATGTAAATATTAGTTTTATAAATTACAAAATAAATATTTGTTTATTTTTAATGTTTTAATATTTAAAAAACTTTGTGTATTCTGGATTAAAAACTTTTTATTTATATTTTTTTAAATATATAATTATAAGTCTATAAAATAGATAATATTATTAAATATTTTTAATAAGAATAAATTAATTTGTTTTAGTATATGTAATTTTCTAAAAAATAATAATAACAATAATAATAATAAAATTTCATTTTAACAACATTTATTGGGATTTATATATAATAAAAAATGCAAAATATAGGCCTATATTTTATTTTTAGCGTAAAGAATACTCTGTAAAGAAGTTATAAATAAAATATTAAATATTTAAATTATATTTTTATTTAAGATAAACAAATACTTTATTGGTAAAAATTCATTCTCATGAACGAATCTATTATCTTCTATTTTCTTTAATTTTCTAACCAAAAAAAAAATTAAGAAAATATCTTAGAAAATTAAATATTTGTTAATTTTCTTTAAAAGATAAGAAATTAATTTAAGATTTTTTGGGGGGGGTTATTTTTGAATATTTCTCAATTCATAGACAACAATAAAAGAGAGAAAAAGTTTTATACTTTAATTTTCTTAAAAGCATCTTTCAAGCGAAAGATAAAGATAAAAATTGAAGTTATCAAGCTTTAATTATTTTATGTTTGGACAGCTTTTGTATAAGTTAAATGATTAATATATTTAAATAAACTTATCTAAAACATAATTATTAAAAATTAATTTGATAATTTAAAAATTTAAAGGGTAATAAATGCATTTCTGAGCTTAAAATCGTTCTTAAGGTTTGTAAATTTTAATTAATGTAAAAAATAAATGTCAAATTATAATCTTATAAACTATTTAAGCTAATATATTTTTCTATATTTTGTAGACGGATAAAGTGTATTTATTGTTTCGTCAGTCGGGTTGTCCGATTGTTTCTGATCTAACGATCAGACAACCTGACTGAGAAAACAATAAATTAATTCTATACAATTAATAGAAATAAATATATTAATATTCATTAAAAACTCTTAATAAAATACGTATTTTATATTCAATTAAAAATATATATTTTAAAAATTGTTTTAATATAGTTGAATAATCAATTTGTGGGGTTATTTTTTAAAAAAATCACCCTCTTAACTTGGGCAAAAAGGCACTTGACCCCTAGGATCGAGTAAAAAATATCACAAATTATAATCATGAAAGTAATTGAGATACCTTTACACCCTCTACTATGAAACCCCCTTCTCTGTCTTTGTATTGATGTGATACTATATTCTATAATATTAATATTAATTATAATAATAATATTATAATAAAATTCAAAGGAAATCTTGTTATATACTTTATATACTGTATTATTAAATTTATTATTTTTAAAGATAAAGGTAAGCTTAAATTAACTTTTATTTATGGCAAGGAAACCAAATTTTTTTTAAATAATTAAAAATTTCTTTACTAATCTTGTATATAATAAATCTTAAATTTGTGATTTGTTTAAATTTTAGTAGTTAATCTGTTTCGATTTAATTCATTTAATGAATGTTAAGTTTAGTTTATTTTGAATTTTCAAGTTTCCCAAGAGATTTAAAATTTAGTCTTTCATTAAATAAATCCTCTAAACAGTCGAACTATATTCATTTATTTTAATTGAACTCTATATACAGACGGATTTCGTTTAGTTCTTTTTGGTTGTCTTTACGGATAGACAAGCAGACGTCCTTTTTATTTACATTACAGTAATGCATAAAATGAATTGAATTTTAAAAATAAATTGACATACGGAACTGTAATTAGAGTACAATAAAAAATAAACAAAAAGTTTACATAATACTGTACATCCTTTACAATATACAGTAATTCAAACTTTCATAGAGTAATGTATTAACACTGATTAATAGAATATTGAAATACAGATCATATGTACTGTACAGTTAATTTGAATGAATGAACCTTACTGCAAATAGCTTGCATTACAAGCAGTTTGCAGTAAGATTCATTCAAGTATTATACAGTACAATTGCTTATGAATCAATCTTTATGAAATGGTAGTAAAAGTTTTATTTAAATACTATATTTTAACAGGAGAATTCAGGGAAAAAATTATTAAATGAAAGTCAATAAATATACAGAAGTGTGTGTCAGAAAGATTGGCTTTCATATCAGGCTCATTCATATTCTGTGAGTGATGTAGGTGAGACCGGGGCTAAATGAAACAGGGATAAGTTGAGGTTTAAAAAATGGCGCTTGAGAGTGGTATTGGCAGAATTTGCAACTGTTACAATTCTTCCTGTTCCAGCAGCTTCGATGGTTTCGAGTAAACGAGGTATTTTTTATAAGATAAAAATTATTGTTCCGCATTAACGCATACTGCAGTTGGTAACTTGACGATGTGATAATAATACTACTGTGATGCTTTAAAAGTCTACAGTCACGTTCCTGAAAGAAATAACAGCACGGCATATAGTGCACGCTGTGTGGGGCACAATATCCATTATTTCATCTTGTCAGGATTTATTATTAAACTACAGAAGAGAAAAGAAGCAGGAGATACAAAACCACTGAATGCTGGCTATAAATCGCCTAGTCAAGTGTTTAATGATGAAGAAGAGCAGCTGAAAGTATACCCAAAACGTTGCAGTGAAACAATGTTTGTAAATAAATGTATTATAACAACAATTCTGTTGCAACGATGAAGCAAATTGCATATTTGAACTGCTCTGGTACTTTTAGATACAAAACATGAATAATGAATGTTCAGTTTAATAGTTTATATTCGCTTCTAGCTGAAAATAAAACTTGACTAGATTTGCTTTTCCGTCTGTATATTCAATATAAAATTAAAAAAAAATATATATATATATATATAGATACAGTATATTTTTGAAAAGTGTTGTAACTCTCCCTGATATTTCCTTTCATCGCTGTTATATTTTTTATAAAATACAATCAGATATATTTATATAATTGTCTTTCTTCTTAAAATGTTTTGGAGATAAATTTAATGTGTTAAGTGTAAGTGAAGATTTATTTTATTTGAACCTCATCTGTTAGAGGGATTCCAAAACTATAGTAACAAAGCCTTATTCTATTTAACAATACGTCGAGTTTAGGAATAGGAGGTTTTCCTGTTCTGTTTATCACTTAAACGGGGATAAATGTTATTTTAGAACACTCCTATCTTGATCACTTAAACGAAATGGCCACTTAAGTGATGTGGTCACAAATATAATATTTGATTTATATTAAAAATTACAGCTTTACAAGGAAATTTCGGGGGTGGACACGAAAGCCAAGTTTTACTTTAATTTAAAAATTTTAAAATTCTTTTAAATAACATAAAATTAAAATTTATAAATTTATTATTATTTTTTAATATAATAAAATTACATTTAAGCCATTTTATTCCCAAAAAAAACATTGGAAAGAAAGGAAATCAATTATTCTCTTTAATGTAAATTAATGGAAATTAAGTACTAAAGGAAAAAAACTATTTTTTTTTAACTTTTTGAGGAAATGCTATTAATTTTTTAATTTATTTTTGTAATTACAGTTAAATAAGTTAATCTAATTTAACATGTAAATATGGATTTATTTTTTCTTAGTATTTATAAATTAATTTTTCTTCGTTTATCTTCGATTAAAGTCGACATTATCAATATAACGATATATTTATTGAGCTGATACAGGATGCTAATGATGATATCGATGTGTGATTATTGATATTGAACTACCCGATGCTATAACGAAGCAATTGCTTCATAAATCAATGCTTAAGTTTAATTTAATAATTAAATATAGATACTGTTAATAATCAATTTTTATTGATAAAATCGCTGGAAATATTCTCATATATTATTGATAATATCATTCAAAATAATCATATATTCTCTTTAAAATATTCAAATTAATCGTAACGTAGTTTATATATTTACATTTATATAGGCCTAATTATATTATATTATACATATATAATTTATTTTCAATTAAATTTAATAAATCTATCTATCTAATGAAAAATTAATTATATTAATTTTTTATTAACTTAAAATTTTAATTTATCTACTCATCGATAACTAATTAATTTAATTTAATGTTTAAATTAATAAATTTCTTAAAAGTATGTAAATTATAATTAAGATTAATATTTATTACTCAATTTAATATTAATATTTTTTTAAATCTTGATTTTTTTTTTATTCTTTGTACAGAAATGAATATAAAGTAACTTGTGTATTATTATTATTATTACTATTTTTAAAAATTTTTCTCTTGCAACAAGCTTTAGATAATTTAGAAATTTTCACAAATATCAATTAGAAACATCCCTCCATAGTCATAATTCAAAGTTCTTTTATAAAGTTTGTGCAAAGTTAGTTTCAATGAACTTCATTTATCATAACATACGCGCAGTTTCGTTATTAAGAAGTAATATATAACAAACACTGAAGCGGAAAATTAGTTAAATAAAAGTAAATTTTCTCTCAACATTAACTAAATTTGAAAGAAAGAACTCCTTCTCTCAATATTTCATCTTCTTCCAAAGTGAAATTCTGAGAAGTTGATTAAAACAATAAACTACCAACCCTTCAACATACAAAGATATCAAAAGGGTAATTATAGTTTAATGTTGCCTTTATCTTATTCATATCTTTGTAGTTTGTGTATCAATATTGAAGACTTCTTTCTCACTCTCACTCTTTCTCTTTATATTTATATATATATATATATATATATATATATATATATATATATATATAAGTGCATACGTCTTCTTCTTTCTGTAACTTTGATATCGTTGAGAGGAAAGGAATATATTTTTTCCACAGGATTTACGAGACAGGTGATCGTTGATCGTACGTCATGTCTCATCTGTCCAATCTGTCTTAAGAAAAATCGATAAACTAGGCAATGGTTGTCTAACTTGTCCTCTATCTACCTTTATTCAGCATTAGTTGTAGGATTTTAGACTTTAAAATGTCACATTTGTTCCATTGCATCAAGTGTTTACATGAGTTGGATGTTAAATGCATCGTATTTCTTTACTTAATAGTTCTTTACATGTTTCGTGAAATGTCACTTAAATAACACTCGATATTATATTTTAATGCCGTTTTTCGGTACTGTCTAATATATTTTTTAATTATATGATGTAAAAATTAAGATAAGATGAATGATTTTAAATGGAATAAATTCGAGCTTTATAAGTTCCAAAAAATTTTTTTGGTAAAAAGGAAAAAAAAATATTAAAATTTCATTTCATATTTTTTAGAGTGTAATGTACTTGATAAATCATGCAAATGGAGGCATTTTTTCGTGAATAAATATTCAGTATTATCTTATATTCTATTTTAAAATCCAAGAACACGTATTCTATTCCAGAGAGAGCTTTTCATACATATTCATGCATACGAGATAATATTACACGCACATAGTAAGTCTTTTAACCTAGAAAAATACCTTCTTTTTATGATATTTTGAATATTTTTATAAGGAAAAACAATATTCTAGACAATTAAATTTCTTAAATTTAAAGCATTAAGTATAAAAACTTTATATATTACTTATTAATAGTTATAAAAATCAGGAACGTATAGAATGCATTACCGGTTTGAGAGAGAGAGAGAGAGAGAGAAAGAGGGGGAAGAAAACCTCATGAAGAACATAATGAGGCTCGAAGGTATGGCAGATCTACCAGTTCTCGTAAACCAGCAGAAATGAGATCGTAAAAAAAGTTAACTCCTAACAGCTGTCTCATCTACCCTTCTCATAACTACACCATGCAAGCACTTGCACTACAGCATCTTGTTTAGTTATTTGTTTCAGTCCATACAACGAGATACTTTCATCTCTTGGATGAGGTTCGATGGAAAAAGAGAGCATCAACTAAATATTACGATGGCATCGTGTATCTATTGTTATCTTAACTCCTTTCATTTATGAGTTCTCATCTGCCAATTTTTATTAGACAATAATTTATGTCACTGCTTGTATCTATATTTATCAACTTCTGTTATATAAAATTATTATAAAGAATATTTTAAATTATAAATCAAATTCAATACCCTGTAAACGTTTGAACGTGTTTTAAATGTATATAAATAAGAAATAAAATTTTCAAAGCACTGGAAGGGTATAATGATTGTTTAATGATTAAAATTTTATATGTAATTACATAAATCGGGTCTATTTTTATATTTTACAATATTTTTAATTATTCTGATATGATAATATTTTTATAATCATTAACTGTTTATATGTAACAAGCAATATATAAATTTCCTTATTTAATTTTGGAAACAATTAATTTTCTAATTATCTAATATAAACAACTAATGAATATAAATACACAAATTATATACATTATATATACACATAAACACACGCAGACCCAAGCCATATTTATATTTTACTATTTGATAAACATTAAATTCAACAATTTCACTAATTGTTAACATTAATAACATTAATATTCATTAGTAACCAAAAGCCCTTTGTTTATATAAAGCTTATTGTTTAACATTCAGTTAATTTCAATGCTAATTACATAACATAATGCTGGAAATCTCAACAATATGCTTCACGTCACATATAGGTCAATAAAACTCACCTCTCCTCTCTAATAAAATCAAGATTTTTATATATTATAAAAATCTTGTTAAACAATAATATTCTTTCTATCGATTATTTAAAAAATAAGTAGGGGGTATATTTTTTATTTATTATTATTAACAAGTATCAAACTTCATAGTGGGTTGTAAAATAAAGTGAAATATCGATTAACTAGGAATGCCATTGTGGCAAACGAACTGAATGGTAATTGCAAGGCTACGGTAAAAGAACGTATAAAAAATACCTATAGTGTGAGTTTATGGGTTTTGGGAGTCAGACTTAATACCTGTCCGTCAGAAGAAAGGATTGGGCTATAAAAGAATGAAAGCAAATAAAGTTTACTGTCGTTAGTTTTACTATTTTTATGACATCCGTTGTGTAAGTCTTTTAGCATTCTTGTGAACTAAGTTCTTAATCTAGTTCTATATATATATATTTCTCTTTGTCATACCAAAGCTACACATAATGACAAGAAAATGACAAGAGAGACACTTTATGTGACGTTTCGATGAAGCGCAAACAAAGCAATACTTAGATATCTAACCATTGGGTTTTATATATCAATAATAATAGCTGTACTTCTAAGAAATTTTCTATTTATTAGACAGGTGTACATATTTTTAAAATTTTGTTACTTTAAAAATTTGGACATTTTTTGGGATTTATTAAGTAAAAATGCAAACGTTTAATACTTTTCTTATTTTTTAAATACATTATTTGAGTTATATTCGAATATTTATTGTTCAATGTGGTTAAATGCCCATAACTGAAGGATTAGTACACAAATAAGTGTACTAATTTTTCAATATTTAAATCTTTAAAAGCAAAAAAAAATATTTATATTCTATATATCTATATAAAGGGGTGTATTTCTTATTAGACAGAAGAGATTATCATGTTATAATTTGTCTACCTTGAAAAATATATTGTTCAAGAAATTTTAAATGCTTAAACAGATGCTCATTTAGCAATTTTGTTCTGTACATCAGCAAGTATAACTGTACTTCTAAATTTATTATTTATATATTGTCCTATATTATTTAATTGACAATTCTTCAAAAATATATTAATTAGACATTTTTAGAAGAGCATACAAAGTAATACATGGATATCTTAACTATTGAATCTAATAAATCAACAATAGCAGCTGCACTTCTAAGAAATCTTCTATTTATGAGCAGGTGTGAATACTTGAAACTTATCTATTTTTAAGAAAAAAAAAATTATGTATATATAATTTTTTGACTCTTTTTTTTTCCATAAATCTATATTCATTACATTATATCATCGAGTGGCAAAAAGAGAAAAGAAGGAAGGACGAACGTCTTGTTAATCATCTCTAAGTATTGGACTTAATACCCATCAATTTAATAATGTGAGAAATTAATAATTATGATATATACGTTTCTTTTGCATATTATTATATTTTTATACATGGATATTTTTTAAAATGGATGAAGCTGTCAAGAGTAGTTGCCACTCGGAATCGATCTTTGATATCGTAAGCAAGGTAGTGTGGGGTAATTGTCTCCTTGGATAAGGAGCAGACACAATCAGTCATAGACGCTATCAAGTTAGTCTTGCAATATGATGGATGTCTTACACTCGGCCCAGTAGATTCGACTGTGGGAATTCCAAGATATCAGTAAACTGTCTGAAAGAATTATACATATTTTCTTTTATTAAGCTGGTTCTTTACTTATAATCAGCGAGTGGAACATTTTAATAGCTCTTTTATTTGTTTGTAAAAAATATTTTTTATTTTTTTTCTTCTAAAAAATCGTGTAATTAAGCAATAAAATCGATTTTTTTAAATCACGGAAAACCACGTGGTAAAAAACGAGCGTAATTAACAATTTAAAGTAATAATCATGCAATCGACAAATTTAAAAACTAATGACGTAACAACGAAAAAATTATGTAATAGACAATAAAATTGAAATTTAAAAAAATCAGTTAATAAAATATAATAAATTAAATTAATAAAATAAAGCATTAAAATAAATATTTAATAATTGTGCAATAAAAAAATTAAAGAAAATTTATGCTGAGTTTCATAATACATATTTAAAAAATTGTTTTTTTTTTAAATTATTTATAATTAATTCAACAGCTCATAAAAATAAATTTTAATTTATCTTTATAAGAAAATTAAATTTGGAAACAAATCGATTTTGTATAAAATTATATTTGCACTTTATCCCAAAAATAATATAAAATAAATTCACAAAGGAATGAAAACTTAAATGCTAATTTATGTTTAAAAATATGACTTGAAAATTTATAATATTTTAAGTGCATTTATCATAATAAAATTCAATTTTATAAATATAATTATTACTTCAGCATGTAAAATGAGTAAAATTTTTCAGTTTTAATAATGACAAAAAATAAAATTTATTAAGAATTAAAAGAGAGAGAGAGAGAAAAAAAAAATAAAATTTAAAATTATAAAGTTGCAATGCATTTAAATAACTTCATTATGGTACATTATGTAAAAAAAAATGTAGCGCATTCGACGATGGTGACCTTGGAAATGACGTCAGCTCGCATGGCGTGCCATATGATAGACTGTAAACAATTATATCAGACAGCCTCTGGCCATTTGGTTGGAGCAGCATAGCCTGTCTTGTGTGACAGATGGTTCACGGTAGTAATCACGTCCTTTATTTCCAGCTAGCACGGTATACGACAGTATCAGTTGACAGATACATGCTATCCATCCCCGTCAACGACGCTACGTCTGATTCTATGCTCAATATTTTTACTAGAAACAAATTATACTAAACATAAAGAAATGTACGATTTTATATATATATATACTCTGTTTAGCTACAATTTTAAATTGTTAAAAATCGTATAAAATATTTTATAAAATGAATTAATTCATGTCATGTTGGTTAAAACTTAACTAATTGATACTTATTATATTAACGTTGAAAAGTGGTTTTTAAACGTCTATATACGTTCTTAATTGACGGAACAACAAAGTAATTAAATCAAACCAATAGAACACAGCTGCCTGTTGCTAAAAAATCCCGACAAAGCTAACCATTAATTCACAGACATCTGCTTACAATAATAATAATATGATTAAAAAAAAGTAACACAAGGCATTCATTTGCTATAAACAGAAAAAAAAAATTACAGTTTATGTTCTTTTAACAGACAGCAAAAGAAACTAATTGATTTTCTAAAGTCGTCGAAAAGAATGGGAGGTGTTGATCCAACTTAGAAGCTATAATACTCATTGTGTAAGGGTTGCAAAGTAAGATTTTTTTTCTCGACTCGTTTCGTATATAAAAATGATTTCTAACCGTCTATAAGAATGTTATCCCATGCTGTTCCTCATCATTGTCTTTACGTGCTTTCTTCTCATCTGATTTTTCTCTCGACAAAAGTGGTGGTGGCAACTAGAACCGAGCATATAGCGTGCAACGAACAAACGCCATTTACCGAAGCACCTGACATAGCTCCAGGCACATCTATCTGCCACTGTACTGTAATGAGCTGACCACATTATAACGTGCAACTTAGGTTAGCACGACGTTCCCACATCTTGTTAGGGGACGGGATGGAACCTCTCAGGTTCTGTGAGGGGTCGGATCTCATCCAACAGTTTATGGTGCCATGTATGTCTTGCCATACCTACCTGTTTCCCACGCTGACGGTGAATAGAATATTTTAAAATTATATATAAATAAATAAAATTACGTGGAAAGAATAAATAAAAATATGACTTAAATAATTTTCTTTTTCTTTTTTTTTTTAAATTATTTTTATTTATTTTTCCTTTCGCATAACTGACACGTGATAAATAGTTTTATTATTTCTTAGCATCGTGCTGGTTTAATTTGCATAAGTAACTAATGGATCAATTAAAATTTTATGTTTAAATTAACGATAAAGCGACTATTATTATTTATTTCTAAAATTCAAGGCCATACGAAGCTAAGAATTTTTAAGTTTTAATTTATTATTAGCTTCCAGTATAGCACTATAAAAATTATGCTGAGGTTAATATAGTCGTGTTTGTTAATTATATAAAGTCTTTATTAATCTTCATAAATTCTTAGAAGTAGACTTAGCTAAGAGGATGATTTTGTAAATATTTATAACCAATTATTCTCTGTTTTTTTGCCCTTAAGACGAAAAATGTAGCAGATTAAAAAGATGTACTAGGCCAACTTGTTAAGTAGAAAGAATAAATTCTTTCTTTTTTTTTTATGTCAGAATTACTTCTTCAATGCATTGTATAGATTCTTCTGTAGATGCTGTTAAATTTTATTGATATTTATCTATAATAATTCTATACTAAATTACATTTTATTTCATATACAAAAAATATAATTATATAATTAATCTACTTTATTTATTATGCAATAAAAAAAATTAACTAAAACTTTTGCGATTTAAATACAATTAAATATTTAATTTGATCAGATTTAAGTGTCAGAATTATAATTGAATACACAGTTTAGTATTCATATATTTAAAAAAAAAATATATATATATATATACAGTATAACTTTATATAGCTTTAATAACCATAAAATGAGTACATAAAAGGTTATTAATATTTAATAAAAATAATTTTTAAATCTGGAAACATTCAAATGAATATCCAAGAGCATAAAGAGAGGTCGTTTGTTATCAGTTAAGATTCTTTCCACTCGGATTGACTCTACTAGTTAAAGTCATGAGATTGAATTTTATAGAGAGTGGGCTGTCTCGTTGAAGATCGTAAAGGAAGGATTTGGGTCGGAAAACGATGAAAATATTGGTCTTATACTGTTATCTGTCCTCTTTAATTACTTTGCTGAAGATAGCTTGGATCTACTGTAGCTTATGTAATGAGAATTTCTTTCTTTCCTTCCTCCTGATTAACATAGCGAGATAAACGGATAATTCTTTACACTAAAGACTATGATAGGAGAATAAAAATATTTTTTTAAAAATAAGTATGTATATATATTTGTAAATGCGTATAGAGTAATGGAAATATAGATTTTAATCCTGATCGTCTCACAAATGATTTTATGAGGGAGTAAAATACCTTGCTTTAATTTGATCTTTTCTAGAAGAAATTGTATTCTCTTGTCTTCTATACTAAAAATAATAATAAAAAAAAAGGTAGTGGGTAATAAATGTGAATGAAGAAACTAAAAAACTTAATAAAACATCAATTTAAAACATCATTATTTTTTAATTATTAAATTTTCTCGCATAAAATCTATGTAAGTTACTGAGATACGGGATGAAAAGCATTTTAAAAAATTTATATAATCAATTTTTTAACTTTTACCATTATAAATATAAAATTATATATATATATATTTTCTAATTTAAATTTTTATATTTCTTCAATTTAAATGCATCTAAATACAGAAAATGTGCGATTTTGTAGTTTTTAAATTAGTAAAAAAATCATTTATATAATCAGAACCCTCAAAATTTATTTAAAAATAATTAATTAATTAATAAACAACGTACAACGTTTACAATACTCGATGTATATATTTAAATAATTATATAAATTATTTAGTTTAAGAACAAATTAAGGCATGACTGGGGTAGCCATTTTCGTGTCTTGAAAGGGTTTTTTTTGTACATTTACTACACGAAAATCATCATGGTTGGCGACTTGGCTTATATATCAATACGTGACCAACATCATCCAAAAAATATCAGAATGAAAATACGTTTCTATTTAATCTCAGAAGTGTTTGAAAAACTTTAAATCAATACTCGTCCATCATAGGTAAAGATATTTCAGAAAAGGACAAGTTGTTGGCTCTGACTCAGGAACTGATCTAACTCATATATCTCTTTACATTGAAAGGACTTAGTATCATCAGGATTTCTATTATATTCCATCTGTCGTTTATTTTAATATGTCTTCCACATATAATAGCAATTGTTGACAAATATATGATGCATTATCATGTGTGAGTATGCTCTTAAAAATAAATTTTTAAGAGGAGAAAAATATATATTTTAATAGTCAAATTTTTAAAGTTAAATGCTTATGTAGCTACTTTAAGTAAATGTTATATATCATCAATGTTAGAACCTTTTCTTCTTTAGGCTTTTAACATTCTATCTGTTGATAACGAAAATTCTAAAGCGTTCAATGTGTTGAAAATGACAAATGATCCCCACTTACAAGAATAATTTTAAAAGCTCTTTGAAAACTTTTAAACTTTATGAATATAAATGGATAGTGATTTATGTAAGTATTCATTCATAAATATTCAATTATTTTCTATTAAACCAATGTTATTTTTATAATTTAATTTTATGTTCAAATAATAATATGATCTAATTTCATTTTTCGTACATAAATCCTTTACGTTTATGGCTTATGTTTATGCTAAATATTTTAAAAATTTATGTAAAATGTACGGGAAAAAAAGCTCGTAAAATGTTTAAAATATTTTCATTTCATTAATTAACTATAATTAATTTAGAAAATTCATTAATTTTAACACGTATAGAGTTAACTTTTGTGGTTATTAATAATGTTTTCTTCTTTGTTTTCCCAATAAAAAATAAAACAAAAATTATGTTTTATAATATAAATATACAGAACACAATTAAAATAACTACGCAACGTAACTAATTTTGAATAAATTTATGACTCCGAGCCATCATTACGTCTAATTATTTGCTCTAATTTTATTATTCTAGTTTATGTAAGTATCAGTAACGTTGCTGATCTGTTAAATTTTACAAACTACAATTATTAAGATGAGATAAGTATGACAAATCCTTTTAGAAAATCTTTCTTTATTTTTATATATTAATCTGATTAAATGTATTAACATTTATACAACTGATTATGTATATATTCAACGATATTGACTCAACAGACAATATTATGCTAAGCTGATAAATGTGATTCTGCTGTTACAGGCGAGGAAAATATTTAAAATAAAAATAAAAATAAAAAAAAAGTTAATTTTAAATATTGTTGACAGTTGGTAAATTGGCATAAATTTCATTAAATTTCTCCACTACTTAGTTTTAAAATTGTTCCTATCGATTAGTTACGAAGCATGCTAACTCGAGTAAAGTAATGGTAAATGTGTTACTTGTTACAGTTAATGAAGCAAAATATATTAAAAATAACTGCTAAATTTAATTAATAATTTATAAATTATACTTTAAAATGTCTAATAATTATATTTATTTTTTTATGACTCATATTATTTATGTAGAATAAGGAAAATGCTACTTAAGTTTTCATTATAGAAGAGAGAATTAATTTTTTTTATAAAATAAAAAAATTATAATTAAATTTTTTTATATAAAAGAAATTTTTTTATTTATTTAAAGCTTAATATTAATTAAAATTAAGCTGGAAAAGTTTTAAAATTAAATATTTTGATGTAATTTAGTTATAAGATAATTGAATGAAAAATACTAATTTTATCCTACTCCACTTCGTTTTTTACATTTTAAATTATATTTATAAAGTAAAAACTATAAAATTAAATAAGAAGTTAAAGTAAAGCATTACAGTTAATTTACAATTTTTTAAAGAATTTTTTTCGTATCTCTTTTCTTTCTTTTTGGATCATCTTCGATTGAAAAATTTATTTTAAAAAAATATTAAATTTCATTTTATATAATATATTAATATATTAACGTAAACAGAATATAATAGTAATATTTAAAGCATAAAAATAGTTTTTAAACCCAATAAGAAACACTTAATGTATGGTTAAAAATAGGTTGAAAAGTAATCTTTCGTTTTTCCATCGTATAAAAAGTCCCAATTATTTTTAAAAAGTGATTATAAACTTTAATAATTATATTTATTTTATAATATTTAAACATTAATTAAGTTAATTATATTTAATTTTATTATCATGAATGGTAAAATTAATTGAAAACAAAGCTAATTTACTTTCGTTTGATGCTCAAGTTTACAAGAGCAAATATTATAAAAATAAATAAAGGAAATAAAAATACGTGTAATTGAGGAATTAAATACATTATACACTTAACTTTATATTGTGTAAATAATGCATTTTCATTAGAGTTTGTTACTTTTCGATTTACTTACATTTTATAAGTTACGAAAACTCTTGGAACAGATTTTCAAATAAACTATCCCATTAACAGCTTGACTGAATTATTCTACTTAGTCCCACTAGTAATTAACTGCTCTTAATTACAGTATTTCTATTTAAATTACCACTTACGTTAACTCTAATAAAATACCATGTTAAAGATATTCCCTTGATAACCTATGCTATTTACGTCCAAATAAAAATACTTAATAGCTTTACACCATTTATTTTACCTTGATTTAAATTTCTTGAATAATATATAAACATATTTAAATAAATAAAAAGAGAATTTAATTTAATTTTTATTTTTAAATATCCCTATCAAATTTTCACTGTAAAAAATTGTTTTATTTGCCTTTTTTTTTAAATAGATTTATGAGGTTATATATTTTATAGAGTTGGATTTTTGATTTTTTAAAGGGGTTTATTGTTGGTGTTGTTGTTGTTGTTTCTGGTATAACAGATGTATGTGGCTCGTGTGGTATACGTTGTATCACTAGGAGAGGAATTTTTTTCTATATTTCTTAGAGATAAAGTGGATGTGTTAGCATTTTATTATAAGAAACTATTGTAAGTTGGTTAAATAGCCAAGTAAATCATATAAACTAGTATCTTCTATTGGAATTGCTTTATTTAGGAGAAATCCCGATGATATATTGTTATTATTCGCTTTAGGAAGTGGTTATTTATTGATAGCAATTCTTGTACTTTTATTCTTTATCGTACATTATCTTTTATTATTAAAAATAAATAAAAAATTCTAAACCTTTCTTTAAAAACTTCTTATTACTTAATATTAAATATATTTATTCATTTATTATTTTTCAACACTAAAATTTGTGTAAATCATGTCAATTAAGTGCAATTTTAAAATAATATTCGCGATTCGCAATTATTATTTTTACTTCTTTTTGTAAACATAAATTTTATTAAATATACAAATTAACTCTTAAAATTATTAAATTTTATTTATATTAAATATTTAAATAAGAGTAATTTAAAATTAAAATACAGTCCAACCTCTAATAACGGCCATTTTTTAGGGGTTCTTTTTAACAAAAATGAATACAAAATAACCTGCAAACAGCGGAAACCTCCGAATAACGGCCATTATTTATGTTCTCGTTATTGGCCGTTGTTCACAGGTTTGGCTGTACTTTTAAAATTATATTACGCTTTCTTTATCAATTAAAAGAAATTTCTAACGTAAAAATTATTATAAAATAGAAAAAAATCGTACACGTGGGAAATGAAATTGATCAATTTATCAATTTCATTTTACACGTGTGCAAAAATTAACTTCTCAATTAATTTCTTTTTTTTATAATAAAATAAATAAAAATTAAAAATAAAATATAAAAAATACTAAATTCATATCATTAATATGGTATTAATATTCATTTTACTGTTACAACTATTATAAATATTATAAAAATATTAAAAATTTCCAGTAAATGGTGACTTAATGATATTTAAATGTGATAAAAATTGTAATTTTACGTAATTTTTATATCATTAAAATACGATTTAATAATATTTAAATTGAAATTTTAAAATTATTAAATGTTAAGTATATGTTTATTAATTTTTTATATGAATAATTTAAAAATGCCATTAATTTTTTTTTGTCATTATAAAAATAAATGTTAAACTTAATAATATCAGCTTTTAATTACCTTAAAGTTAAGTAAAATCAATTAATTTTTTTAAATGCAGATT
This sequence comes from Centruroides vittatus, assembly GCF_030686945.1. Lineage (NCBI taxonomy): Eukaryota > Metazoa > Arthropoda > Arachnida > Scorpiones > Buthidae > Centruroides > Centruroides vittatus. The sequence goes on along the minus strand of NW_027122474.1, from coordinate 3,540,542 downwards.
AAACTGCAAAATAAGCCAAAATACAACATTTTTGATACTCGTAATTGTAAATTATTAATGAAAAATTTAATGTATTTATAGTAATTTTGTTGAAAGATTTTAATTTTCTTATGTAAAAGAAAATTAAAATAACTTTTCTTTAAGCTTTACTCTAGGATTAATTAATTACATTAATTACCAGAAGGAAAAGTTTTAATTCTATGCAACTATCATCGGATTTCTCGAACATTCTAAAATTTTAAAAGCTTTCATTCGTAGTAAATTAAATAACAATCATGCAACTTAAACTCTAATCGAATTACCTAATCCAATATTAAGAGAAATAGTTTAAAGCTAGAGAAAAGTTTATTTACTAAAGCAAAATATTCTGATTACGTTTCATAATAGAAAACACATTATCAACTATTTAAAATCCAATTAAAATATTTATAACTCCTCAATTTTCCATTAATATATATGTATATAAATATAGATTACTTCTATGTATATATATATATAATGAAGGAAAGATCATTTTAATAAGAGAAACTCATTAAAATCGTGTGTGGAATCTGGTAGCAAAGGAACGAAGAAGAAGAAGAAGAAGAAGAAGAGATCAACATCTATCAGAATCCATCTGGTTCTTAGTAGCCCAGACAAAAATGCTATTTCTACAGTAATTAAAATCCAGTTAATTGCTTTCTTTATCCTTAACGAAAGTATACTTTATCGTTCGTCCTTCACCTTTAACCCACAGCAAATCGAACCCCAGAGGCAGGCACGGTTTTCTAGAACGTGGGTAATTGGCTACCTGTAGTACGCATTGGGTCGGCAATAGCTACACGTGCACAAGAAGAATTACCTTTACTACCATCATCTTGTCTCTGTTCACTGAAGAGGAACAGCTAGAACATGCGGCGGAAACGTCCCAACAATCTAATTTGTGTTGTTAAACTATACATATACATCAAGCTGACGTGATCACGTAAAACAAACTGTTTTGATCGTTCCTATGATTATAATTGATTGAAATGTTCGTGAATATTTCACTCAGTTTTAAGAGATCCGCTGTTGATAGAATGATTAAAATTCAATTTTTTTGTTCACATATACATATATATATATATATATATTCTAACGTTTAATGTATACTTGTATAATGTTTAATGAATCTCGTTTATGATATATTAATTTAAAAACTTTGTTAACTTTAATAATATATTAATGTTAAAGTTTTGTTCGCGTAATTTTTCAAGTTGTAAACAAAACTTTAAAGTGAAACCAGTGTAAACAGAATGAAAATAAAGGTTATAAAATTATAAATAAATAAATATATATATATATATATATATTTTTTATCAAGTTTTTTTCCTATATTTTTTATCGATTTTTTATATGTAATAGTAGTTTCTTTATCTATCTTCCTTCTGTAAGGATTTTCCTGTTAAAAATAACACAAATCAATTTTTACTATCGTTAATAATTTATTAATAATAAACAACTAATTACAATTTTTTAACTAATTTAAATTTAAATGAAAATTTTCATTAAAATTTAAGCTTTCATCTTTATTTTTTTTACACCATTTTTTTAATTTTTTAATTTTTCGGAACGTCAAACGAGTGAGAAAAAAAGCTATAGAAAAAAATTATTCATTGACAAATCGCAATGTTACTTTTCTAGATCATATAGGTTAGTCAATTCGTGAAGTCATTTCTTACACCTTATCAGCAAGATCAGCCAATGGTTCCCTAAAGAGATTTGCTTTCTCTAGACCTGGCAATTCCAAGACCAAAGAAAAATCTAAAAAAAAAAAAAAAAAAAAAGGGAAACTAAACTAATGGTTCCATCATTACAGCGTGTTTGGAACAATGTGTGCTTGAGGCAGACCCCGTCGTATTGGTTAAACAATTGATAGTTGTTGCTCCCGTGCTTACCTCATAAAGGTGTATTGATAGAAAGCAGATCCATGTTGAGTTCTGGATAGTATGACGTACAAATTATAACTGAGTAAGCTACTTGAAGATATATAGTATAGTAATTATGCAATTAAAAGCAATCAAGTGTTTTTTTTTGTTCTTGGATAAAATGATAGATGCGGCTAAGATTCTTGATTTACCTTTATGATTACTGTTGGAAAAATCACTCCGTTCGAACGTATATCGTCATCTAATCGTTTGATCTATTTTAATCGTTATTAGAACATCTGTGCCTGATCTCTGTCTCAGATTTATTTTATTTATAAAGGCTGCTCCATCTATATTTATCACTATAGTCGAGTGATTTAATAGGTTGTTATCTTAATGGAGTAGCAAGTACTTTATTATATGAAAATTAAAGTTGTAGGCTACCTTCTGGTATAATTTTTACACGAGCAGAATAATCTATAACTAATTTTCTACGTTTGTTTCATAGACAATTATGTAAATTGAGAATCTTCAGGGTGAGAAGAAAAAAAAGGAAAAAAAAGGTTTTTTTTTCGTTCTTAGATCTTTACATTTTTCAAATTTAGAAATGATTTCTATCAAAATTCTTACTCTTTATTAATTAATTAATTTAATTTCAAATATTTTAAACTGATATATATATATATATATATATATATATATATAATAAAATGTCTTTTTATGAATTCGTCTTAAGAGAAATGATATACGAAAGAAAAAAAAAGAAAAGAAAAAAGGGAAAGTAGTAAAGTTGTAGGTTGTTCGAAACAACCTGGACTGTCATGTTCAGGTGACGTACTATAAATGGGAAGTATAGTGTGTCAATTTCACAGACTCAGCAAGGACATTTGAAGCTTGCTTGCTATTACTAGAACTTGACACGAACCTGCATAGAGACTCAAGCGCGTAATTAAACTTTTCTCCTTTGTTCACCTCTTCGCCGGCTGTTTGCTAATTTACTTCCAGCTGCCGAGAGATAGGTTTTTAACTGGACAAAGGTTTCTATGCCATTCGTGTTCTAGTACTTTAAAGACTGCTTTTCTATAGAACGAGATAATAGATGCAGACCTGCCTCTCATAATGTATGACGTGACAAAAATTTCGACTCGGAAAATTAAGGAATATATCTCGAGGACTTCTCTGTAATGATGTTAGCCTCTTAATCAAGCACTTAGAAATTTTATTCTTCAATATTTAAGCTTGAAAACATAACATTTTGACATATATGAATTGAAAAATGCAGAAGTTATCGTCATTTTTCATATTGATTTATACGAATTCTTGCGTAAATTGTTTTGTTTTTGTTTGTCGGAGAATATCGAAATTTATCTTTTAAATTAAGAAAAATTATTATTAATGTTTTTTTAATTATAAATATCTTAAAACTCCAAGTAAATTTAGTATTCCTTAGAGATAGTGAATGTCATTAATGTATAAAAAGGTCAACACCTGAATCAGCTGAACAAATGGCTGTTTCTTATTAGATTCTTACTAGCTTTCAGTTGGAACTATGCCTTTCAAGAAAATCCAATTAGATCAGGGGAAAAAAAGGACTATTAGATAAAGAATTTATCTTTTAGTCCCTTTTCTGATCTTCTGTAATTGTTCTTGAACAGTAATAGCCCGTGTTTCTGAATAAACTTATAACAATGGAAGTCAAAATTCTTAGAAATTCTTCCATCCACAGTATTGTTATTATCAGATTAAGAAACAAAGAAAAGGTTATATTAAAGTTTACAAAATATTTTACGCTTTATTGTTTCGGAAGATGAGAAAATTCGTGTTCAATCCGCGAAAATTTCTTCACTTAAATTAGTATTTTTTAAACCACTTTTTGATGGTAAAATTGCTTTGTCAATCTATTTGTCTGTTAACACGGATTTCTCTTGAATTGAATGACAGAAGGAGCTTCGATTTTTCAAGTTATAGACTCGAAAATCATCAAATTTTTTTTCATTTCGTTTCAAAAAAGCTGACACTTTAAATCACAACGTCACAACAGCATAAATCCAAATATTTAAACAAACTTCGGGTCACGTGTACACTTCATCACGTTATTGAACTACAGTTTTGTCACGTCACAATTAAACTAAATAACAATTATTGTAAGATTTACAGTAGAATTAATTGTAATTAAAAATCTTATTTACTCATAATTATAATTCAACTTTTAAACTTATTGATAATTTAACAAAAACGTTAACAAATATATAATAATAATAAATTATGAAAAAATAACAATTTTTTCTTAATTTTAACACAATATTTCACAAGCTATTTTCAATACAATGCATTAAATGTGATATAATTAATTATTAAAAATTATCATACAATGCCATATCATTATAATCAACTTGTATACAATAGCTAAATCTATAATAATGAATGTTTAATGGTAAAAAAAAAGGAAGCAAATGAATGAAGATCAAGTAGTGAATTGTTAGAGATAAAAATAAAACGATAACATCTATCAATATCACATCAACAAATTAACGCAATTAAAAAAGGTGTGTAAGTAGCGCGAGAACATTTTTGATGTGGTATTATTTAAATAATTACATTGTAAAATTTCATAAAAATGCCATTTTTAACATTAAACATAAGTAATAAGTTATTAAGAAAGGGGAGGAAAATACTTAAAGGTCGATAGGTTATGTGAAGGAGATAAGGGTGTTTATCAATGTAGATCAGTTACACAAGTTATTGGTATAGGTTATACGTTAAAGTCTGCTACATTTTTCTTTGATGAAAAGGTAGAAGAGAGAATAGAAAACATGTGATGGAATGTTGCTTCGATATAATGGAACTGATAAGTACTTTATGTTTATTGGCTTTTCTGAATTTTTAAAGATAAATCATTCTTGATGAAGTATTGTTTCGAAGAAGAAGTTCGTATAAATTAGTTTTGTGATTAATTTTTTTATATATATATTTTTATTTTTTTATTTTTTTCTATTGCTTAACAATACGTTAATTTAAAGTCTTTTTTCTTCTTCATCTTCTTCATATAAATTTTAATAATATATTATTTGTCCACTTAAATATATTCTTTTTCGATTAATAGTGGCTTAAATACAAAAAAAAAAAAAAATATATAAGTCTAATTTAGTTTATAATTTTTTTTATTATTTATAATCAATGAATTTTAAATATTAATTAAATACAATTAAAGTTAATAGGGGTATCTTAATTAAAATATTATTTTTTTAAGAATAATTTTTAAATACCTGTATAAAATATATTTTATTTTTAATTAAAAGAATATATTTTAAATATATTCAAGAATTTTAAATAAAAGAATAAGGGGGGGAATAAATAATAGAAACTGTTTTTTTAATATAAATTTAAACTGTTTTCTTGCATTTTTTAATACTTAAAATATATTTATTCAAACGTACTGTACTTTAAATTTAAAAAATATATTTTACGGGTTTTCTAAATAAAAATTTATTAAATTTAATTAAAACTTAAAAGATTTGTTCAGAAAAATACATTTAAAAAAATCACACATTTATTTTTATTTATTTAAAGTAGAAATCTGAAATTAGGAAACTCAATTTAAATATATCGTAATTAATTTCCTTTACTTTTAATATTATTAAAATAAAGGTATTTAAATTTTATTTAACATTTATTTGTTTTTTTTTAGAATTTTAATACATCAATTTTGATTTAAATGAAAATTATATTAAACAATCTTACGGGCTTTTTTAAAAAATTATTTTTTTAATATAAAATATAATAATTTTGCTATTAAAAAATTAATTATAATTATAATTTCTTCGCTATTTACTTTAATTTATTTTTTTTAAAAAGAAAAACATTATTTTAACGACTAACATTTTATTTTTTATTATCTTTTTTACACTTTTCCTTCAATACTTTACTTCTTTCATAGGTTATATACTCCATTCTTTAATAAGTTTCAGGTGAATTTTAGCTTTAAAGTGATTCAGTCATTTTTTACAAGTTGAATAAAACTATCTGCTCTTACATTTTCTTTCTTCTTTTTTAAGATACTGCACCAAATCGATTTTCTCTTACGTTTTTCTCTCTATTCTACTTCATCTTGGCATGAACATATTTCAACTGTTGCGAGTATTGCATCGAAAATTTTTGAAACTCACTTTTAGATTTTCAAATGATTTCTTTTATACTCGTGTAATGACTTATTATAAACTACTTATATAGGTCCTATCAAGAAGAAGAAAAATCTCTCTCTCTCTCTCTCTCTCTCTCTCTCTCTCTCTCTCTCCTCCATTCCATCTTACATCATCTTCAATTTCTGATATTATCAGGATAATAAATTCTTATCTAAACAACTATTTCGATTCTGTATCTCATTTATAAAATATATATATTTTTACTCCTCTTCTAGAAAGGGATTTTCTTTTATAGATTTTTCTATTGTAGTTGATATATATTTAGATTTTTATATTGTATTATCACGTTATTTGATATTCGAAAAGTTGAAAATATGCTTCTCAAATGCTTTATTACTTTCTCTTTTTTTAAAAGTAAATTTACCATTTTTCTTCTAAAAATATAATATAATTTTAAAATATTATCCATCAAATCTCTAAATAATCGTAATAATATCCAAAATTGTCATCAAAATGAGCGATTAAAAAGGAAAAATGTACTTCGTATACTGTATACTTAAGTTATATAAAATGAAATCATAATTTTTTTGTGTGTGTGTGTGTTTTAAACTAAGAAAATAATATAAAAATCAATAATTTTGATCACGAATATAACAGTAAGTATAAAAATTTCTATTATAGCAATATTTTTTTCCTAAGAGATCAAATAGTTTGAAACTATTTGCCACTTATCACCATCTGTTGGTCAACAAATCTATAAAAACGAGGATCTAAAATGATATTGCTAAGAAAATAAATCTTTCTTTGTCATATATCATTTCTTTATCGTTTATTTTAAAAACTATTTAACTGAGAAAAACAAATATCAAGTGTATATAATATTCCCACTGCCATATTTTCATTAAGAAAGTAAACATGTACAGTACTTATTATTATTATTATTATTTTTTGTCATTTATTTAACTATTTTCATTAGTGTGAGTGGTTTAGTAATATACTGATAGGTGAAAGATCACCTTACTTCTTCTATTTATAAATTACTCTTCATTTTGTATCATTTATATGCTATATTATAGCTCATTTATATTCTAGATTAGTGTCATATGTAGGAGTGTTGCTAGTATCGTTACTCGTTTATGTTATTTATATCTCATATTAATGTTATTTATTGATCATTTCCAAATTCAAATATTAGTATATTGCCTGTTTGTTGTTGCACTGTTTATAATAATAAAATGCTTTCGCAATTTTTTAATAGCAAAAATGAGTATTTTAAGAGATTATTTTGATGAAATAAATTGATTAATGGCTTAACTCTGTTGCCCGTTATCACGTCTGTACGGAATTTTTATAAGAAATTGTCATTTATTTTCTATATAAATGATTCTTTCTCTGTTCAATAGCTGCAACTTATAAAGTAAGTTTCAAGTATTTTATTACTGTTCCATAATTTTAAATGGTTATTGTTTTAAACGTTTACTTTTTTAGAAACGATAAAAATTTGTATATATTTGATATTAAATTTTAAAGATAAACTTTATATTGTTACTACAAAACTTCTATTATAATAATATATTATCATTTTGTTTTTATTATAATAAAATTTCCGTTTTACTTTGACGAAACAAAATGTCAGTCGTTCATTTCCTATTACATTGATGTAAAATACAGCAATTTTTGAAAGGATTTTAAACAAAATTCTATTATATTCAAGCTACATGTCATAAGTGAAATATTATTTCAATTTATCCATAAAAATAATGGATACTCGTATTAATATAACTAAAAAGAAATAAAGTAAATAAAATAAAGAAAACTTTCACGTTCTTATTTACATTAACTTTAATATTGATCAACAATAAAACACGATTCTTCTCTGTATTCTACATTAAAAATTCATTTCTAAAACTTGTACTATTGATTAACCTTTATTATTTCTAATAATTTATAACACTTTTATCTAAAAATATAGTAAATTACCTTTTAAACGTCTATTATAATCATTTTGAAAAAATCTAGAGCAACATGCACAGTTTCATTACCGTAAGTAAACCAGTAATAAAGCATAAGTGAAGGATCATCATACCAACATCAATTGATAAATTACACATAACTTTGAAGTATATATATATATACTGCAAACTTATGTGTAATTTATCAATATATCTATATCAAGTATAAAATATTCATCTTAAAAATTACATACTTACATCATTAATCATCATAATATATATCATAAAAATTAACTCGATTAAAACTCCATACATATGTAAAAATAATTGTAATACATATTTAAATTCAATTAAAGAATTTAAATTTAAAAAATATAATTTACAAATAAAAAATAAAACGTTTAAAAGTAGTGAAAAAATATATAAAACACGTGCTTTTGAAATCGACATTTTTTCTAATTCACGTGCTTTTTGAAATAGATTTTTTTTGTCTATTCGCGTGTTTTTTTTTAAATGGATTATTTTTCTAACTCACGTGTTATTGAAATTGATCATTTTTTTTTAAATTCTTTAATTTAATTTTTAAAAAATACAAAATTAAATTTTTTTATTTTATTTTATTTTTATTTTCAAGAAGTTCAACAAGGTATTAAATAGAAAACTGGATGCTTTAGAAAATAAGAAAATAATAAAAAAATATTTATTTTTATTATTTTTTTTACTTTCTTCTAGTCATTCTTTAGACGATACATCTCTTGATTTTTAATTAAAAAAAAAAACTTTATTTTTCTTCAACCTTTTCCACATTCAACAACTTAACTGCCACCATTGTAATACAAATGTGACATTAAACTGTGCAATGAAGAATTTTTACGGATGGATACGCCAAATTTAAGAAGTTGAGCGTATGAAGTATGAATGTTATATTAAACTCTGCACATCAGATACTTTAAACTTCACTCGTTCTTATTTAACTTAAATGCACTTAATAACCGTATGATGAACGTAGCCATGTAGAAATTTTTTACTTTAATTTTATTTCAACAGATAGAGAATTCTGTAACATCATATTAGAATTTAAATTAAGTAAAATTATTATTATTATTATTATTAATTTTCAAAAATATTTTTATAATAAATAATTAAAGAATTATTATTTTAAATATAGGGGGTGAACATAAAGGAAGAAGAGACATCTGGTGTTAAAATGAGAAAATAAAAAATTAAATATTTATTAATAATAGTCTGTTAACGAAAATTATTTTATAATGTTTCAAATCTCTGTAAAATTTATATGTTTTATGATTTTTAAGTGTTTAAGGTCGTTTAAAGGTTTAAAAAATTGGAGTAGTTTTTTTTTTTTTTTTTAAAATTATCCTTAAAAATTTATATATTTTTGAATAAAATTTACAATTTACTGTCAAAAATTTTAAGTGAGAAAATGTATGATGATAGAAATTATAATTTTTTTTAATGTAGACAACTCAAAATTTCTGACTTAGTCTTCATGTTGTCTGCGTATTTCAAATCCATGCAACTTTTATTTTTATTTTCAATAGAAAAATTCAATTCTATATATTCTTTTAAATAAATAAATAAATAAATAATTTATAATTTAAAGGCAATTTATTTACATAAATTATTTTATTTATGTATAAACCACAAAAATCTTCCCAAAAAATAGGAGTTCAATGTCTTTTCGTTAAGATCATTAATTTCATTCGTCTAAAGGTCTGTTAATGATTTTTAATGTAAAAATTTAAATTATTTTAATATTTTGTTACGTTTTTTTACACGAATTGATAATATAACATGCGCATGGATTGTAAATTACGTAAAGATTTCATCGTCTACTACGTTAACGATATAAATAAAATTTATTTTATAGTTTATACTACAGAAATTTTTATGTATACATAATTATCTTTATGTACAGATAATAAAAAATTCATAAAATAATTATAAAAATTCTGAATTTTTAATTATTTCTCTAATGATAAATCGAAGATTCATATAAAAACAATACAAACAATTCATTATATTATTTATCACAAATTTTATAAAGAAAAGCTTAAAATAAATTGATTCTGTACACTTTTATAAAAAATCACACACAATTTAATGAGTAAAAAAATATATATTAAGAAGAAAAGGAGATACTTCAAGATAGATTTCTCTTATCTATCAGAATCACACTACAGATTAGTCAATCTATTTTTAAACGACGATATCAATAACAACGATGAGAAAATATAAAAAACTCTCCTCACGTTATGATCTTTCTGTATATGTATGTATGTATATAAGGTTAAACTTTCCAACGAATCTTATCGTGTATAAAATTTAACAGAAGCTACAGTAGCCCGTGACGTCACGTGATGGACAGGTAGTGCTAACGACTAAACGATGGCCATAATTACGATACCCAATGCTACTGCAGGGACATCATCATCAAGCCATCGACTGCTGTAGAAAACAGATTGCTCACCAATTACGTCATTAGATGCGACGTAATACCACCGATAACGATTACTAATGGCTGAAGAAGGTTTCATGCAAGAATTTCTACACCGATATAAGGCTATGTATATGTATAAGAAGAAGGGAAAAAATATATTAAAAAAAATACTTTATAATCCAGTGAATTGATCAATTTGAATTTAAAAATAATCTCTAAAACAGAAGCGCCGTTAAGGGGAAAGGAAAGGAAAAAAAAAAAAACGTTTAACAATATTTAATATTGTTAAGATAAGTGTGATAAGAATATTATTTAACGAGAAAGAAGATAAATTGGAAATGTTTGCCCGATTTAAGTGTTATGTATAACTCTAACTGTCAAGATAGCACCATAAAATGTAGACGTGTTAATCCTACAGTAGCGTGCTTCAAGTACAACAACCTCCATGTGAATTCGCAGTGCGATTGTTGAATATTAAGTAAATTCTTCTCAATTATGGTGTTTATCAATCTTTCTCTCCATTATATTATTAATCGAGAAAAAATTCTTTAATATCGATATCAATTATTAGAAAAAAAAATGCTCATAAGTATTTATCCTGATGTCAGAAACACTCCAGTTATGTACAGGGATGCTGGAGGGCTGGGGAAAAATTTATCAGGAATTTAGATGTATTTTATCACAAAAATATCGATATAGTTTATAAATTATCATTAAAATATATTCAAAAATTAAATATTTAATCAAACGAAAGTTCTCTTACGCATGAATTAATATTAATTCATTAGTTTATAACAAACTAAACTGACGTTCCTGACATTAGTATATATGAATTGTGTCCAATTTTCCTCATCCTAAAGGCCTTGTTAGAATACATTCTCACTGAATTTCCCGGTAAGGGTGGTTTCGATACACGCAATCCTATATGTCTCCAGTAGAACTGTAGGTTGTGTCGATTTGCCTCAGGTAAAAGTAGAAACTAAAAAGAATAAAAAAAAAGAAAAACAAAAAATAAAGAAAAGATCTGGGCAGACAGGTTCGTTATGGACATCTTGGTAATCGTTCTCCTTACACGTCTACTGGCATCTATCCAATTCCCTGAACATGCAGCTCACACTCATGGTGCACAGTCCATCATGGTCTCTATAGACAATAGCTTATTATTTCACTCCTTTATTGTTAACATTACATAACCGTAGGCGGGATTGCAGAATGTCGTCTTTCGCTCTTCTGTTCTTAACAAAAAGCACTTTTTTTCTATTTTTATTTTTATTTTCTTTCTGTTTGAAAGATACTTGGAATGAATCCATGTGGTAGTAGTCACTTATCTGAATAACTAACTATTAGTGTAGGCGGGTTGAGCAGATTGGGTTATCACGCATCAATTTTCTCGATAGCACGATGCATAATCGTTTTTCGTGCTCTAAATTTGTTTCAAACGATTCAATAGTGAATAAAACTATCTTCTCTACATTCATATCTATATAATTTAGTCATATATGAGTCGAAAATTTGTCATTTTATCACTAAAATATGCATTCAATATATTTTACTTAAATAATATTTCCTCTTCTTTATTTACGAGCGAACTAGATTTATAAACTTATATGAATTAGTTATAAAATATAATAAAAATTATAAAATGATTTTATATAAATTACATTCCCAATATTAATTAAATTAGTTTCAAAATTTAAGATAAATCGCTACTAATCGGATTTTATCGATACGTATTCGAGAAAGGAATTAATATTTATATAATATATAATTAAATAAACTTTTAAATATATTTTATAAGTAAAAAAATTTAATTAAAATTATTTTTTATTAAAAATTGAAAATATTTTATTAAATTGTTAACATTTTAAAATACATTAAATTTATTAAAATAGAAATAAATAAATTTAAAAAAAAATTATATTTATTAATAAATAAATTTGAATAATTTTAAATGACCGACTTTCCTTTAAAAATCTATGAAGTAAATTAAATTTATGTAATTTATTTTAATTTTTAATAATATAAATCACGTAAAATAACAAAAATCGAACATATAAATGATTTATTCTGCAATACATTTACTTTAATACAAAATTTATTCCTTTAAATAAAAGAAGAAAAAAAATTCTTATTAACGCTTTAAAATTTCTAATACGTCACAATAGAAACATTATTTATCCATTATGACGTAACAACGATAAAGAGAAACGCGAAACAAAATTCAAATTTTTAAACAATAGAATACTAATCAATTTCATTTTTATTATTTTGTCTATTTCGTTTTGAAAAGAAAACACGTGGTTACGACGTAATAATTGAAAATAAAACAAAATCGTTAAAGAATAGATTCAAACCATTTCTATTACATTAAAAAAATCATTTTAAATTTTAAAAAATATCTATTATTATTATTATTATTATTATTATTATTATATAGGCCACGTGAGATATTCTACATCATTATAACTTTACCTTTTTATTTCTCTTACAAAAGATCAAATAAAATTCGAATCACTTATGTTGCAAGCATTAACTACTTTATCTAGAATTTAATAAAAGAAAAAGACAAGAGGAAGTGAAATTATAGAATATTGTACTTTAAAAAAAAAAAAAAAAAAATTAAGTAGAATCCTCAAGAGAATTTACTATAGTGGGAAATGATCTTAGGTAGCTTATATGTTTTCGTGTAATCTGTGTGTCTGGCGAAACGTTTATCGATTTTTCTGCACTTGATTCCATTTGGATAGCTAGGATCAAAGCTGTAGTTACGAAGCTTATATTTCACCAGAGAAATGAAACAAAGAAAATATTGACAGGGGGTGAGATATCGTATAATCCACGTAGTGTAAAAAAATTTCAACAGTTAGGACCAGTATACGAAAGTTAAATTGTACAACGAACGTATATATATATATATATTTTATAACTAATTTATAAAAAGAAGATATCATTTTATGTCCCTATTGGGAATATTCCCTTCTCTTCTGTATCGAAAAACTTTAATTTTTTTTTCCTTCTCCCCTTTTTTAAAAATTTATTAAATTGAAAGAGTCGTTTTAGGAAGTTGTTATTTTCTTTTCTAGAAATATATATATATAAAATTTTAAATTATTATAATTTTCTTTTCTAAATTTTTTTATAAGCATGCATTAATAATGGAATCTTGCTTCTACTATAGCTTATCTTAATGCTCATGCTCTACACCAGGAAGAAAAGGGGTAGTATGAATGCTATGCGGAACTTAATGCTGTTATTATTATTTACACTATTACTTTTAACATAAGCTGTGTAATTTTAAGATATCACAATACTTTCTGAAGGTGTATTTTTAACTAAAATAATTATCAAAATTAATTTTTTAAAGCGCCTACGATTGATAAAATAAACGATTCTAACTGAGAATGACGTTTTCTAAACTCTGAATGTGTTTCGTATAAATTTTTTACTTTATAAAATTATTTTCCACGTGTTTTAGTCTAAAACTGAGTTTTTTTCTCCAGCTTTTTTACTTTGTTTCTATTGCGTGAACCCATTCTTATGCTTATCACATTCAGAAAAATAACATCGTATGCCTGTCGAATTAAACTTGGAAGAGAATTTAAAATATAAAAATACTTAGAAACAAATTAAATTTGATTTAAATGTCATCAAAGAAGAATTTTTTAAACTGATCTTCCTCATTGATTTTGTTCGAAAGATTAAAATTTGAACTTTACTTGGATCGCATTTACTTAATGGTATAAATAGAAAATTCAAGAAAACAATTAAACTTGTTCAATAAATCGAACAGAAGTTTAAAGAGTGGCAGATAATTCATTGTAGAATAGTTGATATAACAGTAAAGAGATGTATCTGACAGGCAAACAATTCCAGCTCTTAACGTTTAAGGCTCTGCTCTTCCCTTTCTAATCAGCAACCACAGTTAATTTAAACTCTCGGTTAATTATTTCTGTCCTCTCGAAACAACTGAAAGACCTTGTATAGAAAGTATCAGAACATCTTCACGTGTCACTCGGGTCGTCGGTCGTCTAGATTGATCACATCGGACACTTTGAAGTTCCACAACCACACGCAAAGACAACATGGAGAATCTATATCTAGATGGGTCAGAGGCCTCTCCACTTCTGTCATCGGGTTCTTTGTCCATCGTTTATAACTTTCCCAATTTTTACCTTGCTTCGACTACTTTCTGTTTCCTTTTTTTATATCGTTTATACTTTAGATAAACTCTTTTTATAAAGTAGAAAAAAAAATATCCTTCTTGATAGATGATATAAGAAACAAAACTTTCTTTATAATAAAGTGAGAAATAATATTTTCACCTCACAACCCTTGTATAACTCGGGAAAAAAATGATAATAAAAAAATTCCGTTCATAACCTACACGTTATATATATATATTTTTTTTAATCTTTCGTTTGTTCAATGCTTGATGGAGTGAATGTGTTTCTTAGAAAATGCCTACAAAACCTTCCCCTTTCTATATTGATTTATACATATATAAGTTATACAACGATGTCAACAGTACAGCTTTTTCACTCTGTATCAACTCGAGTGTTAATAGTTTTATTTCCGTAACACATTGATTAATTTTTCTAATTTTTTTCTCCTTCAACTCAGAAAATAATGACAAAACGTGAAAAACCCGATGAATAGTGAACAAAGAGTTGTCAGTTGAAAATATTAGTAAGGTTCACGTGTGTCCTGTTATTTCCTTCTCTTACTGACAGGGCCACGTTGCCTAATTATTAACGTCTATTGCTTATGTGAGTGTTATAAAGCTTCTCCATTTATCATACACTGTTTACATATTGGGTGACTGTTAGGTTGTAGCACCTCATGTCCCAAGGTTCAACCAAGAGAAGACATGATGAATGGTTGCAGTTTTTTCTTATCCTTTAACAATACGCGACGACATACTAGGAAAACAACAAATAGAAGTGAGTCACAAAAGACAAAGTACTTTTTATTTAGTGAGAAATGCGATAACTTCCTCCCGACAATGTACTGACATTGTGTCGAGATGTTTTGATATGAAAGGTGCGAGTTATTAATCTAAGAAATGAATGCCTCTTGTAATAAATGTGTATAAAATATAGTCTCTTAAACCGAGGTATGTCGCTAAATCGAAAAATATTTGAACACCTTTCTTTTCTTAAGAAATTACGTTGTGTTTTTTTTTTACTACCACCTTTCCATTTTTTGGAGTTAAAATATTGCCTGGAGTGTCATCTTATATGTATAATTTACATTCATTCAATAAACTGTACTTACGATGAATATTATCATATTGCATGATCCCTTATATGTTAGAAGATAGGGTATATGCGGCTATAACTGACGTTTTCTATTAGTATCTGAAGGCTATAAAAGCGTTAATCGTTACTTTCTCCTTATTCATTACTGTACATAAGAAAAGAATTAATTCTTGAAAGTCGTGGGCAATGGATATCTGAGTCTACGTAACGTGCTATTCAGATATTACACAGTAGCTGAACGTCTTATAATCAGCATACGGTAGGACTTTCATAACAGGCAGTGGCCGATAGCCCATTGACCCCCCAGGCATAAAACTAGGGAGAGATACACATGCACATGTTCATTATCCTTGACCTTCGTCCTCCTCTACATCATCTAACAGCCATTCCGTGTCTCACGCCTAGACTACCTGCAACTCGCCACTCAGCGGGACATATCACGACTGACCCGGGCCCACTAAGGGTCACTCGGAGGAAACATTGTGATCCCAACGTACATTATTGCCATATGTCTAACACGAGTTACGTGTATAATATATACGATGTTCCTTCGGTTATTTTTTAGTTGGATAGATTAAATGAGAGAGAGAAAAGTGGCCTCTTACACAGCACATAATTCAGTTGTGAAGAATTAATTCCGTGACGTTATGGTGTGTTGAAGCGTTTATCTTCTCCACAAGATGAAGGTGTGTTTTGATTTAAGAAAAAGAAAAATAAAAAAAAATTGAATAAGAAAAATATTTGCCGACTCCACTCGATTTATCAGGTGGAAAATTATTTAAATATTTATCTTCTTCCTGCTTTGCCACGGGATCAAAGTTTCTGACATGCATGACCTTCCTCTTTTTTTCCCCTCTCGCATTATAAATTTATCGTGTTTACTTTTAAATCCCGGTTTTTTAATATAAAATTTTTCTTTAAAAATTATATATATTTTAAAATTTATTTATTTATTTTTATCTAAAATTAATTACTAATAAATAATTTTACTTATACTTACAAAGAAGTAATTCTATATTCCATTCGACATTTTCACTTTCCTATTCTTAAAAACTGCTTGTAAATTTGTATACTTATTTAGACGCTTTCGAATTAATTTATGCACGTAAATTTATGCAAAAATTCCATAATTAGAATAAAATTGTTGTTAAATTTATGCAAAAATTATTTCGACTTTATCATAATATCAGAATCGTGCTTAGAAAAAGTATACTGTATAAAGGGCCCAAAAGTCGACTAAAAGATCAATTTCTTATGCCACCCTTATGCAAAAACCAGGAATAAACCCGACTTTCAAAATTAAAATAGCTTAAATAACTTTAAAACGTAACTTTAACAATCGTTATACATGATGATAATTTATGTTTTAGGTTTTAATTTAAATTTACAATGATTAACTGACTTTTCGATTACCCTATGTGATAAAAATTAAAATAAATCTATCTTTTAAAGTTAGAATAATTGAAAATTTATTCAATTTTATACTCTATTATATATATATTTTTAAAAAAAACATAAAAAATAGACCTATATTATACATTATTTAACTCACATAGGACAAACATTCGTAAAACACGTTGATAATTTATATTTTAAACACTTAAAAATTTATTTAAAAAAATAAATAAAGGTTTATTCAAATGTAAAATTGACTTAATTTACTTTCACATAATTTACTTGTACATAATTTATGAAAATTCATATAATTTTTACTCAAAAGAATTCTTAATTTATGTTGTAGATTTAAAAATAAGGTACATAAATTGGATATAAAAGGAATTTCAAGTTAAAAGTTCGAAAATAAAAATAAATATTTTTAAATTCTGAAAAATTTTAATTTCAAATTATTATATATAAAAACATATAAAATTTAAATTAGTTAAATAAAATAATGAATTTTTCTTATTTAGTTACAAGTTTTAACAGAATTTTAATTATTCTAGAGTAAATTATATATATATATTTTTTAAACTGTTATATTTATTTATATATATATATATATATTTATATATATATTAAAAAATCATCAAAGTAATCTTAACTTTACTCAATTCCAAGAAGAATTTTGGATCTTTGACCTCTGAATTCCAAGAGCTAGCAACTGAGAAAGTTAAAGATTATAGATAAGCAAAAGTGGATTATGACGTGCAATATTCATCACTTTTTAATGCAAAGTTTGTTTATTCTAAACTTTAAAATTCTCTAGATTTATTTTTAAAGGTTAAATATATATATAAAATATTAAAAATTTAAATTGAAAATAATAATTCATCTTCTAAGTCATTATTTTTCGAAGATAAATAAGAGCAACTACACGAGACATTTATAATTTTAAACATAAAAAAATATATATTAATTATAAGATAATTTATTAATAACTTTTTTATTATTTAAAATCTTTTTTGTTTATAGATTTAAAGTAATTTTAATTTTTTATTAGATGAAATTCGAGAGAAAATGAAAGATTAAATTACATTATCTCATTAAATTTTCTCATACGTTAATTACAATCAATTGAATAAATTTAAAAGATAATAATAATAATCCAGTTAAAATTCTTCATAAAATTATTAGTTTTAATTTTATTTCATTTATTTTATACTTATTATCATTTATTTTTTTTTAATTTATAAAATTATTTTTAATAGTTTATTTTAAAATTTATTATTATTATTATTAATTATAATTTTATTATAGAATTTAATAACGCAATTATCTATCAATAATTTTAAAATATATATTTTATAAATTTTAAAAATAATTATGTAAAAATTTTAATAGAATTCTTTAAAATTAAGTATTTAAACATAAGTTAGAATTAATTATTTAATTTTTAATTTTACATTTAATTAGTTTAAATAATTATTAATAAATGTAAAATAATAATCTTTAATAATAAAATTTGTCAAATTAAAAGTTAATTATAATTTAATTTTTTTAATTTATTAATTAACTTATTTATTAAAATAATTCTTGTTAATTTGTATGTTAATTAATTAAATTATATTAGAAAAATTCTTTAATAATTTAATTAAATAAAGTTTAGAATTTTATAAAGTTTTTAAAGATTAATATTAAATTATTTTATATTCTTTATTATTTAATAAATTAAATATTAAAGTTTAATTTAATCTTTAATAAATTCAATATTATCTTTTGAAGATTTTAGTGTACAATTTTATTAAATTTGATGAATTAATTCATTCCAAATTAATAAATATTTACTTTTATAAATAATTATAATTTAAATATATTAATAATTATATAAATAATATATTTAGTCATTAAAATCTTTTAGAAAATAGCATTTTTATATATTACTCCTGGAGTGTGGCTTATGTGTAACAGTCTTTCAACACGCAAAATATCTTTATCCTTGATTTTCATAAACAAAACTCGTGTAAATTTTGATGAAATTCATGTTTAATGTTTCCTTTAACACTAAGTTAACACTTTAAAATATTTTTCTTTATGAGCAGTTGTTATTTATTTTTATATCTTTATCTTTTCTCTGGCTGACAAGTACGTTACACCTTTAAAAAATTTTTGACAGCAGAAAATCTTGATTAAATGTTGCTTCTAAGATTTTACAGATAGTTACGGCTTTACTTAATACAAATTTTAAGGAGTATACAGCTGTAAAAAGCTACTAACTTTTATTTTCTTTTATTTTATTTAGTATAAATTCACTTTAGTATAAATATATCTTACAGCTTTCATTGTACAATAACTTGATAAAGTTTCCTTTATAGTAAACAACTGAAACGAATTTCATACGTTTTTAAATAATAAAAACCTTCAAACAAATGTTTCCACTTCTAAAAAAAGCAAGTTTTTTAATGAAGAAAAACGTAGAAAAACTCGTACAAATCTTTATTATTACGCTATTAAATAAAATTGCTTTAATTTAATTTGGTTTAACGTTAAAAAAAAAGAATAAAATTGCTTCAAAAATCAATATTAAGGAATCAAAATTACAGTTTTTTAATATTATTTTTTAATAATCCTAATTGTTTCGATAGGGATTTTCTTGATATAAACAAACAGATGAGAGAAACTCATTAATTTAACTCTTAAGTCACATAGAAAGTTTGTAATTTCTTAAGAATTTTTTGAAAATATTTAATTAATTCTTTGTTTAATTTTCTGAAAATTTGTGAAATTATAAATTTTCTACAATTATTATTAATTTATTATTTTTTATTTTTTTAAAATTAAGGAATAAATTTGAATACATCCCAGCCAATTCAATGTGTTACAGAAGCTAATAATTCCCTAGATGCAAAGGACTTTACTGTTATAATGACATTGGAGGGTTGGTTACAAACTAAGTTAAGTATACTGATAATAAATTGTACAATATTAATTTCAAGTTAGAGTGAAAGAGCAAATGAAGTACTCCAAATTCTTCATAAGTATCATTAAAGTTAATTAAGATTTGATATCATTATAAATAAAACTTTCAACCATTCCAATGTATCTAATTAAAGTTCTTTATGACTATTTTTTTAATTGATATTTTTATAATTTTGGTTTTAAATTCGGAGTTAAAAGTTAAAAAAATTGTAAAATTCTTAAAAAATAAGAAATTTAAGGTAATATTAATCAAATATAATTGATTTTTTAGGGTGTGAGTTACGATTAGAAGAGAATTTCTAAGCTTTTCGAGCAAACAAAGTTGCTACATTTAGACAGCGTGTGATAAATCGTCGATAGAATAACGTTAGAAAAAAATTATATATACATATAAGCCTATAGAATATCAAATATTGGAAAAAATCTTGGTATTCCACAAGCTTGTATATCCTAGACATTGTTTTTCCAGCTGTTTTCATAATGTTGAAACCATATTTTGTTCCAGCTTTGTGTGACTTTTTTTTTGATTTAAGAAGCTTCGACCACAAACTCTTAAGACCTATTATTAGAATTTTTATCCGTACCATCTGAAAAAAAAACATTAAAAAATCACTAAAAATTGATTTTATATTTTAATTTTCTTTATTTAAAAAAAAAAACTCATTTTACTAGGTGTTAAGTAGACTTTCTTCGAGAAAATCGATGTGAAAAGTCAGGATTTTTACAAAGCTTCTTAACTTCGAATAAAAAAAAATAATAATAATAAAAAGTAAAATAACAAACAAAATTTTATTTTATGAACGTAAAATTTAAATTTTTTTCATAAAAAAAGGATAAACTTTTTTTTATTATTATATTTTATGCAAATAATTTTTTTTTCTGTAAGTTATACTTTTTCTAACGTTTCTGAAACATTTAAAATTAAATTTGTGTGTAAAAATTCAACATTTTAAAGCTTAATTATAATATAAAAAAACGCATTATATACAGTAAAACCTGTCTAAAACGGAATCTGAATAAAAAAGGAAACCTACCTAAACGGAAAAAAATTCTTTGGAACGGAAATATTTTCTACATTAAAGAAGAACCCGTTCAAAACGGAAACCTGCCAAATTGGAAAAATATTCATTACCGTGCGATTCCGGCTTACACAAGTTTTACTATATTATTACAAGCTGGAAACCTGTTTAACGCGGAAACGAAAGACCTTTTTTGAGCACCAATTGCATAACATAACCTGAGTAAAACGGATTTTTCCGTTTTACTCAGGTTATAAACACTAAATTAAGATTAAATATATCATATTTCAAGAAAATTTTTTCTATTTTTAAACGCGACCCTGTATAAAACGGAAACCTGAAAAAACAAAAGATTCTGCCCGTTCCGTTTTAGACAGGTTTTAAGAAACGAATCCAGAATAATAAAAAAAATCCAACTCTATTGAATTATATTATATTTAATATCATAAAGATATTAACTAATTAATGCTATTTAATTAATATTAATTTTAGAAAAAGACACTAAGTAGGTTACACATGTGAATCACCTTTAATCTATAGAATATTGCACTATCTAAATAGGTCTATATCATGTTTAATATTTTTGATATTTAATTATTAATGATACTAATCGACATATATAATTAATTAATTAACTAAAAAATCTTTAAAAATTTCTTTCGACATTACTTAAATCTGTATTCAAAACAAATTTAAATTTATATATATATATATACATACATATATAATTACTTTAATAAAATTCCTAATTAAATTTAAAGCAAAATATTATAATTAACGTTAATTAAAATTACTAAATTCAATTTTCTTTTCCAAATTATTGCATTTATTTAATAATTTAACTTGGAAAACTTTAATAGAAAACAAGAATGTGTATAATTTAATAATAAAGAAAATTTGATTGATTAGCTTTAAAAAAAAAATAGAATTTAAAAAAATAACCTTTTTTTTCGGTTTTACAAATTAATTTTTATAAATTAAATAATATTTTAACAAGACTCATTTCTAACTTTAAATTGGTTTACATTAAAATTAAAATTAAGGAAATTATATTTTGTATTCTTGTGCTCTTGCTCTTCTTTTCCTTCTCCTAAATTTAATTAAACTACACTCATTTTATGATTATTATTATTATTATTTTTTTTTATACACTCTTCTATGTCTGTTTTTACACATTTATTGCTACTAAATGATATATTTTTATCAGTAGAGAGCGTTAATTGATCTCAACTTCTGAGTTATTCAGCTCCATCAGATGACAATGTCAGAGATGCAGTGGAGTGAGCCAGATGGTACTAGAAAAGGTCCTGATTAGCTATCAGTGATGATTTTTTGACAGGTGTGTTGGAGATATAGTTAGAAGGAAGAAAAAATGCCCAAGGCAAAGAAACTATTCCCTTATTACCTTCTTCGCATGGGCTTATTGACCTCTTCTTTATTTTGTTACTACAAAGATTACATTAAATTAAGTAAAATAAGTAAAAACTAAATCGAATTTTTTAAATATATTATAGAACAATAAAATTGCTATTTTATCGTGTACATAAACAGGATCTTACATCTATCAAAAGTATTTAAAAATTGGGTAAAGAGTACAGTGCCATGTTGGAGTCATGGAAGTAATCATCGATTTAATGTTTATTTTCCAATGATTTCGATTAATTTACTGCAAAAAATATACATTTGTCACCATCAGCAGACTCGCTATTATTATTATACAAACTGTATTTAAAATAAAATAACAGGCCAACTTATGATCATCAAGTGATAAATGGCACCGGACACCTCTTCCACTCTGCATAATAATAAGCCATCTTGTAGGCCATTTTGAACTTGTTGAAAATTAGAACTTAGGGGTTATATATCACGGGCAACACGAATTTTTCTAAACTTTGCCTCAAGGCCTTTTAATTGTATGAAAGATCGTTTCGAGGAATGCAAAATAAAACTTTAAAAAATGTTATATATATATATATATATATATATGTGTGTGTGTGTGTAATAAAAAACTACGTAAACTCGTTGTAATAAGTTTACAGAATATAAATGAAACAATTTAAAGACGATAAGAAAATTACTAGCAGGTATTCCATTTAGTTTTCATTAATTATGTTATAGAAATTGTTTGGTGTAGCTGATAGGAGCCACGTCAATCCATGAGAGTAGCAAGAGATTGCATGAGCATCACACGTAAGTCAGAAGCCAGATATATCTCCGATACCGGTGTAAATCTGTCCAGCACTTATCTCTGATTATGCCTTGAGCTCCTCACGTTTATCCTCAGGGATGAGGCCTGCAGTACGGTAGCCAGAACCAGGGTGGTAAATTATAGTTAAACTCCTTGATCGGATCACTAGGAGTTGGGGCGAGGCTCAAGGGAGAATATCCTGATAGGTCCACCTCAGTGGCAGAGAACGGGTGTGGCCCACGGTTTGAGAAAACCGAATTACTCGAAGGGTAATTTTCTTTCTACAGGCTAATTTTCTTCTTGACCTTATTCTCATAACTAAGGTCGCCATTTTTTATTTTTTTACTTCTCAACATTTTTTTTTCTTAGTTAAGAGACAACATTGTCCAATTACCTAAATGTTGTGAGTTAAATTAAATTGCTCATGATCTTCGCGGTTACAAAATGGTGATTTACTTAAATAACTTGTTTTAGCAATCATTTTATAATGTTTTCGAACATTACATATTGAAATTGTATTATTACAAGCCATCTTAAACTATCTTTGCGAAGATTTTCCATGGTGCAATATGAGGACCTTCAGGAGGAAGCTTGGAAATCTTAAATTAATGAGACTTTCGACTTAAAAATCCTAATAATTAGATGGTTTTCGTTAATTAAAGGTAGAATTTTATATAAAAAAAAGTCGGTAGATATGCAAGAGAAGCAACAGAAAACTGTCAGATCAATAAAAAGCTTTAGTAAAATGATTATTAGACATGGTTGATATCTTGAGGCAGAATTCCGACATCAGAGCTTATTGTCCTTACAAAACCTGACAAAACTTTAGTCAACTAATTAGTTTCAAAGACCATCGGATAATGATCAATCTTTCCCGTCAATATAAATATAATTAGCTGAATTAAAAAAGTAACCTTGATTAAACTAAATAATAACATCCAACAACCTGTAACACTAAAAGTCCCGATTATCTAGGTTACATGAATTATATTGTCTAATTAATCTCTGGTTTTCTTAATTATTTCCAATTAATAATTATAGAAAATTAAGGTAAATGTTTCAAAAAATATAATGTTTAATATATGAAAATGATTTAAACATTAAAAAGTTTTGAAAAACCATGTTTCAAGTTGAGAGAAATTGTGATTTTTGCATAGATAGATAGAAGATCATAAGATTTATTATGAAGAAAATTACATAGAAATGTATTAATTAATTAATTAACTTTAAAATTTATTTAATTTTAAGCAAATTTTATTAAAACATTGAAGAAATTTTATTGAATAAAAGGAAAAATTCCAGCTATGTATGCTTAACGAGATAATTGGAAATGAGCTTAAAATAGAATTTTTGTGGATTTAATTTATAATTAAAATTATTTGAAGCATTGAAAATGTCTTTGAACTACATCTTGATCTATAGATTCATAAAGGTGACAATCAACCGAGCAGGTGTTGGGCTACTGACTCGGTCGTCTTGTACATGCATAGAAAGCAACGTTATACAGTGTCAAGGTCAGAGAAATCATGACAAGACGGTCACGCTACCAGCAATGGAATTTTAACCGCAGACAAGCGATAGGGTAAGACAGAGGGCTAAAAAAGGGTGAACGATTAGGGTGTGGTCTGATATGGGCGTAGCAACATCGAACATGGATACCCGCACCACTTCTTAATCTAAGTATTCAACCAGTGGTCGGTACATCATGATCTCTTAAACATTGATTAATGAAGAAGCAGAGGTGCGTCTGTGTCTACTATTGGTTCAACGACCAAGTCGAATCTTTTGACAACCAATGGCGTTTAATGTTTGGTCATCACATCAGTTTGATTTAAACTCGACACATTGTCACGCCTGTTGTTTATGTGCAGCGATGTAAACGGTCATCACATGCTGAGAAAAGGGTCTTGAATGTCGTAAAATGTCTTTTAAATGGGGATATTACTTTAGTGAAGAACTACAACCAAAGACCCTCTAAAGCAGTTTAAATGCCACTACCTAATATGACTTGATTTGTGGCTCCTATTCTTTCCGAAAATTATGAGATAGAATTTTCTTAGATAAATGTTAGTTATATACAGATAATAAAATACAATTTTTAAAGCCTTATATATATATATATACATTTTTAAATTTTCTCCATTAAAATATTACAAATTTAAATCTTCATTTTAAAAAATTGCATTAAACAAACCTTTGTTTAATTAAATATAATTAATTTAATACAAGAGAAATTCATTAGAGTAACCACAACCTGCTCACCCGATAAATTTATGCAATATTTTTAAAAAGAAAAGCGAGAAAAGAAAAAAAATAAGTGTATATAAATATAAACTTATGTACATATTTTTTCTTTAAAAAAATAAATAAAAAAGTGATCATAAAAAGGTGTTGTTCTCCCATAAAACTTTTTAAGTTCATTATCATCATATCGTAATTAAGGCAATGTAAAAGTGACATATAAAAACTGGTTTGTTAGACATGCATAAAGTACTACTTAAACCCTTATGTCAAGTAAAACTCTTGCCACAAGTAATATAAAAATTCCAGAAGTGTTTCATATTGCTAACTCGGTTTAATCAAAATGTCTGACTTCAATTCAGCTGACAGGAATTAAGTTTTTCTCGGTATTTGTCCAAGACAAGATACTTTTCTGGATATCCCTTCCATAAGCGCTCTAAACAAGATGCTGTCAAGAATATGTAATTTTGTTTCCTTCATAATTTTATCCTGACAACTCGCATTTTTCAATTTGTCTGATTAACTATATGAATGATAAATAAAATTAATAATAAGAATTTTAATATTCTAAAGTTTTCTATTAAAAAAACTCGTATATTTATTTATTTTTTTTTTCCTTTACTTAATTTATATTATTTTACTTTTTGCTACACGTGAAAATGTAAGAGAATTTTCTTTCTGTCTTTTTGCTTCTTATCACAATTTTGTAAATGGTTATAAGATTTTTTAAAATAGTTTTAAATTACTTTTCTTTTTTTTAAAATAAATTCATTCGTATATTTGAACTTTTCTTTATTAAATCTTACTCTAAGCAACGTTCTGCACGCATACACGTGTTA
Organism: Centruroides vittatus; assembly: GCF_030686945.1. Classification (NCBI taxonomy): domain Eukaryota; kingdom Metazoa; phylum Arthropoda; class Arachnida; order Scorpiones; family Buthidae; genus Centruroides; species Centruroides vittatus. The sequence continues at coordinate 3,514,203 of NW_027122474.1, read as the reverse complement.
TTTATACACAGCATCTTCATTTATCTTCAGCATCAACGTGGATAAGATATAAGTAAAAATCATGTTTTATGCTAGCTTATGTGCTGTAGTTCCGATGATGATGAACTTATCATTATTGTAAAATCATCAGAGATTATACAATAAAAATAATTCTATTGTAATGATTTATACAGAATAATTTACGTGTGCAGTACATCACCATAGAGATATTATCCACATTCAAACGCCACATTCACTGTGTAAGGGTGTTTTCGTCGTACAGATCATCCACGAGGATTATCCTACAATCAATAAAAATTGTGTAATAAGAATCATTCCTTGATGATGATGACAGAATAATTTCTATGTAAATCATCATCACATCAGCTTCGTTTATCATCCACATTCGAAAGTCTAAAGATCTATAGAAAAATCACATAAAAATGGCTTTATGTAGAGCTTTAGGCCTTTGAATGTAGATGATGATTCCTCGGAATCACATCAGAGAATCATTTATCTATTAAAAAGATCATTTACACTTTAAAGAAAATATTAATTTTTGTATAATTTGGGATATTTCTTACATTACGGGACACGGAACAAGCATTAAAAAAAGGAGGAGATTTAACTTCTTACATTTACAACCTCATTTACAACCAATTAAATTTTTACAAGATCATACAACCTCTAACAACATGGCACATGCTTAACGTGGCACAATTATAAACTCAAATTTAACAATTTATATTTCAACAAAGATAATTCAAATTTCTTTACAAAAATTCCCCGAAAAATTAAAAATTTAAATTTAAAAAAATTTTTATTTTTATTTATGTGATAATTATTAAGAAAAATGCTTTGTAAGTAGAGGGAAAAAAATTGTGTCGAAACTTTGTATCCAGTTCACAAAAACACCTTTAATTATTGTTTAATTCCTGGATACTTCACTGGGAATTGCTCTTGTCACAATACTAGAGTAGATACTGTGTACACAGATGCAATTGTTCATAAAAATTAACAGCAATATAAACTATCCACATCCTTCTGATCCTTCCGTTCTTTGATGTCACCGACGAACAATACGGGTTCCTATTTAAATATATATATATTTTTTATAAAAGCTTATTTATAAATAAATTTTACTTCTATGATCTCTAGAATTAAAAAAAAAGCAATAATTTAACGGATAATTGTCGAATTTTTTTTTAAATAAAAAAAGTAATAATCCATAACGAATTCTTTAAACTTTAGCTAATTTAATCAATGCTTTACATTGTTTCCATCCTCTCAACATCTGAATTTATTATCTTAATAGAGAAAATAATAAATAATTTAAAGATTTTAGACAATTTTACGTAAGATAAACTATTTATTTATTGAAAAAGAAACTTTTATTTTATATATTTTAAGTAAATTTATTTGATATAAATAATTCAAAAGTTGCTGAAAAATTTTACTTTGTAACACATTTATAACCACTTTATCTTACTTACGGAGTATTTATTAATTTTTGGGTGTATTTTTGTATATAAATTATACAAAATCACGTAAATATATTTACAAATTTATTAATTTATTAAAGTATTATAAGATAAAGTAAGAATAAATAAAGAAAAAAATTGTTTATATTAAGGAAAGCTTGTCATATTTTTAAGTTAAGTATTTTAGACTTATATATATATTTATATAGAAGTTATTAATTAATAAAAGTCACTTAACTGAATAAAGTTTGTAGCGTAATTAATTATCTTAAATGATGTTATTTATTAATGATGTAAAAGTATCTTTTATGAATTGTAAAGTTTACTACAACATTTTAAACATAAATCTGGCAGAAATGCCAAGTGTTACGTCTGTTTAATTAATTTAAAGTTTAAAAAAAAGAAGAAGAAAAGTGAAAATTGCCTTTTGTTAATTAGTCTGCCATTTTGGTAATTTACTTTTCTTCTTTTTCTTCTTCTTTGTTGTTGTTAACTGATAAGATATTAAACTTATCCCTTTAAATAAATAAAATTATCTTATTTGTCTTCTCCAAAATTACTTTTAAAAAATTATTAATATTAAATTTAGTTTCCATTAAATATTCTCTGCTTTTCCAGCTTTCTTATATAGAACTTCTATTCTCCATACATGTTTACACGTTGTTCACACATAAATCTAAAGCTGTATAATCTTAAAAAACAATTGTTAAAACGTAAAATAATTTTTAACACTTGTAAATAACTAATTTAAAGTTAATTTATCATATAAAATCTAGCCTAAAATATGTATGGATACATACTTTTACATAGATCTACACTTGTAAAGTTATATGTTTAAAGCTCATACACGAACATAAGATGATTCTTCATAATTCCAAAGAAAAAAATAAATTGTATTGAATAGTTTTCCTGAATATTATATAATTATAAAAATATATTTTTAATCTAAACCTATATAAAGTAAGTATAACCTGTATTAGATCTATATAACTCTACAGATTTATACATTAACTTACTAATATCTATGAAGGCCTAGAACTATCTACTCTTTAAATTCAAACTAATTCGTTAATACTTTTATATAAATTACACAATTATTTATAGATTTTTTCCCACTTGAACTTACATAAATACAATAAATTATTAAAAAATGGAGTTTAAAGTATACCTTATCTTAAAATACTCATTAACAACTTACATGTAAAGAAACGTAGTTTATATATCTGTAAGTAGCTTCTAACTTTATACAGTTTTCCAATTTAAAAAATAAAAGAGTTATAATCAACAATATATCAATTATAACTTATGTCTTCCTTCCTAAGTAAGATATTTTTTACTCTAAAAAGAATTTATTTTAACAACATAAAAATAAATTAAGATACAGAATATATAGGTATAACATTTCTAATTAAATACATAAAAATTATTTGTAAAACATAAAAATTATATATCAACCATATATCTTTCCATTCGGAGATCTTAATCTCTTAGATCACATAGAGATACAAGTATCCTGAGGATAACAGATATCATTAATTCGAAAAAACTACATTTCCCTTTTAACTACACCTGTTAGCATTTACAATTCTAGAATAATGAAATGCAACGAAGGTAGTAAATAAAGCATGAAACCAGTATTCGTCTTCCTAAAACCAGTTCGGGCATAGATTGGATAGTTGGCCAACACAGAGGAGGTCCGTCGTGTAACAGTAGCGCAAAGGGGGAAGGAGTGGTTAAGACAATACAAAACGAGACAGGCATGGGACCGCACTACGGTGGCATACACTCTATCCCCCTACTCTTACCTAACTCTCTGCTAGCCGTTGTCAATTAAAATTCCTCAGATAAATATCGGCTCTTAAAAAGGGACAGGGAATCCCTTCGGGGTAGGTAGATGCCTACACCGATATATGAGTTCGTGACAAATCATGAAGACTGAAATAACAGTGAGATGCGGTTGCTGAATACCAAGTCTATGGTTGCTTCGGGCTATGCTTCTGAGGCCATGACTTCCAGTAGCAGGGAGGTGGAGCATCCTCGGGCTGACATACATCCATGCCTCGAGCTTACTTACTGCTCGTACTTAGCTTACTACTATCGAAAAGAAAAACCTACCTACTACCTACTTATAACTGTTTCAAAGTTCATTTTTAAGGGTGGTTTGTTATACATATCCTACATATCTTACGGATTGCCAATGGTAAATACAAATTGTCATTAAATCCATACTACGTGATGTTTGATGATGGGAAACAGATAAAAAAGTTCGTGTTCGTTAGTAGCTAGTCTATAAGGGTGGAGTTCACTGCATTCAAACTGGCATCTTATCTATAACGTCTTTTTGGTTGAAGAAATACAAATAGCTCTACGCAGTAACGATGAAAGAAGAAGAAAAAAAGAATGCCGACAAAAATGTATAAAGAAACAAATTTGTAATGAAAGCAACACGACTTTTTTGATTTTTTCTCATGGAATTGGTTAAGTGTTTCAATTATAAATGTGTTTTAACTAAATTTATAACTTTCTACTCGTTCGTGATAAGGTTTGCAACGGGGTACACTCATCGCAGTAAATCTTATTAGTACATTGCAAAACGTGAAAATTGCAACAATACGCGTGAAAACTTAAACATAAATCACGTTATAAGTTATATTTTCCGAATTTTCAGCCAAAATTTCTATATATAAATTTACTTTTCTGTATATAACATTGACCGTGAGAATATGAAGAATGTAGTATAAGAAAGGCCGACCTCTACACGTCACGGACTTATCGATAGTCATGAGACCTATGACATGTGCGTGATCAACTTGAACGTGAATTTAAGTTCGTGCTAGCTTGTCATTGAAACAGACGTGTCAATTCTACTTCAATACAGTTACGTCGCGTGACGTAAATATGTTCAACGCATGGATTACTAGAAACGAGTCTGACTGGTATATCTTCCATACTGAAATATTTTCTACCTTTCGTGTTATATAATGTGAGAATAAGCTGATTTCTGTTGGAAAATTGCTCATTGTTATCAATGCATGCCTCAGGCCAGTACTATTTAATAGTAAGGTATCATTCTGTAAACTCTCCAGATAAAATCTAATTAGTTTGAGTATAACTTTCGATAAATAAGTGGACTTTATCCAAATATCATGTAATTTTATGGTTCTTCTAAGGGTATAATATCTGTCGAGACATTGAAATTTTTTCTACTCAATTACTTCTATTAATTATTGAACTCTTCATTTAAATTACATAACATGTTAGCTATGAACTTAAACAATTTTTTCCTAAAAAATTATATAGAATAATTCTAAAAATAATAATTTTTTAGATATATCTACCATTTAATTACTCGTTTATTTTATTTTTCTAAAAAATTTCTAGTTAAGTTTAATCTAAACAATTAAGTATAAAGTAATAGGCTATAATTTCTACCAAATATTAATTTAATTTAATTTTTTTATATCGAAAAATATCATTTGTAAATATTTATTATTTTTTAAATATATTTTAATGCTATACTTATTCGTTTATTTTAAAGAAAGTCGTTGTTTATCTACAAATAAAATAGTCTTAAAAAAAAAATAAGAATAAAAATTTACATATTTTCCGATCATTATATTTTAAATTTTTTAACGAAAAAACACTCTAGATAATTTATTTTTCTACAAAAGATTTTAATATAGAAAGAAAAATAAAAGATAAGAAAGAGAAAGTGATGCTGGAGAAAGGATAAGAAAGAGGAAGGATGTTGGAATTTGTAAAAGATCATCTTAAGAAAGTGGAAGAATCTAATCGGAAAAAAAACTCCTTCATTTTTTAAGAATATCTCTAGAAATATTTTTAAAAAATTAAATAAATAAATTGAAATTTTATTTTATTTTGACTTTTTTTTTCAAAGAGTTAAAACGAAAATGAAACTTTTCAATTTTGAAAATTGACGCTTTTCTATTTTCTTGTCGTTAGTCTTTTTTCATGTTTTATATTCCTTTTGGCCCATTTGACAAATTGAAGATATAAATCTTTGCCACGTGTGTGCCACTTATTGCTGACTTTCTACCACCTGATCCCAAGAGAAGTCTTTTAATACTTCTATACCCTACACATTTTATATTTTATTATTATAACTATTTATATGTTAATAAAAAGGTTCGAATGTTTTATTTATAAATAAATAAATAAATATAGTGTAGCCCATAATAAAATATTAATAAGACAAATGCTTAACTTATTCTCTTCCCGGAATTCGACTACAATATCCTTATTTATGAGATTAAGTCACATAAATAAGGAAGGAAAGATTGTTAAGTCTTTATTTAAGTCTCTGATCTGATTCGGATGTTTAAGAATATTTATTTTTATATAGGAGAGGAGAAAATATTTAAGATTTTTTAAGTTTAAGGATAATGTTTAGATTCTATTTTCTCTAATTAATATTTTAAAAATGCATTTAGAGGCATGGAAAGTCTCATTAGTACAGTCTAACTCGACAAGTTTGAGTGGTTCAAAATTACATTACTGCTCTATAATTGTCAAATTTTACGATTTATAAATTATATTATCGTCTTGCAATTTATATTTTTGAAATATTTACATACTTATAATGTAAATTATCCTCAACACGTAAGTAATTTACCGGGATGAAGCGTGTTGTGTTTGCATCTTCCATTAAACTTTCTATAATTTAATTAAATATCTATACTCAATTATTAGTTAAATAAAAATATTTTAGCTCTTAATATAGGGTAATTATAACCTATTAAACTGCTTAACTTTTGCTATATAACAGAAATTTCATAACTAATTTACAAGCTTAGTTATTCATGTTATGGTAATGATTCTCTACTTCTTACACACCATTTGCTAAGAATTGTTAAGCATTTATACTGTTATCCGAATTTAAGGATCATTTTTAGGGTTACTATATTATTTTTCTTTAGTAAACGTTTATTACAATTAAAAGAAAACCCTTTATTCTAGAAGAAAGCCTCGAAAGAAAGAGAGGATTATTGCCAAAGATCTAACGGATAAACAGAGAAAAAGGATTGTTATTTTGGATTAATTTTAGGTTACAATTTTTCTCGTATAAGTAAACTCATTGATTTTGATATCAATAAATGTTTAGATATAGAAAAAATTCAGTAATTTGTTCAGAAAAGTTTTAGTTTTGCTATAGGCCTGCTTTACTTTCTGATCCTCGTGTACTGTACAGTACAAATCTTAATTCTTCTACAACTTCCCGAAACTTGTAATAGGCAAAAGCGATTGATTTTTAAAATAAAACTTTATTAATTTAATAAATAAATTTTAAAATTAAAATAATTTATACTTATATAGGAAGCGTCATTCTCGTATGTACATTAAAAACATTATCGTTCTATATAAATTTTCTCCTAAAAACATTTAAAAAATCGGTTTTCTTTGTAGAAAATACTAAAAATTATAACTTTATTTAGAAAAAGTGAAAAAAATGAACGAGCAGCATCATTTTATTACATTAAAACACAGTTTCGCATTAAAAAATTACATTTTCTTTTAAAAATTCCCACCAAAATTATGATTTTCATTGAAAAATCCATCAAAAATCATCATTTTCTTCGAAAAAATTTGCCATTTTTTAATAAAAAAAAACATAGTACAATTTTTATATTAAAAAACAAATTTTTTTATGAAAAATTACGACACTTAGAGCCTATACTTAACGTAAAGTCATTAAAAAATTCTATTGTCGAGCATTTTATCTTAATAAACATCAATGTAATTATTTAATTATTATTATATTTGATATAAGTTTTAAAATATTCATAATGATAGAATGGAGAGGAAAAAAGGGAATGTAATTATTTAAACGTGTCAAAATTTAGGTATAATCAATTTAGAAATGTTTGAAAAGAAGCAAAGAATAAAGAAAAAGTAGTTATTATCACAAACCGTGAATTCTGTATCCATTTACTTTTAGATTTTCACTTCAATCCATTAACACATTTGGCACTAATATTATGCATATCAGCGACTGCACTGTAATTATTGTCACATTCGTTTCAATTTGACGTCCATCAGTGCTTACACAGTTAATTTTATGGAATATATTCTTTAAGAATAATTATTATTTTTACGCTTCTAACGTTTACAACGTATTCAATACGAAAATTGTAACATTCGTACCAAAGCTCCAATTCTTGTTTTAATAAAATGCTAAGTTGAATTGATTACCTTCGTGTTCTTCAACAAGAATACTGTCCAAAATAATTTCCTAATTATTATTATTATTTTCTTTGAAAAAATACTGGAAAAATCGATGTTTTCTTTGGTAAAACAGCAAAAAAAGAAAATCGTTTTCGTCATGGAACACCGTAAAAATTAACGTTTTGCATCTTAAAAAAAAAAAAAGGAAAACGAATCTTCCTCTTCTCCAGAAAAATTAGTAAAATAGCAAATTTTCTTCGAAAAAATTCAGGGAAAAAAGGCAATACTTTATCCAGAAAACACCAGAAAAATCAAACCAGAAAGTTTCTTCAGAAAAATCATCACTTTCTTAAGAAAAAATAATATAAATCATCATCATCATCCTAATCAAATTTTCTTGGCAATAGAACAGTGAAAATTTTTTGGAGCTTATAAATAATAATAATATTAAAAAAATCACAGAAGACTTTCTGGAAATATTAATTTTTAGATTTTAAAAATCATTATTTTCTTCAAAAAATAAATAAATAAAAATAAATCAAGAAAATGTTTAAAAAGAAAAACAAATAATTAACATTCTAATCAAAGAAAACTTTAAAAAAATAACGTTTAATTCAAAGAAAAGCAAAAATTTAACTTTTCTTCAAAGAAAACCTTGAAAAAATCAACATTTTCTTCAAAGAAAACCAAAAATTATCATTTTCTTAAAAAAATAAAGTAAAAATCCAACATCTACTTTAAAAAAATCAGCAAAAAACAGTATAATTTCATTATTCAATATGAAAAAAAACAACGGTTAAAAACAGAATTTTAAAAAATAATTTTCAATAAAACTCTTAATAATTTATATATAATTATTAAGATTTTTAGAAGTTATTAAAAATGAATTTAAAAGAAGCATGAACCAGATTCATTGAGTATAAACATCATAAAAACTAGATCAATATCATATTTAGAAATTATGGATCATTATTATTACTTTTTTCCAACTTTAACATTATATAAACAGGGCTATTATTCATCGCCAGTGACACCTTAAATCTACGTGAAAAATTTTTCTTTCGCTTAATATATATTATAAATATATATAATTTTTGTTTTTTTTTTATTATAAAATATTCATAAATTAAATTGATGGTAAATTATTATTTAAATTACTATATTATATAAAGTCATAAATAATAATTTCATCCCACGTAAGCTTAGCCTTAGTAATCCTCCATGTAATTCCTACGAGAAATTTCAAAAGAAATTTCGAATTTTAGAAATTTTTAGAAGAAAAGTTAGGGAATTTTTGAAAATAAGTTTTTAGAATTTGAAAGCAGAATTTTTTAAAATTATTTTTCAGGAATTTATTATTATTTTAACAAAAATTGTATACAAAATAACCTTCAAACAACGGACACTTCCGAAGAACGACCATGTGAGTAATTAAAGGATTTTTATGTATTACAAAGTAAAAAGTGTGGAGATTTTTAAAGAAAAATTAGAATTTTATTACTTAAATTATATAATAAACCTTTAAAATTGATATCATTTAGATGATAATAATTTTAAAATTTAATATTAAAGAATTAAATCCAGAAAAAAAAAATTAATAAATCTAAAAAGATACGAGAGAAAGAAATTAAAACTCTTTAGTAATTCTTATTTAAAAATCTGAAAATAATATAATTTTCAAAACATATTCTCAAAAAAAGGAAGGAAAAAAAAATGAAAGAAACTAATTGAAATTTTAAAATATTCATCACAAATTTTATTAGTTTTTTTTTGGAAGATACAAAGGAGGATAAAAAAGAAAAAAGAAATATGAGAAACTTGAAAAGATAGAAAAGGAAAAGAGAATTAACTGAAGGATTCGTTTTTATTGAAATTTCAATTATGTGAAAAAAGGCGAAAAAAATCAATAGACTTATTCCACTTAATGCCATCATCATTACGCAGACTTGCACAATACAAAGAACAGGAAAATTTAATCGAACCTTAAGAAAACTCTTCTCCTTCTTACTGATCTTCCAAAGATATATTGAGGATAATTTGCATATATAATTAGTTATACTTGGCTTTTTGTACCGTATAAAGAATATTTCCAAATATATATATTGGTTACAAATGTATTCCATATACAAGAAAATCTACGTCTTTCAACTGATCCTCTGAAGATCTGTTCGTATATTTGAGAATTTTTGAATGATTTAAGGATGTGTATTTACTTTAATAATTTAATAAATATATTCTATGATTTATGGTGAATGAAATGGTGCTAAATATACACAGGAATATTTAATTAAATCCCATAGAAAATCCTACTTCTTAATCGTATATTCGCTTATATAATTATGAATTGTTGTGGCGATAAAAAGGAGATTTTTAAAATATATTCGCTCTAAAAATGCAATAAATATAGTCTATGATCTATGATGAATAAAATAATATCGAATAACTTACTCCATCTTTTCTGCAAAGTGATTTTTATAGCTTTGTTTTATGGCACCTATCAAAAAATATATTGATTCAATGAGTAAAATTGATGCTAAAACGAAGATTTAAATAATTAAAATTAACAATTTTAATGTCAATTAAGTGATACCTTTGTGTTTTTAAGTCGATTAATGGTGTATCTTCATTAAAAATTGGCGTTTTTAGAATGATGTAAGGTCATCTTAATCATTACTTTGTCTGCTTTTTTTTTGGTTGAAAGAAGACAAAGCACAGATAGGGGGTCGGGAATACTTAAAAAGAAAAAGTTTCTGTAGGGGAGAATCTGTAGGGAACCGTTTATTGTTTCGAGCAGAAGCGAGGGTACCTTAATGGGTGTGGCGACAACAGAAGCTCCCACGAATCATTACTAATCTCCCTGTAAAAGAGAGCCCTTTATAGACATGATGCATTAACACCGTAATGTTACTGCCAAAGGCAATGTGTAGAGGCCTCAATTTATTAGGGCACGGACGGATTAACACTAAGGTCAAGATGGCGTTACTGCTATTATATATGTCTAACTACGGCCCCTATTTTCTTAGGGGTTTCTTTTCATTGCCGACGGGATATCGTCCTCTTTTTATCTCTCCAAACCTTACCAGTTTGATGTGTAGGACCTGTAAAAAGTAGCATTGTGTGCGATTTCTAAGGGGTGCTCTCATTAGGGGATGGTCTCAACAGGGAAAAGATCCATAACCTTTGTTTAATTGGTTCATTTTTTTCTAGTTTATTCGAATATTTCGTGTGAAATTCACGCAGAAGGTAGTCTACATAAACATCTACATGTATTAAAACAAGAAAAGATAACATTGGGATGATTCACGCAATTTCATTAAATTACTATCTACCGATTCACCTTCGATTATAGCTGTAGCTTCCGAAAAGGTAGTTTATTATCGAACCGCAACCTCATTAGCCCAAGGGCAATTTCTGAAATTGGTGCTTAGTTGATGCGGTACATCCAGACATCCAGACAACACCCAAAGTTTAGAGTGGTAGGCACGTGATCTGCCAGACACCAATCATCTGTGTTTTAGACTGATTTGACGTCGTGGGTACGATCATAATACAAAGTCTCCATAGGTTAACCGAAGTAGGGTGTGTCACATCACGACTTTACCTCGCACCATTAATGTGTTTCAAAATCTGACAGACGATTCGACCAATTATGTGTGGCTGATTCTTCTTTTCTCTCTTCAGCTACGCTTAGAATTATTGCCTTCTAAGGAGACTGCCCTCAAAAACTATCCGGCCATTGTACAGTTTTGTAATGTGTAGCTATTACACTGATTTGAGGATCAAAGTCAACGTCACTTAATAGCCTTGTCTTCTATTCCACAATTCATAACTCTTTCCTACGTGATCTTATTTTGTTTTTATACATCCAACCCTATATAATTTACACTAAACTTAGTAAAATTTACAAAAAAAATTCCCTCTTCTCTAGGGATTAAAAAATGAATCTTTCCTAGAAAAACACTACTGTAAACACTCTAAAAACACGCAAACATCCTTAAATTAATTGAGTTTAAACGTACCTAATTTATAAATTACTGTTTAAAATTAATTAATATATATATATAATTGTAAATAGGTTAAATATTTTTATAATATTCTTTACTCAATGCCATAATTCTAAGCCATAATTGTCTCATGTTTATATTTATCTGGGTTAATTAATAGTATATAAATTTTATACTCCCTATAGATTAATAATTTATAAAACTATAAAGATAAATTATGCTTAAAAATATATAAATTTTAATAACATTTCGTGTTACCTAAACAATTTATTCCTGTATAAAAACATTTTTAAAAAATTCACCTCGAACCTCGATGATGCTACTCGAGTGTTTAACACTAAAGTTGAGCATTATAATTTAATTTTCTAAATAAAATTTCATAAAAATTAAATAATTAAATAGTATTCAATTGAGTTTATATTATAGTACTTGACCTTTATAAAAATTTATGCGGGAAATTGTGCATGAAAACTTTACAGAACAATTATAGCATCTTGGGTATCCAAAATCGTGCGTGCTACAATTAATCGAACATCAAAAGTGCATTAGCGGTCTACCAACACATATACAACTAAGTTGGATAGAACATTCACTTCACATATCTAACATCCGATTGTATGATGACTTTCTAACAGCAATTTTTGTACTGTATGAATGATCGTGCACTTAACCATTAAAGATGCTTTCTCTTTTGATGTCTACCTCACGAAATTTTGCAATCAACCACATTTCATCCCTAACTAAAATATTAATTCCGCTTCATTTGCTTCCCTTATTCGATCCATACATTATTGTTTCCCAACCATCATTTACTCCTTCGTAATGTTTGATTTACTACAACTGATGTGTATATAATCATTTGTTTATTTATTTAATACATTTGGAGTGATGTTAAGTGCGTGTTTTGATGGTGTCTAGTTAAAAATTTTTTTTTAATATAAATTTAATTAATGCGTATACTTTATATAGAATTTTAATGGATAAAAAATATTAAGCATCTTTAGTCTATTATATTTTGCATAAAGAATGGAATAACCTGCAAGAATTTTAAAATTATGTTTAAAAAATCTCATATAATTTAATAAAAATATATTTTCCTCACGATTTAACTCAGTTTACATTTAATTATTACTGATATCTCGAGGCTACTCAGACTATATTTATGAAAAATTTGGGGTTTTTTTAAGTTAAAAAATTTACAAAAACTTAATATAATAATTATAGATACGTACAAAATATGAAAATAAACAACATCGGGGTAGTTAGAATGCTTACGATATGAGAATAATAGAATATTTTAACTCTAAAAGCAATTAATCATTCAGTTCAGTTGCCGTGTGTATTGTTTTTAAGCATGATTTTTTGTTGCTTGAGGTGTTGTATAAAGAAAAATACGAATGTAAAATATTTAGAAAGAATGCAAATATGATAATTATTCAAAAATGATTCAATTTTGATCATAGGCTATAACAAAATACATTCGAGTTTATTTAATTTAATGTATGCTCGCTGTCAAACTGTTAAGTAAGCTTTACAGTATACAATAGATAACGATTTACAATGGTAATTCTACGTTAGGAGTGCCACAATGAGTACCAACCGATAAGATATCAGTTCCCACAGTTTTATGATCTGAATAGTTATAGAGGTTGTGTAGTATAGACGTGATTTAGCAGTATCAGTAAATCTACACTGTCTATACACACATATATACACACACAGTAAAACGAGCGAAGGAGAACAGACAAACAGGAATAAAAAAAAAAATAATATTCTTTCAGAGATGACTAATATGATTTATGCACCTCTACAATACATTCGCAGCTAGTTATTGTTAAGGGGGGTGATTCGTTGATTATAGTGTTTGCATCTTCCACACTCATCTTCCATTCTGCAATGTTATCCCTCTTATGGGATATTGGTGATGTTTAACTACATCGTTTCTGTGGGAGAAATCTAATAATCGGGTTGTCCTATCAGCAACCCAAAACAGGCGGTGCGTAAGACAAGTGGCTAAGCTTGCTTGACTGCTCAAACTTTGCCTGATAAACACTTATCACTGGCGCCGTTCTTTGCCTTGTCTCATTGATGCTACGTAACAGTATATTTACGTTATCCTCAACGATAAATAATTTTTATGTATCGAACTTTAATCTGACGTAGTAAAAAAATAAATACCATGAAGTAATCTTTTCCTCCACCCAAATGTATTTAAGTGTATACAATACGTTGATTTGGGCGTGATGTTGGTGATAAATATAAGCGGTGTGTTTTCAAGTTGGATCAGAACTTCTCAAGGACATATCCTAAATTGGAGCAACCGGAGAATAAGGCTAAGAAAAAATAAGAAATGATCGTCTCTTGTGTTGTGATTGAGTAGGACTGTCAGATGATGGCTAGTGGTGATTATATGTTGATGTGAAATCTGCAATTCATCATTACATATAAGTCTATATGTAATGCCACAGATAAATCTAAGCTTAGTTACAGAACTTGGTGATGAATAATTCTTTTATGAAGAAAAGTATTAACGAAAAAAAATTCTCTATAAAGCTATTTTTATACGAATGTTATACGAGATTCATACTTTTCTACACATTTTTTAAAAAATGTCTAAGGTGAAGTTAGTTAAAATATATTTATTTTTAAGAATTTTAAATGCTATTTTATTATTTAATTTAAATAATTTTCATTTTAAATTATTTAGATTTGTAAAAAAGAAGTTCTTGTGTAATACTTCTAATCATTATAAAAAGCCTGTTTACAGCTTTTTTTTTTTAAATTAGTAATTATAAAAATAAATAAATGCAAAGAGATAATCTTTAATTAGATATTTTGTTTCGAATGTTATCAATTACATAATTATTATTAATTAATTAGTCACTTACAAATTACAATGCTAATTTCTAGCATAGGCTTAGTACATTTATAAGGTAAACTCCAGTTTTTAAATGTGCAAATCTTCTTCTAATATCTAAAATTTAATTAAATTTTACAGTATAAATAAGACAAGAATGCATTAAAAATATATCTACTTAGTTATTTTAAAAGAGAAATTATAGCCTATAATCAAGGAAGAAAGTAAAAAACTTATACATTTTGTAGATGCTTACCTTATAAAATTGGCAGAAAATAAAATTTTTTGGTTCATATTTTATAAAAAATTTCATATTTAATAATATATTTATAAACTACACGCTTGATAAAAATAAAAATTTAAATTAAAAACACCAAAGAATCCAACAAAATTCTTTCACAGCAAGTGGAAGATCATCTCACAACAAATCGAATAGTTAAATTACTTAAGACATAAGATATTAATACTTAGACGCTAATTTAACTTAAAATGAATATGATGATAGTTAAAGAGTACTTTGGTGATCAGCAGACAAATTTACTTCAATTTAAACAAATATAAAAGTACATATAAAAGCGAAGATAAAAGCAAATCTGAATAAAGCAGTGTGTATCGATCGAGCAGTCGTGCATTATTGATAAAACTGTTTCATCCCCCCACATCTGCAACAGTACTAGAGATACACCGAGTTTAGTGAATGAGAATTGTATTCCAGTTTGATATTTAAATAAATCTAGAAGAGTTAATTAAGAAATTCTAGATTTATGTACCATGTAAATTTTTCAAGAATGCGTACAGAAATCTTGTTTATAAGTAAATAAAGGCTGTAATAAACAAAGAAATTGTTAAAGTAAATAAAAATTTGAGAGTTTTTTTACCCAATTTACTGTAGAAAAGTGAATTTTTAAATTAAATTTTAGTAGAAAATCAACTGTTTTCTGTGTAACAAACCTACAACGTGCATTAGAAAATACTGGAGAGAAATATGTCATTTATATAATTTTCCTGCATTTGACACTTATCAGAGAAATTAACGAAACGTGATTTCGATTAAACAGAATAATTAAAATCAAAATTGTAGAAATAATTGCTTTAAATTGAAATTATTTGATGAATTTATCAGAAAAATTTCAAAGATTTTTATAACCTGAGGATAAATAAAATTGTTTTTTTTTTGGTTTCTTCTTTTCCTTTTTGCAATTTTTTAAAGTAAAAATTTGAAAAAATTATTAAAAATTCTTATCAATTCTTTCAATTATTACACATTTTAAAAGGTTTTTCTAATGATAGAGTGATTTTTTAAGAAGAAAATAATAAAAATTTAGATTTATTTCTGTATTTATTTTAAGGTATTAAAATGGCTTAAAATGATCGGAATTCTTTCAAGATTGTAAGATTTTCTTTTAAAATTTGATAATAAAATAATTTTTGAAACATATGCCTCTTAAGTTTCATATACAGAAACGTTTATAATGACTAGTGCATCATTGCATCATTTAACCTTTAAAATGATTAGAAATTAATCTTTATATAAGAAATTTAATATTATAAATACTTACTTTCACGAAGAACATTAAGATAAACAAAAAGCATTAAAATTGCTTTAAAATTATCAAAGATATAAACATTAAGTATAAGCTTCCCAACCTTAAAACAATTTCCATTAATCTTTAATGTAAAAGTAGATCGCGATTCACGAATTGGAAAGCTACAGATACATACCTTAAAATAATTCTGATAAAAATACAATTTTTACACAAACGATTTACTTCTTTTAATTAAAAACACAAAATTTCCTATTTAAAACATTATAAAAATTAATTATAAACACTTCTCTTAAATAATAATAATAATAATTATTATAAAAATTCATTTAACATATTTAATTGCACATATATAAACTAATACAAATGAATATAAATACTACTTACTAAGTAGATCTGTTCATGTTTTAAATGCATTCTACAGAATATATAATTAGATAAAATCACATTAAAACAATTTAAACAATGAAAATGTATTTAATTAATGAGCATTTACGTAAAAATGTATTGTGGAAGAGAGTTAAAATGATGAAGAGGAGCAAAGAAAAGACAAAATTTGTAGCGATGAAATCGTCAGTGACGTTTCGTGACCGGATTAATGAGATTTCTATTTGTCACGTGTACTAATTTTCACGATTGCTATTATTAATGAGGTGGGAAGATCGCCATATGCCTTGCATCTAATTTAAGAGAGCGACGAAAGGATATTAACACCTCTCATAAATTAAACACAAATTTAAACTACATACGATACAGATGATTACTTTACTAAATTCTAAAAATTATCCTCAATTTACAACTTAAAAAATAAATAAATAACTTATTAAATTATCGAAATTAAAGTAGATATTTATTCCCCCTTCCTCTTTTTTTCCTCTCTCTCTCTCTCTTGTTTAGTTGTAACAATAACTCACCACACCTTAAAACTGTGTATATCAGGTCATAAATCTTTGACAATATGTCATAACTTGATAACATTATGATAATTAGTATCATGTTTGTTTTAATGCCATACAAAGCTGTTATATATGTCATAAATTGGTCATAGTATTATAATTAATTTTTAAATACGTTTAAGTAAGTGCTTTACGTAAAAGATTGGCCTGTGTTTTAAAGAAGTGAGTGTTATTTAATAATAATATATAATTTTATTATAAATTTCTTTGCTCATTTTTTTTTCAATGAATTAACTGTAATTTATTGTGTCACCATCCAATAAATGGAGGAAACTTTAGACGTTAATAAGAAGTGAATTTTTAAAAGTACGTTTAGATTTTTTTTTTTTTTTTAAAGGTTAGTTTTAGGTTTTATTGGGTGAAATTTTAGATAAATTTTTAAGTATTTTTTTAGTTATATTTGTAAAGGAAAGTTTTACATATTTTTCGTTCAATTTTAGGTATTTTTTGAGATATTTTAAGCTTTTTTAAAGATAATTTTTAGACATTTTCAGATAAAATTTCAGATATACTTGGATAAAATCTTAGATAAAGTTTGTAAAAGTATTTTTAGAAAATTTAAACTTTTCTAGAGGTAAATTTCAGCATTTTTTGATAAAAGTTTAGATTTTTTAAGAAAAATTTTATGTTCTTTAAGGCTCTTAAGGTAACTTTTAGATACTTTTTGATAACATTTCAGATAAATCTTCAAGTGTTTTTAGAGAAATGTTAGTTAATTTCTATACACTATTTACCCAAGATTTAGATAATTTATATAACAAAAGTTTTTACATGAATTATTAATAATATTTAATTAAAAAACAAATTAAAAGTGTCTTTAAATAAAAAATTACTTTGTTTCATTAACAATACTAGAATAATGTTTTTTTTTTGTTTATAAATTATTCAATTTCTCTTGTTTACAAGTGAAAAAAACAAAAAATTTAAAATGCATTGAGTATTGTTGAAACAGAACAATTTATATGTATTATTGAAATTGAACCTTTTTTTTTTCTCGAATAAACATAAAATTTATTTCATTTTTT
Organism: Centruroides vittatus; assembly: GCF_030686945.1. Classification (NCBI taxonomy): domain Eukaryota; kingdom Metazoa; phylum Arthropoda; class Arachnida; order Scorpiones; family Buthidae; genus Centruroides; species Centruroides vittatus. The sequence goes on along the minus strand of NW_027122474.1, from coordinate 3,496,174 downwards.
GCTTAGTTCGTTCGTATGTCTATCTGTAAACACAAATCTCAAACTACTGAATAACTAAATTTAACTTTTCAGGAAATGTACTAATTTTTTCCTCTCTCGTAATTAAGATCTTCATTATCTAATTATAAAATAAATTAATAATTAAAAATAATATATATTTATTAAAATCATTTTACTTTTAAGCAAATAATAATGCTTAATAACATACAAAATTACTGAAAATATCAGCGGTTTTTATGCTATAATTATTTATAAGACAAGCCTATGTTAATATTTTGGGAGTGGTAAGGGTGCATACGATTAGATTAGGGCATGATAATATTTTTTTAATTAAAAAACATATATATATATTGGGTGTGATCAGAATATTCAGAAGAAATTTTTATATAGAAGTTTTAATATTAAAAAAAATTTATAGGAAAAAAAAATAATAAGTTTAAATCTAAACTTAATAAGAAAAAGAAGGAAATTGTAACAGAGATTACTCTGATAAAAGTTTTTGATGAGACTTTACAAGAGTTAGAACATACAAACAGAATTCTAGAAACACAATTTAAGCCTGTATCGAATAGTACAAAATGGAATGGTTTCCATTAAACTTTTCTTTTTATTTAGTATTAAACTACAATTCGATAAAGTGTTTATCAGATTGAATTTTTTCTCTTCTAGATAATAATTTTCTATATATATATATATATATAGGGAGAAAGAGATAAGGGAATGAAGAGAGAAGAGAGAAGAAGAGAAAGAAGAAACAAAAGAATGCAGTTGATTATAAGTGATGATAGAATATACAGGGATATACAACGATTGAATAAAACATATTTTTGAAAATGTTACATGAAATTTAATCAGTAAAAAGTTGAAAAAAAAATGCAAAGTAATCATAAAGAAATAGGATGCAAATATCCTATCTTTTCATAATAATGATGAAGTAATGCCATCATGAAAATGTAGTTAAAAGACTAGAAAGAGAAGAGAAGGATTTAGAGGAAACCAAAGAAGATAGAAACTTAAAAACGTTAAAGTAAATATTTTATTTTATTTTATTTTTTTTCTATAATAAATTCCAAAGAAATAATAATATTTTGTATTATAGTATTAAATGAAATAAAATAATTTAATATTTACATTTATATAAATTAAAATATAATAATAGATTTAAATTTTAAATGCGTACACGCAGAGATAAATAAAAATATCTCATAATTAAATGCATAAAAATAATAAAAATGCTGTATTGTAGAGTATATATATATATATATATATTTTTTTTTTTTTTAAATTTTATAAAATATTTTTTTAATGTTTAAAATTTTATTAAACTTCATAATTAAAATAAGATGTATAATAAAATTACATTTAAATAAACGAGAGAATATAAGTTATAGTTCAGGAACTGAAACAACACGCAATGGCACTATTATTGTCATTTATTATTATTATTTTTTTAATTAAAGATTCTAGAACATATAAATTTTATTAATATTCAGATTAAGGATAAAAGAATTTAGTAATAAAAATCGAAAGTAAAAAAAAAACTTGTTGTTTGTTGAATTAAATCAGATTTTTCTTTACAGGTGATTTAATAAATTTTCTCTATAATTTATGTGTAATGATAAACTACTATAAAGTGTAGATGTTTTCAAATCCAGTCGGGTGGGTCACTCGCCTCTATTTGACGTGCCTATTATCTCAGATGGTGTTTCAAGTCCTCAGGGCTTTATGTCTCTCGACTTCTTTTTTTACTTTTCTCTATCAAAGTTTTGTCTTTTTAAAAATTGTTATTTTTTTTCCTTAGCAAGAATATAAGAGTAAACGAAGCGGTGTGACCAGGTGCGTGAGGTTTGTTAATGTATCTCGTGTCTACAGTTCATCCAGACCATGTGACTTATCCAGTTTCTGGATTGTATCTTCGACTTGCTTCGGGACAGGAAGGACACTCCTTTACCACTTCCTGTCGTACGTTCTTTGTTAATCAAAGGGCATGTGTCGGATATCACTCTCCCCTTTTTTGTAATTCACTTGTTGAGTTTTTTAAAATCATTAATTGAATAAAAGTAGAAAGAATGTATTGTTAATTACGTAAATTTTAACGTTTACGATCAGAAAAACTGAGTAATTTTGTTAAATTTCTTTAAAATTTTGAGTTTTTTTCTTTTTAACAGTTAACAGCTGTCTTCTTCTTCTTTTTTCTTTATAGAAATTTAGAAAAATAATGAAAATATCTGTGATGAAAATCTCATGTTTATCAGTACATTATTAAAGCATTTAAAAAAAGGATACAAAATAACAGCTGTTTATCCGATTTCAAAGTGGATTTTTTTTTCATAAAAGACATAAAGAAAATGCCTTTGGTATTTATGCTAATATCTATTGATCTTATTAAATGGATAATAGAAAAATTTTAAAAATCACATTCAGATATTGTTCATTCTTTGATATTTTTTTTGTATTTTTTATGGGGTTTTTTTAGAATTTTCTTTCGGTAATTACTCCAATCTGTCTTTTTTACTCTATTTTTTTCGTTAGACCGTTAAATTCACTGCTTACAATTCATTATTCCGTCATATGGCAAAGATGAAACGAAAGTTAAACAACACGGAAAAAGTTGATTCACTCATTTATATATCATTTTTTTATGTATTTTATTTTGACAAAAAAATATTTATAGTATTTATATATATATAATCAGATACAAAAGTACGGCACGCTTTTATTTTATACACAAGGCACTTTTTTTTTATAAAAAAAACCTGACTAGAGATGTGAGCTTAATGCACACCCCTCTGTTGGTTATGCATGACAACTTAAAACATTTATAATTATTTTTATAATTAATTCTAGCACATAAAATAATTACAGAATAAAAGATAAAGTGTGAAATTTTTAATTATTTAACACCATTTTCTTGTGTACTTCGGAAAAAAATTAATTAAAAAAATTATGTTCTTCTATGCAACCTCTTAAGTTTCTACAAATCATTAACAATAATAAATTTTATTATTGCTCGTACTATTTAATTTAAACAGTTATAAAATCAGATTTTAAGGCATTTAAAAGCCTTTAGAAGTTTACTTATATAGATTTAAACAGCATTTTATTATCACAATTAAAAAATTTAATAAGTTAAGATGTAATATTGCTTGTTTATGTAAATTGTTTTTAATTAATTGATGAGGTTAAAGTTGTTTTAAGCTGAATCATTTATATATAAATTCATTTTTTACACATCCATCACAATCACGCGACATTAAATTTATGGACAACACCTTTCTAGAGGGAGAGAGTAGAAAAAATTATTAATATTTTTAAACATTTTATAACAAAATTAATAAGAAATATATATATATATATAATAGACTAAACCCGCACTCCATGAACATTCGTATCAAAATTTATGTACAAAGTTTAACGTCTATAAAAACTACATTAAATTCCCCAAATACGTGGACCACAATACAGAAAAGATATTTACATTAAAAAAAAATAATAATAATAATAATAAAATGGTTAAAATTATGACCATTGTCTAACTTTATATTGTATATTTTTCCTTAATTCACTTATTGTTTCGTAGATTTAACAATGCTAACTCTATCTAAATTATATACACGGTAGTTCAAAAGTTATTTTGGAGCTACCCTGTATTTATTTATTTATTAACGTTTTAAAATATTTTGAATATATTTTTTTTTAATATTAAAATCCTTAAAATGAATTTTTTAATTTTTTATGAACCATTTTTATATTGTATGATAGCAAATCTAGTTATGATGTATTAATATATTATAAATATGTAATTAAAAAAACAGTTTGGTCTATAATTTAGTCTTAATTTTTCTTTAGGAATGTGTAAAAATGCGCTTCTAGCACTATATAAAACTATGTAAACTTTATACGTTTACATTCATTAAAAAAAAAAAAAGAAACCAAACTTATGCCTCTATTAATTCAAGGCACATGAGTATTCACCTTTATAATATTAAAATGAGTACATTTATATACACATACATAAAAGTTTTCTTTGAGTTATACATAGAAAAATTAATGTTAAAGTCGAATTAAAACGACGAAAGACTAATTAAAAATTGTTAGTAATTTAAAAAATACAGATGATGATCCCTTACTTATAATACAATTTGGCTTTTATTTATTTATTTTATTATTATATAAAACGTGGCACTGTTGAAAAAATTGTTCTCCTACATAAAATTAATGCACTTTTTTCGTGTCCTTAAGGCACTCTGGTCTTCAATCTTCAAAGTGTTTCGTCATCAGTTTTTTTTTCTTTCTTCTTCTTCTTCTTTTCTTGTGTTAAAAACACTCGAAATCACGTTCCTTGCGATAGTACAGGCGGTCCATAAAGAAACGTCATTGCTGATAATGAATTGTTGGACGATATTGTTCCTGTATGTCTATAACGTAGCATTACTTGATCCAACACTCCTAATAGTTGAACTGGATTATCTGAAGGTAACTTCGTAGTACCTATTGGTGACGAACGTAGAGGGGATGTTGACTGTGTTTTGCCTTCTATGTTGTCGTCTGTGCGTTTTGTTAGCGCTATACCGTTACTGTTCTGATAACACGGTTGACAATAACCGTGATTGAGCATACGAGCCGATACAGGGAAGGATTTTCCACACTGTGTGCATCTCTCCTGTGCTTCATCTATCATAAAGAAAGAGAGATACTTAAAATTAATCATTAAAACAGTAAAAAAAAATATATAAAATTATAGACACAAAAATAAATTTTAATTATTAGAACTATCTCAAGAATAAATATAATTTTTAAAAATAAAAAATATATATATATATACTGTATATATATATATATATAAAAAAATAAAAAAGAGAAATTACAAAATCTTGTAAGGCTTAAAATTGTGTGATTTTTATATAGTATTAGAAGGTAGTTTTAAGGATTTAAAAGTCTATCTCTCGAGGGAATATCGTGAAGTTTGTCAATTCAATCAGAGAAAGAGAGAATGAGATACGTTTCTGGACATTGTAGTAATCTCTTTTCAAACTAGATTGGTATCATATATGATTTGTAAGCTCAAAGTTTTGAATTCGAATCCCATAGGATACTTGATTTCGATAGCTGTTGAATTTTACAGAAATGGCTTAGTTCAGATAATATTTAAAAAAAAAAAAAAAAAAAAAAAAACAGAAGAAGAAATGTCAAATATACTCGACAAACTGTAAACTAGCAAATAGGATAAAATATCAACAAAATCTTATTTTATATTCTACTATTTAATGTTGATAAAATATTGTTCTATATTTTATAAAAATTTTCTAGAATTGTGTTTTTATTTTAATACACTTTATATAAATTAATTTATATATAAACAATTATTTTTCTACTCGAAATTATATATAAATTCTAGTAGAAAAATAATTGTTTCTTTTATTAGTTACGTTTGACCTTTCTTTAAAAATCAATCTCTTTGTTATCTGACAATTTCTTTTCTTTTACGAAATTAACAATCCTTTCCCCCCTCCTTCTCCTTCAATTTTTTTAACGAAATTGACATTTCGTTTTTATGAAATGGACATTTTTGAATTTTTTTAAAGTTAAAATTTTCAATTTTAGCCTATGAAATTGATCAGTTTTTATTTTTGGAATTTGAATTTTTATTTTTTTATTTTTTTGTTGAAAATCGATGAATTTTTTTTGTTAAATTTGGCAAACTTTTTAAATTTTTATTGACTTTTAAAAAAATAAATAACAGACATTTGTCAATTAGATTGTCTCCTGGTAAAATTTTTATCCAAATAAATTAATTAATTTCCAATTAATTTCTCTCTTAGTAAAATTCTAATTCAGAGGATTTTAATTTTAATTCTTAAATGTTTAAGAAAATTCAGCAATTACAATATTTCAATAATTACAAAAGTAAATGAAATAGTAGGAAAAAAAAATAAATGTAATTAATTAAATAATAAATTTAATAGAAATTTATAATTTTAAAAAAAGAAAATTAACGTAAAACTGATGGCATTTCAATTATCTCAATTTTGTTAGACTTTTCTATTCTAGAGTTATTTTAAATATATATATATATTTCCTTTAAGGATCTTTTTAGATTTATCTAGTGTATGAGGTCTGTAACCTAAATTTTATTCGAAAAAACAAATGTTAAATTCATCACTTAAATTAGCACAGGGGCCCTTTCCAGAAATCCGGTTACATTTCCTGATAAGACTATGGATTTTTATAAAATTTATTACATGTTGTAGCTTTCACAAAACTTTTAATTATTATTCCCATTAAATTTATTTAAAATTTCGAAACTTTTTTCATATAAAATAAAATATTAAATATAATAGTTCAAGGCATTAAAACTGACCAGTTTAATATACAAGTCGAGTATTAAATATAGTTAATGGCTAATTTCGAGTATGTGAAACTTAAAAAGGGGAGTTTTAGAAAACTCACGCGATCTTTTATGATTTTCTATATTTGTTAGCCTATTATATTTATTTTTTTATTTTTTAAATTCTTACTAAACATAAAATTTAATTCGATATTTTCGTGCAGAATTAACTGGACATTTCTTCATAATCAAGTCACGAAATGTTCCCTTAAGGGATTGGATTTATATATATAATATATATATATATATATATACGTACATATACGTATATATGTATAGATCTATTGTAAAGAAAAATTTAACTTTTGAGTACTTAAAATTTTATTACAAAAAAAAAAAATAAAGCGATTTTACAACATTTAAAGACCATTTTATTAATTATAAATTTTTCTTTTTTATATATTGTTTACATAAAAGGTATTTTTTTTAATATTAAAAATAGAATTTTTACTAAAGATTTTCTCAACAGGAAGGTCTTATAAAGACGGAAACTGTCCCACTTTCAGGAGCCATTTATGTGTCAGTTGAATATGGGGCTAAAGAGCAATTAATGTTTTTCTTTGTTTGCAAAAGGGAACGGTTTTCATACATATTAGCGGTAAACCTGTCACTAACGGCCTTCAGGGATGACAGTCGAAGCAGGTGAGCTTACTCCTCCCATTTTAATTGCTCCAATGTGAACACGATGGTGCAATGTTCCACGAGCATTTTTTCTTTTTTTTTTTAATATAAATCAAGCAAATAAAAAATATTGAAGCATTGTTCATAGCTTAATAAACCTGATTCTATAAACGGTTAATAAAGACATTATATTTTCAGGGAGTAGTACGTGAATATTCTATTGATTTTTTTTTTTCTTTCGTAATTTTAAATAATTAAACTTAATTTTTTTAAAAATATATATAGAAATTAAATTTAGTAAAATGCCCAGAAGTGATTGTCATAAAGCTTTTATTATATTTTTTATTAGTTCTTTATATATATATATTTTTTTTAAAAAAAATCACTTTTTTATTAATTAATATTTCAAAAATTATTTTCTTGACGTCTAAACTTTAAATTTATCTTCTATAATAATTATTTCTGGTTGATTCTACGAGTTAAAAATAATTGTAATCTAATATTTTCTTATTGTTAACTTCATTAGTGAAGTTTGTTATCGAAAAAAAGGCAAAAAAATTAATTAAAACTTTAATAAAATTACGATAATATGCAATTAGATATATCTAATAAAAATCTTAATTATTTTTTTTCTAATTTAGTATCGTAAATTTAAACCGAAATAATTGTTAAAAAGCAATAAAATTATATTAAGATAAAAAAATATATACTTTTTTTCGGTTAAAAAAAAAAGAAAAATGCATTATTTATTATCAAATTTAAAGAGAAAAATAAATTTGATGGTTGAACAATGTATTTATTTTTCTAAATAATAAAAATATTCTACATAAAATTAAATTATAAACGAAAATACGAAAAAAGTTCGCAAACTTTCATCAACTTTCATTTTTAAAAAAATATATGTATATAAAAAGCAATAAGAAAAATTCTATCTCGAGATAATTATGATATTAAACAATAAAAAAAGGGGAAAATATTATAATAATAAAAATAAAAATTGAATATCTTAAAAGAATATATTAAATCTATTAAGGTAAGTTAATCGATGGATTCTTACTTTCGTGAGTTTTTCGATGAGCACGTAAATTACACGCAAGAGCGAACCTCTTCTGACAGTAATCACAGGCATGGGGTTTGTCACCTGTAAAGACAAAATGAACACTTTTATATAAAATGACAGGCAAGACTCGATAAAAATATCCGTCAGCTTAGCTAAAATATTTATTATTCAATTGCTTTATGCAATGAACTATTAATCAACAGTGCAGACCATTTATTTGAAAACATTTCCCTTCGATCGAATTGAGTTGAATAATGCAATGAGCGATGATGATGTCAATTTAAATATTTAAGAGAAACACCAATTTCTGACGACATGATACAAGATAAACCTTCCATCTTATGATTAATTTATTATTTTATTTTTATTATTATTTCTTTTCTTTTCCTCTGGTGGAGAGTTGAGTGATGATGTTTAAAATAATAATAATAAAAAAATATATTTAAAAAAAATTAAGTTAGGAAATTACATACCTTAAAACATTTATTTAAAATGAAAATTTATTATGTGAAAATAAACATTTTTAAATTTGTTTTTCTCCCTTTTTAAAAGTAAATAATTATAATAATTTAAAAATCTTTATTAATTGTTTTAATATTGAAATCGATTATTTTAGCAATGAAATTGATAAATTTTTTAACAATGGAATTGATTGTTTTACCTAAGAAATTGATGACTTTTTAAACAATGGAACAGGTTTCGAAATGAAATTGATTATTTTTAAAAATCAATTTCATTTTTTAATTGTTTTTGAATCTGGTGTTTAGAAATAAAACTGATTGTTTAAAACTAATCAATTTCATTTTTTTAAAATTTAAAAATAATGAAATTGACGATTTTCTTTTCTTTTTTTTTTTGAAAATTGATTATTAGGATAAAACCGACTTAAAAAATTAAGAAATAAATAAATAACGAACAGATTTTAAAAGTAAAAAATGGTGATTTAAACATAATAAAGTTAATTATTATAATAAGAAAAATTAACGATTATTTAAATAGTTTATTTTTATAAAGTTCATGTGTAATGTGCGGAACGTGATGGCATTTTTTAATGGTCGCTTTGGAAAAAGTAGTAAAAACAGATCTGTAAACTTTAAAAACGTTTATAAAACGGAATTTATTTTCAGTTAGCATTCTTTTATTATCGAATGTATGATTAAACAAAAGAGGATAAATCTCTTCACTTCATTTAAAATAAAATTGTGCAAAAACTTTCGACCGTTTATTTTATAAAGTGGCAGTTTAGTTTCTCTAGATCTAATTTGTTTGCATGAAAAACTCGTAAGACCGTACGGTCGTTTGATTCCAAACGGTCCTTCGGGATCAAATTAACTTTATTCTATTCAGTACAGGAGCAATAATAAACTTATTTTCTACTAAACAATCATACTTAAAAACAATCAGGAAAAAATAAAAATACAGGCAAAAATCTTACAATTTTTGATGTGGCCTAAAGCTATAAAACAATTTTTTAATACATATTCTTACTATGCAAATTTTCTAAGTAGAAATTCGATTCTGTTATTATCAAAAGTGGCTATTTGATACAATCAATTAAATATTATCACGGCTGATTTGCATGAGACGATAAAAACCATCCATTATTTTGAATGACGATAGCTATAATGAAAAATAAAGTAGTTTAATGTACGCCTCTACCTTCCAATACATAAAAAAATACATGTAAAAAAAAGAAATTGATGGAGTAGAAGCAGTAACTAGTTATCTTTCACTGTTTCCAATAGACTTACTTTGCCTGTTATTTGCCTAAAATTGACATTGGCGTTAATACTAACAGACTCTAGTTATTTGTCACAAGTAGCTGCAAAGAGTTAATAGGGCGTTACGTATATACGTGACACTTGCGTGCATGTCACAAAAGTTATCGAAGCGTTTGTGTGACTGGCATGTGATGTGCAAAGACACTTCAGACGAATCGTAGAACATGGCACTAATAGGATAAGATGTCTGTAGGCGAGAGGTGTGGTCCTAAGTCACAGAGAGAAAGACACATACCGGTAAGACGACGAGACAACGGCCCTCTTACGTCTGGTATGTCGCATGTACTTTTTAAAAAAAGTACAATTTTCTTTCCTTAACCGGCACAGATCATCTTTTGTTTTGTCGTGTTTAGTATAGCATACACGTCATAGGCCTTATGATGTTTATGGATGAAGAAGATCAAAGCTCGAGATACAACTTTACATTAATTAGTCGAGGGAAATTTTCAAGAAAAAACACGCTTTTAAACGATGTAGGACGCTTCTTAATTATGTTTTAAAATAATTACATTCGAATACTTTATTATAATTAAGATTTATTCAAAAGGTTAGAAATTTTGTGAAAAAATTCGGATATCGAAACGACGTTTCTTACATAATTTCACGATGTTAAATTAACCTTAAGAACATAAGAGAGGCATTAATTTACGACAGAAAGTATTCAAATAAACGAATAAATATTAAAGTAATTTATTTATTAGTTAAGAAAAATTTATAGACAAACGTGAACATCGAATAACTTACAGAAATCTGTTAATCATTTCCTCTGTACAAAACAGAATGACAGTTGAATGTAACATCGTGAAAAGTAAATTGAAGAAAGGAATTCGTGCCATTAGTATGTATTAGCGTCATTTATATAGATCAACATTATTGATGCTGATTTCTTCTATTGTGAGCGACTAAATAGCTATAGCATATCAGAATCTTGATGAATTAGTAAGGTTAGTGTGGTATGCACCTGAAAAATTGATCAGTTTAGTTCTTTTTTTATACGGGGTAGAGACTGATGAGGAAACTTTGGACAATAATTTAAACACTCTGCAGATCATTTACGACGTTTAGATGTTGTTACTAAGCCTGTTTAAATGGATTTATGCTTCCAGACGGTGGCCTCACTAATAACAGGTAAAGGCTACCGTTGCTCTTCAACAAAACTATATTTATAACAATAATTTTTTTTTTTTGTAAAGAAGTTAGTAAAATTGAGCCAAAACTTTTTAAAATTTATAATATGTTACATAAACATCAATTTATTAAAATGATAATCTTAAAGATAAATTCTTAAAGGGAAGGAACAAGAAGGGAAGAAAAAAAAAAGGTAGAAATTCTTTAAGGAATTTTAACACTTTCCTTGCTTATTTTTATAAAAGTTTATGAATTTTTATAGATTATTAAACTATTAAATATTTAAAATTATGCGTCGAAATATATTTTTGAAAGATTTTTAAAATGTAAATCGAATTCAAATTTTTATACGGAGTTAGAATTTTGAATAACTAAAACAAGAATTTGGGTATTTTATCTAAGCTTTATTTATTATTGGGATAAAGTAGATTCAATAGAAATAAGGAGAAAAAAAAGGGGGGAATAGAAAACGTCGTTTATACTTCACACAATTAAATTCAGTGAAAGAAAATAAATAAATAAATCGATTCGAAGTATATAAATTGCCATATTAGATCCTGTTTCTTGACACTTTTCGATACTTTTCAATAGTTCTAAAACTAAATTATGTACTTAAATTGGATAAGGGGACAATAATTTAATTGTTTATGAATGAAAAGAGATAAATTATAAGTGGTTAAGAGACAATTATTCGGCGTGAGGATTCTACAAACATTGCTTAATACAAACAAACAGGAACGCAATGGCTCGGATGTGCATGACCCCTATGTAACGCCTCCGCCATGCCCGACACCTGCTGACCCGAAAGGTCGCGGGAACGCAGCGGGATGCGCGCACCTGCACAATATTGTCCGCCCTCGGAGTGATGTTGGCGATCCCACTCCCCTTTTGGCACATTTACATAAGGTAGTAAGCAATGAACTTATGAACGACACTCGTCACTCCTCCAACAGAAATAGAACATTTATTCTAGAAAAAAAAAAGTCCCAAAAAGTAGAATTTAAAACAAAATCGCGGGTGTTTTAGCCGATAGGAAAGCTATTTTAGTAGAATTGGGAAAACGCGAGGCGATGCGGCGCGTAATAAGAAGTTGCACTCAATAATCGCGTATTAATGAAGTTTTATCACTGTATACGGCTTTAAAATTTCAGTATAAAAAGCGTTTTATTTAATTATTGTATAAAGAAAAACTGAAGTCTTTCAGATTAGTGTGTTGAAGTGTATAATGCTTCACTTTTAAGATGGCGCTTCGCGTCGCGTAAGTACGCCGCGCAAACTGTATATTTATTAATAGCGCTCGCTCGTTACTCTTCTTATGACATATTTACATTAAGTAATAAATATAAGAATGACACGCATCACTCCTAAAACAGAATTAGATCATTTCATAGGCGTAATATAATTATATAGCCTCATTGATGTTCTTATGACATATCGTAAGATAGTAAGAAACGACATACTTTATTCGTGAAACACATCCCAAAATTTAACTAAAGATCTTTTAAAAAATATTTCTAATAGTTAATTACAGTATATAAAAGATTATATTCCAATTCAGTATAGATAGTAAAATAATTAGATTTATTTAAAATGTGCCGCGTCGCGTCGCGCAACGCAGCGCGCAGCTCTATGACATTTTTATTAATAACACTCGCCCATGGTCTAATATTGAGAATTTTACAGTGCAAACAAGATTACACGCGTTATAATTTTCTGCACATGATAAATATATATAAATTATTCTTTCTTTTTTTTTATTTTAGTTATCTAGAAAGTTTAACATGCAGAACATTTCCGGTCGCGAATATCTCGCGGCGCTTCCGCTGATGAAAATCTAATTTTTTTTTCTTCTTCTTCTTTATATTTAATTTTATTTTTATATTTTACTTTCAAGATTATTTATTAACTGAATAAATAAAACCTTAAAATGCAGTTATATCACTTATTATTTTAATAACGTATCAGAATCGTAGCAATTTATTAATTTCCTGTGCAAGAACAAGATTCATTTCCTGTGATTTATGTTGAAGATATTCAAATTATTTAATAAATTTTTATAAAATTAAATCTTAGATAATTATTTTAAATCTTTTTTAAACTTACTAAGCGAATTATTAAGCTTAAAGCAAGAAAATTAACAGTTTTCTTATCAGTAACGACGAAAATAGAGAAGCGTATAGAGAAGAATATCCGAAGGAAAAAAAAACCATTTAATATTTTTTGATTATCTTCTAAAAATATTTAAAAAATAAAATAATAATTTACTAGTCAAATGAATTTCCTAATCTCTTAACAAATATTTAGTTGATGGGGTAGAAATAGCTTACGTAAGAGCTTAACCTAGTGAGTCTAATGATGTAGAAAAGAAAGCTGTAAGCTGACAATTTATGAGAGTACTTTAACATATTGCAAATAAGCTGGGATTAAGAGAATTTAGACAAAGTTTTATAAATGAGTATAACAATCCGAGCAAACTGCCAATGATAAAGATTACATACAAAATCACTGTTAAACAGAGACACTCCCTTTAGTAGTTTTCTGCTCGATTATCAAGAAATCATTTGGAAATTATGTATCTTAAAACGATTTTAACGTTCGAAATCTTCATGAATTTAAAATCTCTAGAGTATATTTTGATATTCTTTACTATAAAATTTGTAATTATTTGTAAGAAAAATCCATAATTTTCGTGTATTAGTATCGACTTATGAAGTTTACAAGCCACGTGGGAGATTTATTTTGTAAGCTTTTATAATCGATTAAACCTAGAGAATATCATTGATAAATGGCAATTTAAAGAACAGATTTGAATACTTAATACTTAAAAATTATTCATATGTTAATTATAGACTACATTAAAAACAGTAAAACTTGTTATTACAACAGACGAGTGTCGTGTGGCTTTTGATAGAATAGAATGTCACAGATGGAAGGGTGGATAGTGTCATTACTAGGAGTAAGAGTAAATTAGAACTACCACCCAAATTCCATAACGCCCTAGAATAAGGTCAGACATTAAGCATAATGTACCGAAACATCTGTAGTTCCTTCATTTTAATAACATGAATATGTCTTACAGAATTTATAATTATGCAAGATGCAATTATAGACATCACGTTTTTCTGATTGTTTTTCGTTTTTTGAGATTTCTAGTTGAGTAAAACACGAGAAAAATTCAAGAAAAAAGAATGAGTTGAATAATCTCAGAGATTTTTTAACATTTAATACAATTTTACACGTCTTGAGTACTGAAATATGAAGGTTTTAAACACCTCTACACCCTTAAAAAGTTAAAATGGAGCCATGTTATAGCTTACTTAACATAAAATTTAATCAAAAATTATTTAAATTATGTAGTAAAATACAAATTTCTACACAGTTTTAGTCATTTAAAACATTTACTCCACTATGAAAAGTTAACGTGGTTTCATTTTAACTCCCTAAAAAAATCATTGACTGTATATAAAGGTTACAAAATACAATTTCGATGAACAAGAGATGAACTTCATCCATACATCATGCTAAATAAACTTTAATCGGTTGGCGGAATTTAATTTTATAGGTTTAGGATTTATCTTTACAGCACAGCACTACTCGAAAGTATCATTTGGAAATCCAGTAATTTTTATTTTATTTTATTGAAAGAGCAATACCATTAAAATTGGAATGAAAAACAATAATATATATAGTAGAAGAAGTTATTGGTGAATCAAACATAAAAAAATGTGTGTTTTCTTTTGTTTGGGGGCTCCTACTAGTGGAATTTTTATTAAAGAAAAACCCCATTTGAAGTACTTATTGATCATTTTTACTTTAGTAGTTTCTATGTCAGACAAAGAGATTAGGAACTGTATACTACTAGATTTAACTTAGCTGTGCCTAGTGATTTTACAACATCGAACATGAATGTTCTCAACACCACAATTTATTGCCAGAACGAAATGGCTATAATTACTATTTCCTATTGGGCTTACTTTTCGCTCTTTTCATTGTTCTGAATGATACTAGAGGAATCGTAACACCTATAATAGTTTCTTTTATAGTCCAAAATTACTATTCTCCTTGGTTTGGTTTAGTGAGACGTAACCTCAATACATTGCCAATAACTAAAATTTACTCATGAGTTTAGTAATAGTAGAATGAACAAGTAAAAATAATAAATGAAGTAATAAAAATTAAACAAGACTTAATCCCTCCTACTTGGATTTTGTTAACTAGATTCTAATTCGTTCGTTTGTAAAATAAATAATTATAATTAATGATTTAAAATTAAATTATATTATAGGCCTTTATGTATATTTTTAATTATTAAGAATGAATTTTAAAGATAATTATTAGTTAAAATAAAAATTAAGGAAATTGATTGACTCGTCAGTAAAGATGATTATCTTAATTTATTTTTATAAAATTCAATCAGTAGAGATTAATACAAATTAATTTTCTTGAATCTTTATCATCTAAACACATAATTCTTCTACTTAATTAAGTTTTAATTAAGTTATTTTTTAAAGTATACGTTAAAAATCTACGTTTCCAGCTGATTCGGTCATTAAAGAATAGCAAAAAGAAGAGAGAGACATTGAGGGTTTTCAGTGGCATTTTCGGCAGATCTACCACTTAAAATGTGCCCCTGCAATCTTTCCCTAGAGGGGAGAGAAACTCGTGATTTATTACAGTAGTTTCCTGACAACAACAGGGCACACCTGTCTGATTAGGGGCGAGCTACTGGCGGTACCTAATGAAGTTCCACAGTTCTCCGTCTATCACCCATCCCCCAAAAAACACGTCACAACAGTCCAGACCGATTGCTAGAACTGATAACGACAGGTTATACAGGCAACAATCCGAAAAAGTGAAGAGGGTGCACTAGAATCAAGCAAGTTGTCGCAATAACCTTGTAGTGGCAAAACAGCTGCGGGCGTTATTTGGTTCTTAATGCCTTTTTTTACGTTTGTAAGTGTAGTGAGTTGAATACAAAAATTGATGATTTGTTAGTAGTTTCGTCGTTAAATTAAAATTTACCGCCGTGTGATGGAAATGTGGCTTTATAAGCATGATTGCTCCCGTGTTGATGTGACAGGTTAATGCTTTTATCCATTGCTTTTTCTTAACGTTTGCTGACTTTTAATCTTATTAAAATGTAGAAAATAAATAGTTTAATATGTGAAAATGTGAAAATTAATCTGTTTATTTATTTATTTTTTTATACACATTAACTGGGATCTGAGTTATAAACCACTCTCTTAGCCTTTAATATATTCAACCACGTGTTAAGGTCATCATTTTCTAAATATATTTTAATTAATTTATACACATTTTTCACTATAAATTCGAATTTAAATAAATTCTTCTGCTTGTTTTCTTGACGTATATTTTATATCTTTTACCTCCTACTTTAAATTAATTAACACATTTATTTAAAAAAATAATTAATTATACATAATAAAAATAAATTAACTATTAAACAGTCAAAACAACTAAATTAGAGAGATAATAAAATATAAAATTGCATAAAATTTAGCTTAGAAAACAATTTTAAAAATCAGTTTTTACTCGAAATTAACTAAATTTTTATAAAATCGAAAATAATTTATTTAAAAATAATTGAAAAAATTATTAAATAAAAATCGATAATTAAGTTGAGTTTTAATTATATAAAAATTATTTATAATTTAAATTTATATTATATTAAATAATTTAGCGCAAAATATAAGCAAACTTCTCCTCTTACTGTTTACATTTTGTAACTTAATTAAAGTTACATTTTTTTACCAAAAAAAGGAGGTAAAAAAACTGGTATAATGGCATCTATTTGTCGACAAGATGGGATTTTCTCAGTCGTAGGGTGTTGTTAAGAGTCGAGAATTTTCCACCCAAAAACAACCCGTTACCCACCTGTACCCCGGGGTGAAGCATGCTGTAGGAGGTAGGAGGATTATGTTACACCCAATTTCCTCACCACTCCTAACATATAACGGCTCCTATCACTTAATATAACAGGAGATGGGCATACTTGAAGAAATGTTCTGTATTGCAAGAAAAACCGTTTTAAAGGATTAAAAAAAATAGTAATTTAATATAATTTAGAATCGTAGTGGATCGGAAACAAAGGGGAATTGTTTAAAGTGGGTGGAAGAACTTATAGAATCACACTCTAACGAAATTAAATGCATCGAAAATAAGTTAATTAAACTTTAATTATCAAGTTTAATTCTCATTAAAAAAAAAGATAATAAAAAAATACAGAATATGATACGATACCCCCAACAATTGTAATTTCTTATCATGCGTAACACATTAGAACATGATAAACTACAAAAGCGAAAACATTATCTACTGTAAGCTTTAAAAATTCCGCTTCAACTGCCTCTAATTATACGGATTACTTAGAAGAAAGTAGAAACTCGTTGCTACTGGCATTACGCAAGAGAGTTGCAAAAATGTGTTATCGACCTGTACTATTCTATCAGAAACATCCCGTGCTGTTCCATTAAACGAGACGAGATACCCACCCAACCTATTGGTGTATAAATCTAGTAGCTGAAAAGTGTCTGGCTACCGAAATGAAGGACCGCCCTAGAAGAACGTGATGAGGTCAACAGTGCTAATGGAGGAGGATTCTATCTCGAAATATGTAGGAAACAAAGGGAGGTGTGCAGTAACAAATGGGGAAGTCGAGGTGGTCCTATACTTATGGGGGTGTGTTACTTATATATATATTATAATATATATATATTTTTTCTGAAGAACGGATGTTACAAAATATGTTATTACTATCGATATAATAAAAAAAAAATTGAAGGAAGTAGCAAGAGGGGGGGAAGTTTATCGAAGTGTATTTTAGTTGTAATATTATTAAAAGAATTATGTGTTATAGATTTTTTATCGTATTTTTTTAAGCTAGAATTTTGTATGGGTGAGGTTTAAAATGTCGTAATTACTAAAAGAATGCGCGCATTGTTTAATTATTTAACAAAGTTTGTGTTGTATAAAAGTTTGTTTGGCCGTCTGCCCTTGAGAGGTTCTATTAAGTTGAGGGGTGGTATCGCTACCGTCCCTTGTGCACGGTAAAGAAATTGCACCTGTGCCCCGACTAGTCCCTCAATAATAGGTCCAGTTCTTTACTGAAAGTCAATTAGTAGACTTTACCAGAAGCATTGTCTTTCCTTTCACTGATTACCACTTAGTGTAATCACATACTCTTTTCCTAGATGCACGCTTTACTTTGACATCGATGACCATTTGTAAAAGTCACTCAGATTATTGTAAATGGAATATCATCATGTAAAGAATCATTCAAGTCATTTACTCTCATTCACTTCTGTTTTCTTAAGTGATTATGGGCGTGATTGGAATATTTAATTTAAAACATCGAATTTTTTTAACTTCTAACTAATTAAAACTTTTATTTTTTAAGAAAATTAATTAATATATTTATATATTATTAAAATAGTCCTTAAACGACGTTTTAATCGGCATATTTTTCTATTTAAAAAAAGAAAAAAAAGTATATAGGCATTTATCTGATGAAGTGAGGTTGGAAAAATATGACGTCGAGGAGATTTTTTTTGAATATTTTAACATTTTTATATCTAGCGATAAGATTTCTATAATTGGAAGAGAAGCGTACCGACAAACGTCCCTCCTAAAATGTAGCACCTTGTGTGTATATCAAGCAATCACCCTTCAAGGACGTTCAGGAGTAATAGCGAACTTGTCTTTACGACTCCTGTGTGACACGACTCGAAGATTTTGGTGATGTAGTCACTGCGTACATAAAAACAGAAGGACATTCTTTCACAGAAATCACACAGGTGTCCACGAAACGATGCCCGATAACGGTATATCAGATTGAAAAATATTTTATTAACTTATTCCTAGATGACAACCGATGGGCTGTAATAAATACCAGGCTGATGATGTATAATTTTTTTCCCTCTTTATTTATTTATTTTTTTAAAATAAGAAGTTAAGGAAAAATCCGATTAGATAGTAAGAAAAAAATATTTTAGTATAGGCCTACGAGATGATAAGGAGTTAGAAGAAGAGGGGGAAAGGGAAAAAATAAATAAATTGGACAAAAAGGGGAGGAATAATAATAATAGAAGAAAGACAAGGTTCGGTGGTATGATGTAGTTCGAGTAAGATTTGTTAGAAGTGAAGTAGTAAAGTATTGAATGGGAAGGTCTGTTAGATAATCGAAGAAACGACATCACTTTCCCTTCTAGTTAAGAGGATGGTCAAAGAAACTAGTAAAAGGAGAAGAAGAAGACGAAGAAGAAGAAGAAGAGGAGGAGGAGATGGAGACGAAAGAATAGAAATAAAAAAAGATACAAAGTTACTTCTGTTTAAAGGTTTAAAGTTGGATATTCTAATTCCGATTTCTTGTTTCTTTTCAGTTTTTATTAGAAAAATTCGTGTATTTTTTAAAGTTATTTTCGACTTCTCAGTTATAAAATGTGTAGTTTTTTACGCTCCTTTTTATTATTATTATTATTTTTTTCTGATAAAAAATTATAAAATTAAAGCTTCTTATGTCGATATTTATTATAAAACTTGTATTTTCTAAGCTCATTTTCTTGTTTTTTGAAATAAAAAATAGCTTTTTATGTTTATCTTTACATTATTATTTTTTTTATAAAGATAAATTCTATTTTATTATCAAAATATGTTTGTTGTTAAAAAAATTAAATTTTTAATATTTACTTTTAAATAAATAAAAAGAAAAATTTAAAAATATATAAATATTTGTTACAAAAATAATTAATTTTAAATATATTAAATATACCGGTTAATAAAATATTATTTTAATGCATAAAATTATATTTAAAAAAAAATTGTTTTTAATTAATTCGAAAGCGAAGCTGATGCAATTTATAAAAAAAAGAGAAGAAAAGAATTATTATTATAGCAAAATAGGGCAGACGTGACGATACATAATAATTAAAATAGGATTCGTAATAAATATCAGACACGTGCTGAAAGTCCTTCCCGCACGCGCCACTTACAGTAGAAATCCTTCATCGACTATATACCTTGTTGCATTGTCGTCCTTGTTATTCTACTTAAGCACAATCGTAACTAATAAAGGACATCTACTTTATAGAATATAGAGAACTACCGATATATAGTGTGATAAGTAACATTAATTAACATATAAATTTCGTTGGAGCAATTGAATTTTTTAAGGACATTTGACATTGTTAATAATGATTAATTTATAATTATTAATAGAAACAAATGTATGTAAAGGGGTGAGGAATATCTACCTTAATACACACACCTTAACTGCGTATATATAGTTGTGTGCTAAGAAATGTGGAAAGGCCTTGCAAAACTAGAGTAAGACATGAATGATAATAATACAAATTAATACAAAATTTCTTCGATTTATTAAGTGTGTTGTGGGTGGAGTTGATAGAAAAAAGATAAAACTTAATTACTTTGTATAGTTTATGTTTGATTAATTGTCAAAGTATGGGGAAATCTGTATTGTTTACTCATAGAAAAGTTGTATCGTGTTACCATATTTGTTATATACGTGTCTAATGGGGTGATATTAAATTACTTTTACATTTACTTATGATTAATGTTAAATTATGAATTATTGAAGATATAAACAGAGATTTTTACAAGATATTTCGGTTAGAAAATATTATAATTTAATACAAATTAAGGTTTTATAAGGGAGGAACTGAGTAGTGAAGTTACTCGGCTCCTCCCTTCTTCTCTATCTATTTCAATTCTGTGGAAGAATCTAAGAATGAATAAAGAAAATAATGCATTAATAGTAATTAAGAGAGTGTTATAATTTAGTAGGAATTAAGTTTTTATAAGGGAGGAACTGAATCTTTCGCTATTCAGTTCCTCCCTTCCTTCTCTACTCATTCGTTTTCTTCTTTAGATTCTTCCACAGAATCCAGCTGGGAAGAAGATAAATCATAAAGAAATTAATGCAGTATATTAAGAATTACTTTAATATAAGTATAATTTTTATTGTTGGAAAGCAATAGGAACGATAAATATTTTTGGGCGTGGTATTAGACTGTAGTTAGTTAACGATAAATAAGACGGATTTTAACGAAACAAGAAAACAATTTGCAGAAAAGATTATTGTAGAAGAAAGCAATGCATTAATACGATAAACAGTAAATGAACAGGAACAATCAATTCTGTAGAGAGCAATTACAGTAAAGCTGTTAATTAATAGAAAGCAAAGGAATGGTAGTTACAGAAACCTACATTAAAACCTGCAGATTATAAGAGAAAATTTACAATTTCAATTAAGAGAATTGTTAACAATTAAATAATTTGTAATAAAAATACGTTATAGCATAAAAATTTAAGTTTTTTTCTCCATAGAAATCAAGTAATTAGTTGTTAATTCCAATGTTAAACATTCGAAATTTTTCATTTAACTTAGATTTAAATTATTTAATTATATTTAAAACTAATGACAGACTCAAACAGTAAGGAACTTCTATAAATTCCTCTGCGTACAATGAGTTTAAACATAATTAAAAAATTATATTTTATTATTATTTAAAAATTAATTGAAATTAAAAATGAATTTATTGATTTATCTTTAACTTTATTTTATAGTTAAAGATTTTATATTAAAATATATAAACTACGATTTTAATTGCATTTTTATATTATAATATTTATCAAAATAATTATTTAAATTAATATCTTCGCAATATTTTAAAAATTTTACATGAAATTATGCTTAAAAATTAACATTTTAACTATTTTTTTTTATTTAAATAATTATGATATATTTTCAAGAGATTATTCATTAAAATTTTTTAGAATAATTTATAAAAATTATAGATTTAAATTTACTGTAAATATTTACAATATAAGTTCTTGTAAACACAAAATATTTTATTATTTTAATGGATAAATTATAGTTTGCCAGTGGTTATTTTCATTCTAAGTACATGTTGTTATTATTATTATTATTATTATTATTGTTGTTGTTGTTGTTGTTGTTGTTGTAATTTCTTTAAAAATAAAACTTTCTGAATCATTATCAAAACAAGAATAATGAAAATTACTTGTAGATCCCTTAAGGCACAACGTTCATCATCATCCAAAAACAATCCATCAACGATATTTAATACACGTCTCTTTAAAAATTAAGTTAATAAATTTACTCTTACTTGTAAAATTTATCATTTTTAAAAATATTCTGACGACGTTTTATTATAAATTTTTAATATTTTAGTAGTAAAACATTTTAAAATTTTGTTTTATAAATTGTGTATCTCTTTATCTTTAAACTTGGAAGCTCAAGAGCTGTGTGATTGTAAGAGGCAGACAATTTTTTAAAGACTTTTTTAAAAATTTCTCTACATCACTTTTGTATTAAAAAAGTTTAAAAAATAATATTTTAATAGAATTTCTGTTAAGATAAATAATTTTATATCTTTTCTGACAGTTTTTAAGGCGTAGAACATTCTTATAAAGAATGAAATATAAACTTTATAAATCTAAAACATATATATATATATATATATATATATATATAATTTATGCTTAAAACTGCTTTATAAGATAATATATAATATTAAACTATAAATAATTAATTAAATTTTAGATAAATTTAAATTTTATTTCAAAATTTTGTATTTTTGAAATTATAACCGTTAAAAACTTTTCGACGATTTAGATTAACTATCGACATACTTTAAATAAATTTTATAATTTTTCTTTTAATAAATAGGTCAACATAATTAAATTAACAACCTATAAAATTAACAAATTAATCTCATTTATTGAGTTTTTTTTCACCTAAATATCATTGATTTAATTACAATTAAGCTCAGAAAAATGATTTAAGTTTACGAATAAAAATTTTACAATTAATTTTTTTTAAAACAAATTAATTAAATTAAAACATCTTTTAATTGTAATTAGATTTTTTTTTCTTTTTTGAAGATTGATATTTTATAATTAGTCTATAACCCGCAGTTAATTATGATAAAATAGAATAGTTTTTTTTCCCCTAAAAGCCTTACTGTAAAAGCTAATTTTTTTAAAAATATAATTATTAAAAATTTTAAATTTAAATGATTTTTATGCTCTTATTTAATAATTAAAAAAAACATACCTGTATGAAGGAACAAGTGATTTTTGAGATTTGTCTGTTTACTGAATCCTCGATTGCAAATATGACATTTGTAAGGCCAAGAACCATTGTGAACATACATATGACTTTTAAGATCTCCTGGAGTAGGAAATGATTTAGAGCACAGACTGCACTTGTGAGGTTTTTCCTATAGGAAATTATTTAAAAAAATAAATAAATAAACGTATTTAATTATAATTTTTATAAAAAATAACTTATATATTAATACAGTTTGAAATTATTTGTAAAATATGCTCGTAATCGGCGTATAACGCGCACTTAAAGTAAGAGCGTTTTACGAAGTAAAATATGCATTATAAATAAAATAATATAACAATTTATGGTGTAAAAAATTTTTTTTTTATTTATGCAAAATATGAAAAATTGAAAAGATTTCACGCGAGAACGTCTAAAAAAATTTCGATTCAACCCATCAGAATTGGATAATAATCTTTAGAATCGACAATATATTCATAAAGATGTAAAGTCGCTTTTTTTACATTCAACAAAATATTCATTTATGCTAATATATTCTTCAATATTATACAGTTCCTAGTTATTTAAGAAAATTTTCTCTAAATGATTCTATTATAACTTATAATAGCTTTCTAATAACCTTAAAGTGTCTTTGATCCTAGCAATTTACTTTATCTAAACGCGTATACGCCTATTGAAGCATCAAAATGATACAAAGGATTCTTCAATATCTCCATTTTTTTTTAATAAAATAAATGATTAATTATAAAATAGCAATCTTCTCTGATAAATGATGAAGAAGTGAGGTAAGAAAAACAAATAAGTAAACGACTAAAGTGCATAAAATTGATTTTTTTTCCTACTTAATTAACCGTGTTAATAAAGTAATAAAATTTGAAAAAAAAATTTATTAGTTTTTGTTACAAAACTCGACAGGAATTTGGGATGTATATGATAAGTAGAATACTGTATGAGGACATAAAAATTTCACAAAGGCCTCCTCCCATCTCATCTCTAGATTATGCAAATTATATACGAAGACACAGAAGACAAGACCATTGCTATCTTGGCTTCAGGCTCTACTATTTCTAGAAAATATTTACATTTTTCTTTGGGTGCTTATCTTTGAGCTTCCGCAAGGTATGACAGTTATATATAAGTGTTATACATAAAAAAAAAAGGATGGTAGCCGAATAGAAATGTGGCGAAAGTGCATAATTACTATCCATTGCTAGAGAAACATCTCTACCTCGTTTTTTAAATATATATATACATATATATATATATTTCTTTTTTTTTCTTCTCATTTCCTATCAGTAGAAAGAAGAAAGCCTGCGGCTCAGTAAGGAACAATGAGTTGTACTTTGACAGGCGGAGACTCGGTCGTTTTGACTGTTACCTTACGTTTCATACGAAATTACTAGTCTCAACACTGCGAAAATAACGTGTTCTTGCATCATAGTCTCTGGTAGAAAGTATGAGAATCAAACTTACCCCGTAGTGAGATGGCTAATATCAGGTCTAGAGTCACGAACGATGTCTCATATTTTGTACATTTTAAGCAGATCAGTTTAGCACGCAAACTTACATTTATCGCAAGCATTTTCATTATACACTTCGGAAAATTACGTATAAAGGTTTTTGTTCTATAGTTATGGTACATTTCTAGCAACATTACTAACCACTGACTTATCATTAACATAATTTCTCAACCATTACCCCATGTTATTGCTTGCCTACTGTTTTGTTAATGTAAGTGATTATTGTGGAAAAATTCGAAACATATTGTCTTTTAATGGTTACTAACATTTAATGAAAGGTTCCTGTAAAAATTTTCTCTTGAAGAAATTAAATCTGATCGGTATCTACAGCTTCCTAGAAACGTATCGCGTCACCTTATCGATTCGTTACGCTTTAAAATCGAATTTCTGTTACGGCGGTAACAGATTTTTAACCCATTCGATTAAAAAAAAATTACGTCACACCTTAAGTATTATTGCGTAAGTGAAAGTAGAAAGTTATTATTGTTATTGTATAGATTTCACTATCGTTTGATTGTCCAACCGTTTCTTAGAATTGTTACTTTAATAGCCAAGGTTGAGTTAGTAAAAACGTGGTCAGATATAGCACAAAGTTGTTCTATGTCATGGCAATTAGGCAAGAAGGTCAGGTGCAAGTACCAGTAAGTCACGGAACAATTTAGCGTGTGAAAGAAGTCAAACAATACAAAATAGATGATATCATGTACTATGTTAAGTTAATAACACGGTTATTTAATAATATTACTAACGTTGTTAAACGTCTTAAATTTTTCTTTTATACTAATTAATGGATTATTATTAAGTGGTATATACGCTTTATCTTATAATTATAAATTTATGTATTGCATAATTGCATTTTTACGTCGTTAACGTGAATAAAAACTTCATTTTTTAAAATTAAACACTAAAAGCTTCACATGTATGCTCTGCAGGCGAAAATATTAAGTAAACTAATTAAGTTTTTACAGTATAAAACTTATATTTTTATGTTACGAGCTATATTATTTATGAATTTCATTAAAAAATGCTTTTATATAACGCAAATTGTGTACAGTAATTGCGCTTTACTGAATATACATTATGTATAAAAATGCAATTTTACTGTAGTATATAGAGTTGAAGAACGTTTAAACTTGTAATTTGAAGGTTTTATAACGTATAGAAATAGATTCTTGGGGTGTAATAGCATAGTTTCAAGCATACTTTCAAGCATAAGTTTCATATCTTTATATATAAATCAATATATTAATAATAAAAATAATGTATAAGTAGTATTATAGTATTTTAAAGGTTATTAAAAGATAATGTTACTTATAAATATCACTCTTTGATAGGAATATATTATTATAACATTACTTAACAACAGGGAGAAAACAAAAATAAAAATAATTCGGAAAAAAGTATTATATTGTTATATTCTAACATATACACAGTATACTTCGAAATATTTTTAGAAGTATCGAGTGAATTTCAAGTAGGAATTAAATAGACGGTTCCGAATTTTATTATTCTTTATATTTATATATTATGGACATATTTTGTTCGTGCTGAATTTGTGAATGTGTTATGTAGAGAAAAGAAGCAATACTTTTCTAGAAAAATATTTTACATAAGGACAAACTGGAAAGAAAGCTTTCTATAAATAAAAATAGAAGAGTATACGATCTGTAAGAACTGAAATTGGGTTTCGTCCTTCGTATAACATCATCTCCTTTTTTTAAATAATCACAGAAGAAATACACTCAACATATGGCATTTTTAAAATGATATACATCCTCCTATATCTTTCTAAATAAAAATAAATTATGTTTAAAGGTTTATTCTAATCGTTAATTATGCATATAAGCAGAAACATTTCTTCGTTGAACACAACGAAATAACTTCATCCCTCGAACTAAATGTCTTTTAATTACTTTGTAAATGTATTAATAACCTAATAATACAAACGATTTTACAGATTTATAACGTTTAAAATGTATTATTTACTTTAAATTTATTAATTATTTTGAGCCTTATATGCTTTATAATCGAATTGAAGTTCTTCTATTCTAACATTCGTATATACTTACGTCTATGAATAATTCTAAAAGTTATAATTTTATCTATGTTTTATTACAATTTTTAGCATTATTACAACATTTTTTAAAGCGTAGAGATGGAAAAAAATGTCTAAAATGTTACCACAACATAGTTGTGGCCACATTTTTAAGGTTGTTTCCTCCACAACATGGTTGCATAAACGGTTATGATAGAACATTCTCCACCAGAAAATTCTTATGATAAGAAAATATTTCCCGAATAAAATAAAATAAATTGATAAAAAACTTGATCTTTATTATATTTATTTTTATTTTTATATAAGTTTATCAACTTTGAACTTCTCTAAATATTAACAATTTCATGTAATTTCTAGGTCTATAGCCTATAGTCTACCTGAGATCCTTCAATATCTACACATATTTTAATATTAATAATTTAAATATTTTTATGAATAAATACGTTATAAATTCTTTTTTTTTCTATTTTAAATTAATTATCTATATTTAATTTTATAATTAATATTACATTTTAATGAATTATTTAGTAGCGAAACTAAAGATCAGTTCCAGTTATCAATGCATTAAAACAAAGAACGAAGGAGAGGATCGTTAAATAATACATAAAATCTGTAATTTTGGATAAATTACAATTAATTTTATCTTTTATTTTAATTATAAAACAATTAAAATTATTGTAAAATTAAATTTAACACATAATTATCTCGTATAGGAGCAGAGAAATTAGCATTAATTTTATTAAGAAAAAGGGCGATTTACTTAAATCTTTAGGCAGAATTTTTACGATACTTCACTTGCAAAACCATGAAACTTTATAGTTTATAGGGCACGATACAAAAATTCCACCAGTTTATATAGAATTTTTGTTTTTGTGCCAAATATTACAGTCCTGATTATAGAAAAAAGGGTGTTGGTACGATGCACCTGTGGGAAGCTAACACATGGAGTCAAATTGCGTAACAGGTGAACTCCTTCAGACGCCAGGTGGTCTAAGGCGAGAGTGTAACACGCCCTGTAAAACAGTAGAAAGTCTGTGTACTCCCCAGTGACGTGTCAACCTTATAAGGTCTGATGTGTCACTATTCTTCTTAACAGAATAATAAAGTCGTACAGATCTGATTCGGAAATTTTTCTTTCTTATTTTTTTTCTTCTTTATTTTCCTCAATTCTTCCGTGAGAAAACAGGTGTGTCTTTTAATATATTCATTTTACTTTAACCATAATAAATTCCCTGTTTCGAATTTCTTTATATGTAGGCCTGTCACTTATAACCTTACATAACCTTACTTAGAAGGCTTATATATGGAGAATGAAGTAAAAATAATTAAAAATTTTTAATTTGTGTGTTATAAATATTTTAAAAAATAGAGAAAAATTATTTAGTTTTTAATACGTATTTTTGAAACGTTCTGATGAAGTTGGGATCAGGATGGAAGATAAAATGATGAAGTTGGAATCAGGATGGAAGATAAAATGATGAAGATGGGATCAAGATAGAAGAAGATAATTTAAATATACACCTTTATTATTTAATTAAAAGTAAAATTTTAGTTTTTTTTAATACACTTTTATAGATTTTTATACGGTATAATTGCCCTATGTTTTGTTTATTTTATTCTTTTACCAGGAATGTAAAGAGTATCAGTTCTTAGCTGGCAGGTATATATGTTAGAAGTAAAGGTCTTTTCCTATTTTCTCAGTATGGACGTTGTGTATTGTGTTACGTCGTAAAGATCAGTTTGTGAGATAACTTTCAGCATGACTGATTTTGTCAAACAGTATTCTGTATCACTTTCTCACCCTTAATGCAAGAGGAAAAAAAAAAACGTATAACTTAAACTACTAAAAAATATACATTTAAAAAATCCCAATTAAATTTATATAAATTTAATTTTTTTTCTAAGATTTTAAGTGTTTTCTTAAGAAAAATTCATTATCTTTAAGTGGGGGATTTCTTTTTTAAACTTGCGACTCGATTTATTTATTTAATGATTTTTTTTTAAATATTTGCTTATAATTTTCATATAATGTTATATATCATTAGAAAGAGCACATTATGTAGTTTTAAAATATACTTCACTCCTTACTTTGCTATGGGTCATTCGATGATAATACAGGTTAGAACTTGCTGTAAATCTTTTTCCACATACATGACATTGATGTGGTTTTTCTCCTGAGTGAATCCTTCTGTGAGTATTGAGCG
Source organism: Centruroides vittatus (assembly GCF_030686945.1). Lineage (NCBI taxonomy): Eukaryota > Metazoa > Arthropoda > Arachnida > Scorpiones > Buthidae > Centruroides > Centruroides vittatus. The sequence goes on along the minus strand of NW_027122474.1, from coordinate 3,467,286 downwards.
AGCTTGAAGTACTGAAACCTTTACCACAAACATCACAAACATGTGGTTTTTCACCTGGAATAAGTATATAATAATTAAATTTACGAGAACAATTATGAGAAAACTAAACTCTAGACGTTCTACTTCATATATATTCAGTTTAAAAAAAAGAGAGGGGGAAAAAATTAATAATAAACTATTAACTTCGGTCGAATATTAGAAAACAATAGATAATGCTGTGTTTTTTTTTTTTTGACGTTATGTTTAAGTTCACACATCATGTCGTCCTAATTTTTGCGCTTTGTAATCTTTAAAGGGTATCATCTCTGTACGGGTTATAGAGAACATAAAAGACAATCGAGAAAAGAAGAAAAAAGAAAGCGAAAACAAACAAGAAACGTCATTGCCAGAAGCGTAATGGTTATGCCCTATACCCCCACCTTTTCGTCACACACGGTATAGCTATTGTTACGTGGAACACCCCAGGCTCTACTGATGATAACAATTATATAGCCAGGGGGTAGAATATAACACGACCTAGAAGATCCATCGTGAGGTGACGGAGGCCTCACGATTGTCGTGATTTTTGCACGCTTGGCTTGAATTGTTGTGGTTAAATTCAGTAGCTTCTACTCTTATAACGGTCATACCCTGTCAACACTTGTTCTCTACCTATTTCTTAAGAAGAAAATTACCTATTGAATGTTTCGTTTGTTAGTATACTGTTTCTGCACTATCTAAATTAATTATCCTTATTTTTACCACCTCGACGTAAGTAAAAATTACAAAATTTATACTGTAAAGTTGTATAAAATGCATTAAAAAAAGGTATGTTCTTACCTGTATGTGTTCTCATATGTCGACGAAGTAGAGAGGGTCTATCGAATGCTTTACCACACACTTCACACGGTAACAAATGTCTTTCTCTCCCTTTCTTAGCCTAACCAACCTAGTATCTATTAATGACTGTATAAGAAAATTTAATTTAAATTAATTAAACAGTAGACTATATAAATTTTAAAATAACTCACATTCAATTATATTTTATTACTATTACAAGCACATTAAGATATACAAAATAGCACGGAATTAATGTTACATATTAAAATTCTCGACTGGTTACGTACAGAAAACAAAATGGACTCGATTTCCCATTATTAAATTGAAGGAAACAAACAAAATATTTAATTAAATATCAAATTATTCACCTCTTGTTTTGTTTATTTACAAACGTTAACCATTAAAGTCACATTTGTATTCAGAGAAGACGTTTATTGTTCGTACACAAAGTAACTTATTGCAGCATTGTTTTATTTCCTTTGTTCTTTTTTTAAAGAGACGTCACAATATAATAAATTATAATTAATATATATATATATATATACTAAATTTATAGTTTTTATAAGTACTAAAATTTTGGTATAATAACCTCTCACAAGTGAGAAAAAAATGGCACGTGAGGCAGGTGAGAAATATGTCACCTGTCTTCTCCTTATTGCTAAGAGAAGAGGTGTTTGCCAGGTTACCCACCTCATCGTTAGGAGACAGACTGTCGCCTGAGTAGGAACGACGTTCGTCACTTTCAGAAGGAGGTGTCATCAGAAGTCGACTAGGTAACGTCTTGCCATCGTCTACTGTCAATTGAGTCGTTCCTGATATTCGATGAGTGAACAATGATTTCGATAGATCCAAAGGCGTTTCTGTCGATTATAAAATAATACGTTATTTTTTTTTTAAATTAAGATTGTTTTAAACACATAAATATTATAAGGCAATTATTTAATTTGTTTATTGTTACGTTAATTATGTCATTACTTTCTCACTGTTGACTAAACGTGTCAAGTAGCGGATCTAATCGAGCTGATGATGATGTCTTATGCTTCATTTCTGATAAAATTTAGCCTTTAGGTTATTAGTAAATTGCAGATTATGTGAATATCTTCCTTTAATTTACTTATTTAACATAAAGATTCTATTATATATACTGTATAATTTTTTATTTCCTTAGAGCACTCTCATTTTTTATGTAAATGTCCCTATCGCCGGAGCACTGATAATTCTTACAAACTATAAATTTTTATATGTGAAACACATCCCTTAGAGACTACATTTTTATGTATTTGTAGCCTATCAGATCCTTTATGTAAATGTTTGTGTCTAGACAATTTACATCGCGTATGAACTATGAATTACCATATACATTGGACATTCACAACCTTTATAAACTATGAATTTTATATATATAAAGCGCCTGTATCCTTATGTAAATGTTCATGTATGTAAGAACATTTGCATCCCTTAAGAGCTATGTATTTCCATACACATAAAACGCTCACATCCCTTATAAACTATGGATTTTCGTGCACCCAGATCTCTGATATCCGTTTAATTTTGATATAATTAGTACACATATCATATATTTTTATAAATTGTCGTGCATTTGAGTACTCAAATTGTCAATTAAATATCCTACAGCTGACTTGAGATTTCCGTGTTTGATAATAAGTATTATATCATTGACAATATACTTTATATATAAAGAAAAAAAATATATATATATATTATTATTATTTTTTCTAATGAAGCAAGCTAATTACATTGCCTAGAGTAAGCGAGTCTGGAAACTTATAAAAGGAAGCAAGCAATTTAAATCAATTTTGAAATAGCCAGGATGAAGAATATAGGCGATAATTCTTCAGTCAAAGCCGAAGGCTTATTCTCATTGTAGAAGGGTCGAGGAGTGATTCAATGCTACTTACAATATATAGTTACTGATATTACTGTCATCTTTTACTTCAAGTTTAAGAGAAGATTTCGGGGATTGGGGGTCACTCAACTAAGAAGTTCGAGGAAACGCCTTTGCCTTAAGCAAAACTTGCCCTAGAAGTAACGTGTCTAGTACAGCTTAGGGCAATGTCAGTCTGTTAAAAAAAATGGAGGATGAAAAAACAAGAGAAAGAGAGAGAGAGAGAGAGATCCTTTGTGGATGACACAAAAGATTCATAAGGTAAAATTGATTCCGAATTGTCATAAGAATTACACGATAATTAAGAAGTACGTCTTTAATGTTTAAAGTATTCAATTATGTATTATTTTTCTATCTTTTTAATTTAATAATTTATTTATTCTTATGATGACTAATTAATTTAAGGATTGTTTGTTGTTATCTGGATGTGAGGAGTGAGCGTACGATGGTATACTCTTCATTTTATTGCACGATATTTCTACAATAAAATTAATTATTTATAAAATACATTTATTAAAAATTAAACTATTTTTCATGTAGAAAAAAATATATAAATTGTTAGAACAATACATTTCTAGAATTAACTCGAGTTTTTTACTTACAAATCTCACGATTTTGCAATTCTAGTTTATAATAAACTAAGAATCTCTAAGAAGTAAAGCATAAGAGGAGTTTTTTTAATAGAATTTTAAGAAATTTATTAAAATAATAGGATAAATTAACCTTCAAGGATCATTCCCATGGCTTGTTTATATTGAGTGGCAATTAAGTCAACTGGGTTTTTATAATCTTCTTCGGTGTCTTCGTAATAAACCACCAACTCTGTGTGTGGTGCAACAGTCCTGATGGTTTCATAAACTGGTTCTCCTTTCACTAAAGAACCCAAAAGATTGACTTCTCCACTGAATGTTGGAGAAAATCGTAAGAACCTCACCCAGTTACATTGACGAATTTTATGAGATGCGATGTCTTGAATTTCATCGTAGCAACCAAATCGATGCCTCAACTAGGGGAAAAAAAGAATTTATATTGTTAAAATTACTTAAATATAAATATAATAAATTATATTAAATTATTGACTAGTAAATTAGAACAATAATTGAACTCGTCCTTAGTTATAAATGCCTAAAGTTGAAGTTGTAACTCGTAAACGTATTGCCACTAAGAATATATATATACCTGAGGCTGTTGTGGGAACTTTCATTCTCCACAGAGACATTAATCAGTATTAATAAGGTTCTAAATGCCATTGACTGTATCAACAAAAGAAATATAAGAATGGAATCCATGATCATTAAATTAACTAAGGATAAATGATGCGGATGATTAAGGATGCGGTAACGTGTTGCAGAATATTTAAATATTATGCTTAATTTTATAAAAATTAATTGAAATATTTATTTATTTATTTATTATTCTATTCGATGAATATTCTGTTTATTTAAAAAAATTAATTTATAAATTTACAATTTTCTAATTTTTTTCCTGTATTGAAAGATATATTTTACTTACTGAAATATCAAAAAATATAGTATAAAACTTTAAAATTATTTTTATAAGATTATAAATGATTAAAAAATTATTCTATTATAAAAATTTTTAGTTCCATTTTGCCAATTAATACAAAAAATTTCGTGGTATTTTTTTTAATGTAACTAATTAGGAAGATAAAATATTAAAGCATCACAGGTTATTAGTAAACACTATTAAATCCTTCCTACACGGTTATATATGCATTTGACAACTAAAAATTACGAACTAAAATTACAGAAAACACATCTGCATAATATAAAAGTCTCATTAGTCACCTTCAGGGGTGGACTCGTTACTAAAAGTTTACTTCTAAAAGATGACCTTTGTGTGATTTACAGGCTGTCGCTTCTGACTCTAATGGTAATGTTGTGTTATACAAATTTTCTTTTGTAAGATCATGATTGAGAATCTCATTTTGTAGTCTGCACCGTTCTTGTCAGTATTTATAACAAATGTGATGCTTTCGAAGCACAGGATGCATTATCTTCATTGAAAATAATGATTCGAAGACGACTGTCGTGTATATGCAAAGGTGTTTTTGAATATATTGCCTTATTTTCTCTACCCTATGATGTAGTCTGACTACTAACTGGTGATAAAGGGTTGATTTATATCTATACCCTTAAGCCCACTATTTAATCTGTTAATTGACATTTTCCTTGTTAACATATGTGTTTTATTCTACACTTTTTATTATTATTTTTTAAAAAAATTATCATAAAAATGTAGATTAATGATATTATTATTGTTGTTATATATTTTTTCCCCTTTTAAATTATCCCCTATTCAGATTTTAGTTTAATTGGATATATGATAATAAAATATCAGGACAATGTTATCGAATGTTAATCTTTCTCTTTCTCTTCTTTGTATACGAGTTATGTAAATTTATATCCTAATTTATTTTAATAAGAAGCTATTCTATTATATATATGAAGACATTTAAAGTTTCTTGAATTATTTTCAGTATTAAGAAGATTAAATGGCGGCACTTGTTGTGGCTCTAAGGTAACATATTAGAGCTCTCTATCCGATAACAATCAATTTAAAATTGGGAAGCCTTAAACTATATCCTTTATTGTGAGGCCCTAAGCTGTAATGTGTAGGTCCTACGTTTAATTCATGAAGAACGTATCGATTGGTATTGATTGAATGGAATGTATCTAGATTTATACATCAATAAAACGAGTTAATACAGAGAAATTTTGAATTAATAATCTTTAAAAAAGTCAAAATTTGAATATAATACTTAACATTTTCGCATTAAAACGAAGAAAATTGTAATTTTGAAGCATCGATGAAGACGATGAAGCATTCTCGAACACCCCGAAATTAATTTTTTTTAAAATTATTTATATTGACATAACTCATATTTTTTAATAAATATTTAACAAAATTAATTTTTAAAAATTTCAGAATAAATTTTCAAGCAACATCCTACGTAAAATTTCTCAATTTTAAATTATTTATACCAATATTATCCCATAAAAGATTGATAAAACATCAATAAACATATTAAATTTCAACCCATTATATAGTATAAATATGCTTAGAATTATAAAACAAACTTCAATTCTTAAATTTCATTTATCAAATTAATGTACCATTGTTCATATCCATTACATAATATTGGAATTATTTATATGTGACCTTTGACATCCGTATCTAAACAATTATTATTAGTTTATAAGCTGCCAATCATAATGTCAACATATATGCAAATTATTGTATTAAATTATTCAAAGGTGTAATTGTCACTAAGTAAAGAAAGATTAAAGAAGAAGAAGAAGAAGGGGGGAAGAGCATCGAGATAAGAATCTTTGTATAACAATTTACCAAAGATTCTCACGTAACACTCTGAATGTAATCAAATAATTGATAAGCAAGTAAGATTTCAATATCGATCTGACTATTTTAATCTCAATTATATGTTTTCCAATATCATAATATCGCTTATCATCCCTCTTTATCAAAATAACTCGTGTGAAAGAAAAGAAGATAATTTATTTCTAATTTTATTATTATTATTATTCAATAATATTTTAAATATAATATTATATTATCAATCTACAGACTTATATTCTATTTATTTATTTATTCTTTCAGCTTACTGAATTAAATTATATAAAAGAAAATATTTTTTTTATCATCTTTAGATAGGGAGGGAGGACTTTTTTCTTATCTTGAAAACATCAAAATGTTATTTTTGTAATCTATTTTTATGTAGTTTGTATGGTAAACAATAAAGTGTGTTTCTTTTCTTTTCTTTTTCTGATAAAATTATTATTATCTATATATATATTTCTATAATATTTTTACAATATTTTATTGATTCTTCTTGTATAGAATAAACCTGTAAAGTCACACCAGTTATACGTCTATTATTGCTTTATTATATATTTAGAGCTTACTTTTATGAGATTTTATGCGGACTTTAATGTATTTTTTATCTAAAAAATCAATTCAGAAATTTTTTTAATGTAAAATTATATCAGAATTTGATCTTATTGTTGGCTTCCTCTTCGAATTAATGTATTTCTAGAGGTATGTTAAAGTTGAAAATTGATTATATAGGAATGGAAACGATTCGATCAGCAAAGATACTCGTTCGTGATGTACATGTTAATTAAACTTTAGCTTGATATTATTACTTTACAACGATAATGAACCTGAGAGGACGGATATCGGAATTTCACCCTGAAGACATTCATCTTGTACTTCACATTGTTTACGAATTGCCGAAAGCTATAGAAAACTATCACTTTGTCAGACAGACAGAGAAGCAAAGTAGAAGGTTATTATAAAACCATTGAATTACAATATTAAAATATGGAAAAATTTACTATATTTTCCAAATAATTTAACTAAGATTTCTTGTATCAGATACTCCGTATCACATAATTCTTCCATCACACTCTAAGCTACTAAAATGGCTTTATTTCTTATAAAAATATACAAATTCCTTCTTGATCCTACATTTTAATTAATTTACTAGATCTTTAATTAATATTCGCTAAATTTTTTACTATATATATTAATTTGGCAAGGCAAAAAGAACGTATTATAAGAATAACAACTCTCCCTAATTTTACGTGTATTTTAAAATTAGTAAACTATACTAAACAATTTATTTGTATATTTTAAATAGTAAATATTGTACTTTAATGCTCCATTCTTACTTAAAGCAAGCGTCTGTTTGTCTATTCGTTTGAGATGCTTTAAACTAAAAAAGATTTTAATATTTTACGGGGTTGTTAAATTTTTATATACAATATTATCTTATCAGAAATAAAATTTTAAAATAAAATGTGTTCATGTTGTAAAAGATAATGGAGAATATCTGGTAAGTGAATACAAAAGAGATATTAAAAAAAATCTGTGCATATTGTCACTATAATAATGCATTATATTGCTTAAAAATTATAGAAATAAAATTTTAAAAAATTTTACTAAATATAATTAATTTCATGCTTACAAAATACATTTTTAATTATATAAATAATAAAAAATAATTAGTAAAAATATATAAATTTATTAGCAAAAAGTTTAGAAAAATAATAAACTTTCAATTTTTTAGAAAAAAAAATTAATATTAAGAAAGTATGATTAATTTATTTACATTCTTTTAACAGGAAAAAAAATTAAATAAATAATTAAAGGTAAGGCTATCGAGTTGTGTGAAAAAATTAACACTTGCTCCCCTTCCATACAGAATGAGGCGAAGTTAAGTGTCGTACCTTCACCACGACAATAAATAACGATCTGCAAGAGGACGTGGGTGGAGTCTATTGAGAGAAGTTGTAATTGGGAGGTGGGCGTTGGATACCACGGTGAGAATATCAATCACATATGCTACTCCACGAGACCTACACTTGACCCATTTCGTCTTCCCGGGCCACAGTTTAGTGGTCATCACGCATCACGACAAAACGATCGAACGTGACTCACACTCTGGCATGAGTAGCATCTTAGATTCGTGATGTGTGCGCTACTGATCTATCCTTAACTGATAATACTTCTCTTTTTTTTCCGGATTTTAAAGGAGCTTTACCCTATATTAATGTAGAAATTTAGTAATTATAGTGTTTTAAAGTTTAAAAAAAATATATGTGTGTGTGTGTATATATATATATATATATATATATTTTGCTTCGTGTCTAAAGATTAAAATTCTAAACGAGTCAGTTTTAATCGATTTATAAAGTGTATTTTAAAAATTTTTTCTGTATTTTTTGGAAGTAACATTTTTTTTTCCTTTATTACTTTGAAAGTGATACTTTGATTCTTATCATTTTCGTCTCTCTGAAATCGAAATTTTGATTATTATCATTTTCCATTTACTAAAATTGACATTTTTGATTGTTGTCATTTTGCAATTTTTCGAAATTGACATTTTTGATTGTTGTCATTTTGCGATTTTTCGAAATTGACATTTTGATTGTTGTCATTTTGCGATTTTTTTTTTCGAAATTGACATTTTTGATTATTGTCATTTTGCGATTTTTCGGCATTAACATTTTTGATTGTTGTTATTTTGTAATTTTTTAAAATTGATATTTTTTAAAACCTTCATCATTTTCTGTTAGTTTAAAACAGAAATTTTTGAGTTCTTTTCTAATTTTTTTAGAAAGAAGACGAAAAAATGATTTTTTAAAAATCTTTCTTTTTTCTCAACTACTACAGCAAAGATTTATTTGTTAAACATTTTATAAATTCTTTAAATCTAAGACAGTATATTAACCATAGTTAACTCTTTTTTGTGATGAGAGCAGATGCTAATTTTCGCGTCAACTTAATACAATTGATTACCTTGATTAATCAGTATTACTCTTAAGACCTACAATTAATTAATTAGTTTTCTGCTTTACTATATTGAAACTTGTAGAGAGCATTTCATAATCGATTTGATAAACTTGTATCTGAAGTGAAAGATCATAAAGAGAAGTGGAGATTAGGGGTTAAAACAGAAAAAAAGTAGATTAAAAGCAGAGTAAGGAAATTAATAAAGAGGTTAGCTTGTTAAATTTTGAATATAACTAGAGATGTCGGTGGGTGATTGTTAGCAAGACACAAGCATGAAAAAGATTTATCGTAGAAAATAATACAGTTACTTGATAGGTGTGCTATATGTTGTCAAGGCCAAAGAGGCGAGGTTGTGGCTTTGGGCAACTTTCCAGCTCAGTACCTTCCTACAGACATCAGTCAGCAAGTAGTTAAGGTACAATAATACTGTAAGGATAAGGGGGACGAGACATGAAGGTGAAATGAAGAGTATGGAGTATCTGTCAAGGAATTCGTGTCCCTGATGCTAGAGATATGATGGTCAAAATTGGCGAAGGTGAATACAACACCTGCTGTGTGTATCTTAGAAAACAACTTTTTCATACGTTCGTCTTTGAAATGACACGTTAATTTTCCATGTTCAGTATCAATTCTTAGCATGATTAATGATGTTACCAGTACTTCCTTGTTAGAAGAATCTAAAATAAACTTTACTTTTTTGGAGATATCATCAATTCCTATATATTTACATATATGAAATTCTTGTTTTTTCAATTCATGAATATAGAAACGAGAATCGAAGATATTCTTGAAACGAAAGCATAACACACTCCGGAAATATATACAAATTTATTAATTCTTGTAAAGGATCATGTTCTTAATATAAATGGTATTTTCGGCATGAGTTAACTTTATCTTTCAAGGGTATCTAGAAAGTTAAAATTAGCAAATATTTCTATTATGTAAATTAATGCATACGAGTTTTGAACAATGCGTGAAGTTCAATTATGGATACCAAACATTTTAAAATGGTAATTATTATTTGATGATGCTGCAAGGTTACAGCATATAAAGTTTATATAAATTATAGAGTTTTCTGCGTATAAAAAATCCTTAAAAATTGAGAAAAACGGTGCTCTTTATCTTCACAACGCTTCATCATGTACCAATTTTCACCCCTCTCATCTTATTCACGAAACGAGTTTAATTTATAAAATTTAAAAAAAAATAAAAAACAATTCCTATATAACTTTAAGAAGGACAAACATATCTACAAAACTGTCCTCAAATAAAGGTGACAATATTCAAATCGACCTTGAATAAATCTATTGTTTCCTTTGCATATTTGATCGTTCGTATAGTTGATATCACGCCAAATTAATTCGATATTATTATAATAAATGCGCTTATAAATTTTATATAGATGAGTTATGCTTTAAAAATAGATAAATTCTATTAAAGAATAAAAATAATTACAAGAATCAGGGGGGTAGAGAAGCAGTACGGAAGCAGCTTTTAAAATTTCTACTACTCAATGTAAGCTAGTTTCTGTATCCAACAATTTCCTTTCAAGTCCATGATGATAAATATTAATGTCGAGGTTGGGTGTGGCAGAAGGTACTGACGAACGAATGGGATCCTCACGGTCACAGTTGACGTGACCGAGGACATTGCCAAATTGCTCTTTTTTTCCTTCCAAACATTCTCTTCTATCGTAAATATATCTTTCTAACAGCTAAAACGTACTGTTGATCCGCGATTGAATCGGGGTTACACGTGTTTAAAATTAATAAATTTTTTAAAAAAAAATCATTTTTTTATATAGAAAACTTTCGAAAGAAACAAACTATAAACAAATTAGAACAAATTAATAAGTATTAATAACGTATTCTTATCACGCTTAACGTCTTAATTATTATTGCACTTCGATTTCCTGATGGATAATTGAAGCAATAAAAAATTAATAATAATAAATACTTATTTTTATTGTCATTGCTGATTTTAAAGACGATAAGCTTATAGATATTTCTACATAATTCTTTTAAATATCTATTCATTCGGTGAATGTAGAGGTGGCGAACAACACTAACTTACCTGAGGCATTTTATATATATACACACACATACACACACAAGTTTTTTATACATCCTTTGTAAAATAAAAATTACACAACACGTTCGACATGTGCCTGAAGTAGAATTTATTATGTATGAATGGGTGGTGTATTAGGCCATCGTGGGGCCCAGTTTTATAGTTTAGTTATAGTTTAAAAAATCCTCCCAAAATCAATAACAAACTAGGTGTATATGTATATATATAATATTAAAAATAATCCATTTTCTTAACATATTTTATTAATTCTCTTAACCGCTGCATACATTTTAGAATATATAATTATGACACACCCAATTTGAGAACAATGAAGTGAATCTATTTTAGTAAATACCTAGTTTAATACGTAAAAATATTTTAAGAATTAAGACGATTTTTAAAAGACAAGAGAGAGAGCATCTTCCATAAGTGATGCGGGGGAAGATTAATTAATTAGATAAAAGTTGATGATGATGATGATACTAATGAGGAGAGGGTTAAATTAAGGAAGGGAAAGTATAGAAAAATAAGTAATGTTTTAAATATTTAAGTAGGGGAATATTTTAACTCATCATTATTCTGTGCAGCGAACTTCAAAAGGCCAAGTTGGCCTTCGAGGCGGAGGACAAACTTGGAGGTCGGTACTAGAAAATGAAGCCGTTCAGGGCGGTGGTTCTTCGACGATAGACACTAGGAAACTGGTTCCGTCACTATAGATTGACCCTGGATCTGTAAAATGACTGCAATCCTTTCACGAATGCCTGGACATCGGACTCCAAGGTTAACTAGAGCAAGAGCATTATGATGAGTGATCAAGAAAACGTCACCATCTTCGAATAGTGATGAATCTAGCGGAAATGTTGCATTTTTGTTGTCAGATGGTACATTAACTTTTTCATATTTGCTCCTAATATCGATTTATGACTCGATCTTCTATCTTATGTTGGTATATTACACGTCGTAATATCAATCACTATCTTTGTGTGTTATGTTGGGTGTAAATTTTTACATTTCGAGGTATTCTTAGAGGATATTCAAGATAAATTTCGTGTAAATTCGCTTCCGGAATTTAACTTTTTATATATAGTTTCTCAATTTAAAAATATTGTAAATATATTTTATTTTTATATTTAAAAATTCAATTTGTTTTTAGTGGTAAAAATAAATCACTTCGAATATTTACCTATAAGAAATAAACATAAATAAAACTGGAATTTTAATTTAAAAATTCCGTAAAGTAGTAAAGTAATATAAAAAGTAAATAAATGAAATCATAATTTTAAAAGAAATTTTACTAAAAATCTAAGAAAACCCCGTTGTAAGAAGCATCATGTTCGTTCAAACTATGCAAATTTAAAGCATGTATAAGTGCTTTAAATCACTTTAAAATAAGCAATAATCAACAAAACATTATAAAGATTCATAGCATAAAACCAGGATGTGAAAAATAAACAATTTACATCCAGAAAATTCTTCTTCCATCTCAGAATTTTAAGTAGAAATTTATCATTAAATGGGAGGAAGATTTGAAAAAAATAAGACATTTAATTTTGAAATTTATAACGTGAACAAATGAGAACACTGTTAGCTCTCTTCCCTCGTACTTTATAACCTTCGTTTTAAAACTAGGTTTATGGGATACATCGAATATTTAACTGATTGACAACAACGAATCTAGGCGTTCACTTGAGTCCCCATAACGAAGGGCGTGATACAATGTAGCAAACATATTATGAGGATAGGGGTAAAGTTTATTATCCCCCACTTCTTCCCTCTGTTCAGACAATAGAGTATACACATTGCACCAGTTCTTCGTAAGTACAGACGCCTACCTGTCACCGTCCGATATACCATGTTGGCCTTGGTTTTTCAAAGAGGTTTGCTTATCTTAAATCAGGCTTGATGTCCTCATAGGTAGGAAGTGGAATAAGAAACCGATGAAGAATAGATGATGTGGTAAAGCAGATGATAGGCGTGGATGGAATGTAAACAACAAGCAGCTGCAGGAACTGTAGCTCAAAAATGCTGAATTGAGCTTGCTTTCGTGTGGATTAGTGAAATGATTAAGAGCTGATATGACTTTTTTATTTTCTCCGTTGTCTATCTTACTTTATAATGAGTTTGCAAGTAAGATACCCGCTCCAGATGATTTATTTTTTAAGTTTTCTTAATAAGTAGTTATCTGATTGATAGAGTAGCAGTTGTAATTAAAAATATTCAGTAGTAGAGAGATGATCGCCTGGTAAAGAATTTTGTTACAGCTGGATGAAGATGAGCATCAATTCAGTAAAGTCATTATTCAATGCTAGGTAAGGGAGATCTTGCATAGAGATTCATCCGAGAATCGGGTATTGAATGAGTACTAAGTTAGTAAAATATTTATTTAATGCAAGATAAGAAATATCTACATTAACGATTCATTCAATAATGAGTATTGAATAAGCATCATTTTAATAAAATCATTATTTAAAATAACATTTTTATTTGCCTTTGAATGGAACTTGGATGATGTGAGGAGATTCATCCAGGATTGAGTCCTCTTATGTAAGAGGTTTTTTATTATTACAGATACAAAATTTCTCTCTTAAAAATATATAAAATTCATAATTAAATAAGCAAAATCCACCCTTAATGAGTGACAGATGTACCGTATCTCTGATTCATCTAGCATCAACATTGAAGCAGGTACTATGGTTTTAAAAAAGCAGAAAATTCGATTCTAGGAAAAGAAAATTTGTTATAACAAATATGAAACTTTGTATCAAAATTATTCCAAAAAGGAAATTTAATAATTAAATACGATACGCACCTATCGAAGAAATTGCAAACAACTAATGAATACAAAATACAGGAATTCGAATTAATAAAACAGAAAAAATAAAACTAGGTTAAATTTTATAAATCCTTCACATAAAATAATATTATTTAGTTTAATTGAAATTTTAGTTTATTACTACATTAAATAAAATAAAAATCAGCTTTAAGGCAGATGTTGAATCGTGAATGGAATAGAAGAACTTGACCTCAATGTTATTTGCATGATATCGAGTTTCTGGGAAAACAAAAGGCTGTAAACTACATGAAAGTATTTTTACAATACCTTATAATTAAAAATTAATCACGAATTTAGTAATTTATTAAAGTTATATCAACGTAAATCACTACTTAAATCTAAATAATGTGTTCTAGTTAGGAAGATTTCCAGAGAAGTAGAGAGAGAGAGAATTTTAAGTATATTTTTATCAATGATTTTATATAATTTCTGACATTTTGAATAGGAAATTTTGCATAAATATCATTCCAGAATGCATATTAGAAAATAATAAAAACTGTTCTAACGTTCTTCTTAAACAATTCATGATGTTGACCTTCCTCATTGCTTAATGATGTAGATCGTGCTGAGCAATTGCATAATTTTAACGATCACATCAGCGTAAAAAATAAAGAAAAATCTTTAAATTATATACAGTAGAATCTTGTAGATAATATATTCATATAATAAGAAGAAAATTATTTTATATACTTGTTCTAGAAATAATTATTTATGCGTTCATGATCTCGAAATTTTGCCCCTTTGTTCTGATAGATTCGCTAAATGGAGAAATGAGGTAATTTTCGTAATTACTTTAGCTAATTACGACTAGAAATATTTCTCTATTTAACTCTAAGTCTATTATTTAATTCCTAGACTCTGACTTAATAATTTTTTTTCTCTTTTCTTTTTTTTATTTTCTCTGACTTCATCAAAGCTACATTTAAAAAGTTTGACATCAGAAAATTCATTTTCTCCTTACAAAAAAAGGGAAAAAAAATGCAAGAAATAATAGTAAAAACAATCTTTATATACTTTTATATTTGTTAGTGTTTTATTTGCAATTAAAAAAGTTTAATTAAGTAGAAATTTCTGTATTAATTAATGAGGATTCTGTAACAGATTTAAGTATATAAGTGTATTTTTTACGTTGAGTTTTATGCTTTTTCTGTATGAAAAATTGTATTTTTTAAAGAATTTTTAAAATTTATATATATATATATATTATATATATTGTTATTACGAAAGAGGAAAGTGATTTTATTCGAGGAGAAAAATACTCTCACTGATAATGGATAGCCTCATTTATAAATAGGTTAAAGTTATCAGTATAATTATAACTTACTTTTTTCGCTTTTAACCTTACTTTAAGCTGAAATTAAACTTAAGATGTATAAAAATCGGTTTAAAAGTTAATTTACATTCGTTTTTTTTTTTCGTAAAATAAGCAAGAAAAAGGCTATATAAATCTCCCTAAACTCAGCCTACCTTCAACGTAAATTGTACGGAAATTATGGCTTTAATTTTAAAAATAAGTTTATTTAAATATATTTTGAGCTATCTAATACAGATTTACAGCATAGAGAATAATATTAGAAAAAAAAAACAATAAAAAATATATAAAAATAAGTAGTAAAATTGATTAAAAATAAATAATTTATTATTCTTAAAAGTCTTTAAGCTTCTTAGAATAAATTTTTTCGTTAAAAATAAGCTTAAAAACCTTCGAGAAGTTGAAGAATGTTACGCCAAAAAACCCCAGAAAATCAAATAAATAACCGGTTTTACTTATTAACTAACAGTTGTAGTTTATAATAGTTGATGCAAAGTTACGATACAACAAGTGGAGACACGAGAAAACACCTTGATAAATAGCTGACGGTGAGTTAGATGTGACTCCCAACTCTTTAACACAACGAAAACATCCTCACTTTGTAACAAGAATCTTCTACATGATCTTAAAAAAAAAAAAAAAAAAAAGTCAAGAGCGGTGTTACGTTGAAATGAAACGTTACAAATGTCACTCTAACAAAAAAGGTAGGAGTAGATGGATGAATGAGATAATTGTTCTTAAAGTGTATAGCAATATTTAATAGAATCCATGTCAATCAACTGAATAATATACGAGTTTCTTAGATGTCTGATTAGATTTAATGAAACTCGTAAATTAATTTGGTTATCGATAAAAAAAACTAAAATTATTCATTAATCTTTCAGACAGGAAACAGGTTGTATAATTCACCTTTATAGTCATATAGCAGGCGATAAGGTTAAAGTTCGAAAATTTCAAAAAATTTAAACCTATAAAACACTTGGACATGCTGATTTTTTAAAAACATTTTAAAGTTTTCTTATTATATAAATATACAGGCGAAGTATGCTTACATATTTTGTATAGATTTCTCATATATCAGGCCGTCTGTATGTGAATTCACACGTAATTTTTCTATACAGAAAAATCTGTTATATAGAACTATAGTTTCTATAACTCCTAATATACAGGATATATAGAAGATATATTTAAAATATAAATATAGAGCTATATAATTCTATAATTATATAGTTATTCTATATAGAAAACTGTTTGAAAATGTACTTGTAGGAGGCCTTTCAGTAAATACACGTATAGAACTATACATAATATATAAACATACTTTATCTAGAGATTTGTATAATTCAAGAGCTCGAAAATTAAAAGATTCTTGACTTATATAAATGTAAAGTATGTTTATATATCATGTATATACTTAAAAGTCTTCTATATATAGAAAAATCCATATAGTCTGTGTACAAAGTTATAGGTTACATAAATATAAAGTTGTATACTAGACTTTCGGATATATTTCATAGTTATACAGGTATAAATTTATACAGTTTTCTACTTATAAACAATCGATAAAAAATGTAATTAATTGAAGAATTAAGTATGTAAAAATGTATTTCCATTAGTTGTAAAGTTAAATTAGAAACAAAAAAGCATACTCATTACAAGATACTTCAAAAGTAAAATCAAATAAACTGCTATATTTATTTTTATTTTTTTCTGATATCGAAATTAAGTTTAAAAAGAAACAACATTCAATTTCCTGAGTGCATTTGGTAGATTGCCTACAGAGATAAGAAGAGAAAGAAAGAGCTATTTCCTACTTTTAAATTTAAACATTCTATTGATGCAGACTATTCTTATTGTAGTATATGTATAGTGAAATCAGTATGCAACTGAGAAAATAATGGTATCCAATCTAAAGTCCTTGCAGGTTTTTTCAACGTTCGTCTCTTTTTCTCTCTCTCTCAATCTCTACCTAACCTGACCAGAAAGGAGCAGACATATATTTATCACCGAGATAATTCTCCTAATCCATGAAGATAGACATCAGTATGGGACAGAAGAGATACGAATGTGTCCCCTCTGTGACCTAGACTGGTGACAACTTTTCTACTGACATCTTGCTTGCTATCCCGCTGTGAGAATGACAGAATAGTTGGGTTTCATAGTGGTGAACTTGTCACCAATAGTCCAGAAAAGAGAGAAAACCCGCAGAGACGAACAAGTATCCAGCAGTATAACATATATAGCTACTATATAAAAATATCCAAGCCATTTATTTCTGCTACTTAACCTTTATAAAATAAAGTGCCCTTTTTTTCCTTTCTTTCTTAAATTTTATCATATCATAGCTATTAAATTATACACATACATATATATACGACCTATTATTCTATAAGTTATATATTCGTATTGTCAACTGTAGATTATCATCAATGTCCTGTATATATTAAATTACATAGGACTTTTGTTATAGCAGCGTGTACACATTTTTTTTAAAACGTCTACTTTAAATTTATTAATAAAATAAATCAAGATAATTAATGATTTATGTGAAAATTATCAAAAAATTCACACTTATATAACATTGTAATATTTAAATATACACACGTTCTATATAATTTTTTAACCCCCTTCTTCTAACACTAAACACGAGTTAAGCAATCTCTTCCTCAGAATTCCAAATTGTTTTCGTTAACGAGAAAAAAAAAATAATAAATATATATTGAGCAATTATAAATTGTCCTAGATTTATAAACTATGAATCTATAACATATATAAAACATTTTAACACATTGTTATGAGTTATTTTCTACTTTCCTACTCGTTTAACTCGTTATAAAGTAAGTCGATTATTGTCTTGCCTTTCATATTATATTCAATTCACACAAATTTTTAAGAAATTTACTTCCCACGCATATTAAAAACATTAGAAACTAGAACTAGAGAAAGCAGGAAATCCTGCAGGTATATATATATATATATATATAGCTATATATATAGCTATATATATATATCTAATGCTTCACTTGCTTAAGGTGAGGACAAGGTGTGGTCTCTAGTTCAAAATGTTACTTTATAACTGTACAAAGGATCATTTTACAATGACTACACTACTTTCTGGATTGTCAATTGTCTCCATTTTTCTTCCATCATCCTCCATAAAAAATATATAAATATGTATAACTTATATCATAATTATGCAACTTGAATATTAAGGATAACATAGAAATGATCACAGAAAGGTTTAAATCATTTTTATTAATATAAATCTATATAAATTTTTATATTATAAAATGAACGTTATAATGTTATACGATTATTATTATTTTTTATAAATATATATAAAGCAATAAAGTATATTTTTAGAGATTTTTTTATATATAAAATAACATAAATAAATTATATCAATAATAAAAAAAATTATTTTATATACATACTTACATACACATAGATTAATTAAATTATTAAATTTATAAAGAAAATATCTATTTTATTTGTAAAATGATTAAGTTGTTATATATATTTTTTCGATATTCAAATATTCAAATGGACCGTATAAAAAATCATTTGGATAAAGAAGAAAGAGTAAAAAAAAAAAAAAAAATCGATAGAAATGAAATAAAAGCAATGAAATAATATAAATATATATATATTTTTCCTTTGTAATTTGACTCTACAAAATATTTTATACATAAAATATACGTAAAAAAAACACTTTTACATATAGAAAAAACACCAAAGTCCATCTGCCATTGTATATAATATAATAAGAAACAAGTTTGTGTGAAACGTGTGAAGAGTTTGGATTCCAAAAAAAAATTAAAATAAATAAAAAATTACACTTTACATCAAAACATACTGTTTTATTTTATTTTATTTTATTTATTAATTTATTTTTTTTGTATTTTTATAAACTAAAAAATCAAAAAAAAAATCACATTTTTCCCCACGGTTTAACACGCAATTTCTGATTTTTCGTTTTATATTCAAATCAGTTTTCTGTTTAGGAAACTTCATATATATATATATATATATATATATTTTTCTTTTATGTAGAAAAATATTTAAAAAATTTGTTTTTATAATTTTAATTAATTTTTTTTATACATACACACACACATATATATATTTTTTAAAAGTTTTAACGCTGTAAATTTGTTGCTGTTTGATGCCGAAAATAATCGATGCTGATACAATATTAGTAATGGCTTTAGAATAGATCTTAATTGCTGATAATGGAGAGAAAATCATTTACAATTTTGAATTGATAGTTTATTCGTGATAAGTCTTGCGCGACAAATATTGCTTAATGATGTTCGCACCACATTATATTATTTTGTTAGTCAATAAGGTTGATAAGAAGGATCATAGGAGGATTATTTGATTTTTTTAAATTTTTTTTCGTCTTCTAAACAACTTCAATAAGTGATTTATTTATTTAAAATGTAGACAGGGACGTGTTGGAATAAGTTATTTCTAATTTTGATTTGTAAATGTTGGATTTTTCGCTTTATAACTTCACATAGATGCGTGCTTGAGACGTAGAAATTTTTGCTTCTAAATCAATATTTTTGAGAATTTTTAAAGTTCTACTTAAAGAAAGTATTTAAAAGAGGTTATCGAAAGAGAAAATACTTTTATTTGTTTATTTTTTTATTTAAATAGAAGGCCTTAAAAAGTAGTTTTTGAGTAGAAGAAGGTTTTGAAGGGGGGAAAAAAACGTTTTTTTTTTATCTGAGTAGAAAGTATTGCTTTTGAGGGTTAAAAAGTAGTTTTTGAGAAGAAAGTAAAACTTTCAAGACTGGAAAAAAAGGTTTTTTAAGCGGAAATATAGCATTTCTTAAGCAGAAAAGCACTACTTTTTAAGCAGAAAAGTATTTATTTAAACAGAAAATAATGCTTTTGAATGGAAGACACAGAACAGAACCGAAAGAATCTCACCCAAATCAAAATAAAAACTTAGTTTAAACCAGTTTATAATACAAATTTTTTTTAAAAAAAATCTATATTTTAGTCCGAATTCACGGTTTTAAAAGCAGAAAATTAATAAATTAAACATTATAAAAGATCAGAAAGTGTAACTTTAATCACACACTCTAAGCAAGAAGCATCCCATTAACCGCTTCCAACATGAAGCAAAATCTATAAAATGCACACTACTTTAAGCTCTTAAAACAGGAAAGAAAATAATAATAATAATAATAATAATACAATATTTTTATATTTAAATTTCCAAAATCCCTATAATTTCGAAAAAAAAATAATAAGATAAAGTAGGTCGAGATCTTTCGGTCAGTACACATTCGTAATTATTTTATAATCTGAGAATGTTGTCCCAACTGACAAATTGCTATTCACTTATCAATAAGACTTATAATAACGAGTATAATCCGTGTCATGGACAAAATATATAGCGAGTTAATAGATTAAAAAATAAATTTAAACATAAAAAAAATATATGGGGGAAGGAAGAGGAGGAAGAGAAGAAAGAGAAAAGAGAAATTCTCAAGATGCTCTGTCCTCGGATGTCGTCAGATAAATCACAAGATTTTGAAACTACTCTCAATGAAACTCTGTATTAAATATAAAGGGATTAGTATTCACTTGACACGAACATACATTCCAATAGAAAATAGAAGAAAAGAATAAGATTAATTTGCATTTTTTAAAAAGGTTTTGTATTCAATCTTTGTCCTAAAATAACAATAATATAAAGAAAAGTAAAGTAAATATATATACATCCTGATTTATATATATATTTTAAAATAAAAATCAAGATTAGTCAGTGCTTCTGTGTATAACTTTTAAATGTAATAAATAAATAAAAAATATGCTAATTAGTTGATTTTTAAATGAATTAATTATGTTAATAAGTCGATTAGATATTATAATTATAATATCTTTTAAAATAAACAATTAATAATAATTAAATTTTATTGTTTTACCACTGCATAAATAGAAAATAATTAATGTTTCTCTATTGAGTTTTTACGCTTATAAATGATTAAAATTAGTTTTAATTATTAAAATATTTATATTAAAACGTTTAAGCTTTAAAAATGTGTGTTTTTTTGTTAAAAAAACCTTAATTATATTTAAATTTTGATTGTTTTATCGTTGTTTAAATGAGAAAAACTAAAATGCGCGCTTTTCTATTGATTTTTTTAAAATGTATATAAATGATTTAAAATTCAATTTAAATACTAAAATATTTATTTTTAACATTTAAAAAATGTTTATAAATAAAATTTAAGTTTTTAAAATATTTAAAAAATGTATATTTTGGTATAAATTTGAATTTATTTTAAAGCTAATCGTGGACACAAAATATTGCCATTTTTAGAATTATTTCTTGAATAATTCACTTAAAAATTATAAATATTATTTAAGAATATCAATTAATAATTAATGATTTTTTAAATTCTCGATTTTTTATATTATAAATTCAAGTTTTATCCATAAATCATAACAAATGTATGGTTTGATTTGGTATGTTGCAACTCCTAGACAAACATGTTTTTATCAATATTACATAACGATACTTATGAAGAATCTATTAATGTATCAATCATAAGAAAACTTAAAGAAAATTTAAGTATATTTATGTATTTATTTACTTTTTATATTTTAAGAAAGTTAAATTAGTATTTTTCTAATTAAATGTAGCTTATTTAAGCTATACTAGAAGCGGATCTTAGACAGATTTAAGTTATAAAATTTCTATAAAAATTTAATTATTTCTATAAATTAAAATATTTTAAAGTATTTTTAAAGTATAAAAATATATTTCTAGACGTAAAACATGTAAAATATTTTTAATTTTTTATACAAATTATTCAGTTAGAAAGCGATAAATCGATACGTTTTGTAGCTGTAATTTAGATTATTGAACTGATTATAAGAGTGAAAAAAAAATCATTTTAAATTATAAAAGCGCATTTATTAACTTAATTTATATCAAAATTTTAATTATAATTAAATTTTAAACCGTTATAAACAGCGGAAATTGATACAGATTGGATGATTGGGAAGTTAAGTTTTAACTCGTCAGTTGGATGAGATAGTTTAGAACTTGCGAAAAGTAATAAATAACATTAAAATTTACTTCTTCTAACACAAATATGATAGATTAAAACGGAAAGATGTTGTTTATGATGCAAAAAAACCGACATAAGGAAGCATAGAGGGTTAAATTTACGCCGAATTCCGGTCAAAAGGTTGTCATCACCGTACCATGATGCTAACATGTATATGCATTAAGCACTTAGAATACTCTGTATATATATAAATGAATTGATAATCAGCTATCATTATACAGTCTGAATGGTGCATTAAATTAATTTATTTTCACTGCTCCTAATTTGTTTTTTGACTACGCTTCTCCTTATTAGAAGGAATCTCAGATGTTAGATGAACCGCATCATCATCTCAAACATCATTCTTAACCACGAAATATTTATCTTTTAAAATAAATTTTACCCTTAATTTAATTTCTGCATTGTGTTTAATGAATATTTTAATTATTAATTAGGCTTTAAACTTATATTTTTTCGTTTTTATCGGCATTTAAAATCGTGTAATTTATAAACAAATGTCGACTAAACATGGACTACGTTGATATATTTATATACATATTTAAATTATTTAATGTGTTACAAAATATTTTTAGCGGTTACTTTTTAAGTGTTAATACTAAAAATTCGACCTTGGTTAACAGTCTCTATCAGTTTCATTTAGTATTTTCACATGTTTATGAATGGAAAATTCGTGCCCTTGTTTATTCTAGAAATAATAGCGCATTGTATACAATGTTTACACTTATATACTTGGCGTAACGACCAGTTGTAAAACAGGTATTTTCATATTTTGATTGTTGTAATATTATTTATTAAATACTATATAAAATCACGTATGCTTAAACATAATTGCTTATTTAGTAACTTGATAATTGTGCAGCAATTCACATAGTTTTCATACAAGAAGTACGCTGAAGAAATGAGATGGAAGCGCTCTTCATTACTTGATTATAAATTAAATTAAGCTAAAAATACTTAAATTGAATTCTTTTATAGACGAAAATTTACTATTTTATACAAAAATATAATTAAATTTTATATAAAATTGATTTAGTTAGCCAGTACTTTCGTCTTGAACAAGGGGGATGTTTACGTTTGAACCCACTCTTAGGCCTTAGTTAAATGGTAATGTAAAGCTTTACTGCTGCGTAACGCTGCGTAACATCGTCACCTCGCGTCGTAACTCTATAAAATACCGCTTAAAGTATTAAAAAAAAGGCGTTAGAACTATATAGAATTTTAATGATGATTAAGAAAAGGGGGACAAAGTTACAAAAATGTAACAATATCTAATACAAAATATTATATTATTTAGGTTGAATTAACAAACAATTTAAACATTAAAATAATTTTTATACAATTTAATTCTATTTATGATCGTGTTTATGACTTTAAAAATTCTTTTGCCTCACGGCTTAGATAGACCTAGTTAAAGGAGTGTAATTCGATCCTTTTCTCTCCCTCTACATTTTGTAAAACAGACCTGAATAATAACAACAACAATAATAAAAATCCTACAGCCTTAAAATATATATATATTAGAAAAATAATTAATACACTTAGCCTATAAGCAGGAAGCATATAATTAATTAGAAATTTAAAGTTTTTGAATCTTAAAGTTGTAAAGATTTATAAATGTGAAGTAGTAAGCTTTTAACATTAACTTTCTCCTAATTTTTATTTTTATTTTATAATTATTTTCCCTTCTTCAAGGATTAATTTTTATTTATCAAATTGATCAAGATTACAGGAAAGATTACTTTCTTAAGAAAACAAAAATATATCTCAGAGCGATTTCAAGATTTATGAAGAGAAAACTGGGTCGTTTATAAGCTAGACAAATGATAACAGATAGGAATAAAGCGTATGTAGGTCTGCCCGCATTTTTATTAAGGTTGTATTTCATCTCTTTGCATCCAAGGACGATGTTAAGATGATTCGATTCATCAAAATTCTCTTCTGATAATTTAATATATAAAAAAAAAATAATATAATCTCTCTACTGATGAATTTTGATGGGAATTTTATAGATTTATATAATCACAATATGAATTTTCCTGTTTAGAGTATCGATCCCTAACCTAAGATATATTACTACTTTCTGTATTATCGAGGTGTGCAGAGTTATCCTCATTAATATATATATAGAATGACCCCAAGTTTTAACTTGTATATAATTAGAATTTGGGGTGATTCTGTATATAAATAAGTTCAATTTTTATTTATTTTTTTAAATATTTGCAACTTTATAGACAAATTTTATGTCTCTTGAATATTCAGAACTTCACTCGATGTTTATGAAATTTTCCTCATTTTTACCTCAAATTAAAGAGAGAATGCACGTTTCCTCAGACAAATTAATGAGGGAAAGATGTTTTGAAGCATTCTAGTTAAAGTTTTGGCATTAAAAATGCTGAGATACGAATTTCCTTGATGCATTTCAATTATTTACCAACAAAGCTGAAGTTAATTAGTTACGTTACCTTTTTTTTTCTTCTTTTTAAGTAGTTCAATGTCATTTTATATTTTTAAAAATAATTTTTCTTAATTGATAACGTTGAAGTTAATATAATTAACTTGCAAATTAACTTAAATTTAATTTAGTAAATGCGTTAGAAAATTTATAAAAAATAAGATTTTAAGTAAATAATTATTTTAACTTACATCGTTACTTGATAAGTAACCATAAATTTCTAAATTTCCAAGACGTACGGTGCCTTGAAATGGTAAAAATCGTGTTCCTCGAGGTATACGTTGGTTTGTCCATACACAAACGCACGTGTCTTTTAATTTCGATGCATTTCTTTCGTTGTTGGTGACAACAAGACTCAATTCACCTGGTATGAGTACGCAGGTCTCCATAATGACTATTGAAAGGTATGGTGTAGCTATTCATAGGTATGGCACAACGGAGAAGCTTTTGGATACTTCTGTCCTCTGTCTCATCGCGAGGGCAATGATGGGGTCGGACATGCCGGCCTCAACAGGTATGCTGTCTTACCTGGCCACCAGGTGGAGCCCGAGTCCGGTGGGATTGTCGTCTCGGATGGGCGTGACCATGACCTTGTTTGACTGCTCCAGTTGGCCTGGCGACCGCAAATGGTTGAATAGTGTGTGCAAACACTGCTAAACTTGACTGGAGACGGATTGCTGACCACGTGATCTTAACGTCTTACACTTTGAAAGGTATCCATTATGTCAAGAAGGTAGTTCGCTGCTGTTGGAACGTCCTGTCGGTTGGCTGGTTTTTCGAGGGTTGTTACTAATTAGGTGTTCTTCAACCTCTCCCGTTTATAAACCACCAAATGGTACAGTGTTGTTCTTTTGTTCGATCCTTACTTCTACTGAAGATCGTATAATAAAATAAGTTCTATGTATAATTAAATATCTATCAATTATACAAACTTTATACCATAATAAAAGCTTAGTTTCTTAAAGTCACTCGTGTAACATTTGTCTTATAGTTTATACATTGGCTACGAACTTATGCTTAAAATTAAAGCTTTTTTATGATAAAATACTTGTCTATTCCATAAAAAACAATTATAAAATTAATAAAATAAATTATTTTCACGTGTGAAACGCATTAAAAAGCGTAACAATCAAGCTCTTGTTGCATGCCCTCGAAGACATCTTTAAGTAGTCCAGGTAGGATGTTAAAATTAATGGGGGGAAGAGGGTGGAGTCATCTTCACAAAAACCCGCCTGTCTTGTCAAAATGATGTCGGGCGGAGTTCGCATAATCATGTGACATATGTCAGAAAGACAAGACACTATATTAACCCCTAGGCCAAATTCCATTAATTCATTGTAAACTATTGGAAGATTTTTTGAAGACCTCGAGGAGAAAGGCGTTAGTTCTATAATATCGCGATTCTATTTTAAATTATTTTTGCATGTAGTTATTATTATTCTGTACTCTTTTTATTTTACTTTTTATTTTTAAGATTGCTCTCTTCACCTTAATGTCTTATCTTACACTTTAACTCGTAGCAAACGTCGTACTTTCAAGGCTGACAAAATTGCTTTCCTTTCGACCTCTTCACATCTTTTGCCATCCTGTCATCTTTGAAATACAAAACTCAGCATGACGTCTATCGTAGTTTATGTGTATAGCTAATACGATATTGTTGATTGTTACCTTTTTCAGATTGCTTTCACACCACCTGCTTCCATCTCTTTTCTACTCCTCTTGCTCTTTTTGCATTAAGAAAGGGTCTTTCTTCTTCTTTTTCTTCTTCTTTAAAATTGAATTTTTAAAGATTTTTTAATCTTTAAAATTAAATTGAGCATTTCTTAACTGTTTAAAAAACAATTCGTGTTTCCACTTTGTCTGTCCGTCTGTCCACTTGTTTTCTACAAATATCTCAAAAACAATTTGAGATAAACGTATGAAATTTTTAGGAGGTCTTTAAGAATCTATCATCAACTTTTATGCCAAATTTGATAAGGATTGGACCATTTAATGTTGAATAAATTCAGTGTAAATGTTAGAATTCCCTTATAAGACAGGGTTAACTTGAAGAGAGTCATGAACATCTATACAAATTGTTTTTTTTCCCCTTTAAATTAAGAGAATATTAAGTATGAAAATCATTAAATAACTAATCATTTAGCACTATTTTTATTAACAATATTTTTATTTTTTACATCCAAAAACTGGATTCGTGGTTGTTGATTCCTAAAAATAAACCACTGACAGTGGTTTTATTTTCGTTTTTTCTAGAATTTTTTCAATTTTTAAATATAAAATCTTCTTTATTTTGTCCTTACTTTCTTAATCTATAAGCTTAAGTATTTTTCTGTGATTATTTAAACTCAATTATCCATTTTTTTTACGTGATTCATAAGACTATCACGCTTTATTATCATTAAAATATACTGTACATCATTTATTACCTAATTTCATAACAGAATTTATTATAAAACAAATATATATATACAAGATTTTCTATATTTTACAATTAAATTTATACACGTTATACTTTAAAATTACAATTTGAAAATCTCATTTTCAACTCGAGTAACGTCTTTAGATTCACTTTCTTATAAAAGATGTACAACTCGAGATTCGATTTTATTATATTTACAACGTTTACTCGCTTACATTGGCTCATTTCCTTTACGTATAAATCTCATTTATATTGACGTAACCCAAACTTATACAAAGATCTATAAGTTTAATTAACTTCTTTAACAACTCTAACCGACCAGCATCAGTCTATAAATAAAGATAATTGCGTTTTAATAGTTATTTATAGCTCTTAAACCGAAGAAAAAAAGCTCTAATTTTATCTAAATTTCATTAAATTTTCTCATTTAACATGTAAAAACTATAAAAAAAATAATAATAATATTATATAGTTAAAAATAAATACATTTAAGCTGTAGGGATGATTAAAAAATGGGTCAGAATGGATGGAAATTCGATCAAATTTAATAAAATTTAAGTTATCTTTTCACTTATAACCTATTTTTTTGTGTGGTTGAGAAGATCTTAAGAATGTATAGACGATAATTTATCGCATCATTAATATCAAAATTGAGTTATAAGAGAAAAATGTGTTAGATATATTTATTCTCCTTAAGTAGCAGAATAAATCTAAGATGCTGATAGATAGTGGAGAACTAAACATGACGTTTTCCTTTCTGCTTCTCCGCACGCATCCACAGAATGACATAATCAATAAGCCATGACTTGGAAAGTGTGAGAAACCTTTACCATTTATATTCACTAAATCGATTCAGACATAGAATTCCTTCGATATAAATGTCTCTTTGTGTTAAACACATTTGCTGAATTGGTAAAACTGTCTTTAGATATATACAAATTGATCAAAGTTTAGTTAATTTGTATTGATACGTAGAAGGACTGAGAAGATTGTAACTAAAAATATAAGAGAGAAAAAATATTTAAATGTGATGTAAACAAAATAGAGACGTATGAAATAATGCAGAAGAGTCAAAATATACAAATGATATTATTTTTAAAAAAATAGAAATGTGTGGTAACGTTACGAAGAAATAAACTGGAGAAGTAAGTAGGAATTTCTAGAGTTGTGAAAAGATAACTGAGTTTTGTGATTACGTAAAGGAGATATGGCTGAATTTGCATAAGAAAATTTAGTTAAGTAAGAAAATTTATTTGAAATCACACAAGAAATTGTAGGAAAATAGAAGGTATTTAATTAGGAATGTGTAGAAAAGTAAAATATACATAAAATCGTACGATAAAACAGATAAATAAAGTCATGTATAAGACAATAGAATAGTGTAAAAATACTTAATTAGGATGATGTAAAAGATGATGGAAAACTAACAGAATGTAAAATTCAATTTGAATTTTACAGAAAAGCAAGGAAAAAGCAGCAAAGTGTAATTAAAATCACACATAAAGCATTAGAACGGTGCTGAAAACATAAATAAAATAATGGTAAAAAGACAAAAAAAAGCCAGAAAATCGATTAAAAAAATAATAGGAAAACAATAAAAACGCAATTAAAACACAGAAGAAACAATGCGTAAGCAACAAAATACAATTCGAATCACACAATAAGCAATAAAACAGAAGAAAAACACAATTAAAATCACAGCACAAATGAGAGAAAAACAAGCAAAAACTCAATTAAATCATACAAAAATTGCGACAAGGGGAAAAAAGGGGGAGGGAGGGAAGAATTAATTATACAATTCATAAATAAAAACGAATTTATATATATTTAAATAATAAACCACTTCCAAATCAATTGGGAATCGTAAACGTTTCTACTTATTTTAATGAAATTAAATAAAATGTGAGATAGTTTCCAGATGTTACATTCAATCTTTCTTAAAATGAAATGCTAGGAATTATTAAAAGTCGACTCTTTGATATTAAAAGGATAAATTCTTAATATTAAATCTGTAAATTGAAGTTAATTGAAAATCAAACAACATAAAAATGATTGGAACAAACGTTTCCAAATGCTTACTTTTAATGACTGTATATTTGTCAATAAATTTGCTGTCTTCTAAATTAATTTATAAAGAATTTTGACATTTAATAGGAAATTTCTTGTATTTAATATATATATTTTTTTTTTCCTAGAAAATCCTTCAATTAAAAATAATTCAACATCCATCAAATTTTGCCATTCTATTGTTCCTTTTATCGAGATTTAAAGGGAGTTGTGAAGTACTTTATAAAAAGTAAATTAATCATGTTTATCAAGGGTAAAAAAACTGAATTGTTTTCAAGGATATCGTGATTAAAAAATAGTCCAGAATTTACAGGAAAAGGTAAATACATTATCGATACGTTAGTTGAATTATTAAGTGTTTAGGGGGTGACGAGTTTTATGAGCTTAGTTTTTGGATCGTTAAAAAAATTCCTTGTTTATATACGTTTTTTAGGTCGAAAATTTAATAATTCTAGATAATTTTCTTCGTAATTTCACAGTGTTTATGTGGAATAAATTTGTAGAATCGTCTCTTAAAGTCGACTCCATGTGTGTAAGGAAGTAGCTTTTCAATGTTTAAAATACGAAAAAAATAAAAAAAATGTGTTCATGTAACAAATATTAACAATTTTTACAACAAGAATACATACACACACGAAAAAAACTTAATAAAATTAATTAAAAATAAAATTTTTTTAGGTATTTACAATACGTTTATGGACACGAGAAATATTTTCGTTGTTAGACAAATCCAAGCCAAAGAAGTGTCACCGAGTTGTCAAATATGGAAAAAATTTTAAAAAGCTCGAAAATTAATTAAATTATAAGCTCTATATTATAAACAAATTTATTAAAATAATAAGATTTATACGTTTTAACATCTCTAACTCGATGTAGGAGGGGGGGAAAAAAAGAGGAAAGCTTAGACTGTTTGAGTTTACATAACTTCCATCGAGTAAATTTAAATTTAGTGTGATAATTAATAAATATGATTTTGAAAAATATTAAGGAAACAAGTTCGAAAATAAACACTTTTAAAAGACAGACGTAAAGAAACAGAAAAGAGAATTATGACATGATGTCGCCTGAGGGATACGACTAGAGTGTTTATCTCAATACTTGACATCAGAAAACATTGCAGAAGCAAAGAGAAAGGAGAAGACAAAACAGACGAAGCCAATTACTATGATAAGAAGAAGAGAAACTGTACTTTTTTTCACCCTACAAAAGAAAATCACTTATATCATGATTTTATTCATATTTTATAAACATCCAAGAAATCAAAATACAATTTTTTTTTAATTTTAAAAAATAATTACCGTTTTAAAATTAAATTCAAATCGTGAATTAAAAACCAGTTTTATAATAATAATAATTATTTTTTTTTTAAAAAGCGCGCCAATGTTAATTAAACGTGTCAATTTCACTTTTGAAATTTTAAATTCTCAATACTCGTTCGTGGCGCCATCTGTTACTAATTTTATTGACTATTTAATGAATTTATTAATCACGTATCGATTTTCGATTTTCAAACTTAATTCGAAAAAAGTTTTATTAAGTCGTAAATGCCAAAAAATATATTCTTTAAAACTTAAATTTTCTCTTGGCCATTGAAAAAAATATTTTTTTTTTCCATATTTTTAGTGCCATATAACGATAATTTCTTTATACATTTTAACATTGTTACTGTGTTATTAAGTGTAATTTATGTCATGATGCTGATACTTTATGCTGCTTAGTATATATTTTTTATATTACTAAATCACTTTTATAACACTTTCTCATCATTTATTCCTTTATTTATTTAAGATTTGACCTACAAGACTTCATAATTAATAGCATGAACATCACAAATCATGAGAATTTTTATGGAGTTACAAGAATGGTTGATAAATTTTACCTTAGGCTTATATTTTAAAGTAAAAATATAAATTATTATTTATTTTTTAATAAAAAAGGTTTTTATTTCTTTAAAGTTTAATTTACTCCATCTCTTACACATGTCTCCAGACGTAAATGATGAAATACATGTATAGGTAAGGAATTATATATATATATATATATCTTTGGATGGTGTTGCAAAAACGATTGTCCATTATCGTGATTTCCCACAGTCTAGATACTCTTAACAGTAGCAATTATAGTAATGCTTTTTCGGATAAGATGGAGAGGAATGTGTATACGATAGCTATGATTCTACTGAATTGCTATAGGATTCTGTAAGCAGAATAGGATAACGTGCTCTTGAGGAATTTAAGAGGAACCATCTTGACAGCAATAGTTTGAAGGTATGTGCAAAATGTTCAATATATGAAGACAATTTCGTTTCATTCAACTGACTTACTGGATCACTTGATATATACGTGATAGATAACGACAATGTGAAGTAAAAATGCCATGTTTTTCACCATGGGCACATGTTTGTTTACAGAGAAGATCTTTATATATAGAATGCTTTATTGTGTTTCTATTTTCAAGAATTTTATATTTGTTTTACGTTATTATTAAAGGATATCTTTCACATTTTTCTTCTTCTTCTTCCTTTGATGACTTTCAATGAACGAAAGATGAAGATTAGAAAGAATCAATATAAACGTTGTAGCATTAAGAATATTCAATTGAAGAGATTTGAAATGAAGATTTAAAGCTTAAAAATTAAAATAAATATTAATTAAGTTTTAAAAATAGGTAGATTTTTACTTTGATTTTCTAATTTTCAAGTATAAGATGGAAACTCATCCCGTTTATCCTGGATTATCTTAGTTTAATCTTTATAATTTTAACGTTGAGAAAAGGAATTTAAGATACTAGAACTTATATATTAAACTTTTATATGTAACTGTTACGGGATAAATGAAGAATGGAAGAACTAAACGTATGACAAAGGTATGCTCGACGTAAATATTTTTTTGATACCTAAAGGATTTCAAATGTCGTCTCGACCAGTATGTGGCTGACAGCTACTCACTATAACAGTGATTTGTATAACAGATTCTATTTTCTTGGACAACGTTGATTTTTCCACCAATAGCGCATTGGACCTGTCACATGCAGCCTTTCTTTCCAATGACAAGGGAATTGCAAAAGTCAAGGAGTCATTTACATGGAAATAGAATCAAATATGCAAGAGAAACATAGATTTTTTGATCATTAGTTGTTTCTATTATTTGTAATTTTAGATTATAAATTTGTAGAGGGAGGAATTTGTAGATATTTCACTCATAAAGTAATACACTTAAAGAGCAGATTTTTCTCTAATATTTTTTAAATATACGTTGATAAAAATATATTTTTTAAAAGCATTTCAATAAGATAAAATTATACTTTAAACGTTTAAAGTTTAATAAAAAAAAAAAAAAAAATTTTATCGCATGTTTATAAATGTCTTCAAAAATATTTAAATTTTAACACATTAAATTTATGTTTGAAAAATAAAAATATATACATTTACATATAATTTTTTTTAAAATAAAGATTATTTATAATTTTATAAACTATAATTTAAAAAAAATCAATTAAAACTTTCCTTAAACTTTTATTTATTACAAAATTAAAAAAAAATAATTATTTATATTATAAATAAAATATTATATAAAAGTTTAATTAAGTTTAATATTTTTAATGTAATATATAATGTATAAAATTTAATTACGTATCATCACCTTTATCAATATCATCCTCTTGTTCTTCTTTAAATCTCTTGTTATAAAGGTATTTAACTAAAGATATTCGTAATAAGAAGCTTTTAAACTCCCTTAATTTAAATATATTTATTTATTTAGATTTTAAAAAAAAAAACTTTTATATATGATAAATTATTAAATATATTTATTTATTTAAATTGAGAGCCTTTATATACCTTATATTATTACATAATAATTTATAATATATAAATAAAATTTCATAATAAAAATCCATGAAGAAATTCATACATAAATAACATTTATATAGTTTGTTATTCTTTCTAAATATTGCTAGGAAGCAAAGATTTTCTCCTCTTTTTTTTTCTTAAATATGTATTCTTCTCCTTCTCTTCACATAGAATATAAATTATATTTTGAATTTCTTGTTGAATATGTGAAAAATACTGAATCACAAATAAACTACCGTTGATGGAATTATTATTTAAATAATTCAAAACAATCGCATTTCGTTGCACAATACTTATTTTTCAAAGAAACATTTTCTTTTTCCTTCTTTAAAGGAGGAAAAAAATAATATATATTTATATATAATTTATACAGAAAATAGATAACGTGAGGATTGAAATTTCTTTACTTCCTCCCTTAGATTTTTTTTTGTTTTTTATTTATGAGCATGTAGCAAATTTGGCAGATTCAGCGCAGTACTTTGTCTTATCCAACAATGTAATTGATCGTAAATCATTACAAGGTTTTTATATTAATGGGCATAAGTTATTTTTCTTTATTATTATTATTATTTTTTTTGTTTAATTTTCGACATAATGCTTGGAATCTATTACCAGACATCATTTGCTTCTTCTCCTTTTATTTTTTATTTTTAAATGAATTTTTTTTGGTCCCTTTAAATTACATGTATTCAATCTGAAAGTAAATTAATGGCTTGATATATATACTATAAAAAATATATATATAATTTAATTAATTAATATATAAAAGAATTTTTATACTATATTATTAAATAAAAATTGTAATTTTATTTATCTTATAATGAAGTTTTTATAGTTAATATTTTATAAAAGTTTATATAAATTGCTAAAAATTTTATGGTAAAAATTAATAATAATAATTAAACTCTATTTTGTTATAAAAAATATAGTTTAATTAATATATAATTGAAGTTTTATTAAGGAAAAATGTAATTTATTTTGACTTTTTTTTAAATTTAATTTATAATATAAATTATTATAATTAAATTTTCAATTTGTGTTAAAAAATTGTTAAAATTATATCATAAATTATGATTTTTTTAATGATGAAAATTAACCACAATGCATTAAATAATTATTTTATATATAGTATAAAATTAATATATAATAAATATTAAAGTATTATTATAATTAAATCAATATAATTAATGTATATATATATATAATATATATATATATATTTAAATAATATCAATATTAAAATTAATTAAAAGTTTAAAACATAACTTTTAATAAATATTTTTTTAAATTACAAATTAGAAAATATATTTTAATTAAAATTAATTAAAATATTATGAAATTAAAAAGTTTTAAAGATATTTTAAATTTTAAATAATTTAAAAATAAAAAATAATATTAATAATTAAATGATTTTATAACTTCTAAGGAAAGAAAATGAGGGAAAATTCGTTAAAAAAATTAGAAAAATTTCTAGTTTTTTTTAATGTTTTTTTTGTATATTTGCATTGACAACTTAACTTTTTTTTATACTAAAAAAAACTTTTGCACTTCACACACTTCACTTTCTAAACTTAGTTTTGTAACTGATTGATTGCATTTTTAAATTACCACATCATAAAAAAAAAATTGATTACTACTCAAAGTTTTAATATCAAGCAAAAAGTTTAAAAATAAATTGTTATAAGCAAAAAGTTGGCTTATAAATAATGTTAAAAATGGATACAGAAAAAAGAAACAAGGCATGATATATCCATTAGTTGCTGAAGTTATTTTTTCCTTCCTTTCTCTTCCTCTTCCTCCTCCTCCTCCTCCTCCTCCTCCTTCCTCCTCCTCCTTCTTCCTTGTTTTCACTTGCAAATAATTTTTAAAAAACAAAATTATGGAATATATTTGTTTAGATAAAATTATAAAATTATCATATAATAACTTTATTTTAATGTTA
Source organism: Centruroides vittatus (assembly GCF_030686945.1). NCBI lineage: Eukaryota > Metazoa > Arthropoda > Arachnida > Scorpiones > Buthidae > Centruroides > Centruroides vittatus. The sequence goes on along the minus strand of NW_027122474.1, from coordinate 3,432,186 downwards.
TTGAATGATTCAAAAGATCGTATCTTTCAGAAACTATTGCCCTTTGTTATTCTTTTACCAACTTTTCTTTATGGAAACGAATTATATAAAACGACTCAGGAATTTTAAATAGGAATAAACACACTTTTAAGTAATGGAAAAGGATTTATCTAAGCGTACTTGACTTTATTTTCATTTTTCCCCCTTCATCTTTTATATTACTTTCTCTTGTTTTTATAAGAATATTTTCTTGAATTTTTTCTTCTATTTCTAAAAATAAAAATAAAAGAAAAGAAAAAATTCCATTATATATTTCTGTTTGTAATAAAATAAATTAAGTAGAAATCTTCCTAAAATTCTACAAGAAAATATTTATTTATTTATTAAGCAATAAAAAATTATTCTTTCCTCATCTCTAATCCTTCAACTATTTAATTAATTTTATTAGAAATAATATATATTAAAATAAAGATATATTTATAATATTTTTATTTATAGTTTGTGGAATATATCTATATATATTTACGTATAAAAATATTCACAAATACACTATCTGATATCTTCTCTTCCTCTTCTTCTTAAGGCAAAACGTATGGACCTATTTTTACAACCTAATACATGAATCCCTGTGGATCAAACTCGACCCTTTTCTGACATCATCTGTTGAAAAGTACTCAACAGACGACCATTTTATGCTTTTCACTTTAGTTTACCCTCAAGAACTGTTCTTCAATATTTTCCTCCTTGATTCATGATATTCTGTTTAACGTATTCATACGATACAAATCGATACTTCTCCCTTTATTTTTATTTTTTATTCAATTACTTTAAAGATATATTAATAAAGTAGGTAAATAAGTAGTATTATTATATTTTAAATTTAATAAAATTATATATTTTATCCTTATTAAAATGCAAGTAAAAATAACGTTTTAAATCTTATTATAATTAAACTTTTTATATAAATCTAAGTAACTTTTCGATGAAATAAAAATAATTTAAAGCCAAATTTTAATTACTTTATTTATTTTTACTTTAAAAAAATGCAAAATTTAATTAAAATTTTTCAAGTTTAAAATGTCTTTAAATAATTTTTAGTATTTAAAAAAAATAAAATAAAATTTAAATCATTTTTTGAATGGATAATTGTTTAATTATGGATATTTACAGTTAGTTAATTAAATAATTAACTATTTATTTTTTTTTTATATTGAATTTTACCTTAATCTATTTTTAAACTCTATTTTTATATATATATATATATTACATTCAATCTTTACTTGAAATCAATATATTTTGGTCAAATTGATTTTAAAAGCATAAAGTACATTTTTGTGGTTTAAAGTTCGGCTGTAAATGGATTTTTCCTTTTTATTTTATTTCTAAATTATTTTTCTATTTATTTTTTTTTAAATAAAAAAAATAGTTTAACTTATTTTTTTTATTTAGAAAATTATTTAGAAAATTGTTATTTTTATTAATTATATGTAAATAATTTTATAATTTAAATTATTTATTTATATATTAAATTTATTTTTATAATGAAAATATGCTTAAAAGTTACATTATTCACTAACTCAAACTCAGCCTTCTTACAAAATATACTAGATACTATACTAAATATACTAGATACTATACTACTTCTTACAAAATATACTAGATACATCCAATACACCTTATTGCTGAGAACATATATTTATTACGTATAACTAACGTTTTCGGCCCACTTTATGGGCCATCCTCAGGTTACAGTTGTTCGATTCTAATACAAAATCGAACACGTTCAAAATTAAACTAAATTAGAACATACATTTTAAAATTAAACAAATAGAACAAGTATAACACCAAATAATAAATAAGAAAATCCAAATAAAACACAAATGTAAATGCAAATAAAATACGGTGACTGGCCGTAAACATTAAGGAAAAATTCCTTATCCTTTAGCCCAGATATCTACTGAGCCTCTGTAGAAGCATTATTATGTGTGTTACTTTTTACCATGTACTTCCATGATGACGGTAACCCCGTCGCATCTTTATAATTTAAACATCTGCCAGACAAACCCGCTCTGTAAATTTCGCATTTCTCCGTTATGGATGACAACGTTGGCGAGTGTACTTTTGCAAGAATTTTGGCATCCTCCCATTGCACAACAGAACCATCGGCTTGCGCAATCCTGGATAACGCTGTTGAACACTTGTTTTTTGCGACATCATACTGGTGCTCTTTAATCCTCACTCTAAGGTTTCTATTGGTGACCCCTACGTAGTCCTTATCAAATTTAGAAATGACAAAGAAAGAATTGGCGATAGAGAGCAGGCAGGAGTTTATGCGATTCCCTACAAAAATGAGCAATTGGGAATTGATAAGGACTACGTAGGGGTCACCAATAGAAACCTTAGAGTGAGGATTAAAGAGCACCAGTATGATGTCGCAAAAAACAAGTGTTCAACAGCGTTATCCAGGATTGCGCAAGCCGATGGTTCTGTTGTGCAATGGGAGGATGCCAAAATTCTTGCAAAAGTACACTCGCCAACGTTGTCATCCATAACGGAGAAATGCGAAATTTACAGAGCGGGTTTGTCTGGCAGATGTTTAAATTATAAAGATGCGACGGGGTTACCGTCATCATGGAAGTACATGGTAAAAAGTAACACACATAATAATGCTTCTACAGAGGCTCAGTAGATATCTGGGCTAAAGGATAAGGAATTTTTCCTTAATGTTTACGGCCAGTCACCGTATTTTATTTGCATTTACATTTGTGTTTTATTTGGATTTTCTTATTTATTATTTGGTGTTATACTTGTTCTATTTGTTTAATTTTAAAATGTATGTTCTAATTTAGTTTAATTTTGAACGTGTTCGATTTTGTATTAGAATCGAACAACTGTAACCTGAGGATGGCCCATAAAGTGGGCCGAAAACGTTAGTTATACGTAATAAATATATGTTCTCAGCAATAAGGTGTATTGGATGTATCTAGTATGTTACATTATTTATATGATATTTAGAAAGAATTAATAATAATTAAATTATTAATCAAATTTTAAGAGTAAATATATAAAAATCGCGTTTTTTAATACGTTATTAAGTGTAAAACAGAAAGGTAAAGGTATATTAAAAACTTTATAAATTCAAAGCAGTTAAGAAGAAATTTATAGGATATAACCACGGGCAATTTGAGCATTGTTTTGTAGTAAATCCTCCCTATTACCATGCACCAAGCATTCCATTATAAAGTATTAGAACTTCACCTATTTATCGGATCATTTATTTTCAGGTGCAGGTAAAGCTCAGCTGAACCAAAACTATTGGCGACTCAACTATTTCCCTACGGAGACGTAATAATTCTGTCAAAGTACCATTCACTCTACAGTAAAGGACAGTTCTACATCAATATCTCTTTGCGTTGTCTTCGCAGTACAGAATTCACTAAGAAAAAGGAGAACAAAAGGATTTAATGTTACACGTGGGACGTAGTTGGTTATATAAGTCACTTTGACGTCGGAAGGAGTGATCAACTCATACATTGCACCTCATGAGAAGCCAAGTAAGACACAATAGGTGCCATCTCTTTCTTGGCACGAGCCTCTGGGGGATAGTAATGCGACGAAAGACGTTCCTGTTAAAAAAAAACAAAACAAAACAAAACAACAACGTCACACCTCTGAAATGGGTGAGTGAAATGTGTTGACAAACGTAACAGTTTGATACGTTGAAACACGAAACGTCACAAAGGTTATGCTGGATTTCCTCAGCAGTAAAGGTGTTTTAAGTATGGTCTTTTACCATTTTTAAATCTACCTCCTCCTCCCTTATAGAGTTAGAAAAGTGGCGAGTATTAAGATAGAAAATATATACTTATATTCGTGTTAAAATTTATTATTTTATAATTAGAAATATCCGGAATCTGTTTACATAGAAGCAAATTATGTAGTGATGAATCATAACATTAAAGAAAAAAAAACTGAATTAAAATACAGTTTGTTAATTTGTTTCTTCTTAAAAATAGTTTATTTAACATTAATAAAATGATAAGAGACTAACTCATTTTTCATATTTGTTAAAGAGAAAATGAAAAATGGATCCATTCTGACAGAACCGCATGATCACCGTTAATAAAAATTGAAAAAGTATCTTCAATTCGATCGAATAATTCACTCAAAAAATAAAAAAAATAAAAAAATAAAAAATAATATTAATATACATATAAAAATAATTAAAATAAAGTAAAATAAATATCTTTCTTTAAAAAATAATAATTTTTTAACATTAAAAATGACATAAATTACAGTTTAAAAAACCAATGATTGTTAGCGTAAATGATATAGAATATCGTATATTTAGCGTGAAATTCTCGTTATACGCAAGACATTTTTGTATCTCAATAATAATCTTTCATACAAAAAAAAAAAAAAACATTTTAGAATAATAAAGTGTCAGGTCAAGGAAGTGTTTCGTGAAATATCTATACAAAAGAAGACCCCATTAAAATTACTAAAATGAAAAAAAGGGGGGGCTTTTTACAAAAATCCATTGTCGGATCTGATGATGAGAATATCCCATAAAGCTAATTGGATTTGATGAGACTCTCTATAAATAATTTAATCTAGAAAGTCTTGTGCTGTTGACAAGTCTGTATCTAAAATACAATTAACGAAAAGTCAAGAAGGATCTGGTGAAAGAAAACGATTTTCCTTACTACACCCTGACCACAAAGTCAGATTAATTGCTGTCATCAGGCAATGAATTAAACGTGTCTAGTGCATACTACTTGCTACTATATTGTCGACAGTTCTAGCACCATTTATTTGAGCTATCTTGTTTCTTTATATGTGTATATATATGTATAAAGAGAGAGACTATATATATATTTATAGGCCTATATATTTAACTATAGGTTATGCTTTCTTTCCTTTACACCTAGACCAAACAATGTAGAAATTAATTAGATTGTTTTTATTAAAGGATTCCTTCTTTCTGTTTTATTCTTTCACCAAAAGTCTACCGGTTTCTTTTTCCTCTCGAAAAACCGTTTGGAAAAAGCAAGAAACAATCCAATTTCTTCCAATTATCTGTTATCGAGCCCAGAATTAAGCTGTTGTTTACTTTGATTGAAAATAGTCTTTCTAACAAAAGTAGTTTCTAATCAAAATTTCATTTAGATTTTTTTTCTTACTCTTTGTCTTTGTTGCTTACTTAAGTTACTAACATATTTAATTCGTGAAACGATTTAAATAGACACCAAATGAGGAATTTATCTTTAAATTTTGTTAAATTTGCAACTTTAACTTAACGGTTAAGTCCAAATGACATTAATTATAATTAAATTACTAATTATTTACACGCTATAGTAGTGTTAAAAATATCGAATTTACTGATTTTTTATGCTGTAAAAATACAGTAAAAATGGCATTAGTTATGTGATAAAATGATTAAACGTACTATACTGTACAATACACAGAAGTCGTTAGCGGGACCTACGTTAAAGCATTCAATAAGTTTCAGTGTTGAACACATAGTTGCTGTGTATTATAAACAGGTTGAAATGATTACAATGTGATCTAGATAATGAAGTGACACCAACAAATCTGCGCTTAGAAGTTACAGATTATAACATGTATACCACATGAACCATGTAATAGGCGTCAACAAGTAAAGTCCTTTTGTATATAATTACTGCATCAGCACACAGTGTATCAGTGTCAGATGAAATGAAGAGGATTTCGACAATTCTGTCATCTTTCCTCTTATGACAACGAGACAATCTACTACTATATACTGTATTATAAACTCCACTTGACTATAAATGCTAGATAAAGATGATAAGGTTAACCTAAACATAATTACAAATTTTAGTTTAAAGTGATCATAGAGTTACGACTTCATTAAAATCATTTGGCTTAATGATATTGTTATGATGGAAGACAATTGACAACAAGCTTTGTAATCTGTAATATTGTTGTTATAGGAATTAATAATAAAATGAAATTGGTCAAGTTATCAACGTGTATAACCGAAAATTTAAATGGTTATTTCGGAAATGTTGTTTAATATTAACGTTTATCTATAACGGATCTTTAAAGGGGGATATTTAATATTTGCCACTTCTAACTAACAGCTTATGGTTATTTTATGATAATAGTCATTTAAGGCAATTATTATCTTGTTACTGTTATGACAAATTTATCTTCAGTATGGTTATTTTTATTATTGTCATAAAGTCAGTATCACTTACAGACTACATTTTTGTACTTTTGATCACTTTTAAAAATGATTTTTATGCCTTTTTCTGTTTTATAAATCGTAAAAATGTTAAGAAGATCTTTAATATTAAATATTTATACCATTTTTGTAAAAAAAGCATAAAATGTATAACAATTTCCATTTTTTTTTTATAGATCAATTGATTCATCATCGTGTTCTGGTTTTACTATTACTCGCAAGCTCTATATCCTCTTTCTCTCTTATATATAGAAAAAAAGTAGAAAGGAAAATTAAGTTTTCTTTGCTATTTTCTTCTTCACTTCGTTAATATTATGTTTGGAAGTTTTGAAGCAATATCTTTTCTCTAGAGGGACAGTACTCATTGTTGGAGAACGGACAAGTGTAGTGAAAGATAGCAACACCAGCTGTTGGCTTTCATTATTTGCTCTAGACGTTCTTTCCAGTAGTTGGCTGTCAAGTGCAACAGTCTTAAATTCTAACCAAAATTTACAGTTATTGAAACAGTGTGTGACAGGGTTATCTGAGTAAAGTAGTGTTAGTATCCCACATGATGCATACAAGTCAGTTATTTATTGTGACAAAGAATACTGTATCAAAGTAGTAATTTTTCGAAAATTTTATTCCTTATGAAAATATCAATTGAGATAAAAATGCGTATTATATAGCTATCGAACCATTTCGTAAAATTTTATACGTTTTCTAAGTGTTCTTTTCTGATTTTTTGGATAATTTACACCCTCATTTTTCACAGTTAAATGATAAATAATATGAAGCAGAAAGGCATTTTTTCATAACGATGAATATTATAGAAAGATTAAAAATATTTTAAAGCTTATTGAAGCATTTTTAGTTATAACTTCGCTCACTGATTTAAATATAAATTATATATGGAAAGAATCTTATATATTTCTTCAGAAATTTAACATGATTTTACCATTTTTCTTTCTGAAAATATCTTTAAAAATTTACTTAAATGACATTCACATTATTGAGTAGAATAACACATTAAAAATAATTGATAACTTCTAAAAACTTCTCTTTATTGTTATTGCTATAAATATATTTCTATAATAGATAAAAGTTATAAAATAGTTATATTGTTATTGTTATAATAAATGAGTAAGAACTTCGAAAAGGTACATTCAGCTAGAAATCTAAGAAGTTACTTCAACACTTCAGAAACCATAAATTGTTTTTTTTTTCCTCTCTTCTTCTTCTTCTTCTCTCTCATATACCATTTTTACGTTGACATTTTTCACAGGAATCACAGACATCATATAATTTATAAATTGATATCTGATTCTATATGAATGACAGTTCTAAAATATACAATCTTTCATTTTTATTGTATATAACTTTAAGCAATATAGAACCTCTAAGAGAGAAAGAAAAAAAAAACAATTTTTAAATTTTAGTAATAACAAAGCAATTTCTACAGCAATAATCGCACAGAGTGATATGAAAAGAAGCATTCTATTCACTTTCTATCCCAACACGTGTTACATTCATAGAAACAAGTGTTGAATTCTGACACAACAGAAAGTCAAAGAAGAAACTAGAGAAAGCTGAAGAGAAGAGAAGAGAAGAGAGAATTTATTTGCATTTTAAATGCAAGTCAATTGAATTCTTTTCCTTTTTTTTTCTTGTTCTTAGTGGATAAAGTCATACCGTGACAAGTTCAGAAATATGTTCTCTACCTTCAGCTATCGAAAAATGGTGTCGGAACAGATATATGTCGATGATTTATTCATAACCCGTTCAGATTCCCTATCTTTCACTTTTACCTCGCAACATCTCAAGAATATAAGATGTTACATCAGTAAATAAAATTTTACCAAAAATCTTACAAATTTAGAAGTTATTGTCCAATAAATTTTACTAACTTTGATGAAGTAGAACACGTTTCATTTGATAAATATAATTTACATCGTGAAGCATTCTCCTTACTTCTTCGTAACTTTTAACAGTAATAATGTTATCGAAGGTAAAAAAAAAAATACATATATTTTATTTTAAAAAATTTAATTATTATAATTTTATAATTCAAAAAGTAGATATAAAATTTATTTCTAAAGTCGAATTTTTACAGATTTAAGTTTATTTAAGTGTATAAATATTAATATTAAAATATCTAGAATTGATTTAAAAAAAACGATTTCTCATTTGAATATTTGAATAGATCAAATGTATTTTATTTATATTGAATATATAAAAGTTGTATATATATATATATATATATATTTAAATAATTATAATTTATTATTATAGAATACATTATTATTGTTAGAAGAGAGACTCTAGACTGAAGAAAGAGAGTGAAGGGATGAGAAAGAGGATAAGAGTATTAAAGTTTAAAAAAGAATAAATTATTTAATATAAAAATATAATTAAAGATATAATTTTATTAAAGTAGAAAATAATTTCACAAAATTGATAGGATTATTTTTTTTTTATTAGATCCTTCAAAGAACGTAGCTTATCTTTGCCTTGTTACATCCATCTAACATTTACTATAACATCGTGGCATGTTTCATCATAAACGATTATTACAGTCTTTCTATTTTACGAAACGATCGTAAAGTTTCTTCTTCATTTCATTTTACGTAAACTGGACAGGTTTGGTTGGATAACGACTGGATACACAGTAAACAATATCTTCCTCCCTCAAAAAAAAAAAAAAATCGATATATGGTGAGATTTAAGAGTAGAAAGCTTACTCTTTCTCAGTTTTCACATCTCCTTACCTAAAATAAGTGATGAATAAACCTGTAAAATAATTTCTCATAAGCTGTCTCATATAGCATCATTGGAAAAGAAGGATGCTGAACTTTTATCTATTCGAATGGGATTAATCAGTTAAGATGAGCACCAATTAAACCTTATTTATATTACCTTCTTACACATTTAATAAGGGTTATATAATAAATCAGTGTATTTTTAAGATGATTAAAATTTGAATAATTAGTAATGCTTAACAGTGCTATCATTTTAGAATAAAAAAATATATATATATTGTTAATGTGATTATAAATATATCGCCTACTATTAATTATATTTATGATAATGTTCAGTTTAATGTGTAATAAAGTATTCATTTTTTTAAAATTATATCATAACGAATAATTTGATTTACAATAATTAAAGTAATGCAGCCGAAACGTATCAAAGTGTATAAAGTTAGAAATCATGTTTACTAATAAACATTTCTGCATAATTTACTCATATACATGTTTACCTAATCCTCATATAATGTACTCTATAAAGTTTCTGTTAACAAATAATTAATCATAGTTATTTAGATGTCAGCCACACGACTATTTACTTACTGCATGTAAATAAATAAAGCCATAAAAATCATAAATATCGAATTAAAAATGTAAATTATTATCATTAAATTTAATAAAAATCAAATTTAAAAATAACAGATGATAAATTATTATCATTACATTTTATTATTATTATTATTATTATTATTTAAATTTAATTTTATTTTAAAATTACATCTTAAATTCATACAAATTGCAATTAAAATTATAACTTGATTTTATTTATAATTAAATAGTAAAAAAAAATTACAAACATTTATATGTTAATTAATTAAAGAAATTATTACAAATTAAATATTTTATATTATTATTTTTGTAATTACATTGATTTATAGAACAGTGTTTAATAAATAAATAAAAAATCATTTTAAATTTTAAAAATACTTAAAAATTGTATAATTGTAATAATAATTCATAAAATGTTAAGTTTTATTGCAATTTTTAAATTTTATTATTATTATATTTTTTACATAAATCGATTTTAAAAAATATACACCAGAATATCTGTATACAATAAATAAATTTTTTTTTAAATATAAAAAGTGTATAAATTATAAAGAATATATATATATATATATATATATATATATATATATTCTTTATAATTTATACACTTTTTATACACTATTAATATATATATATATAAATATATATATATTTTAAAGATTTAAAGTATTATATCACACGATTTTTCAAGAAAAATTTAAAGAATTAGATCTCACGCTACTTTTGAATTAACAAACTGAAATAAAAACACGAAAAAAAGAAAAAAAAAAGGAAGAAGATAAATGAAAGGAAAGAGGTAATTATGAATAAGAATCGATTTTCAAATATTCTTCTATAAATCGAAACAAAATGCTTTACTTTAAAATATTTTCCAGAAGAATTAAGTTTATGGTGCGATGAAAATATGATAAATTGCAACAACAAATTTTTACTTTTTTCTATTTTACATTTCGTCTTTTTTTTTTTTTTTCAAAAGAAAATTAAAGAATTAGAAACTGTAAGATGTTCAACATTTAAAAGAATATTATAATATTTTTTCTACTATTTTTATTTATTATTTTTAAAAGAAATTAATTAATTCAGCATTAAAATGATATATATATTTTTTTCTTTTACAAAAATATTTGTAATGAAATTTTGATAAAAATTAAATAATTATTTCAATTAAAAAAAAAAAAATAAAAATTTCCGTTTATTCATTTATTTTTATAGAAAAATTTAATATTGTTTTTGTTTTAAATTTCTTAATATAAATTTATTATAAAAAGTATCAAAAATTAAAATATTAAAATTTTATATTAAATAATATACATGAATTATTAATAAAATGAATAATATATTTACTTCTTTTAATAGAGATGTTAAGAAATGAAATAAAATAAAATAATTTTGGGGAAGCAATTTAATTTATATGTTTATAACAATTTCAATAACATTTAAAACTTAAAAAAAAAAAGCTGGGGGAAAAAAGCAACAGAAAGTGGATTTTTGTCTTCGTAAGAATCAATTGTAAAGTAATTTAAATTTCTCTTCTTGCTCTTCTCCTTTTTATTTTTTATTTTAACATTGAAAAAAATATGTGTTTATTTATAATACTTTACCTCGGTAAATGTATCTGTAATGTAATTTTATTTCTACCAAACTTAAAGAATTTTATACTTTATCAAATTCCAGAGCTTATGAAATGAAACAGGATTGCCCTTAGGTGAATGTAAAGAGATTGAAGTAACTAGAAAAATACTATGGTTCTATAACTTTCCTACCAAGTTATATTGCGAAAGGAAGATTTTTTTATGATTTCATTCCCGTATAAATATACTAAAAAAATTTTTTTTTATATATATATTTTTTTATTTATTTTACATCATTATTACTATTATTACCATTACCTATAAACTGAATAATTCAAGTATTATTATTTTTTTTGTGTTATTCCATAAGATTTGAAGTTAGTAGTAAAATAAAAAATTTTATATATATTTTATTTTCCGGTTATTTGTAATTTTTTCTTCATGCTGAATGAATGTACACGTGTAGGATCGATGAATAGAATATTCACTACAAAGCTATATAGAAAAGATTCCTTTATTCATGTGTGAAACTATCTTTTTCTATAGATATATGCATCGTTTAATACGCGAAGAGGTAAGTTTTAGATCTATTTTTTTTTTATTTTATTTTATTTTTTTCCTTTCTGAATTTTCAATAATAGAGTTTTATTGTTAAAAGGAAACGAAATTTTATTTTAATATATATATTTTTTATATATATAAAATATTTTAGGTTATTATGTATTTGAATGTGGATAGGACAGGAAAATATTATTATTATTATTTTTTTAAAAATCTGGTTTTTAGATATTTAAATAAAATAAATTCATTAAATAAATACATAATATAAAATATTTATGTTTTATTAATTAATTATTTTAGAATTTTAAATGGAAATAACTAGAAAATTGTTATGAATAAACATAATAGTAAAGTAATATTCAAATGAACAAATTTAATTTATGAATGACTTTGTCATTTTAATTATTGTTTAACTGTTATTTTCATTCATAAAACCTTTTGTTTTTAATAAAATTTAGAATTTATTAATTACAATTTATTAAAAATTAAAAATTAAGTAAAATCCTTTAACTGATTTTTAGCATTTTTTTTAAATATAATTAATTACAGTACATTAATATTATGTAAATTTTTAATTAGCATTAATTAAATATGAAATAAGTAATTACTATTTATATAATTTAAGCGAATTAAATTAATATTTATTATATAAACAAGCAAAATTATATATAAATATATTAATATAAATTTATTGAATTAAATTTAGAGGGATTCCACATTAATATTTACTGAATATACAATATAATTAAATATACAATTTTAAATGGTTAAATTATATTTCTAAGTATTATATCCACTATCTTAATATTTCATACACAAATTTAATCATACAATCAACGATATATGGAAACTATATTTCAGTAAAATGGCATTCGTATGATTTCCAAATAAAGATGTGTGCGATTACATCATTGGTAAGGCACAGTATTATATATATATATATATATAATATATACATACATATATACAGAATTTTACTGTGAAATAAAGTGCACTTAAACTGTTAATAAAATTAAAGCAAAAGGGAGTAAGGAGATGAAGATATATACGTATACTCATACACTTAACGATTCTACTTGAAAATCTATTATGATTCGAAACAAGTAATTCAACTCATCATAAAATTTCTTGTAAGAATAATATCTGTAAATATTCACTTAACAAAGTTTAATATTTGTAAATATATAATAGTTTACGATCTAATTAACGGGGTAATAACATTATTCTTATCCCAATCTTTTAAGTATAGGTTACGATTGAAGTACTGTACACGTTTCTAGAAGTGAGATTTTATTGTTTTCAATTAATTTTTGAAAGAGGGTTTTAATTTCGAAAATTGATTAATGAGAAATATTAAACGAATGTGACTAGATTAAAATTAAAATAATTAACATTTGTCATTGATAAAATGAGTAATAAACCTAGTCGATCCTAAACTGTAAAGCATTTTATTACCGGAATTGTGGTTGAGTTACAAGTCAGTGGCATTGTTCTCGGTTTTCAACTGGGAGTTCTGTGCTAACCATATCATACTTCAAGTTGAACAAACAGATCGGAAAACCTAACGGCCTCATTAGTGGAAATTTACTGTTGCTATCAATTAATGTCAAAATGTTCTCCTACTATGTCGTATCCTATACAATTAAATCGTATTGCATATTGGTACCTCATTTTCCGAGTATCTTATGGCTTTATAAGATGGGGATATCGAATGATCTCTTTGATAGTGATATTAATTCAATGCCTAACGTTTATCATTAATGTTATAACTCTGTTCGAATCATTATATTTGTATACTGCATAATGACTTCATTGTAATGGAAATTATTGTAAATTTATAAAATTAAACTTTGTAGTATAAAATTTAATTTAAAGATTATACTTTTCCGTTGATTACGTGTACAATTTTTGAGCCACTTTTGATCACCTCCCTGCAATTATTTTCTAACAAATTCATATGTTACTAAAACTAATAAATTGTACATCTATGGAGACAATGCTTTGGCTCCTCTCCCCATCCTGTACGATGGTGTACTTTATGCGACCTTCCCTTCCCCTTTAAGCTTTATACGTAAATTAATAGATAAGTAATAGAAAACGATAAGGTACTTCCGTGAGACGATAACTTATGCAACACGATGCAAAACTTTTAAAAGCATAAGCGAACGAGAACAGTATTCTATCTTCCGTTTTTTTTTTGCTTAGCGAAGAAATGAAATTCATTGAAATTCACTGCTCTGTGGAGTTGAAATACATCTTCGACTCCACAGAGCAATGAATTTCAATGGATAACGCTAACACGTGCTTATCTCTACAACAGGCATGCGAATAGAGAAGTTTAAGAATTGGTGTATGTAGTATGGCAGATGCTCCTAAGAGGGCCAAGCACACAAAGCTGTAAAAGCGCAGTCAATTTTGGACGTTGAACATGTTATCAAGAAAATCTGTTCGCATTACATTGAACGGAAATGATTTCTATATTGAATATCAGACACAATCCAGCAAGCCATATTAAACTTATCCGTGGTATTAGAAAGTGACTATGGTTACATGCAATATGAAAAAGAAAGTGTTCAGGAAGGCACACGTTGAAGAACAATGAAACTATGTCGAAAAATAACACGAATAAACTCATATAAATCTTCCCTTTTTTGTTTTAAATTTAATAATTTGGAATATTTTAAACATTTTAGAATATTTAACTATTTAAAAAATGCAAAATGATATTGAGACAATTATTGCGCTTTTTGGGAAGAAATTTGTAAATTAAATACATTTAAAATAGTAATTTTGTTAGCAATTTGTTTCGTCAAATAACATTATAATATGATTAACCTATGATAGTTTAATTCTTTAATGAGCAATTCTTGAATTAATCTTTAAACAACGTCACCCCAATTATCTTATATCTGTAGGAAATATGAAGGATGTGTTTCTCTTCAATTCATATGTTAATAAATGGCAGATTAAACACCAATTAAAAAAAATTTAGATAAATAAATAATTAAAAATATTAACTTTATGCACAGTTTTGATATGGAATGTCAAAGAAAAATTGAATTTAAAACCTTCATAAGGGAAATACATCGTTATAATTTCTGTAAGGATATTTGCATAGATATAATTTATAATAATCATAAGAATTAAGCTTAATTTAACAATTTATTTAGTGAATAAATATATAATATTTAACTAGATTCAGATTCTTAAACGTAGTCAACCTTTCAGTATTTATATTAAAAGAATTATGGGTTAAAGATTTTTTGGGCTGGCCAAAAGACATTTAACCGACAGAAAGACTACGTTGTCTTCTGTTAAAATAATTGAATACTTAACCATATATATATATTTTTTTTATCATGTTTTATAACAGGAAAACGTGTTGCTCTTACGCAATATACGATTTAAATTCACAAGCGTAGCCTACCTGGAAAATACAAAAACCAAACACGATTAACTGAATTTGGGGCAACCCTATATATATATACATATATATATATATGGCTAATCTGTTTGTTTGTCGTCTAAACATATTTAAAACTATAAATTATAAATATTAAATTAACCTGTCTAAGTTAGACACTAGCAATTGTTATTGTACAAAAAGTCTTCAATTTAGATATGTGTCTACTACATACATATATAAAAATTATATACATTAACAAGAAAAAATTTTATTACAGTAGACCCCCCACTTAAATACATAAGCCAATCACAGCCCGGCACACGGGCTGTGATTGACTTATGTATTTAAGTGACTCGTACAACACAGATTCATATAACACGGAACGTATCTACCGTGTTATAGGGTCTACTGTACTTTATAAAGACTTAATACAGTAAAACCTGCGTAAACCGAAATCGCATGGTACCCAGTATTTTTCATAGGTTTTACTATATTTCGCATAATAATAGAGATTTCCTTGTATAATTAGCATTATAATTTACTGTAGGGTTATTCTTTAGTAATGTATAAAAATGTACAGTACTTTGTATAAAACAATAACTTGAAACTTTTAAAAATACTTTATTATTTACATACAAACTAAATTAAGTGAATTGTCTTTCGTGCCTTCGTTTCATGTTAAATATTCTAGAATTCTATCACAGATAAAGTATCTTTCTCTTAAGGCATCTCATCTTATATACATATAATTAGTAACAAATTTGCATAATTACTCCTTCTATTGTTTATGTTATAAATATGTACATAATAGTATACATCACATAATTAATATTTATGAATAATTTTTGAAATAATAACTTTAAAATGTATAAAAATCTCTTGGAAAATCTAATTATTTCCTAGTGTAAAAGTATATAAAATATGTAGAACTTATGTCGGATAATCCTTACATTACATCAAAGGAAAAAAAAATGTGTGCATTAAAATAATTGCAATTGTTTTTAATTCTTCAAAAAATATGTTTTATTTGTTTGTTTGTTTAAAAAACAAGCAAAAATAACAATTTGAATATTAGGATATTTTTAATTATGTTAATGTATTTGTTATTAAAGAAAAGAAATTGTCGAATTCGTAAATAATCTTGTTTATTTCAAGATATTTGTTAATATTTATGATACAGTATAACCTGTGTAAACCGGAATCGCTCCGAATATTTCTTCCGATTTGACGGATTTCCGTTTTGAATAGGTTCATTTTTAACAGAAAATCGCTCCGTTCTGAAGAATTTTTTCCGTTTAGGCATGTTTCATTTGTATTCATGTTCCATTTTGAACAGGTTTTATTGTATTATCGTGATTAAAATAGTGTTATTTATATTAATTATTTATGTAATTTAAATAACGTTAATACATAATGCAAATAATGAAAAACGTTCTGGAAATCTTCAATTATTTTACACACGTAACACGTACCATATTTAAATTATTTCTTTATGTATACAGTAAAACCTGTCTAAACCGAATATGTTTCAAGTTTTCCGTTTTAAACAAGTTTTTTTTTTTTTACAAGAAAATCGCTGTTTTAAAGAATTCTTCCCGCTAAAGCAGGTTTCCGTTGTATTAAGGTTCCGTTTTGAACAGGTTTGTATACAATTTGAAACGATACTGTAATTTAATAATAATAATAAAAAAATTAATTATATAATTTTTCTAAAATTCTTAAACACTGCCCCATAAAATAATAATAATAAAACGACCCCATAAAATAATAATAAACTCAAAAAACTGTAGCCTCGTATCGTAAGACTTTAAACTGTAACTAGTTTAGCTTACATATAAATCTCCAACCTGTTCAAAACGGAGCAATTTTCTACGTTAAAAAAGAACCTGTTCAAAACGAACACCTATCAAAATATTCGGTATCATGCGATTCCGGTTTACACAGGTTTATCGTAGATCTTATTGTATAATATACATTATATCAGATATAAATTTTACACAAGTCTATAAAATTATATTTTTTCTTTAAATAGGATTTAAATCTTATAAAAGTGGGCTTGATATAATAATAATTTATTAAATAATTTCTTTGAAAACAAATAATAAATCAGTACAAATATAGTAAGAACCTATAATAAAGTTTAAATAAAAATAAAAATCTGAAAAATGGAATCAAATAATACGAAAGAAAATTCATAAAAAATCATTTTATGATCACCAATAAAGTAAATTTTATTTATAATAATTTTGTATACATTATTTTCTAGTTTATATACTTTTTTTATAGTAAAGAATACATAAAAAATCTCTAACAATAATAATTTACATATGTAATTATAACAAGCAATAGAATAATTTTAAATATATTCCATTCATAATAAATTTCTATTCGTCATCTCTTCTTGATCTTTATAAACTCTTTTATTCAGTATCAAAAGAAAATCTTCTATTCATATTTTGGTATTACCACGTTCTATTATATTGCTTTCAAGTTAATATTCTAAAGACTTTATATGGCTACTGGCATTCAATTTTTCTATGAATTTCATGTATATGTATATAAATTTTGTCATACACTTTCCCTTTGTTCATTATGTAAATTTTATATATGCATTTTTAAGATAAAGGAATTAATTTACAACTATCTTTTTAACATTTTTAAAGCTTATATACTTGAAAAATTCAATTGAAAATCAAACAAAACTGTTTCACTTCTTGTAAGTTTAGTATACATTACAAGAATTTCCATTTCTGTTTAAGCCAATGATAGATTTAGTAAACGACCAAAGTATATAAATGTCGTTGGAAGTTAAAAGAAAGAGGAACAAAGATTAAGGAAAAAAAAAAATAATAAAAGAGAACCGAGGATTAAATAAACGCATGTGTTTTAGTCAGAATTGTATAACAACAATTTGTCCTCCACGACAAGAAAATTTTTGAACCTATCAAAATACGATACTTTAATACAGGGGGAGGGAAAGAATGGTTCAAAAATCGTTTAGTACCCTTAATATTTTATTATTTTAATTTTGATTTAATATTTTAACATGAAAAATAATTTATTTACATCATTTTCTCAAGAATTTTTTATCATAAAAAATTGCTATCTACAAGGAAAAAAGGAAAAAAAACACTTGTTTTTTTCCTTCTCATTTTTATACTTTTGTAGATTAAATTAACTTATATCAATTTTAAATTACGTCATTTCGATTTAACTATTACACATATTTAAACAATCGATAAGTATAATTAGCTAGAATAACATTAAATTAATCAAGTTTAAAGAATGAGAACGTTATCGAACTGCCTTGAGAACAATTTAAATAATTTAAATACCATTATAAACATCCCTAAAGTCTTTAATTAAGATATACTTTAGATTTATGTTTTAAATACAGTTTAATATTAACTTATATATTTTATAATGTTGCCTTATAGGTACCATATTTAATGATTATTGCCATTACGACAGCGATAAAGATACTTCTAATGTATAATATTATATTATTTATCGTAACTAAATTTACATGTTTACAATATTCAATAATATAAAATAATATTATAGCGTTATAATTCTGTAATATTTCGAATATTTAGCAATTTAAATTTAATATATATTTTTTAATGTATATATTTAAAGATATTTTTGATGTATATATTACTTACTTAAGTAGAAGATATTAAGAGGAGAAGGTAATCGGATTGTACGAATATTTATTTTTAAAACATGTCAAAGTATATACGCCATAAAAGTTAAGTCAAACAAAGAATTTACTGGTTAATTCTTGTAAAAACAAATGTATATATACTACCAAAAGAATCTAGCTACACCTTTCGTGGTATACTTTTTTTTTTATAATTTTTTTTCCTTTACTACTAAACAAGCGACAATGTTCATCCCCCTCTTTTCCTTTCTTTAAATTTAATGGATTCTTACTGCATTTCACTCTTTTCTCTCTTTTCCTTTTTTTTTTTAAAGTTTCCAGGGATTGAACAGGAAAACTTCATCAAGAAAAGGTTCTTATAAGAGACCTGGAGAAAGTAGCTGAAAGCAGTACAGTAATGAATGTATGATACGTTCTTAGCGGCTGCTTAAATGGCACTTTCTCCCCACTTTTTCCTTCTTTGAGTACCAACTGCAGCTACAGAGAAGTATCCTAACAGCAAATGACTCCATTACAACTCGAAGATGAATTACGATCTTTTTTTATTTTTTTTTAGTTTTTTATTTTTTAACTCCCCCACTTCGTTATGAGAAGGAAGGGAAAAATAAAAAATAAAAAAATAAATTAAAAAATAAACTTTACGATTTATGAAATTACTTAATTTAATACCTTAAAAGTTTTTTTTTAAATTTATTTTATAAATTGTATGTATGTGTGTTTTTTACACATATATACAATTGCGTATGTTGTTATACACGTACGTGCATGCTTTATATGCCTATGTGTACATGTGTGTGGAGTATGTATAGGCATGTATGTTTAGTTGTATGTTTGGAGTATATATGTAAATATACAGTACGTGTGTAAGGTGTATGTGTAGGTAGGCGTATGCATGTGGAATATAGTGTATTTGTAGGTGTGTATGTGTGTGAAAGATATGTGTAGGTGTGGGTAGATGTATATTTACCTTTGTGAGCTTAAACATTAACCAAGTCTAGCAGGATTCCCGAGTCAAATGATCCTGCAGATGTGTAGCAGGATCATTTGACTCGGGCTTCATATCGACACCTTCAAATAATTTATATATTATTTATTCCATTCCATTTCTATAAATAAGAAACAATAGTTTTATTTTTTAAATTAAATTTTACTATTTAAAAATATAATATAATTTTTTAAACACGGGACCGTATTAATATATCGAAGCCTCAAAAACATAAATGTCTTGGGCCTCTTTCGACCTCTGAGATGTATTAACCTTAATTAAAAGTTTTTGAAACTAATTATAATAGTTTTAAAAGTATTTAAGAATAATCCGATTGAATTTATATTGTTTAATGTACGAAATCAATCGTTGAATATTTAAATATGCAGAGAGAAAATTAATTAATATATTCCATTTAACAAAAGCTGTATTTAAATAATTTACTTTTATATGATTAAAATTTATTAAGAATTTTTAATATTTAACATGTTATTTTGTATATATATATTATATCTTATATAATACTAGTTTATATTAAAAAATAATGAGAACGAGTTTATTAAAGTAATTTAAAGATAATAATTTAAAATTTCATAATTCAAATCCAATTTAATTCAATTCTCAACCAGATAAATTCAAAATTTCTCATTTAAAATGTTTATAATGTTTATAAATTTATCATCGTCATCAAAATTTGACACAAGAGACAAGTTAGAAATAAATTTTAATGATGTTTTGGATCATTTCCATTTGAAACTTTTAGAATAAATCAATGAAAAATTCTAGAAATTTCAAGAAATTTTACTCATTAAATTGATTTTTTTTATATAAAGAAAATTTTAAATAAAGTGTTTTACGTAGTAAACATTATCTAATTATTTTTTAATATACCACAAAAGTAGAAAAATAAAAAAAAATGTTCTAAAATAATTCAAAAATAAAACAATTTAATACAATAAATAATTTAGAGAAGAGGAAAGAAAATAAATAAATAAATAAATAAAATAATAATAATTCTAGAAAAAATTTAACCGATTTTTATATATTAAAATACAAAAGATTGAATTTTACAAATTCTACACGAAATATATATTTATATATATAATTTTTTTATATTTTTGGAATAAAAAAAATTCACTTTCCTTATTGAACTAAACATACGAATCAGAAAATTTATCAGTTTAATAAATAAAAATTTCGATCTAGAAATTATTAAATTATTTTGAATAAAATAAATGAATTTTTATTCCCGAATTGAATTAATTTTTTTTCCAATTTATTCATGGAATTTGAAGAAATTAAATAAAAAATAATATTTTTTTTTCGTTTTAACATATATATATATATATATTTTCAAGATTATCTATAAAGTATCTAGGTCTATAGAGTAATTCTGTGTGTGCATTACCTTTACTTCTGGTAAGGTCTCTATATATAGCCCTTACTTTCTTGGCTTTTATAGGCTTATATGATAGAGATAAAATGTGGCCCCCCTCAAGATTTTTACATTTTTGGACTCAGAAGATCTTGAAACGTCTAGAAATGAGGTTTTTCTTTATGTATGAGTGTAGGGGGCACAATTCTGTTCACCCAGTCTAAAGCTTAATAGCCCGTGTGTCTTTTGTCGAATATTTCCAAAATTTTGTCAGAAGGTTTGTATATTAAAGGAATTGACGCTATTAAATTTTGGTGATTAAAGGTAAAGGGGTGAGGAGATACAGGGAGTCGCGTATGGTACCTCGAGTGAAGTCGAACTTAATGAAGATTTTACTCGTTACTAACAGTTTTTTTTAAAAATAAAACTCATCTCTACCCTCAAAATTAATCTTTTTGCCATATTATATATTATATATAATATAAAAACTATTTAAATAATATTCCATAACAGAGCCGCACACAATTTTAACTTTTTTTTTTGCCGGGAAAGTCACGCAACTCGTTGCTAGATTTCGTATATATTTATAGCAATTATAAAATAAAATAAAAAAATGCATTTATCGTCTAAGAAAACTTTACTTTTGAGTATAAAACATATTCTAAAAACACGTGACTTTATGATAAAGTTGTAACATGATTCATTGATGAATGAAAGGAAGAATTGTAAGAAAATATTCTTGTAACTAAGTAAAAAACTATGTTATATTCTAAATTGTAAAATATTGTTCTCAAATTTTACTTCCTTCATCATCATTACACCTTCCAACCTTTTTTTGACACGAATCTTTATTCATATTTCTTCATTTTCTATCGATATATTTTTCGTTTAAAATTCAAAAATATTGCTAGAAATTTAAGGAAAAAAAATTTATATTTATTAAATTTTAATTATAAATTATGCAAATTTACAATATAGAATTATTTACTTTTAATGAATTATTTTTTAATATCAAAGTTGTAAATTTAAAAAGTAAAATAAATGCTTTTGTATCTTCGATATAAAAAGAAATATATATTTATATATTGAATAATTAACTTAATATATTTATTAAGTAAATTAAAATTAATTTATTGAGCTATAAATTGTTATAAAAATATATTCTAAAAATCACTTATATTATACAAAATGTGATACACTCAAGTAAATGAGATATACAAGAGATTAAATACATTTATAATAATCTTATTATTTAAAAATTTAATAAAATAAGATAAAAATAGGTTTATCTTCAATGGAAACAATTCTAAAATTTAAAAAATATTTTAAAAATTTATTAAAAAATTAAATTTCTAAGCTAACACGTCTATAACCCCATATAGCTATATACCAATTAAAAATGTAAATAGAGAAAACCCTCATTAATTTTTATATCAATATATACATATATATTAATTATTTAAATTAAAAAATAATGATAATTAGTTAATTTCATTAATGATAAAATTCTAATTAAATTAACAGTTTAAATTACAGAAAAAAAAGATATTTTACAGATTAAAAAAATAATAATAATAATAAAAAATACGTAAAAATTAAAGGAAAATATTTAAATAGAATAAAATTTTAATGAAATAATTCATTATAAATTTAACATGAACTAAATTCGTGTATTATAGGTTTATTCCAAGCAAACAATAGATAAATTTTAATTAAATCACTGATATTATTACTATTAATCAGCTTAAGTTGAAAGTTATTTTCAGCTGTATAATCTTATCGATACTATTTTAGTATAGAAAATATTTAACAGAATGATAAATAAAGTAATAAAATAAATATTCATAAATAAAATTTAATTATAATTAAGTATTTTTATTTTATTCTTACCATTTATGATTTGGTAGTATTAGAAGAAGTAGGAAGAGGAGGAGGAGAAGAAGAAGAAGGGAGTGAATTGATAGCAATTTCTAAAACGTGAATAGGAAAGAAAGAAATATTCTAAAACAGCTATTTCACATGATGTATAAAATATGATGCTAGATTTTTTTTTTCCGTATATATTTGAATTTATCGATCAAATAATCGAAATCAAAGGAGAATAAGCTGTTTTTCATATTCTTTCTTTATGAAGTTTGCAACCAAGTTGGAGGGAACAAATGTTTCTTTTTAACAACATTGTCATATATATATATATATATATATATAATGAAAAATAAAGAATATCTTTCACCTTTTAAACATTACATCTTACACTTAATTCAATTCAGAATTACAATATTTACTGATGAATGTCAACATGTATACACGTTTGAAAAATGCCTCTTAAGAAAGAAAAATGTCTTTCATTTATTCGAAATTGTAAGCTTTATCGTTAATTTAATGTCTTTTTTTAAATAAAGAAAATGTAATAATGTTTAATTTTTAAAATTAATTACTGTAGATTATATATATCAATTATTACATATATTTTTTTACTTTAAATACGTTGAATCATTGTTAAGTGTAGTATAATAATGTCATTTGAATTCCATCGCCTTTGAATTAGAGATTTTTCTAAAATTAACTTTTTAATAATTAATTATAGAAATTTATAAGAGTTTTAAAATAATAAATATTCAGAAATTTTTGTAAATTTCCATTAATTTCTTTTGTCAATTTAACCTTTAAACTTTGAAAATATTTTAAAAAATTTTTACTATTTTAAAATTGTATTATATAAATTTATAAAAGAATTTTTAAAATTATTTATCTTTAAATTACTTTTTTCTATATAATAATTATTATTAAAGCTTCATACTTTTCCCGAAAAATTGTTTTTTAATTTTTACATGCAATTTTCTAAAATATTTTCAATAATTTTATTTAAATTTACTTTTTATTTTCGAATATAATTTTTTTAAATTTTTAAAATTATTTGTAAAAATTTTAATTGATGTTTTCTACTTGATCATTAATAATTTTTGTTGTTTTTAATAAAAATTTAAAATCAATAATTTTAATTCTTTTAAAGAATTTTCTAATTATTACAAAATTTTTACACTTATTTTGTAAAAGAAAAACACATTTTTCTATGTTCAGATTACGATTCGTACTCAAAAGCGTATCTTGAACAGATAACAAACACACAATTAACTGACTTTTAGGTGTTTCTGTGTATACTGACATATATTTCACTGTCTGTATGCATATATACGTACATATATATGCATACAGACAGTGACAAATGGGAGAGATGTGTGAATCCCCCAGAAGGTTTAGTTTTTCTTCATTGTGATTATAGTTTTTAGTACTTTTACGTCATCCCCAGAGTAAAGTTATACCACTGCATACAGATGGCTCAAAAGTCACTTAAGGTTCAACAATAACATTCTTAAATTTCGATTATTTTTAATTTATAAAAGTTTATCATGTTCATCTTATTAATATTGTCAATTAAATCTTCTTTTAAATTAAATAATTTTTCACAAATTACTTGAAAGTAATTCTATTATCTAAGTATACTTTTGTTACCACATCAAATTTTTCTAATAGATGATGACAATATCTTAAAATTTTACTTTACATTTTGTAATTACTGTCATCAGTTAATTGAAATCATTGCCTGTGGACTAGAATGATCTTCTTTTAATTCACAATTATTTTATTTAAAAAAGTTTTTATTATATTAAAACTTGTTTAATATCTTAATAATAATTCCGTATTTAAAGGAAATCAATTTTTTTTAAGTTTAATTGTGTATCAGTTGTAGGTGTTCTGTCTTCTTTAATATTATCAACATCATTATGCGAAGGATGATAAAAGGGATGGAAATATATTATACGATATCATCTGCAACTAATTAGAAAGTTTGATTTTAAGAATAATCACAATAATATATACAATTAATCCAGTTTCCGTTTCAAAATTAACATTATAATCCTTTATTGAATATTTATCATTATTAATTCTAAGGTGACACCTCATTGCATATCAAAGATTATTTTCTCTTTTTTAATATTGAGAAATTCGTTAACTGTGTTAATAATAATTATTCCATTAGAATTATAATTTACATTAATTTTATTAACAAGATAATTTTATGGTTAGAATTAATGGTATGTTATATTTGGATGTATATAATATACCACTAAATTTTAATGGTATATTATATAGCGATTCATTAATTCTAACATACCATTAATTCCATTACACGGATGCATATAACTTACCATTAATGGGACTTCTATAAAATATAATTCTGATATAGATACATTATTAAAGAAACTAAATAATTGTTGATAACTAATTTAATTTGTCATACACGAGGTGAGTAAGTATGCTTTACGGTTGTTAGGTCGTGTTGAGAGAGTGAATGAGGAGGAATCACTGAAGAGAGTATAGCTGAGAGGACTGGAAGGAAAGTGAACAGGGAGTGATCTAAGAAATCATAGTTGAAGCAAGTAAATGAACATTTGAAGGAGTGAAAGATTATGAGCACGAGAGATGTAACAAAAGTGTTCTATGAGAGAGATGAAGAAGAGTGTCTAGAGAAATCTGATTAATGGAACAGTGTACAGTACGTTTGCTATGCCACTTGCCTGCTGCCCATACTTTCTGGGAGTGTAACAATATATCTATGGGCATCTGAGTAAAATGCGCATCCTGAAAAATTTCATACATGGCAACACTGTCCAAACTCTTTTAATCTATGGACATGAGTAAGCTATGACCTATTTACATATACGATATAAATGTAATTACATCGTCACAGGTAGTCTTCTTTTTTAATCTGCAATATTTTGATAGTAGTTTTCTCTAGACAGTTTTGTTATTTTGGAAAGTGTAATTGTATTAATTCAGTATAGTATTTTCATAAAAAAATTTAGTTGTTTGGTTTATAAAGTATGATCACACGTAGTCAAACATCTTTTGAAAGTGGTAGCAAGTCGGTCATACGATATCTCAATACGGTTGTAATCACGTTTATTCTAGCTTTACAGTTTTCGGGAGGAATAAAATGCGCAACGACCGAAAGACTAACAGAGAAAGCTGGTCGGAGGAATCTCTTCAAAGAACAACATCTGCTGCTAAGAAAGAAATTAAGTGAATCGGAAGTAAATCAGCAAACGATATGGGATTCTTCGAAGAACATTACAAAGATGTCAGCAAAGTCTCAATCTTCTTTCATCTTCTTTTCAATCAGCTTCATTCAAGAAGATTCTTGTGGGATCTCGAAATTAAAGTTTTGCAGGCACTGCTCTTGATCAAAATTACCATTTTGCAGAAACCTCACTCACTCTCTTATTACGAGCCACAAAATACCAATGCAAGGACTGCTCATCATGACTTGCGTGATGTTTTTTTGGGAAACCTTGTTAAGTGTCCTGTGTTTGAAAAATAAGCTACTCTTCTAGATCTATAGGCTAGTTCACATAAAAAAGTGTCGTCCCCTCACAAATATCTTTCTTTTACTTTGAGGGCAAGACAACCACAGGAACGTGTTTAGTTTTACTTGTAGCAAGAACACCTTTCATAAACTTCCTTCGTTTCCGTTGCAGCAGGTTGGACACGATGGTGTGTGCATATTACTCTCTTATACGGAGAAGACACATATTAACAATCGTTTCGAAAACTGAATTTATTTCTGTAATACTTAGTAATTTTTCTTCATTGCTGTTGTTGTGTAATAAAGAAAGGATTTAAGTAACTGGTTGCGTAACTGAAATCTCTATACGTTGCAGTAGTTACCATCTGTGCGGAACAATTGTTAACTATGCGCGACTTCCCTCAATCTACTCTATAATTTAATTTAGTTAGAATTCATCTTTGTAAGAATGATTTTATGATTTTACTTTAATCTGGTGTCAATAGAGTTAACTTCTTTTTTGAAATATTTGTATAGAGTTATCTTCATTGAAAAATGGCATATTTGTTGCTTTATCAGTTGATTAATCTTTAGTGAAATGTATAAATCTGTTAAAACCTTAGCCTTAATTCAATAT
Source organism: Centruroides vittatus (assembly GCF_030686945.1). Classification (NCBI taxonomy): domain Eukaryota; kingdom Metazoa; phylum Arthropoda; class Arachnida; order Scorpiones; family Buthidae; genus Centruroides; species Centruroides vittatus. The sequence continues at coordinate 3,405,097 of NW_027122474.1, read as the reverse complement.
CTTCAACTAAATGTGAAATTCTGATCGTTGAAATAAATTATTTATATTTCATTATAATAATATTATCATTTAAAATCGAAAAATTATAAATAAATCTGTGTAAATTCGAATATAAATTGAAACAATCTTTAGTGAATTCACATTTTTCTGATTCTCTCTTAACTCTATCTTCTTCATATTGTTTATATCCGAAGTTTCATCATTACAGTAGCTCTATATATTTATTAAAATTTAATTTATTTATACTTTATTATTTTTAAATCTATCAATAAATTATTTTAACGTAATTTCATATTTGTCTCGAACTTTTAATAATATTTTTCAAGCGTAGATTTATTTCATTTCTTTTTTTAACTTAAAATATAATACAATTTCTTCTTGATAAGAATTTTTTTTCTGTTCAGTTATTTATAAAATCTTTTGATTTATTTACTCAAATAGATATTTTTTTTATACTTTAATTCCGTCAATTTATATATTTTTAAATATCTTATTTTATTATATATTTAATCTAAAGTTAACGATAAACAACTCTGTATATTTATTTAATAAGATTGTCATCTTGGTCTGTTATTCTCATTCTGATTCTAAACAAAGTAACGGATTCTAAATATATATTCCAATTTTATCTATTTTATAATAATTGTTGTATGAGGCCATATCCTCTGGCAAGGATTACACAGTACTACATCCAAATCAACGTAAACTACAAAAAGATAAATAAGCATATATATAAATATAATCTTAAAATATATAAAAATAATATAAATATTTTTTCTATAATTATTTTATGCCAATTATTTTAACAGTAAAGCCTGTTTAAAATGGATCCAGAATACAAAGGGGGTCCAATTAATTATATAAGAACTTCTGGTCTAGACCAGAAGTCACGTGAATTCAGTTTAAAAATTTTCCTCTGAACGGAGTTACATAGATGGCCAGCACGACTCTGTTATTATCTGGAAGCATGATGTACAGAGGCACGATACCACCAATTTGAGATCGAGAACATATATTTTAAATTAAATAAATTAAGAATATGATTAAAAATTGCAGCTTGGCATTGAGACAATATCACAATAAATTTTTCTCGTTATCTATAATTATTTTTAAATCAAGATGTTTTATCTAACTCTTCCTTAACGTCTTAGCTAATGTTCTAGAAATTATGAAGCTCTAGAACATTAATTGATGCTCCTAAAGTATCCTAACATCTGGGTTAAAGCAATTAATTTAGCCAATAATAATATATCACCATTGTTTTTACAGTTGTGTTTTATAGAATTTTATTATCTTTTAAATTAAATAATATTAATAATGTTATGCCATTTTATTTTGAATTTTTATTAAAATACTTTAATAAAAATAAAATATATTTTAATAAAATATATGAAATATGAATTTTTATATATATATGATTTGAAATTTTAAAAAATATTTAAACATTGATCACATTTCTTCGATATTCTTTAATGATAAACTTCAGAAATTCAACTGTATCTTCATATAATTGAACTATTAGAACCATTAGAACCATATGTAAAGCGTGGCTCTGAGCAAAGAGAAACTAACTCAAGTTATTTTTATTATGAAGATCAGCAATCAGAGTAAAGTTGCTGAAGAATTTAATAGGCTGCATCCAGATCACTGTATGTGATTAGTGGGAAGCTGGATGCAGGCTGGTAAATTCTTCAATGTCACGCTCACTGCGGGTCCAGACTATCAAAATAACTTGAATTAGTTCCTCCTTAATCAGTGCCATGTTTTTACCTGCGAAATATTTAACAAGGATTAACGTAATTCTTGTAGTTTTAGACTTAAGGAGCAGCTTGCATATTAATAAATTATAACCATGAATATTTAATAGACGTGGAGACTATTATAGGTTGCATCTTTTTAATTTTTTTCTGTTGAAAATTTTACTTTTTTTATAAACCAAATTCGTTAATTTTCATTAATTTTACAAGGAATATCCTAAACAATGTATCTATAAATCCTAGAATATAGAATGTATATACTCTATATTGTAGTTTTATTAAATAGAAACAAAATTTAAAATTTGTTTTGATTATTAATTACGTTTCTATTTAGATATATTTCTCTATACAGTGGTATCTGGAACTTCGAATACTAAATTTGACAATTGCTTCGGGATTCGAACGAAGCTTCAAAGTTCGAACTGCGCACGTAGTGAAAAAAATGCGATCGAAGTGTAAACGCAATCTGTCGTGCGCCCAAGTCATTTCTCTCTCTCGCATGTATGTTTTCAGTGCTTTTTCGCTTTATTTTTGGTGCGTTTGATTGTATATATTGCGTGTTAACAAATAATACAACCTTACATGAACAATGCTGTGTAAAGTTTCACAACTGTTATAATTAAATCACACACTTATGTTAAATAATGACAGCTCATAAAAATATGCAAAATCTTCCTGTCCAACCTAATATAACCAGCGATGCCAACTTAGAAGTTCCTCTAAATTTATGGAAGAACTAGCAGGATAGGAGAAATTTTAAGGAGAAAATGTAGTCTACCTGTATTGGTTAGTGGAATTTCAGTGACGAGTATGGGCTTCCGAAAGTCTCATGACTCATGATTGCTTTCGTGGCGAGAACCGAAACAGGTTGCTTCATCACATGGTGCATTTGCTCAACTGTGCCCACTCCGCCCGAGCCCCTAAAGTGAATATTTTTGTTTCTCTGGATTGTCAAAGACTGATATTATTTTTTCAGATCGTTGCATCTGGAGAAAAACTATTTAGGAGGAACTTGTTTCAGTTTTTAAGGGAACTCTGCTAGTTTTAGGGGGAATTTCAGGTCTGTTTAGGGGTTTTCACAACAGAAGGTTGGTAACATGACTTTAAACCTTTATTTATTAATCATTGCATCTGAGAAGCGTGGAAGCAACGAACTGTAAGAGGCTATCTGTAAGATGCAGGTTGTAGTATTGACGATTGGAGGTGAAAAAAGGAACTTGTCGCGAAGCAGGAAAGCAATACAGGTATGGCGAATCTGGCGGCCATGTTTAAGATACTCGAAGTCGACAGTGTGCGACCAATAAATGCAATCTTTATTTTATTGTAAAGTATTTATTGGGCTGTAATTTGAAAAAATATAGATCTATAAATTCCCGCTGGAGTTGTCCATCTGTCTATCCTTAATCTCGAGAACAGTGCTAGATAAATGAAATTGAAGACGAAGGTATTGAAAAAGCTTATAGATAGGAGGCGATTAACTATATATTATCTTCCGGTCTAAACCGAAAGTCACGTTATTTCAATTCAAAAATTTTTCCTGAAATGGAGTTAGATAGATGACCGGCACTATTCTATTGCTAACAGAAAAGTATAATATACAGGGGCAATACACTACTAATTTGAGGTGGAGAGCATATATTTTAAATTAAATAAATTAAAAATATGATTAAAATTCCAGTCCGGCATTGTAACGATGTCGTAATAAATAATTGCTCTTTTATTTTATTTATTATTTTCGTGTTCTAATTTTCAATGTAGGGCATTTAATTGTGTTATTTTTACCTTAAATTATGCTTTTAAGTTTATCGAACTGGATATTGCTTAGGGTATGGGAACGAATTAATTCACTTTCCATTATTTGTAATGGGAAAAACTGATTCTAATTTCGGAGTTCGAATGCCTTCCGGAATGAATTAAATTCGAAGTACGAAGCACCAGTATTTGTAAATCTAACTATAGAAAAATGATGGAAAAATTACACCATGATATTAAATAAGAGTATATTTTTGTGTTGAAAATTAAAATAAAAAATAATGAATTATTCAAGAAAATATTCTTTTTACAACCTAAATTTACTGTTTAAATATTAGGTTATAACTATAATCAAGAAAATAAAATAGACAAATAATTAGAAAAATTAGTATTTATTTAAGAACTAAACAATCTTATAAATCATGTATTAAATGCATACGAAATTTATATATTTTTCTATTAATTTATTTTAAAAAAATGCAAAATTAAGACAAAAAAATTTTACAACAGCTAGAAACATAGTTCATTAATACACGAAAAATGAGATTTATTAAAATAAATGTAAGATAAATGAATGAAATATTAATAATGTGGTCCTTTTACTAAATTAGAAAAGTGATTAAATAGAGATCAGGAATAACTGGAGATGATGTAGGTTATAAAAACATGATATTGTTTATAGTTTAACTAAGGATTTGCTCAAAGGCATGTTATCGACCAACAGTTGTTAGATTGAAAACCTAACTCATGACTGTCATCCGCTTGGAAAAATAAAGATAAAGGAACAGAACATAATAATTAAAGCGATAAAGAGATTTAGATTAGCTTTGTAGAATGAAAGATGTAATTTATAAAAAGCTTTCAAAAAGCCATTTGTATTTATGGTTTCTTCAAATGGTAAACTTGTGATGATGGAATGTATATCGTATGGAAACAAAACATTTTAATTAAAAAAAAAACTTACCGTGGATCACTCTGCACCACACAGACCATTCTGTGTCACATTGGATAACACTTACTCGACTGGATCGCTCTTTTATGTAGTGGATCACGCTTACTCGATTAGATCACTCTTTACTTGTATGGATCACTCTGTACCATAGGGGAGACCGGAGCGAGATTCATCAGAGATAGGTTGCCTCGATGCAGCCTTAAAAATCAGCAAGTGCAGATATTAGCGCCACATTGGGGTAGTTTACAGTATGTAATTAGTCGCTCACTTCCTGTGTGAAAAGTTTTAGCGTGATGGGAGACAAAGTTAGCGAACCGGAGCGAATAGTCGTCCTTGGATGCTTTGTGTAAAATTAGGCGAGTATTGGACTTTCTCACATTTTAAATAGTGTGCTTCTAAATAAAACGAGGATCTTAACATTGCGTTGTTGTATAAGAGATACAAAAGAAGGGGATATAAGTGGCTTTCATGTTTTTAAGATTTTAATTTTTAAGACGTCTACTGTTGCCGCTCAGTAATAATAATAATACATTTGTCATTTGTTTTGTGTTAATTATAAGTTTTGCTAATTAATTCTGTGTAATTATTTTTTTGGTAGGCGTAATGAGGACTTATAAGAGAAAAAGAAACCGTTCCTTTTATCCTTACTGAATCACCGATAAAAGAAACTTTACATTTAAGAAAGAACAAAGATACCTTAAAATAAAAGGCCAACATGAATGGGAAGAGAAGAAAAAGTATTTTGAAACGTTTGTTTAAGCGGTCTCAATTGAAAACATTTGTCTGATCTTTGCAGATCAGACAAGAATGGCAACAGTACAGACTTTAAAAAAAATATGGGTCCAGTGCTTAAAATCCAACTTATGGACTCACTGGATATGTACAAGCGAAGATTGCAGTTATGTATGTGTTGATTGTATAATAAAAAAAATGAATGAATATTTATCAAACATGTCAAAAAACAATGATGCTACTTACTCCGTCGTAGAGGCTTGTTGCATTACTCGCATCCTCCATTGTTTTATGCATAAAACAAAATATTCCTCTTTTTCTACTTAACAACTGATTTTTTTAGAAGGCTGAAACACGTAGTTATCCGAAACAACTAAAAAGTAAAACATAACAGAAATAAAAAAATATATATATATTTAAATTGATGCAACTAGCCCGAGTCTTCTTCAATGGATCACTCTGTACTATATTGAATTATAAATTATGTTCCATAAACAAGTCACTGCAGATTAATTATATTTTACCCATTATGTTTATCAAATATGTACTTGTCGATATGTTAAAATGATTCTTATATAAATTAGTCAAAGAGAAAACAATGGTTAACAACTAGATAAGTGCTAAAGAAAGTTTTTTTAAGAATTTGAGTAACGGTCACGTACTCAAATTCATCACATGGTGCATTTAGTGGTTTATTGTGGAAATAATTCATGCTAGACATGAATTATTCAATATTGATTTTATAAAAATTAATATTTGGTTTCGCAATCACTGTTTTTACTTTTATTTCCTAAAGTTTTTCATGAAAATATATTTTTCTTTATATATTTCATGGTTCTGACTTTTTAAATTCATCATTCCGTATTGTTCCATTTTATAATATCTAAAATTACTGTAATTTTGTCATCTCTTTTATCACACATTTCTTAATCACTTTCAATTTTTTTCTCTCTTCTCGTTCAATGTATTTACAACATACATTTCTCTATTTCAATTCTACAACTTTGTCACGATCTTTCCATTGTTTTTTCCTTTATCTTTCACGAAACTTTCTTATTTATTTTTCGGAATATAATAAACATTATCATCAGGATAACGTAACGTATCAAAACGTTCTAACAATCCTTTTATATCTTTATACAAATCATTTATCTTTACATCGTACATACAGAAATCTGTATCTTAGTCCAGAAGTCAAATATTATCCTATATCAGATGTTTTACAGATATCCAAGATACGCATCCCCCACATAAATAGATTTGTTAAAAAATCAGCTTTATTTTATTCATGCGAATGGTTGAAAGGTGTTCTATAAATATTATTCTTTCTTTAAAGTTTGGTTTTTTTGATTTATATTTCAATACTTTTTGGTATTTTGAACAGTTTTATAACAGCTTTATTACTTGTATTTTTCATCATCTTACCAAAACACAATTTTTCATTAATTTTTTTCGAATTTCTTAGTGGTTTATTGTGGAAATCTTTTTAAAATTTTATTCATAAGTTCACATATTACTTTAAATGATTACAATTACAACAAATAGTTATTTGTCATATAAAGCAAGGAGGAGAAAGACAGAGTATTGAGGCAAGAGGATATATTTTGCATTGTGTTTATTAAGTATTGTCATATTGTCACTTAATAGTAAATACTGCAACTAAATCTACACATCGGAAGAAGTAGTTGGCGATAAAATTGTTATTGTTCAGTACTCTTCGTCTATGAAGGCAACAATGTGTTTGACAGCCATTAGTGTTTAGTTGGAGTACCGTGTCCGAATAAAAGTGAAAAGATAGCCAAGCCGAGCCCGAGTATTCGAAACAGAAAAATCTTAATTATTTTTACTAATTTCTTCTTCATTTTCATTAAAATTATAAAGTAAATTAAAACTCATTTTTAAATAACGATAATGTAACGAAAGCCTGATTAAGACCTGTGCCTGTGAAGTCTAAACTATAATATGTAAGAGGCCCTTCACCTTCATAAAATAGTAATATGTGTAAAAACAAGAGGCCCTAAACTGTATCCTGATGGAGTAAGACTCTTGGAGTTTGCTTAGCTTTTGTGTAAATTTGATCTTTTATATCACTGCATTAGCAATTTATTCTTAATCGAACTTCAAAAATCAAAATTAAATTTAATAATTTATTCTCTTGAAAAATTAGCATTAAAATTTTTTAAAATGAAATTTCTCATTTTTACAAATAAAAAAATATGTAAATTTTAGAATTTGAAAGTCAAACTCAACTAATTTTCTGTATACAATTTTCATAGTTTCGAGATCTGGAAAATTTTAGAACTTGATTTAATTATTTTTGTTATTTATACTATTATGAATATAGAGTATAAACTATAGAATTATTTATATTTATATTTTAAATAAAATTAAAATATCTTGCATAAAAGTATGTATAGAAACTTTTTATTTATTGAATTATCTTCATACTTATCATCTTCATTTTAATCATGCTCTTAAACCAAGAGATCCATTCCAGATTCTCTTCATATTTTTCTCAGTACGTCTTCTTCTTCTTGAAAGAGGAGAGAAAGGACTAAAAGAATAAAGAGAAGAGAGAAGATCCTGGATTATCAAATCGAAAATCTTCTTTTGATTTATGTTCCTTACCAATCTTTTAACGTTATATAAATTTTTCTAGAGTTATTAATTGTGTAATTAATTAAAACAATTTTAAGATTATCTCTTACTTTGCAGTTTGATATCTTCTTTAAGTGTATATCTATTTGTTTAATGGAAGAATTTCATTTATGTACTCTTTATTATTCGTACATTATCTTCTCTCATTGCTAAATCTCTCTTCCATGATGTAAAATATATATTGATATTGTTTTATTGAATTAAAATAATAATTTTATTTTATTTTGTCATAAATGGAAGTAGAAAATAAACATTTAATCAATACAAAAATTTAAATTCCACTTTCTTTTGACAATATATAACATAATTTAGGTAATTTATGTCTTGTCACAATTCATAATAATAATAATATTTTACATATCTAAAATTATATATATATTAAAAAAATATATTATTGTCGTTTTATTTTAGAATTCAATAGGATTAAAAGAATTTAAATTCTGTTGATCATATTTAAGTTAAAAAAAAAAACACCACTCTAAATACTAATTAGGTGTGGGAGGAAATACATTTGTCTACGTATGTCTTAGAAATTAGATTATAAATCTGATAAGTGTTTAAATTATAAGCCTGAGAGAAGCAAGATGGAAGTCAGACAATTCACAAATGTAAAGTCTCACTCTTTCCTAAAAACTACAAAAATATGATTAAGACCAGTAAAATAAATAAAAAAATTTTCAAAAGAAATCTTAGTTTATGTTTTTTTTTATATTTTAGACTAAATTTTGAGCTGTCAGGTGATACAAATTCATCAATATTGCTAAATATAAATGCTAGACATGAATTATTCAATATTGATTTTATAAAAATTAATATTTGGTTTCGCAATAAACATATTTTTATTATTTATATAGACTTATAAGCTTATAATTTTATATCTATAGAATTATAAATAAACTAAAATCTCATTATAAATAGTAAATATATAATGAAAGTTATAACAATAATAAGCCAAAAATAATACCATTTAATTATATTAAAATTTTTAAATATCTTATAACTAGCAGATAGGTACACAAAATATATGTTCAGATTTTAGTCAATCATCTTTCGGAGAAGTTTTCCAAAAAATTGATTATTTGCTTTAATAATTTATTAATTTCTAAAATTTTTCATCTTATGTGTTTAATGAAAATATTCTTGTTTGTACAAATGTTTTACTTAATTTTGTTTGTTATAATACGAGGGCGGTTTTTTTCAACTTCCGATGGTCCATAAAACAAAGACAAGTGTAAATAACAAAATGAATTTATTACCAAAAGTTAGGTAAAAACATGGTTACTTTTCGACATAATCACCGTGAAGATTGGGGCATTTGTCATATCTGTGGACGAGCTTCGCAATCCCCTCTTCATAGAATGTTGCCGCCAGTGACTTGAGATGGGCCTTAAATTTATTTTGAAGATCGCCATTAGTCTCGAATCTCTGCCTTTCTAGCCACTTTTTCAGTTTAGGGAAAAGGTGGAATCTTTACAGACTTTTAATGTGTGTGAAGATTCCACCCAGCTTGGAACTTTTTAAACACCCAGCGTATAGCCCCGATTTAACTTCCACGTCTTTCCTGAACTGAAAGAGGGCAGAGGTTCGAGACTAATAATGATCTTCAAAAGAAAGTTAAAACCCAACTCAAGTCACTGGCGGCAACATTCTATGAAGAGGAAATTGCAAAGCTCGTCCACAGATATGACAAATGCCTCAATTTTCACGGTGATTATGTCGAAAAGTAACCATGTTTTTACCTAACTTTTGGTAATAAATTCATTTTGTTATTTACACTTGTCTTTGTTTTATGGACCATCGGAGGTTGAAAAAAAAACAGTCTATGTATATTTTGAAGTTGGTACACTTAATAATATTTTAAATTATACTCTGAATTTTCATTTATCAATATTTTTCTTTTAGAAATAAAATTGTACACAGTGAAACCTGTCTTAACGAACATCTCTCTATAGAGGACACGCCTCCATAAAGGACGTTTTTGTGGCCCAGTAAAAATTATATAATTTCATTACAATTAACCGTTCTTAAAGGATAAAGTGCATTATCATCAAGTCCACTTCTTTGAAATTTCTGAGGTTGCAGTCAAATCCGTTCCAAAACTCAAAATAAAAACTTGCCAAGTAATGAAACTCATTCAGCAAATAATAGACTACACAACTACACCTTAAGTTTGTGAGAAAAAATTTATTTAAACGTAACTAACGTTTTCGATAGGCCATCCTCAGGTTAATTGAGAAAAAATAACGGTGTTCTAAAAATAGAATATATAAATTCAAATATAATACAAAAAAAATGGAACAAAAAAATCAATGAGTTTATTGGTAAGGTCAATAATAATAATGACGGCCTTAAGTTAAAGATTGAACAGAAAGGTTCCTCAAGGATACATTTTTTAGACATAAATATTGAATTCAAAGAAGGGCATTTGGTCACTAGTGTGTACATATAACCCGCTTTACATCCTGTCACACTCGAATGATCCTTACCGATATAAACTGGCTGGCTTCCGAGCTCTCATTAGAAGGGCCTTTCTGTATTGTAGTAGTGTGGTTGATAGACAGAAGGAGCTCAACAGAATATTGCAGATGACCAGAACTCTAGGATACAAAGCAGATACGATAACAGGATTAATTAGAAGCAACAAAATAGTCACAGAAAAGACTCCATGTGGCAATATCGGTAAAATCACAAAGTTCACGTACGATAAAATTACTAAAGCCATCATAAAAGAAATTTTGGACCGCAAAAAGTCCAAAATGATTTCGAAAAGAGCTCCGAACCTCTACAAGATATTAAGGAATGACAAGGACAGCATTAATTAATGAAGAAGGAAAAGCGGGAGTGTACAAGATTCCTTACGAAAACATGGAATTAGGAATCAAGAAAAGTTGGTGTTACTACAAGAAATTTGGGAATCAGGCTGAAAGAGCACAATAATGACAATAAGGGATCCAACGTTACAGTATTATCTAAGACGGTGCAGACTGAAGGTTCCATAATAAAATGGGAGGAAGCAGATATTGTTAAGTCCATGCACTCCCCGATTTTAGCGATGAAATATATAGAGGCAAGCTACAAGATACGTGCATTAATGCAAAGGAAGCAAAAGGGCTTACCGTCTGCGTGTAAGTACTTAGTTAGAAAGTGTTTTAAGAACTCCTAACTTACGCCTTAATTTTTTACATTTTTGGTATTTTATATACGATATTATTACATGATATATAATATATCTGATTGTTATTTTATTTTATATTTATGCATGTATATATACATTTTGTTATAATTCTTCTGTCAATTTTGTATTTGAATCTGTTCCATTGTTTTTTGTATTTGAATTTATATATTCTATTTTTAGAACACCTTTATTTTTTCCTCAATTAACCTGAGGATGGCCTATCGAATAGGTCGAAAACGTTAGTTACGTTTAAATAAATTTTTCTCAGCAACTTAAGGTGTAGTTGTGTAATCTAAAAACTTGACAATTGGCTATGTCTATACCATTGTCTACTCTTAATCTACGTTGTGAAGACAGAACATGTGTTTTTTTTCTGTGTTAAAAGAAGAATTTGCAACTGTCGATGTATCGCCACTGCCATTAAAAACAAACGGGTATCATTGAATATCACAAAAAGGCGTGCGGAATGAAAAACTTAGCAGAAATATTTAAAAATTGGGAAAATGCAACATGCATAATTCACGAAGAAAAAAAAGAACTATAAGCCATTAACACCTTCATGACAACGAACAGCATGCAAGTTGAGAATCGTGTTCTCATTGACAGTGGCCATAGACTAATTTTGCAGAGTCAGAAGTCAGAATGTTCTATATCATAGTCGCTCATATAAGCCAATGATTTACATTTACACCTCAAATGTAAAGTCCTGGATTTCAAAGCCTCAAATGAATGGCTTGAAAAATTTCGAAAGCGATGTATCAAATTAAAAACTATTTATGAAAATCGTATGGAGTTGATCGTAATACAGCAGTACTGTAGGAGGTTAAGCATCTTCCATTATCACTATTTGCATCCAGAAAATATTTTGAATTCAGACAAAACAAGAGTGTTCTTTCGTGCTCCGTTGAATCATGTAAATAATGTTCTAGTAATAATGTAGGAAAAGAATAATTAAAAGTTATGTTAATAATAGAACTGCTAGTAATAGTTCTGTTATGTGCGAGTACGGGTAGATAATGCGATAAATCCCTGGTGCTAATCAAGATGATTCAAAAATTTGAGATAGAATGGAAATCAAACGGAAAGGTCTAACTGATGAGGGAAATTATGGCAGAGTGGCTGGAACAGATGAACAGGAAAATGTTGCGTCAAAACAGAAAAGCACTTTTGTATCTTCACAATGCTACATCACATCCAGAGTCCAGAAATATAATCTCTACTTCAAAAATGTCGAGATTATATTTCTGCCACCGACTGTCATTTCACTATCTCAACGTTTGGATCAAGTATAGAACGTAATTCAAAGTTTCAGACAAATATCATGAAGCATATAATCGCAAATATAAATCGCTGAAAATATTGACGAAGCAATTTAATGTCCTCCGAGTTATATTATGGATTTCAAGTGCTTGGAGACAAAGTTCTGTCATCAAAAATTCAGAGTTATTCTTCAAAGCCAAATTTATTACAGCAATGAGAACGCTTATAATTTTGTGGCAGCTATTGGAAATAATATGGAAATAACACACAGACTCATGAATACAGTAGAAGTTACCATCATTGCAAACCATTACGTCGACATATATTCTGACATCACAAGTGAGTGCAAAAAAACAATCTTCAGTCACTTCATGAGATAGGAGAAAAGAAGAATTAAGTTGCTAGCTACAGCTTTACAACCGAAATTACATCTGCTATAGAGTCACCAATAGACATACAGACAAGTGAATAAACTCAAGAAGTTTTACACCAATAGAAAAGACACAGAAGGTACAAAAATTCAATTACACATAGTGAGAAGCAAATTGCTACAATCAATTGTAAAATAATTGTTTAAAAAGTAATATTGACCCTTTTATAATAATTCATCTCTTACTGTAATGTGCCATATTACTATTTTTATAATAATACGTAAATAAATAAGACTGCGTTTAAAAAAATGTTTCACTTAAAGATAATTTTCACAAAATTCTCTCTATAACGGACAGCTTTGGACCCGCAAATGTCCATTATAAAGAGATTTCACTGTATATATATATATATACATGATCATAAAATCATAAAATGCTACTAATCAATGCTAAAAAGATTATTTTAGGATAAGGTTGTCTGAACAACGATTGGTTACATACACGATTGTCTAAACGATGATTGGATGTCAATACGCTTATCTAAACATCAATTGGTTAGAGAGATAAAACGCAATAAAAATAACATAATTACATCAAAATACATTAAATTTTGGATCAATTATCTTTCTAAATATTTTTTGAATATTTATTTTGAATTTGTTTTTAAACTTGTCATTTCGCAATTTAATGAAAGCATTATTCATTATAACAACAACTTTTAATTTTATTTCTTTTAATATACTTCAAAGTTGGTATATTTATCAACAGTTGAAGCTATATTTTCTACTGTTACCTATTTATTTCTTTCAAAAGTAAAAATAAATATAGCATCATATCTAATTTAACTTGTAATGTTATCTTCGACTTTAAGTATTTGTGCGGATATTTTAAGTTGTTTACTACCTCAAAACATATTAGTATCTTTGAAAATATTTAATTCAATATTTATGTACTATTTTTAGAGTTTAGAGAAAAAAAAATTGAGAATCTTTAAGAAGGAAAAACAATTTTAAAATATATCTAAATTTATTTATTCTTTTATGACTTCACACAATAAAGTAAATGTATCGTTACGAATTTTTATCGATAAAAATAATTATATTTAAAGTTGATATTTTATATTTGAAAAATGTTTAAATTGTATTTGTCAAAGTCAACATCAAAACATAAATTTATTGTCAAGGAATAGAAAATTTTTGACGTGTTTCAACGTATTCTGGCGATTGTTCTAAGGTAAATATATCAATGTTAAAATATAAAATAATTTGTATAATGATTAATTTAATTATTTTTCACTAAAATTATAATATTTTAAACCAAATCACTTTTATTTAACTGTATTTAAATGTAATGTAATTAACAAATGATCAAATTTTATGTTACTTTCTGATAATGTTTAATTACTAATTATAAATAAGCAAATATATACAATAATAAAGAGTTTTAATTTTAAATAAGTAAATAGAGAATTTATAATTAAGTTATTTAAATAAATTGTGTATATTTAAAATTTAAAAGAAATTTATTTTAAATCGAATTTTTAAGCAAAAGACAAAAATTTTATTTTTATCATAAGTTTTCTTTATATTTTAATAAGTAGTTTTTATATATACATTTACATGTATGTATACATGTAGAATGTGAACCAATTTTTCTCCCCAGCATACCATTATTGTCTAGAAATGTTAATTCTGCTTGGAGAATTTTACTTGTTTTGCATAGGATCATATAAAGGTTGACCCTTGACCTCCACAGAGAGAGTATATGAGGGGGACAGGGGGACGAAGAAGAATCTTTTTGTTCGAGAAGCAAGCAGAAAAGACCAATTTTTTAAATTAATATCTTACATACGTATAACATAAATTCACGTTTATCTAAATAAAATTATGATTAAAAAATCATTAAAACTTTATTTTGAACATTTAAATCCTTTTAAATTCTCACTTAAATTTTTTTTTCATTTATCTTTTGAAATTATGAACTATATTAATATATTAAAATTATATAAATATATATAACATACAGTATTTATAGTATTTACTTAAATATTTTATAAATAAAGTTTGTTACAAAATAAAAATTTGTGTTATTTTCATTTCTTAATAATAACAATATATTATTTAACATTATTTCCTAAGTTATAATAAAATATTTACTTATAAAATAAATATAATTATTATAGAAAAAAAATAAAATTTTTTATTTCAAATTATTAAATTTTTATATATAACATTTAAAATTTTATAAACAAAGTTATAAATATAAATTATGAAAAAATTAATGTATATTTTACTCTTTTAATATTATTTCTAAATTATCATCATCATCATCATCATCATCATCAAGTTCTTTTTATGGACTTTGTAGGCCTGTGACATTTTAACTATTTCTTTCGCTATTCCTTGACTCTCTATTTTAATCCCTAGTTCCACATCTCCAGCATCCATCTTCATCTCCTCTTCTCATCTTTTATTTTTATTTATTTATTTAGTTTTTTAATCTTTATTCGAGTCTAGTTAATTTTTAAGTTATTTCAAGAGAAAAATTATATATATATATATATATATATATATATATATTTTTTTTTCTGTCTGTGATTCGAAATATCTTCCTGTTATACTTGTTTTTGACTCTAAATTTTATTAATCAAACCAAAATTCTTCAGGGAACTTTACCAGGAACATCTGTTACAAGAAGAAACAATACTTCTGTACAAGACAACTCATCGACATTTTAATGACACGTACCATTAGTAAGAATCAAGAACTGAATCGCCAATGAAGGAGGAAGAACCTCGGTAATGTGACTTCTAGATGAGAGTTCCCTATAAAATGGAGAGAAAGAAGAATAAGACAGAGTGAAAGTGCACGACAGACCAAGAAAAGCAGGGTGAACTCAAGACGTGGAAGACTTCGACCATCCATCTATCACATCACACTTCGTCAACCATCTATCACACTTCGTCGATGGACAGAAAGGCACAGATGACTCACCTTCACACCATTATCATAACATTTGTTAAGCTAGATATTGTGTAAATACGTTTCCACACGTGTGAGCAAGAAATTAATGTATTTTCTCGTAAATAAATATATTTATTTAAATGCGAAGTATGGCCAAAGCCCCTCGACAAACACACAACACATCTTCAACAGGGTGTATCACAAATAGGTCACATGGGCTGACCGCATTTTTAAAATATATTTTTAATTAATTGTTCAAAAATTATAAATCAATTCTCTCCATCAGTTTACTCATACTTTGTTACATGATGCTTGAGAATTCTATTTATCTTTAAGATGATTCTCGCTGTTTTCTAATAGACAATTTATATTATTTAATACACAGAATTCTTATAAAACCTTCACAACTATAAATCATTCTTCATCTTAAGAAAAAAAAATAATTTTTATAAATATTTTTAATATTATTATATATTCAAATGTTAAAAAAACAGTTTTAAATTCAATTTATAATTTAAAATTCATTACAATATATAAGAAGTATTTTCTTTATTGTTTCTGATACACACACACACACACACACACACACACACACACACACACACACACATACATATATATATATATGGCTATCTTCGTATCAACAAAATGAATAAATGATAAATTAGAAGTAGAATTTCTCTTGTGATAAGGAGTAGTTTGACAAAAATATCATTTTATTTATGTAATACATTATTAATGAGATGGAGTGTTATGTTACTATAGCATGATTTGTCTTTGATAATCTATTGCATTTGGCAGTTGATGCGAAAATAGAATCTTAGATAATTTCTAACAACTAAAATGAAAGTTTCGATCAAAATATCAGCAAATACTTCATTAAAAAATTAACATTAAATATTAATTAAAATAAATGCTTATTAATTTTAACCGAATTAAATATTTAATTTTACATGGAAATTTACTTAATTAATTATAAATTAATTTTAGTATATAACTTATATTCAACATAGATTATAATTAAATAGAAATTATGTATAAATGTGTAACAAAGCATGCATTTTAAGAACGTAACTTTTAAAATTTCTTTAAGTGTTTAGAGAGTTACATTTTATTATTTTAAATGATTTTATATAGTTTAAATAGAATTAATATAGATTTAATAATGTAAAACTTTTAAATTATTCAGAAAGTATCGGGTGGTTTCTGTGTTATTATCGAATTGGCAAAGACAAACATCTGCCTAATTTCACAGAATATCGGTGTTAAAAGTGAAGAAAAAATCGATAATAATAACATTATAAAACAAATAAAAATTTAAAATTAAATTAGTAATTAAATTTTAACTAAACTTAGTAATTATTATTAATATAAGTTTTTAAAAATATTTATATAAATTATTGTTCTTTTATTTAAATACTAAAAATATGCCCGGGCATAAAGTAATAAGGAGAAACATTAAAATTAAAACCGTATTAAAAGTTTGAATATTTTAGCCTATCATTGTTAAGTTTATCAGGGAGATGAAGTCACGGGCGGAATAAGAGTGAAATCAGGAGGAGGAGGAGAAGAAGGAGTTTGGAAAAATCAGAGGAAGTGAAGATGAAATCACGGGGAGTGAAGATCAAATCACGGGGGAGTGAAGATCAAATCAGATAGAATAGAAATGAAATCGGGGAGGAGTGCGAATGAAATCAGGGAAAGGAGTGGGGATGAAGTTAGAAGAGTAGAGACGAAATTAAAGGGAGGAAAGAATGGAGTGTATAGGTTTTATGTTATCCTATATTTTTCACAGGGTCCTAAAGAAATAACTATGAAAAAATTGAATGCAGATAGGTCAAAGGATTTATAGGTGTATAGCGAATAGACAGACAGATATACAGATATTCTATTTGATATAACGTATATCTATCTGACTTAAAATTTATATTTTGTCGAAATTATTCCATAAATATATTATTATTATTATTATTATTATTATATTTTTCAATTTTAATATTTTAAACAAATAATTTTAACAATACAGCAATATTTTGATACGATAAATATTTTCCTTTAAAATTATATTTAAGAATTTATAAATATTTTAATAAAATTTAAATATATTATTCTTAATATATATTTATTTTTATATATTATTATTAATTATGAATAATATTATTTATATATATTTATTCTTATATATTATTATTAATTTAACAAAATTGAATAAAAATATTTAATTGTTTATATATATATATATGTAAGATACGTTATAATAATAATAACATATTTATACATTATTATTATAACGTAAATATTTATAATATATATTTGATTTTATTTCATTCTGAATAGCATTCTTCATATTATTACCCAAGGAGAGAAGATCACAGTAGAAGTACTGAGCAGATAGAGTAAATGAGTAAATATGAAAATTAAATATGATATTTATTGAGAAAATATAAAATCAATTTTATCTTTTATAAAAAATTTATATAATCTAAGCTAAAAAGTAAATTTAACAATAGAAAATTCAAATTAAATAAAAATTTAAAAAGATTAAACCAAAAAATAAGATTATAAAGATACAAAGTTAAATTCGTAATTATAATTAAGAGACTTTTAACATCAATTAATCCAATTTAAATAAATATCACTTAATATACTTTAAATCTAATAAAATCAAGGAAAAAAAATAACATACTTTTTATGAACCTATCATATAACCATTATTGTTACAATCGATAAGAGTAATAAAATGATACAAAAATATTATATATATATCAATATATATTTCATAATCTGTTAACAGGAAAACATAAGGGTGACGAACCTTAAAGTAAGCAACCCCAGCAATAGGTTGAAGATTGAAAAAAAGGAAATGAAGTAAAACAAAACCCAGGGTAAAATGTAATCTCTCCAATACCTTAAAGCACTTAGTTGGATGACTTGAAAGACATGTGAGTCGTTATGAGTTTCGGTCTTGTCTCTGAACTTATCTGGACTTATTTCAAGAAGTAGTCAGGTCGACAAGATCCCTATTATCTTTAGAAAACTATAGAAAATGTTAGAAAGACGTTTGTGAGAAGATATCTATCCTTTAAACTTTCAAACAAACTGCTCTGTACAGTACAATAATATATATATATAGCCGCGTGTGTAATGTGTGTGTGAAGAGAATGAATTTAAAGTATCGTATATTAAATTATCTTACTCCAAATTTTGATTCTAATCAGATCTTTCCGGACTGCTTTTATCAATATTTGAAATGTTTGGCATTAACGGAAGGATGCAGTTGCCAATATTGCATTTAAATTTACACAGATTTATTATTCGTGTTTTAAATTTTCCAATTTTGTTAAAATTATATTTAACTAATTTTTTTTTATAATTTAAATTTAATTTTTTAAATTTTATTAATGTTTTTTTAATGATTATTAAAAATCTATCTAAATAATAAATACTGTATATATATATATATATATATATATATATATATATATATATATATATATATTTCAAATTTATGAAAGATAATGTGTGTAAATAAGTATAATTTATCTTAAATTACTTTAAAATTATAGTATTTTATAATATTTATTTGAATTTGAGCCAAAAATCTTTTATCTTGCTAGAGATAAAAATCAGATTTTTAGAAAACTTTGGCTTAAACTCAGAAGAATGAGATCTATTATCGATTTTTTTTATTTATTTACTAGACAAAGCCATAGAAATTTATTTAAAGAAAAAAATAAATAAATATGGAATTTAAATGTTAATTTTGAAAATATCTTCTACAGCCTGAAGACACGCATTTCGTATGCAAATGAGAATTCTATTCACCTATTTAAAGCTATATTTTGATATAATTTTAAAGATATTTTCTAAAATAGAATCTTGTATAAATTTTTATAGTTTATTGAGCTAATTTAAAGCTTTTTCTGCTAAAAATATAATTAACTTTGACTTTTTTTTAATGTGATAAACTGATTGATAAGTCGAATCTTTAGATTTCTTCGTGCTTAAGATTTTAATTATACAATTAACGAATTTAAATTTGAATTTTATCCTAATTTCAGGTGTAATTACTCCCAATTAGAGTGCAACATCCGAATCTACGAAAATTTATAAACAATAAAATAAAATACTTGTTTATACGTTAATATTTATTGAAATATCGATCGATTTCGAGTAAAAATAGGACTGAAAATGGAGCAGAAACAATCAAAAACACTGTTGAAAGCTTTATATCTGCTTCTAGGACAGGAGCAGTCACGCGGTGTGTGAATAAATGGAAGGAGCATCAGTTGGAGAGCATCAAGTAAGCATCGATAATGATAAAGATATATTGTTGAAAAATTCTTGACATTGAAAAATCGTAATAACTATTCCATGGTATAAAACCAAATTTTCAAAGTTGAGATGTTAACATTTGTTTCTGACATGAAATCTATCACGAGAAACTCATAGAAAATGTACTGATATCAGCTCATTTTTTGAGTTTTTCATGATAGATTTCATGATGAAAATGAGTTGATATCAGCTCATAGCTCATTTTCTATGAGTTTAATACAAAACAATTCTTTGTAATAAAAATTATTCTTATAATTTATCTTTATTATAAAACGTGATATATTTTCTAGAATCTTCAAGAAAATTTTGATACGTTCTAACATCATCTAAGTAGTTCGATTAGTTTACACAATATATTTTTTTAAAGCTTCCTTTCTAAAAAATTAAACTCTTTTTTCAATTATAAATAACAGATTTTTCTATTTTCTTTAAATTAGTTTGCTTGCTTATCTGGAAATCAATTAGTGTTGACGCTTAATCATAGTCGAAACGAATTCAGAACCATACTCTAGAGTCTTACTACATACTAAATAACATTCTGTGGTAATTTTCTGCATATATTTATATCTTATATTATTATAAAAAGTATACTATGTCAGATGTATACTACAATACAAAAATACAGAGCACTGAACTATCTAATGTATTATTGTACTTTGAAGAGAAGAGTCTTGTTAGATATATTTTCTAGTGTAGAGGATTATTTTCTCTATTTTTTAATTAATAATATACTTTAAACATCTAAGAAATGGTAAAAATAACTAGAAATACAATTTGGTAACCGCGAACTACTAGTTGGGATACTGTAAGAAATTACTTTCTTACTCATTAAAGAAAGTAATTTTCATTATCTTGATAAAGTTTTTTTTATGCATTTAAAACTTTTAAATTTGTTTAGTTTAAAATTTATTATATAAATTAGCAATTTTACTTAGTAGAATCTAAGAAAACAAGAATATTTGATACCTTTATACAGTTACATGTAAAGAGTTTTGCATGTTGTTAATGTTAATCGATCTTCCTTAGGTAATTAATCTGCCAAAATGTTTTTGAATAGAAATTACGTAGAGAATGAGAAAACTAATGATTAGAAATATTTTAAAAGATGGATGACGACATAAAAGAAGATCTTTTCATATATTAAAGTAGAATTTTCTATTTAAAAATGTACTGTACATTTTATATCGCTTCCTATAGGTTAAAAGTTGATATAAAAATACGTCAAATACCACAGATATTCAATAAAATTACTTAATTCGACGATATATCCCACTTCTATAAATATTTTTCTCAATATATATGACATATATACAAAGGTAATTTTAATACTATTTACATTTTACTTTCATAAAATGTATAAGTTGATCGTTGTAAAGAGTAATTTATATTTTACAGGTCAATAAAAGCAAAGTTAGATGGTTCATAGCAGCTGCTACAAAATTGTTGCAAGTCGCTGCAATAACTGTGTTTGTTAAGAACACGGCATTAGCTGTTTGGAGAACATTTTCCTCAGAAGATGCTTATGCGCTCAATATGTCAATCTGGCAAAGTGCTGTAAACCAATACTTACAGCAAGGTTAAATGATGCCAGAAAATGTAGCAAAGTTTACTCAGGAAATATCTGGAGATAAAGCAGATTGGAAAGCAGCAGTTTTAGCTAATCCCACCAGCTTCTCTTTTCTAATCGACTTCTTCCTGTAGAATCTCTGTTATCTGTAATTTACTAAAGGCTTTCTTATACTTGTGAAGTGAGATTCGATGGTTGATCCTATTTTCTGATTTTTATACCTATTTAAAATTCGATATGCATGAAAAATCTTTTTTAAAAAGTAATAATTCTCTAGTTTCTATCCTTGGAATTTTTTTGTAGATTCCAGTAGCCTGTGGAAGAATAACGACATGTGAAGTTTGGGAAGTAATTGATAAGCTTACTATGCTTTTATATTGTAATATAATCAACAATAAATAGATAAATAAGAAATTTAAAAAAGTCTTAATCAATTTCCAGTAAATTCTCATAAAAATTCAATAATATAAATGATGATAGAGTTGTAATATAGAGTTACAGTTTATTGTTTGTCTTCTTAACGTAAACATTTACTTTATTAATATTCTTAATTAATGATTTCTCCTAACTTGTTTGAATATATTTATCTTTTTATATATTTATAGCAATCTTTGTAAATATAAGTTTCTAAATGTCATCATCGTAATGAATATTTTTGTCTAGGCAAATATAACGAATGTGCCTAAAGCTTAGAGTTGTAAATTTTAAATTAAATATATCAAATTTTATAAATGAAAATAAACTATTCTTATGTAAAAGGAAAGCCGCATATCATAAATATTAATGGGAAACCATAAATATTATAGAAGTAGTAAGTAAAATAAGCTGTAAATATAACTTTAACCTTAATTTCATGCATGTATACAAGATGATTATTTAGTCCTTATGCAATTTTAAACTTTAATAACTTTGAATATGTACGTTGCATGATATATATTTACTGTAAACGTCATATAAAAGCTTAATTATTAAAGTTTTTAAATATTATCATTTGCTAATATTTAATTAATTAATCCTAATTTATTTTCATATAGTTTAACCCATTAAAAATGGCGACAATTTTAAAGAAGAGGATAACTGCGCGCTGAGGCTCTTAGAATTGAAGTTCGCAAACAGCTGTGAGCTGTAATAAAACTTTAAGAATTAAGCTCTTATGGGACGTTTACAGTATATTTCTATCACATATAAATCCAAAGTTATTAAATTTTAAAGTTGTTCAAAGACTTTATAAACACTCTGTAAAAAATTCAGAATAGATATGATTTTTATCCTTTTAATAAAAAAAATCCCGCTTTATAACAATTTTTTTTGTTTAAATTAATAAATTTATCGTCACTGGATACTTAAGCATTCAACAATCTTGACATTAAGTTAAACACGGGTTATTAATAAAGATAGTAAGCACTAGAATCCTATACTTATAAGATCAAGCTCAATCACTAATCTCTTAGTGCTAATTATCATACTGCTCTTCAGTGTATATCCTGTTTTTGTTATCATTCTGTCAATTTGTTCATCTGAAGCCACCAAACGATATTAATCCCCGTAGACTCTTCTACTGAACAAGCTGAACAATTAAAAGTGATATGAGATTAACGTAACTACCTATGGGATATCTCTTTTCGAGCATTAATCGTAACCCCACACTTTGCTTTTGATCGTAAAATAAACGATATCGTAGCTATCATAATAATTATGCAATAGATTTTTATCTAAAATCGAATTTTTATATTCTCTCAAAGTCAACTCGACTAATTTATTAAGAATCCATGCTGCACTTAAACGTAGAAAAAAACTTTATATTTTCTATAAAAATTGCTTTAAAATATATAAAATTGTATATTAAAGAAAATTCGACTTTTATTTCTAATTAATAAATATTAAATTTTATTTTTAATATTATTATCTTTAAAAACTTTTATTACCAAAAACATTAATAAACAAGAATTCAACAGTTTTAATGAAGTTAAAAGAAATTTTTAAGGATAAATGTTTCATTAAAAAATTCTATTATTTTATTTTTAATTTATAAAAATATATTGTTTATTTTTAATGTTAATAAATAAATAATAAAAAAATGTGAATATTATAGTTGAAATTTATATTTTTATTTTAAAAAATAAATAAATAAAATACAAATTCAAAAGATGAATGAACGTTGAATATACCTGACAGATAGTTAATGGACAGACAGGTCTAAGAAATAGTTAGAAAGCACCAATAACAGACAAACATGAGAGAAAAGGGGCAGAATGTCTTACTTCCATCTATCAGATGGAACGAGAGCGTGATACAAATCGTGGACGAAACGTGTTGCCTACCTTTCGGTTTTTTTTATGTCGTCTTTTCTTTTATTATTATTATTTTTTCTTTTACTTCTTTCAGGAACAGTGTGTGTCTATGTGTTTGTGCCCACTATTATCTGATGGAGCTGGACAATGGACGATGTCTTGTCAAAGAGGAAGTGGTCATCACAAATCCAATCACTCAACAGTTTTTCACTTTTTCCACGCTAGAAAAAAGAAGAAAGTTTCATAATGAAGCCAATTAGTTATCCGATATTTCTTTCACTCTGCTCAATCAGTTATTATTGTTAAAAAAATAATAAAACATTTGAAAAGTACAGTAATCAATAATATAAAGTTATTTTTTGTGATTTATAATATTAAATAATTATTTTTAACGTTTTAATATATAACTGAGTTATATAAAACATATATTAAATTTTATAAAAATATTATATTATATATTAATTAATATAATAAAGGAGGCAAAATTATCTTCAGAAATACTTATAAACAAACGTTAACCTAAGCGTGGACAAATATGGTATTAAATAGTAATAGATTTAAAAAAAAAATTATTTTAAAATATGATCATCTGAACAATAATTGGTTGAAAGTATGGTCATCTGAACAATAATTGGTTGCAAATATGGTCATCTGAACAATAATTGGTTGCAAATATGGTCATCTGAACAATAATTGGTTGAAAATATGGTTGTTTCGACGCTGATTGGTTAGAAGTATAGTTATTCGCAAGATGATTGGTTAGAAAAACTAGAAAGCTGTATCCATCTATTTTTAAATTTCCGAATAAGAATAAATGAATTTACCGTTTTATTTCTTATAATAAATATTAGTAAAATAACTATTTTTAAAATATATTGTAGGGTTCGGAATCGCTTAGGCAAGCGATTTCCGCCCTGTTTCAATATAACGAACTTTTGTAACGGAAAAACCGTTAGAAACGGCCGTTAGAAATGGTCATTGAAAAGAACCGTTGAGTTTCAAATCGACGATAGACGATTGGTCGGCGGAAAGTGACCGTTGGCTGGACGTTGTGGAACATTCGAATTTGATTGGCGGAGGGTTCGAACGCTGGATACTATTTAAGGAGTATCGGCGGGAACAGGAGTTCGTATCGGGATCGGCTGGGCTCGTATCGGAGAAGATCAGATCGGATCGGATCGGATCGAGATCGTCGTTATCGAAGTGCTAACCAACTCTCTCGTTGGACGCCACGGAAATCCGGATAAAGTAAACCCAAGTGTTTTAGTACGAACTTGTCCCTGACTCGAAGTTCTGGTTAATTACAAGTCTGTTTGATCGTAAGGAGCTCTTTCGACGAACGTGTACGGGAATAGTCGGTTGTCGTTGGATTAGTGTTTGTGCATATTTAATTGTGACTCTAATTTGTATTATTTTGTACATTTACTGTAAATATAAATTTTGTGTTTCGTCAAACCGACTGAGTGGTTATTTTGAACATTACTTATATTTTCATTAAATAATTTATACGTTTCGAATATTAATAAATAAAGCTTAATGCTAAAAATATTTTGAATATCAACCGATATTTTTCGTGTCGTAATTTACCAAATCTTATCTATTTTAAATAAAATAGAGTTGATTATTAATAAGCTTACATACTAGATTAACTGTGATTTTAGATATAAGAAACCTAATTTTTGCACTTTTAGAGATTTTAAACACATATTTATAGACACTCTTAGTCCAGCCTCAGGTTCTATCTAATATTAGGTGCGATTCTACTGAACCCTCTAATGTTTTGTATGCTACATGCTTTATATTTTGTAAACTTATATAAAACTTATATAATATAAAGTTTGTGTGTCTATCCAAGCATGGATTTGCAAATCCATGCTTCGATAGACGTACAAATTAAAATTGACTTTGATGCAATAAATATATTTGTTCTTGAATCAATTTATATAAACAGTTAACTTTATCTATAATTGAAGCCATTACTAATAAATTACATCATCATTGCCATCGTACATACAAGTATACTCGTATACTTTTGAATACATCAAAAGCACTCTTCATTTTTACAATTTATTTTTAAGTGTTAGCAAATATTTGTCATCCTTAAGAAATATACATCACTAGTATAAAAATAAAGCAACAATTGGGATATTCAAAAATACATTAAGGCAATTAATAAAGTAAAGAATAACTTGAAAACTTTTCCACTATCAAGCTGTTGAAAGTAAATTGTTTGCACTTGTTGCTGGTTTACTAAAGACATTCTTACTATACTATACAAGATATTCTGTGATACATTGGTGACTATAGAAGAGTCTGTCGAAAGTTTGTAGTCAACATGATAGATTAGCATGAAATTTATCAAGATAGTCTGTTCCAGATGACAGAACACTTGATGGACGATGAAGTCCTCCAGGAAGTAAAGACGTAAAAAGTATTTGAGAATATCTTATGTCACCATTTTTATCTATGTTTTGACTTATTGTTACTTATTAAATAACAAAAATTTCAAATTAATATAGATTAAATTGAATATTTTATAAGAAACTAGAGTTGAAAAACTTTTTTGTTTCAACACTACTCAATAATTTTCGAATCAAGATGCTGTCTTTTTTCTATAAATATATATATATATATATATATATATATCCAAGTCACACAAGATACTTACTTACCTTAATTACTTTTTGATTAAACTTTAATATCAAAGAAATATAAGGAAAAAATACATATAACTCCATAAAAGTTGAAAAATTTCGAGTAAAATAAATAATTAAATCTTATTAAAATATGGTAAATTATATATTGATGATATATTAGTAAATTAGTAATTATATTATTTTTTACAACAAAAATTAATTTTTTATGTTTTAAATACTAAAATTTTAATTTTAAACTTGAAAATATTTATAAAAAATTGTTAAATTAGCGCATATTTATTCAAAAATATTAAGAAAGAATGTTGAATACAGTACAATATTTAATTCATTACTTCGTAACTGGCATGTTCTGATATATTATTATTTTTTCTATGATAAGCTTATAACATAATAGATAGAAAATATTCCATTATAAATAAGGGTATATGTTTACGGGAAAAAAATTTCTATTTAATCAAAGAAATGGCTCAGCAATGACTTTCTTTTACCAGAATTTCCCCTGAGGTGATGTAGTCAATATGACAAATTCCGCTATGAATTCTTTTAAAAGATAGTTCGAAATATATAAAATTCTCCAACTTTCACATCTTGTGACAATCAAAATAATAAAATGTGAAAGTAAAGATCAATATTTTATTAAAAGAAATCTTGCACATAAGAGCTTGTATCAAATTTCTTAATTATTCTTTACTTTAATGATAAAGTTTTTTTTTCAAAAGTATAAATAAATAAAATCATTTTTTAATAAAATAAGAGTAAGATGCTTCATTAACGAGTAGGAGAAGAAGAAAGATGCTTTTATTAATGTATAGGAGCAGGAGGAAGATATTTCATTAACATATATAGGAGCAGGTGGAAGATGCTTCATTAAACTATATAAGAACGGAAGAAAACTACTTCATTAGTTTTTAGGAAGAGAAGAAAGGTGCTTCATTAATATACAGGAACAGAAGGAAGATGCTTCATTAACACACACGAATTCCTCTTTAATTTTTAAAGATACTGATACTATCATGCTTTATTTTTAAACAAAACCATTTACAATGCTTCTAACGTAAACGATTATAAAATAAAAAATTGATAATAAAAAGTAAAATTTGTTAAAGGAAAAAAATGGATTGTATGGCAGTGCAATTTATCATTCACTAAACAGACGTCATCATGCGGAAACGTGACGATGTTCTGTCAAAATGCAATCGTGACCCATCACGAAAATTTTTTCAAGCGTGTTTATAAAAGTAAAACAAAAAAGATTCACATGACAGAAATCTCTTAAATGCAAAAGTTATTAAACTTTTCATTATAAAATGTATGTACAAAAAGAAACTTTTCTTCTAAACGTATCTGAAGAACTTTTAAATATATCCATATATATATATTTTTTTTACATGCCAAATATATTTTCTAAATTATGTTTTCTTCTTTTTAACTTGTGTATTAGAAAAGTTTGTGGTGTTTTTGATAAGATATAGAATGTGCTGCATGTTGCTTAGAAGAGAGAGCTAAGAGTTGTGTTGTTGCAAACCTATTCTGCAGTACAATCCATCATCCAATGTCTATGTTTTGAAGGACTGGGTGGCCGTTTTACAAATAGAAAAGAAGTCTTACCAATACGTGTATTGTATTATAGATTTTAAAAATCGAACAGTACAATAACAGAAAAGTAAAGGAGGTGTTGTCACATGACACAAACCAATGAAATGACGTTTGTTCTCCTTAAGCCATTGTTCTCCTCACAGCGTGCAATCTTCAACAAAGAAGTATCTATGATGATTCACTCGACCATTTTCTACATTTGATTGTATTTTTCACTATTTAGAAACAAATTTTTGAATGAATGATGCTTCT
Organism: Centruroides vittatus; assembly: GCF_030686945.1. Classification (NCBI taxonomy): domain Eukaryota; kingdom Metazoa; phylum Arthropoda; class Arachnida; order Scorpiones; family Buthidae; genus Centruroides; species Centruroides vittatus. The sequence continues at coordinate 3,376,779 of NW_027122474.1, read as the reverse complement.
AAAAAGAAGGAAAAAAAATACACACACAAATTAACTCTATTTTTGTATAGTTTTAATTGTTTAAACTTAGTGATTATTTTAGAAGATAACAAAAATAAACAAACCAAGTTTTATATATTTTTTACTCTATTAATTGTGAATAAAATATCGATTTAAGAACTGCGATAACTAGCTTTAAAGTATAAAAACTACACAAATTTTTAAATAAATAACTGTGTAGATAATATCGATTTGTAATGTGATGAAGTGAGGATTTATACACATATAAATGATAATATCTCATTTATATTATCTATCATCACACCGTCGTTTGTCATAATAATAAAAGCATCAAATACTTTGTTCAATTTATTAATAGAAATTTATTCAATTACTCCCATTCCACTATAATGCTTCACTTACTTCAAACATTTTTATGACATTAACTTGAATTATTCAAACGTTGAACAAAGGATATGAATTTTTCTCCTCTATTTATCTATCGATTTTAATTTAAATTTTATACGAAAAAATCATCATTTAACCTTATATTTAAGTATTAAATTTATGATAAACATACCTTTATGTTAAAGATACAATTCACTTTGTATGGAGAGTAATTGTAATAATAATAATAATAATAGTTATAGTTAATAGCTGGAGACATGCTTTGTGACATAAAATAACTTTCTATTTGTATTTTATGGATGTAATACACAGAAAAGAAACAATGGCACAATGTAATTGGGAAGTTTCTGAAATGGTTTTCTTTGAGTGATATCAAGGTTTCATAGGGGATTCCAACACTCCATTAGGTTCATGCAACAACATAACCTCAACCATTATGAAAGAAGTAGATTGTGTCTTAAAAGCTGACTTCTTCCAATTTACTGCAGATTTAACGGATCTGTAGATGGTTACTACATCAACTTTTGTACATTCCAACTTAAAAAAAAAATGCTAGAAAAATAATAAATTTGTTAAATTTTTTTTAATCTTATAAAAATGGAAAGTAATTTTGTAAATAAAAAATTAAAATTATTTAATAAAAATGTAAATAAAAAATACATTAAAAAATAAAAAATAAAATAAAATTTTTTTATACAAAGTACAAAAATAAGCATTTTTTCAGTTTTTAAAGTTAAAGATTGGAATAATTAATTTAATTTTTATTATTTTAAATTTAATTAAAAATTACAAATATACAAAAAATATTAAATAATTAATTTTATTTAAAGGAAATGAAATAATTTAAAGATATAATAAAATTTTATTTATTTAAAGAGACATACATTTTTAGATAAAAATTAAATAAATAAACAAATCAATATATAAAAATATTAATAAAAGTCAAACCTTTAATGACGACTACCTCCTAACACAGTGGCCCGTTGTTTAGATATTTGACTGTATAATAATTTTGGGCTACGATTTGAAAAAATTGTAGACCTATAAATTCCCGGTGTCGTCCGTCCGTCTGTCTGTCTTTCGTTAATTTAGATAACAGTGTTATAGAAATGAAATTCAAGGCCAGATATAGAAAGACTAGGGGCAGCAGCAAGCCACTACTAATTTGAGGTGGCAAGCATATTTTAAATTTATTTAATTTAAAGATTGCAGCTGGCATTGTGACGATGTCACAATACATAATTGCTCGTTTTTACATAAATATTTAAATTTAAAACAGTAGTTTTTAAACAAAATTTATTTCTAAAAGAAGTTTAGATGAGAAATAAGAAGGAAAAAATAAAATTTTTATGAAAATATATTAAATATTTATTCATAACAATTTCCTAAATTATTAAATAACTTGAAGAGAGGTTTGTTAAAGTGCAATTGTTGACATTGTTAAATTCATTTAAGTAGGTTATAAAAGTATCACTCTCATCCATAAGATACGTGTTTAAAGTTGGGAAAACTTTATAGCGAAACCATAAAAATGTCAAAGTCAAAGTTTTCCAGTGAAAAATGGTTTCCGAAATCCAAAACTACAGCTTTAAATACGTTTAAAAATAGTTATTTTATTGTTATATATGTTAAAATATATTGTTAATATAATGATATAATATTAATCCACTAGAGAAATTTTGTAATAAAATTTAACTTTTATTTTATAATACTATAAAGAATTTATTATTATTAAAACAATAAATTAAATTTTAAAATATTTATATATATTTATAAAAATATATATATAAATGGAGTGATAAATTTAAATATTTGATTACTTTTAAACAAAATTTTTGTTAAAATATACCTCTAAAATATGATAATTTAAGTTCAACAACTTTAAAGTTTCTTATCTCCAGACTTTAAAGACTTTTTATCGTTTATAAATTAATAAAATAATAATAAAATTATCAACTATATTTTTAGTTTATTAAAAATACAAGTCATATAAGATTAAAAATATAATTTGACAGTTATATTTAAAGCATCTGGTCGTGAAAGAAGCTTTAAAGTAAAGGTATTTACAGTTATCCATACACATCAAAATTGACGAATAACCATGGATACAATGACAGGTAATATTGGAAAGAGAAAACACAGTTTCGATGTAAACTAAACTTCATTTTAGGAGACAGAAAATCAATCATCGAATGCAAAATAACTTTAAGCTTCAGTCTAAAGAAAATTGAAAAGAAAAGAATTTTGCTTGACAAGATTATTTTCTACGTAATAACACCAAGGTCGTAGATCTAATCGTTCGTGTTTTTAGTGAAAAAAATTCTTATTTTTTTATTTTTTTTTATTTGATATAAAATAAATGATTCTTGAAATGTTCTTCGTCGTTTATTTTTCAAAGGTTTTTTAACCATTGTAAGTAGATTGTTTTCTTAACAAGAGTTGATGTAAACGTTTCATAACATTAAATTGTTGTACAGAACTTTTGACATTTTACTTATTGTAATTCAAAACATTCGAAATTGTAGTGTACCTTTAGATAACCTAACAATTGTTAATGTTCTTTCCTTTGTGTGTGTGTGTGTGTGTTTTTCCTTTTTTTCTGCTTTACTTTTATAAAAAGTTATTGAATAAATTTTCTACTTTCTCTATTTCTTATATCCTCTTAACTCATATAAAATTAAACAAGCAACATTCGAAGAATTGTAAAAGAAAAACACAAAATTGTGAACTCTTTTAATGCTTAAACATTAAATAAAGAAGTATTTTCTTTTTAAATCAATTTAATATTGATTGTTTTCTCTTATTTTTAATTCTAGTAAAGGTTACTCGATTAATTAAATATGTTAGGTTGTGAATGAAGCGTGTAATACAGTATTGTTTAGAATAATGTTTTTTTAAAATCAATTTATATTTAAAATATATGTGAATTTTAATATATTTTTAAGCTATTTTAATATCATTTAATCAATATTTATTGTTTCTATTTACTTTCGGAGTTTACATTATAAAAAATCCATGCTGAAAATGAAAATAAAATAGCTTTTTTTGTGAATTTACGTTGGAATAGATATAGATAAAAATATGGATCTATAGTTTAATGACTTTTTATAAGAATTTTGAACTGTAGAACAACGTGTCTAAGTTCTAAAGAAGAAAGATTTGTAGTTTAAAGAATCCGTGTTGAAGTGAATAGGATCTGTAGATCAATGGCTCTACATTGGGGAGTGAACGGAATAATAGCTCAATGAATTCCTATTAGAACAAAGAGAGATGGATTTTTAGCTATCAATCTCAATATATTCAATGTAAAAACTATAGTTTATCGTTATAAGAAGTTACTAAGCAATAAAAAGATTGTAATTAATTTATAATTTACAAATAGTTCGAAAGTAATCATGAAGTAATATAGTATATGTTCATTATTAAATTTTCTCTATAAAATTATACTCTAAAAATAAACTAAATAAATTTTCTAAAACAAATGTTACAAGTAAAAATCTTTACTAAATTTTATATTTTTATTAAATATTTAATTCTTTTTTATCTTTTAGATAATGTTCGGAGACGTTTTCATAATTCTTAATAAAGAAACAAAACTACTTCTACAGAATTCAGCGAAAAGAAACATATTAAAAACACTACACCTTTTTAATTATTCAACAAAAAATAAATATTTAAAATGACAAATATGCAAACATTTGAAAGAAAAAAGATTTGAAGAGAGAAAAGTAATTTTTTTACTCTCAAAAATAGGAAGAAAAAAACATCAGAATTAAAGCATTAAAAATAGTCGTTAATGCTATTTCCAATTAAGTTGGTATATTCATTTGCATTTAAGTAGAAATTATCAAATTTCAAACATCAAAAAAAATTCCTCAGACGTTTAGAGCAACTAATAGAAGTGAAACCAATCAACTTCTTGCCGACTCAGTTTCTTCCAATACAGTAATTAAACTTTTTTCGTCCTCTTAAGATCCTTTTCGTATCTTCGTCATATCAAGACTGACAGAATGTAACTTATCGACAATAGAAAGTTGTACAAAATTATCGATCTGTATAGCCTATACCTTCGAAAAAATTTTTTATTTCTTTAAGATTTTTCTAAAACTTTATTAGTTGAGAAAACTGTTTTGAAATCGCTTTTCTGCGTGGAAATTAAGATATAAATTTTCTGGTTTTCCAGCTACTGCTATTTTTTTTTTTAAAATAAAATTACTGACTTTTATAAATATTTTTTTTAGCTTATACAGTTTCTGTAAATGATATTAAATAACGTGCATAATGCTAATAATTGGTACATTTAATAAAAATAAAAATTTGTGTATCACTCGTGAAGAAGCTTGGGAGTATCGAGAAGATGAAAATCTTTAGAGGGGTGTATACTGAAATGATTACTATATAATATATTTATCATTATTACAAAGATATTAAACTGTGTATATGAACTTTATAGAATTTAATACTAAAACTTTAGTTACGTAAATAAGATTAAACTATAAATATATAAAACTATTAACACTTATATTAGTTTAAATGATGAAAAATATCTAATCTTTATATTGTATTGAATATATTATAAGAATGTGATAAATTACAAATATCTGTAATTAAACTAATTTGAACTTTTTAATGATTGTTATTATAGTTTATTTACTAAAGAAAATAAAATAATAATATGTAAATTATATAATTGTCTGCTTGAATAGGCTTTGGCTTACACACTATTTGTAAATAAAAGCAAAATATATTTTATGTCAAATAAATGAGGAAAACAATTTGAAGGAATTTAACTGTACATTTTGTGGAAGGCAATAAAGACTTTTAGTTGTATCAGTAAAGTTTATGAAGTAATCAATTAAAAATTTAATTTAGAAAACTATATATAAATATTCTACTTTTTTATGTTTTGGATCATATGAGATTCAAACTAGAAAACTCTGCTTAATTATTTTTCATCTTTAATCGTAAATAAATGTAAAATATAAATTAAAAAAACTAAAAAATTAATATATTTTTTTAATATCACAAACTTCAAATTTAACAAAATTTACAAACAATAAAATAATCTTTCTTCTTTTTCCGATTCCACAAGTGTAAACTTTTCTTAACTTTCCTCTTTCATTATCATTATTTAAAATCTCTTCACGCACTCTAAAGTAATATTTTAATAAAAATAAATCAAAAAAATAAAAAAAGGTAATAATAATAATAATAAATTTCGAAGAGGACAAACTAAAAAAAATAAATAAATAAAAAAGTAATAGAATCGAATAAAAATTCTTCGACTGTGATGTAATTTAAGAACATTATTAAAGTACTACTTACTTTATCTACATTTCATGTTAAATGAAATTAGTCAAGATCTTTGCTGCGTCTGCAACAATATGCCTAGAGCCAAGATGATTTTTGCTTTAAACAAGTTGACTTTACTTACTTTTTCTTCGTTTCACGTTTCTAGAAATGAGCAGAAGCAACCTACAAAAGCAATAGATGTGGGTAGGCCGCGAGGTAGATCTCTAGACGAAGAAGAAAAAGAAAAAAAAATAACATCTTAGAAAATAGAATTAAAGAGTAGAGTTATCGATCGTTTTCTTTAACGTAATATTCGTTGACCCAAGAAATGCAGACTACAATTGGTTCAACTGGATTCAGTATCTTCTCCTTTATCATAATTAAAGCAACAGTTGTTCTTTAAAAATATACTCTTACGTAAGAAAGTATAGCAACTTTCTATGTTTACTACTCATTCTACTCTAGCCATAAATCTTTTATAATATTTCAAATTTGTTTTTTCATATCTTCTTCTTCTTCTTCATATTTTTCTTATTTTTTTGCATATATTTTTTATTATATTTGTTTATTTTTTAACTTTCGATAGTATTTTCTTTTCAATTTTTCTCTTAGAAAAATTTATTTCTTCTTGAACATTTTTGTCATTAATTAATGTTTACTTTGAAAATTTATGTAAGATTCGAATAAAATAAATATGATTTTTCTTATTTTATTTTTTATTTTTGAAAAAAGAAATATTTATAAATTGTCAAGTAAATTTATTTTATTTTTTGTAATTTTTTTTTAAATTTTAGTATTTAAAAAATGTTTTTTTTTAAAAAAATAAATGTTTTTCATTCTTCTTAATCTTTTAATTTACAGTATTTAGTATTTTTGTTTTTATAAATTTACTTTATATTTTTAAAATTTTGCTTTTTGTTTTATTTATTAAAAGGTTTTAAATAATTTTCCTTGTTTGTTTTTAAATAGTTCTAAATTTTATTGTCATCTCTCTAATAAAATCTAAATTTTAATGAATTTTTGATAAATAAATAAATAAATTAATTAATTAATATTTTTTTTAGAATTTGTACACAAACTTTAGTACTTTTAATATTAATTTTTTATACAAATTATTCAAAATAATTAATTTTCTTTATCATTATCATTAGATTCTTCCTCTTAAAATATTTACATCATCAATTAATTATTAAAAATGATTTTATTTTAAAATATTTAACCTTAATAGATATGTATGTATATATATAAATGATGCATTAGTATCTAGATGATGATGTATAGAAATTTGATTGAGGGGTATGCGTAAAGATAGATCAACGTTTACACGAAGATGAGGAAGAATTACATTAAGAGGAAGAGGGTAATGTCGATGGGAGTTGTAAGATCATAATACAATTCGTGTGGGATTAAGGGATTGCGAAGATCTTGCATAATTTACAATAAAGTTCTGTGGGATTATTGTGTCTAGCATTGTATCAGGAGACGAGTAATCAATGTAAAGAAAATCTTTTTTTATTTTATTTTTTTCCTATTTTTGTTTTTGATGGAGAGTAGATGAAAGTCAAAATGGATAGAATTCAATCAGGATCCATTTTGATAGGATTCACTTTATATCTAAAGTCTATTAAAAAAATGAAATGTTTATTTTATATACACATCTAGATATAATTATGATAAAAGACGATAAATTCTACTAAAAAAAGAAATTAATTTCATGGCTTAAAATCTAGAATTTGGTTTTCGATTTTTGCATTAAAAATTTATACTTAAAAATTAAATAATTAGAATTAAATTATAAGTTAATAAATTTAAATAATTATAAAAAAATAAAGTTTATATAAGCTTCTAAATTAAATTAAACTTTATTAATGGTTTTTTATCAATAAAACATAAATAAAATATTTAAATTTTATTTACGTATAAAATAGAGATATAACTGTAAAACTGAAAAAAATAATTTTAAATTTAAAAATGTAAAATTTAATTTTTTTATATCCTGCTTACTTTTTAAATTTTTAATCGATTTCTAATTTAATATTTAATAATTATATTATATTATATTATATATTTATTTTATTTTCTATGTTATAAATAAATTATTATTATTATACTTATGTTTGTTTATCGTATGACTATGTTTTTGTTTATTTTTAGTGCTTTAGTGTTTATTTACTATATTTATATTTATGTTTATTTTAATATTTAATATTTATTTTTATCCTTAGGATGTTTATTTTTGTTTAATGTTTACATTTTCGTTTCAAATTTTATATATTTAAATATATGTTTATTTTTATTTTAATGATGGAAATGTTCACGTTTTAGTATATATAAATGTTCAACGTTTACGCATAATTTTACTGTTAATCATTTGCATATTTTTCTGTAAATTTTAATTTTACTCTCTAAAAATAAAATAAAATAAAATAAAATGTCAATTTTATAAATTTGTTCTTATATTTTATTCATTTTTAACTCGTAGCAACTTTAACAAACAAATAAATTCTTATTAAAAAATTAATAGTTTTGTTAAGCTGATTAAATTTATAAAAATTTTAATGTATTTTTTGTAATTATTTTTTAATAATTAACTTAACTTATCGACTTATAATTTAATCTTAATTAAGTAGTTGTTTTTTTCCTTTAGAAAAGTAAAATGTTTAAAATATTCTCCTATACAGGAGATTATAATTTTTGGATTTTTGTAAAAATAGAAAAATATAATTAAATAGACAAAGAGAAATTTTTATCAAAGACTGTATTACTACAGCTAATAAGATGAAGGAATACCAAAAAAAAGTAAGGAATTACTCACGGAAGAGAAGAGATGTGATAGATCGATCGATCTCTTAGAGAAGTGGACGGATGTTCGTTTGACAAATCACTGAGAAATGCGGATATCTTTACTTCCCCCTCTCTCCCCTCTCCCCCTGAACTATGTTCTTAGTATTCTGCGATGTGTGAATGATAGATGGAATTGAATCAGATGAAAAAAAATCGCACAATTGCATTTTCTCAAGAAATCTCAATAGTAAAAACATTATTTGTATCATGTTTTTTTTTTCTTTTTATTATTTTACTTTACTTACTTAAATATCTCGTTCTATAACTCTTAAAACGTATATACACATGTTGAATTTTTTAAATTTAAGCTATGTAAAACGAATTGTAAATTAAAAATAATTTCATCTCCATCACTTATCTTTAATTGGTTGTTTATATTTATACCTCTTTTATTAATTTTTTTATAACAATGTTAAATGATTTAATATATTTAAAAAATTAAATAAAATGATAAATAAATTAAATACAAATTTAAAAAATTTTTTTTCTTAAGTAGAGAATCTAGAAAAATATAATTAAAACTCTACGTGAAAAATGTTTTAATTCAAAGAAAGAAGAATAAGATAAATCGTTATGAATGCGGAAACGTGTTCTTCTCTTATTTTAATTAATTCAGGATTTTTCGTTTAAATTCACGAGAAATTATTATTCAACTCCACAGAGAAATGAGTAAAAATATATGAAAAAATATTACATATATATATATTTTTTAATTATTATTATTATTTTTATTTTTATTTTTTAAATGTTTACTCTCGTCTCAAGTGAGATTTTCTATGCAATCAATGTGGACGAATTACTTACCATTAATAGGTCTAGTTTTCTTTTACTATTCTTTATAAGTTATCTGTTCAATAAATGTCTTGCTTCGTACTTGATGACTTAACCACCTGGGTTTCTCTTCTCTTACCATCCCAATCTCTGGCAGGTAGTGATGCGGGTTGGATCTTGTAATTACCCAACTCCAAAGCAATAAACCAACTGATCCCAGACCACGAAAAGGGGAGTGTCTGATTCCAAGTATTTTATCTTTCTCAATGTGTGTGTATCTTCAACCTAGTTATGTGGGTAGTAGACTTGTTTAATTAAATATGGTAACAGTTGTTCTCTTCGTGATACTCAATCATATCTGTTGTTTCAGTTTTCTTTCCCTGTTGTTGATGATATATTTTAATATATAAATGGTAACAGGTGGGTCTTTGCTCGTATAACTTACCTTTTACAAATTTTATTAAATTTTTATGAATATATTTTTTTTATTATTTTCGATGTCAATTTTATTTTTCTAAATCGTTTAATGCTATTCATTTACTTTTATTAATAAAAATAATTAAATATTTTTAAATATTTATCAAATTTTAAAGTATTTTCACTTTATCATTTAATTAAATTTGTTTATTTATCTATGTCAAGAATCATAATGAAATTTTTATATTTTATTATTCACAGAATTAAAATAATAATAAAAAATAATAAAATATTATTTATTTAGAATTTTATTAAAAATGTAAACAAATTTATATATTTTAAAACTATTTTATATACAAAATTTTTTAATATTAAAATTTAAAAGTGATTTTTCCAGTCTCATTTTTATTTATCTATTCACGTTTATAATAAGAAAAATACGTTTTTAAAAAGAAAAATACAAAAATTTATTTAAAAAATGTATTTTACATTCAAATATTTTGTATTTAAAAAATTTTAATGTTGCAATTTTATTAACAAACATAAATTTTCCAATTTTTAAATGCAGTTGATATCGTTCTCTATCTCATTATCTACTTGTAAGGAATAAATAAAAGTACATAACCCAAATTAATAAACAAAAAAAAAATTAATAAATTCATAAACAACTTAAAATAAATTTTATATGATAAAAAAACCAGTAGAAATGATTAGAATACTAAAGATATTAAAATGTATATAGCATTTATTCAAAACTCATGGGATTCTGGATAAGTCAAGTAGATAAACCACTTTTAATTAGTTTACCTAACAAAGGAACTTTGGGAATAATAAGGGAGGAGTGTATAATTTTTGAAAGTAATTTTTAATTTCTGACAGTTATACATATACATACATACATATATATATATATATAACCTAGCCAAAATATGCCAATGGGGACAACAACGTTGCAACTTTATAGAGTTAAAAGATAACGTATCGCTTCAAAGAATCGAACTTTCTACTAAGGGTGTGGCAGATATATTTTCAGAAAAATCCTTGGCAAACTTCACTCCTTTAGTAATGAGTTTAGCTTCGATCGGTTTTCTGTATGCCTAATTGTTTCTTAATCAGATAGAATACAGTTGACCGCATAAATGGCCTCATGTAGTTCGTGTAGTACTCTATACCTTAGTGGATTATCAGAATTTTATAAAAGAAAAAAAAAATAATTTATTAAATATCAATTTAAGAGTAATATATATACTAACTCACGCTTCGATGTAATTAATCAAAGTTGAAAATTAACTACTTCATCAACTGTTGATAGTCTTTTGCTTACTTTCTTTATACGTCAACTTTATCATTTTTCCTGAAGATATATTAAAATATTAAATATTAAAGTTAATGTTGTGGATGAAATTTTCAAGTTAATTGTTGTTGTAAATTGTTTTTTTTTCCTCCAGGTTTTTTCCGGGAGGAAAAAATTAATATTTTAGTAATTATTTAAATTTATATATATATTAGATTTTATATAATTTAACTTCAATTAATTTTTCTTGATTGTTATGAAGTTATTAAGATCAAATTTATCTTGATTATTAACTATAGCTGTTTTAATTTTTCGGTCGCATATTCAATTTATGTTTTTAAAATTTTTAATTATTTTCTTATAATTAAAATTGATAAGATATTTTATGAAAATCTGTATTTTTTAAATGAAAACTACATAAGGTTTTCCTTACCTTTAGTAAGTTTTCCTACTCAAAAATGATATTTTTTTTAAGAAAAGAAACACATCTAAAGAACAGTTACAGATGTGTACTTGTCTAAGAAATAATTAAAATCTCCAAAAGTAAATTTTACTGCGTAAATTTTTTATAATTTAAACAAGCTTCAGGCTGAAAATGAAAGTTTAATTAGTATCAAACATACATTTTTAACCTTATATTGTGTGCTTAGAAATCTTTAATTTTGATTTATTTCTATTCAACCTATAAAACCTTCGATTAAAATTTGTAATATTTAAAAAAAGTATTTTATTTTTTAAGGAGAAAGTTAACAGAAACTCGAGTTCATTTTAAAGGAGATATGCACAGGAGAATCTGCGAATTCTAATTCAAAATTATGCAAAGTTTCAGATATATCTCTACATTCTTATTTTGCTTAAGGCACTTAACCAAAAAAAGAAAAAGAAAAAATGTATTTCAAATCATAAAATTTTATAAATTGTAATAAAGTTTCTCAAGTTATCATCATTGAAAACATTGAAAAGGAAGCAGATTATAAATCATTCTTCTATTTAGTACGTCATTGACAGATGAGAAAGAATTGTGATGATTTCTTCAAATAGAAATCGCGATCCAAATGTTAACTAAACAATAGAGGTAAGGAAAGAAAAGAACTTAAGTGAGAAAGAAGATGCGATTGTCAAAGATAATCATGTCAAAACGATGACAATTTCTATAAAAGAACTGTAAAAAAAAATCTAAGATCACATTTCTTATCGGTATAGAGCAGCACCTAAGTAGATCGTCTTCAATCTTGCTTGTAATACAAATCCACAATTGAAGAGTAATCTTTCTTCACTAGTTTTCTTTTTTGTAAATTTATCCGGACGTAAAGCGACAAGACATCTTTGAAAAGGAGAACAGGAAATAGAAAGTTGGGTTTTGTTTGTTACTTACTCTGTGACCGCTAAGTAAACGATGGAAACCAATCGATGTTATCGAGAAAACTAACGAAACTAAAGTGATCTAGGAAATATGAGTCCAACACAGATGTTTGAACTACTACTCTCTCCTGAACTTGTTTGGTATGTATAGTACAGCTGCATCACTTACACAATGTGAGCTTAACTACTATATGTTACATACAACTTTAATCTTAAAATAACTAACTACATCTTTACTTTAATAAAAAAAAATTCAACTACAAGAAAAATTTATTTTTATTTAATATAAAAATTCATGTTTTAACACTTGTCTACATTATTTATTTATTTTTTAAAGCTTTTTATAATGGAGTTACTTAATTTATAACTCTATGTAAAAATTTACATTATCTCCTTTTTAATTTTAATTATGAGGTAATTTAATTAATGCGATTGTTAATTTTTAAAATTTGTAGCATAATTAAATTTTTTTTTAACATTGTGTAAACGAGTTCACTCTTTCATGATCATGTTCTTGAATTACATGATACAACCTTTTTTTTTTAAATTTTTATTCTTTCTCCTATCGAATTTTCTCTATTTTTTATATTTTGTAAATTATTTTATTAATTTATAAAGATTTGTTCGCGTTAACACAATTTAAAAAAATAATCTTTATTAATTACTTTAATGATTTGAATTATTTATCAATTAAAACGATACTAATCATTTATTTATAATTAAGATTAAAATTTAAAATTATATTTACATTTATTTAATTGTATCCACTTAAGAACATTTAAAAATTTAAATATAAAACTTCTGCTTAATTGATTTATTTTTAATTGTATTATTTTAATTTGTAGTAATTTTTTAAAATAAATTTTCAATATATTCCTAAATTTTTTTAAATGTTTGTCCTAAATATTAATAAAACATTTTAATTATTTTGTATTTAATTAAATTAAATTTAATTTGCTTTAATTTTATTTTTATAAATAAATTATACATATTTTATTACAAATTTTACGTGTGAAAATCACGAATTTATATTCTATAAATTGATAATAAATTAATGTAATCTGTCAACTCTATGAATTTTAAAACAAATTATTAAATTTATTTTATAATTTATAGAAAAGTTGGATGAAAATTAAGAGATAATTTACTTTTAAAAATACAAAAATAGCAACTAAATTATATTTTTACAGCAAAAAAGATATTTTAAATAAATTTCTTATTTTTTATTATTAAAATTATTTAAAATAACTGAGAACAAAAGTAAAATACAAAATTGTGATTTATAAAACATCATATTTGTTAATAAGAATTAAAACAATTTATTAAATATTTAACAAATAAATTACAATTTTAATTTATTTTTTAAGAAATTCTTATGCAAAATTATAAAAAATACAAAGAAAATGTAATAAAAAAAAAACAAGTATAAATTTATCCTCCGTGATAAAAAATTAATTTTTTCCCCATTTGCAAATTACATTTAAAATTGCCAATTACGTTTAAAGAAAACATTTAAAAAAATATTTATAAACTAATTTTATTTTTTATAAATATATATATATTTTTTCTATTTTTCTTCTTTGAATATAGCTAATATATGAAGAAATGACAACCAAATCTATAATGTTAATGGCTAATTTTAAAAGACTCTAAACGAATTAGCTTAATGTGAAGGAATAATGTTTTCTGCAGACAAGACTTTTAATGATTACTTATGTAGATCTAACGAGAATTTTAATATTTTAACATTGAAAAATGAAATGTCAAGTTTATTAAAGAGAAACGCTTCAAGTAATCTTTGCCTGACAAAAATTTAGATAACATGAAAGCAAAGAGGAATAATTTCTTGATGATAATATTGTCTTATCACCTGTATTTTTACATTTTACATAAATATCTTAATAAAGATCTATCAAAAGATTAAAAATAATATATATTTTTTATAATATTTAAATTTGAATTGATAACGAAACATCAAAAGAAGTAATTAGTTAACGTGTTTTCTACAATTTATAAAAAAAATATATAAGAAATAATTTTTTTCGTGTATAAAATAATTTAAAATGTACGATTTTAAGTATAAAAATTATTTTAATACTTAATTAATTATTTTTAAAAAAATAAAGAAATTTTATCACAATTTTCTGTTTGTTTTAGAAACGTTTTCTATTATAATAAATGGAGTAATAAAAATTTGATTTTCTTTCTTATAATTAAATTAACATTTTAATTATTCATTAATTTTTTATGCTCACTATTCCATTTAATGAAAATTTAATGCTAAATTGCATAATTACTTTTTATAGTTTCTCATTATACTATTATAAATTCTAACAACATATTTTGCAACACGTATCGTTCGGCTAGGTTTTTAGAATAATTTAATTTAATAAATAATTTATAACTCTTTAGGTAAACATTATTGAAAATTATATTAGTAATTTATTATTTTTAAAATATGAGAATGATATTTTATCATGAATAAATTACAGGAAAAAAAAATTCTAGTAGTTTATTGATTACACATTTGATTGAGATGAAGAGAGTGCAGTAAAGGAATCTTGATCTTTGTATTGGATAAGTACAATACTGTAATCATACCTCTTAAAATATAAAAATAATTTATCTTATTTTCTCCAGAATAGCTCGAGTAATCCGTTCTTTTCTTTAGACGAATATCACAAAACCATGCTAAGATTGTTAGAGTTGACTTTACTGTGGATGAAGTGGATTAGAGATACGCGTTGTTATCCTTTCTTTTACTTAGTGGACAGTATGGTGTGAGCCTTATCTTCTTTCATTTCCTCAGTTAATGTCAAAAAAGACTAATATATAAGCATTGTCAACAGCTCTCAACCAACTGTTCCATGATAACATTTTGATCATAAAAAAAAATTATAAATGAAGCTGAAAAAAAACTGAAATTAATGAATGCTTCTACGATTTTAAATGGGAAAATCCATTAAATAAGACTTTCTTTAATAATTTTAAAAGCATTTATATTAGGTAAAGAAACCAATCTGGTACTGGCACGTTGGATAAACATTACTTTAAATATTAATTTTTGTGCAAAAATGTAGAAATCGAATTTATCGATCGATGTTTAGAAGGAACAAAAAATAGAATAAAATAAAACGTTCTTATTTTTATGATCACATTTGCTTCAGGTTGAATATGGAAGTCAACTTTCCATGATTATCAAACTTTGCTAATACATCGATGTTTACTTTCCCTAAGGTTAGAAGAGTTTGCATTTTGAACGAATATTTAGTTCATGAGAATTTTTGTACATTAATTTATATAATTTCTTTATTTAACGGTAATAATAAAATATAATTAATTGTGATTATTATAATACTACATATAAATGCGCTTTTATAAATTAAAAGCATATGTGTATTATAAATCAGTATCTTTAATAATATTAAATAATAAATAATTATATTTATTTTATATATTGTATCCTAGTATAGTAAATGTATTTCATAAATTTAATAAGTTAATAAACAATTTAATGCATTGTTGAAGTCTTCCATCCATCTCTTCCATGTCATGATGTTGAAAGTCGCGATGAGAAAATTAACTGTAATGAAACTTCCCTGCAAAGATGACTTGTTGTGAGGGAAAAGCCCATTTACAGGCGCGGTTGAAAAATAAACGTTTATAAATTAAATATTTTTTCTGGATTAAATATAACAATATTACTGTATGTATTTTACTATTAAATTATTTATCTACAAAATATATTTAATGTTATTTAATTTTAGTGAATTTAAAATATTACATTTAAAGAATAAAAAGATATTTAGAGTGTATAATAAATATTTGTATTTGTTTTGAAGTTAATACAGATGTGTATGTATATATATATATATATATATATCATACTGCAAAAGTCTTTCTTCTATTATATATATATCATACTGCAAAAGTCTTTCTTCTATTTGTTTCCTTCTTCAAAATCATATCAGATCAAATCCTCAACTATTGTAAAAAAGAGTACTTTAAATCGTTTACGTGTACCTCTCTTTATTCAGTGACATTGATACATTCTAACTTTCTTCAGTTTTGTAAACCAAAGACGAGTAAATAGCAAAAGAAGGCTATTCTTTAGTCTTACAACACAACAAATGCACCTTCTTTCAGTCTTTTACTGATGGCCAGAGGACAAGTAGATGGCTGCAGCATGCCAACACTGTTTGATATATAGGCATCACAATCTGATACACTGCCCGAAGAATGTAGTCAATATACACTAAACAAATAGAAAAAGATTCGAAAAGAGGATCCTGAACAATTTTTCCTTTTTGTTTTGAACAAAAACCTGGAAATCTGTAGACAAAATATATATATTTATTTATTTAAACGTATATTTATTGTATGCTTAATAGCACATTCCGATCCTTTGCGTGGAATGAAGATAAATGAAGTGGAATCGTAACTAAGAGTTAGATTTAATATAACAACAGCAAATTCATGATGGACATTCCGATAGAATGATTAAAGATAGGGTTTACTAGGCCTTTCTAATTGGTTGAAAGAGTTACGACTACAGATATTCCTACCTTGCGTTGTTTCGATCGTAAACAGGTTGTGTCGAATTTCCGTTGAGTTGAAAAGCCTACATTGTAATCTTACTGAGCAGATACGTCCCCAATGGAGTCAAATCTGATTAGAATATTGAATAGAATCAAGTTTATTTTGTAAATTCCAAAGATTTAGTTAAAGGAAAGTTGAAAATTTATAAATGTATACACGTGAACACTTAAAATGACATATCTGAGATAGATTTAATAAGTTCGATAAATCATTCTAATCTATAAAAATTTAAATATGTAGAAAGAAGAAACAGTAAATTATCTGAATAATCTGTAAAAATAACACTTTTAAAACGTCTATTATTAAAAAAAATTAAATTTGTAAATGTTATAGTACATTTAAATTAAACTAAAAATCGTAAAAAGTTTATTTATGAAATTATAATTTTAGAAGAATTAATTTAAAATATACAGTATTATGAACAATATTCCACATAAAAATTTCAAATAATGTAGATAAAAATTAAAATGTTAAATTGCTGTTTTAAATTTTAAGATATAATTATTAATATAATATATTTAATTTAAAAAATATTCCAATTCTTCCAATTGTTATTAGTTAAAAGATTAAATAAAATTCTTATAATTTCTAGAAATTTTCATGGAAAACATTATTACATTCATTGCCTTAGGAAGTTGGTACAATGTAGTTGAAAGTAACAGGACTAAAGGGAGACATTTTCAGCCTTGTCTTTGCAGAAAAACAGCAGACCACCCTATGGAGGAAACGATATCAAAATCTTTATGTCCTCTTGCAGGATAAAAACGATAGGAGGTGGAGTTAGAGTAGAAATATTTCACGTTTTGACAAGTTGCAACTGTTAAAAAATATATTTCGAGGCTATAACGTAATAAATTGCAAATTTATGTAAATTCGACATGAAAATTTAATGTTTATATATTCAAATAAAATTATACTTATCTCATTAAAATAAAAAACTATATAAATTCTCGTATATTAACATTGTAAATAATAAAAATGTTGCTAAACTTTCATATCGTTCGTATTTAGAAAACGAAAGAGAGAGTTAATAAAATATAATAAACAATTTATTTTATTTTATTTATAAAAGAATTTAAAATATACTCGACAGCAATTTACTTTATTTTTAAATTTTTTTTTAAATAAAGGATTTTTGTAATTATTTTTAATGGTGTTAGAAAGCAAAATTAAAAGATTTAAAATTACATTAGTGCAACTTTTATTTTAATAAACGTATGCACGAAACGTTAGATTAAACTAAAGATAAATCTAAATATAAAACAAAAATAAACTGAATGATGGTTATAAAATAGCCTCTTATCTCAATCACTCCTGAGGAAGGCTTTTAGGAAGTAATAAGTCTGTGAACTGTTGCTATTCTATGGAGTGAACGTAGCAATTCTCAGGCAAATTGTCTTATATATCCTGTTGGTCCTACATACTGTTGTAAGGACACAGCTATCACTGGTGGGAGTTTTAAGAACCGTGGATCCGGAAATTTCTGTTGGCCAACCCTACCACCGAGTACCGGATGCTAGCGTTCACCAAGTGGATAGAGTAAGATTATGACTCCGGACATTACCCATTTATAACTCTAGTCGTATAACAGTACAGTTTTCTACTGTTTGGTTAAGAGTACAGGCACACAAACACACACAAGCAGATATCAACTTTATTCAATCGATAATAAATGCGGTTTCTATTTGAATAAGTAGCATCTTTTATCACTTAATTTTACTATTGCTCTTCTTGGATAAACTCTTCTAATTATAATTTTTTACGTGTAAAAAATTATACAAAATAACTTTAAAATGTTAATAATTTCTTTGATTTCATATACAAGATTACGGACACTATAAATAGAAATTTGAATTAATTTATAATAAGTTATAATTATTCCGCTAAAATAATAAGTTGGAAAAAATTATTATTATAAAGGATAATATGTTATGTTGAAAGAATACTCCCTTTAATTAAAGATAATTAGAAATTTGTGCAAAATCCGTAATTAGTTTAGCTAAATACAAAAACGAGCATCGGATGATGATGTTATTAGCTTACAAATGGAGATAAATTCTCGCATGCTACTTTGTGTCAGGTAAAGATGTCAACAGATGCCATGTTTCACGATTTCTAAATAGTTTTAACAGTTATATAAAATGACTTTATATTTACCATTAGGTTAAAAATCATTTTCTGTCATCTCGGATCGATGAATTTGAGTAATTACATCTTAATTGTTATCATTATCATTTTCTTAAGAATAATTCAAGTTATTATGTCTCTAGATTTTAAAAAATATGATAAAATTCTAAGTTATTTTTTACGTGAATCCTCACTCCTCTTTTTAATTTATTAATTAAAGTTTTTAATTGTTTTATACGAAATTATTAGAGGTCAATGCCATTTAAGTATTATCGTTAAATGTATCAGGATGAGGTTATCTTTTAGTACTTTATATAAATATATACACTTACAATTGCTTAAATTTTACTATGATGGGTTTTAAAGGTCATAAAATTTTATGTTTTATAGTAAAAATTTCGTTATATTCAAGTTATAACTATAAAACGGATCGAAGAAACTAAGTGTAAACGAGACCAATAGAGTTATTGAATGTTAAAAATTATGAAAAAAAATATATAAAATTTAATAACTGAAACAATTTTTTAAATTTCTAAATAATATTTTCTTGTTTCATTTTTTTTTTCATTTTCGTGTTTTGGCGAATTGAAAAAAATTATTGATTGAACTGATTGAAGAAATGTTGAAGAAATAATAAAAGAAATACAAAATTATTGTATTTCTGCATAAAATGTACTGAAAAATTACGTTTAAGGTAACAAATTTAGTGAATATTTTTAAGATAAAGTTCAAAATTTAGATGGATATGTTTAGTCGCCAGTAAAATTTGAACTCTACAAATTTTGGTAATTTAACGAATACTGTAATAATAATAACTATAGATAACTATGTAATAAATAATTTAGAGTATTATATACTGTAGAATTATATACTTTCTACGGTATGTAGGAAGTATATAATTCTATAGTATATAATACTCTATATGGTAGCATGTAGTATATTATTGTATAATATACTATCAAGGAATTTGATGGTATATTATACAATAATATACTACATGCTACCATAGAATAAATGGTAAAATTATCCTGCAGATTATCAAAAAAACCTAATCTAGATTCCGATCCATGGCCAAAAGAACCTTTCTGAACTCTAATTTTATTTCAAAACATAAAATTTAAGTATTTTCAGTCACTTCTGTAAGTTGTTTACTCACAGAAAAGAGAAGAATTCGACATCTATAAAAGCTTTTAACTTGCTAAAAATTATTTCTTAAAATGCTTTTTTTTATTTAATTTAATTTAATTTAAATTATTTACAAGTATTTAAAGTTTCCAATTCCAATATTGAAAACACTATAGTAAAAAAATCAGTTCATAAACAGTTGAGATAATTCTTATACTTTATTTGAATCTCATAAGATTCTTAGAAGATGCTTTCAAATGTTTTTAGTTTACTTTTATCTCAAAAATTGTTTAAGCAGTAATCATTTCTCGAGCATTATTAATGTTTAAAAATGTAAAAGAAGTCCTTCATCCCACATGATGCTCAGGAATGTTTGATGATAATCTTCTCCACATAATAAATTTATGCATTATTCTATTGACCATTTTAAACATTTAAGAGCTTTTTAGTTAAATTTATCTATAAATTTACGAATTCTTTTATCATTTTTATTACTGAAATCAATAAAAACTCGTTTTGATATTTTCTAAGCAGATAGCTTTAAAAGGAATATAATCTTGTAATAATCCTACTAAACTATTTGCTTACCAATGGGTTTCAATGCAGAGAAACTTGAATTAAATTCCCATTTTTCAGTATTTCAGCTGTTTTAAAGATTATATACCTATTTAAAACAGTTTACATCAATAAATCAATAAGCAGTAAGATTTTAAGGATCCAACTTCCTATTGAAAATAATCTGAACAGACAATGATTTTATATATATTTGCAATTTTAACAGTTTATTTGTTATATATCTTGATGTTTCTGAAGCTTTTCCTAGAAAAATGATAAACAATTTAACGATTTCATTGAGCATTTCAAGAGATAAATGCCAGTATCATCCAGTTTTACTTCTATCAAATGCATTTTGAGATTATTTTCTTGTCCAACGATAATGTTTTTGCATTTATTTTTCAATTTTCTTAAAAGCTAGAGAAGATTCTTAAAGATTTTTTAAAATTTTAATAATAATATAAAAAAAACAGTTTGATAAAAATCTTTAAAAAATCGAATATATTGTTTCTATGAAAGGAAGAGAAATTTATCGAAAATCTTTAAAATTCTGATTTTTAGATAAAATTTGATTAATAGTTTCCACAATTGTTTAACTTTTTCATATATATTTTGCGTGACAATGAATATTTCTTCCATTCTTACATAGAAACATCAAGAAAAAATGATCGAAGTACTCCGTCTTGCATAGTCTGTAGGGACCAATAGATCTTCACTTTTCGGTTAAGATGAGAAATGGATGATCAATCTGACTTATCTAACTAGTTTTTTATTTTAGTATAAAACTAAAATTCAGAGTTTTAAGTATAAATATTTAATATTCACTCATCTAGTTCGCTGCAAAGCTTCCTTACAATACAACCTTTTTTTCCTGTGGAATAAATTCGACAAAATCTTTCAACAATTTGTGAAAATAATTGCATAATTTTATTGTATAATAACAATATTTACAGTGAGATTAACATTTTTTCGATATTTTTTGATGATTTTAGTAAAGTAGAAAGCTATTAAAAATTAGTGATGAACATGAGAACATTACTTTGACTGGAAGATCCATTTGACAATATGGATCTTCCAGTTAGAGTAAAATCTTTAAACAATTAATGAATATAATTATGTAACTCTACTGCATTTAAACTGTGTATATATTCGAATTAACTTTTTAGAATTTTTAAAATTAATTATAGCAAAATAGAAGATGCAAAAATCTATGATGTAAACACTGATCTTGCAGAGCATCTTTTCATAAACTTATTTTCTTTTGTGATTTTTCTCTGTAACTTGAAAAATTCAAGACTCATATCGTTTAAAATTTAATTATAGATACTTTTTCAATAAGTGTTTTCATCACGGTTTCAAAAATTTCATTTTCTTTCGGGTATTTTTTCGTTTCTTCCCTGCATTTATTTGATTAGTTTACTCAGCAAATCGTTGATGAAAAATTCTCCCTTATTTGCTGCAATAGAATTTTTCCTTGTTATCAATCAAACTAACTTATTCTTTATAACCTTTTTAGCATCAAAATTCTAGAAATTATTCTCTAAAATTTATCTAAACGTTAATAAATTTATACGCTTTAACTTCAAGTTCTTAAAAGATAATAATATAAATTCATAACATTTTCTAATTAACCTCATTAATTATTAAATGAAGATATTTTTGAAATTATAAAATTTATCAAATAATCTTTCGGTATAAACAAAATGATCTCTTGAAAATAATAAAGAAAACACTTCAAAGATGCTTCAAAAAATAAATATGAACAAGCAGAAGAAAAAAATTAATTACAAAAAAATCATTTATTTAATTAGAGTTTTTACACAAAATTAATTTTTATAACAACATTACTTCTCATTTAAGTATCTTTCTTGTATGATAAATCTTAATTATCTTTTAAATTATCTCCTTTTTCTGTAAGGAAAAATCACATAAAGAAGGATTATAACTGAGATTTTCCCTTTAATTGTAAGTTGCTTTATTGACTAACTACAATCATCACACTCGTATGAACAATATACACTTTGAATTAAAAGGAAGTTTGATAACTAAACTTCTTTTCAGTTTAGCTTCTACCTGTAAAGCAGACACACACGAATTTACTTATTAGAAAGATTATCTAACATTGTCTGCATCTTCAATTTAATACGAATTAAATAACCCGTTCTTAGATCCATGTTATAATTACAATATATCAATAGATTCTTCAGAAAATTAATAATCATTTCCAGATTAAAAATGGCTCAACAGTACAGCACAAACAGAACAAAAATGGCTCAAAATATGAGGCAGGAAAGAGAGAATTAAATGATAGAATCACAGTTTTTGTATGGATATAAATTATGGTAAAGTAAAAGTATATTAAATTTGATAATTCTACTTTCATCGACTGTAAATGATTTTGATCATGTGTTCGAATGGACAAATATTTTAAAGCTCAAAATAATTTATTATTGTGTTTTCGTGTTTACTACTTTTTCAATGATATTTACACAATTTGTTTACAATCTTCCAATGCTTATAATTATATATTGTCTTCACTTAATAAAACAGTAAATTCTTTAAAATATACACACAAAAAATGTATATTTTAAAAAAATTTAACACAATCCAAAATCACTATCCACATTTTTATCATTAGATCTCTATCAGGAGGAAGCTCTAACTATTTTTAAAATATATTTATTAATTCTTTAAGTATATTCTACTTTAAAATAATCATTAAATTTTTTAAAGGGATGTTTATTATATAAAAGAAATAATGTTAGAAAACTTCCTTGATACTTTGTGTATCATTCGAGCCATAATTACATCCTAAACATACTTAGAAATGATCAACTTCAAGCACGAACAAGACCATTTCCATTCAATTCAGTATATACTTCAGTGTGTTTACTGTAAAGTCACTTTGCTGAATCAAGCATAGAACACAAGTTTTCTGTATCGTTAGATGCTAGACAATCATCTTCAATTGTATCTTGCAGATGCAGCACGATTAAAATAAAGATCAACAAAAGATTTTTTTTTTTCACTTACAACTTTATACATTTTATTTTCTTACTTAAATAACCTATTATAACAATTTTATTAAAGTAAAGAATCACTAAAATATTCATAAAATCTCTCTGTAAATATGGAGAAAACAAACTAAAGAAAGGTGCAGATGTTAGTTTATGATAATAAGAGTAAGTTTATTCGTGAAATAATTTTAATTACATTTAAAAAGAAATTGATTCTAAACACCAATCTTGCATCCAGAGCAGAAGATAGGCCCAAAAAGTTTGCATAGTTTAATCACAATTTTATACTTTATTGCATTAAAACATACTTAAATTGCTATTTAAATTTGAAGAAAAACTAAACAAAAAGGGAAGAAAGGTTAATTTATGCAATAATTTTAATTTATTTCATTTAAAATCCACTTTAAACAAGGCTGGATAAGGATTTTTCATGTGTTATGTAGTATTAAATCCAGAAAATAAATCATTTAATATTGAAGAAAATAAACAGACAGTATACAGGCCTGACGTTCTTAATATTATACGAGAAATTTTTATTTATAAATATTATTTCATTTAATATTAATATATTAAATATTATAGAACTCATCATTAATATGTTTGTCTGTTCGTATCTTTCGATCCATAGGGATTAGTCGTTTAAAATTCATAAATATTAGAATTTCAATAGTTTTAAGTGAAAATTTTATTATAATATATTTATTTTATGATTTAAAATAAATAAAAATTCTAAATAATGCAACAAAATAAACAATAAATTATTAATATAAACACGATAAATTTCTTCTCGACAATGTATTTAAATATTTCATTTTTCATGATTTTTTAAGTTTATTCTTCATAATTTCGTAAAATTTTTGTGATATTTTTTTCATTTATTTGAGAAATTTCACAGATTTTCTTTCATATTTGTAATTTTTATTAATTTTTCTTTATTTTTAAAATTATTTTTCATGATTTTCTCTATAACTTTATATACAGGAATGGATAATTATATATAAATAATAAATGTTAATAAATAATAAGAGCACAACATAATTAATATTCGATTGTAAATTAGAAAAACAATTAAATTAATTAATTAATTTTTATTTATTTTATAAATCTTTAATCATTTTAAATTAATAATTTACATCAACCGAACAATAAAATATTAATCACTTTCTGCATACATTTAAAATTCCTATTGTTACGTAATGAATTATCTATTACGTAACAAAATATTAATTATTACGAAATTGCGAAATAGATTAATATTATTATTATTGTTATTTTTTTAAAAAAAACACGTGATTAATTACAGTAAAAAATTTATCAATTTTACATTTAGAAAAAATCAAGGAAAAAAATTTTTTAACAATTTCTTCCCATTTAATTACGAATTTATTTAATTTAATTTCCATATTTAAATAAAAATAAATGAATTAAAATTAATATTATTTTTAAAAAGATTCGCTTAAAAGTATTTTTACATAAACTATAACAATTATTTTCGAAAAATTAAATATTTAATCTATAGGGAATTAAATAATAAATGTAATTTGTTATCATTAACAATAACTTTTAATTAATGTTCAGCTTTTATTGTTATTATTATCGTCGTTATTCTTTATTTAATTAAAAAATAAAATAATAATAATAATAATCCATATTTGTTTTTAAAAATGACTTTTTAAGTTATTTAATTACATTTCTGACTATTTAAAGAATCTGATAATGGAAAGATATAGAGGAAAACCAGTTAAAATTTTAATATATAATGTCAAAAGTTCTTAACATAATGAAAGTAATTAAGGTTTTAAACAGGGTAATGCATCAATTTAAAGAAAATAAGAATTTTTAAATTCCATTTATTTACTAAAATGTCATATGCACAGTCGATATTTCTTCTCTAACTTCTTTGTATGATGTATAAAGGCTCAGAACCTTATTTTTTTACCTTCTTTTTGCTTTTTTTAATGGAAACGAAAGTATTTCTGTAGCATAGGTAGTCTAAAGAAAGCTATTAAGTGACCCTGCTTTCTATCGATTGTAGGAAACGAAGAAAATCTCACGATTATCGATAGCTTTGGGATGACATCAACTAGTCAGCAGTGGTTATTGCAGAGCAAAGTTGAAGCATTCAATTGAAATGCTAACTGAGGAACAAGTCAATCGAATTGTGAAAGGCACAGGTGTTCTATGCACGCTGTATTTATTCCATATATTGATTCATTGATCTTAAATTATATCTAATATGTTTACTCCGAATTTAAATTTATCAATATACTTTCATTATTATTATTATTATTATTACTACAATAATATAAATCATGTAATAATTTTTTTAAAGTTATGTTTTAGTCTAGACGTTTTAAATTATTCTCGTAATAATTTATTAGAGTAATCTTAAAGTAAAAACTGTACTTTATCAGTGGTAATTGCATAGATTTGATTTTATTTTTACTTCGATATTTTATGGTAAATTGTGTTTAAAAGGTGATTTATTTTTAGTAAATTTAATTAATTAAAGCTTTATAAATTTCCTTTGCTTAATTAAAACCAGTTTTATGTAAATTAAATTTATTTTATTTTATTCCTATTCTTTGTAGTTCTACATATGCAATTTTTTTCTCATATTTTATTGTGTACTTTATATTTTTCTATATCTTTACGCTTTATTATATAATTTTATACTATGTTTTAATATATTACATCGCAAGATTTTTATATTTTTGCATTTATTAAATATTCCAATGCAACACTCTGCATTTTATTGCTATAAATTCATCCTGGATTCTTACAGATTAAACTGCAATTTTACGCATGTTTTGCACTTAATACTTTATTATTCACCTTTCATCAATAAATTATACAATTTAATTTTTATTTTCCGATACTTTACATACATTTTTTTTTCTAGTACGCTTAATTTAGTCTCTTTACAGTGCAGATAATTAAAATATGTATCCATTTTTTTTAGAAATTAAATAATAAATATATTAAATCGTTTATTCGTTTGCTTTTTAAGTCAGTTGACCCTATAATTAATTTCCTGTTTCTTTATTCTCGGCCGTGTATCAATCAGAAACTAACTTAATAGAGTAGTAATTAGCTAGTGACCAGAAATTTCCTACTGAGAGAGCGAGGGAAAAGAGGATAGAAATGTGTTTCCTGACAACTCTTTATCAATTAATTTAGAGAAACGTTTACGATTCTTTGATCTGATGAATGAAAAGAGAGGGAGCGACAACATCTTTTGAGAAATGAACGAATCTTTTATACAGTAAACGTGTACAAATGATCTATATTCCGCCAACTTTCTTAATTATTCAAAGTAATGATGATAATTATTTTATTTTATATTCATTATTATTCTATTATTGTATCATTAAAGATAATTTTTTTCGTAATTTGTTAAAGAAAAAAACTTGATAGATTCATTAATGACAAGGACAGGAAAAATAAAAACACGTAGGTGTTTAGTATAGTTAGAAGGACCTAAATCTTTTTAAAATTTAAATTTTATACAATTTTTTTCGTAATTTATCAATTTTTAATTACGTCTTTTTTTATTAAATTTGATATTTTTATTATATATTATAAAATTCTAACATAAACTCTTTGGATGTATCGATTTTCTAGCAATAAAAATAGCAATTATGCTAAGTGAAATTAAAGTTTGTAATTAGAAAAATAATATCATTGATATAAAACGAATAAAAAAACAATTTTCTTTGATTTTGTGGAGTTTATGATGTAAATTTTAGTTAACTTTTTAAATAAATTTAATTAAATTTTATGTATATTATATACAGTTTATCTCATAAAGTTCTGTATAGTTTATATACTGTTTATACCGCAATTCTGAGACTCGCTTGCTGCATTACATATATACAAACATACATATATACATGATATGTGTATATATATATATATATATATATATATATATATATATATATATATTTATATCAAATATATATAAGAGTATACGTGATATATATACTTATCATCACGAATTTTCCTAAAATTGGGAATGATATGAATGCATGATGTATGTATAAGTGATTGTGATGCTATGTTTGTATATATTTATATGTATGCTGTATATAATATAAACTCTTGTTAATTTTATTTATAAATTTTTAAGAATTAAAAAAAATACTAGAGATAAATTTATTAAATTCTAAAAAATCAAAACATTAATTCTATTTTTATTTTATAAAATTTTATATTGATTTTTTAAGTTTTAAAATATTTTCTTATTTTATAATTTATATAATTTAATTTTTTAATTACGCTTAAATATTTATACATTTTTCTTGTTAAATATTAATATTTTATTATGTAAAAATGTATTAAAATTTCACATTTAAAATAATAAAAAAATTTAAATATTTTTATAAAAAATCTTTATCATAATCACCATTATCAATAAAAAAAAAATTGAATTATCGTTAAAATTTAATTCTATTTAATACGAATTTAATTATCATATATATTATTTATTAATGAATTATTTTCCAAATTAAATTGGCTTATTTTCTTATAATTTTAAAAAGTTTCTTTCATTCTAATGATGTTTTTATTCACAAAAGAAGTGAAATCTAGAAGAAGATTGAAGTCTAACAGGAGAAAAAAAGGAGAAAGATGCAGTCTATTGTAGGATTTCAGCTCACTTTTTCTTCATTCACTCACCAATATATTCTTTGATAGCAAAATAGGATAGAAAACGAAAGGAAAATTTCGTGTATATAAAGAAAAAATGTGATTTAATCACGTTAAAAAATCGTAAAAAATTTTCTAGAATCAATGATATAGTTTAAGAAACTCATTATATTCTTATAATGATGATAGTACCAATCAAAACAATCAAGATTTATGATAGTGAAGATAATAAAGTGGATGATTTATTATTTTCACATGCATAAATCCACCTATTGAATTCGAATTTTGGATAACAAATTACTTTAAGGATTTATAAATTTTCATTAAATTCATGAAAAGCAACATGTTATATATATATATATATATATATTTTTATAGACTAGTCCAAAAATCAGTTAATCGAATTAAAAATTAAGGACTATTAAACTACTTTTTGACCATCCTTATATACATTTACATGTAAAAAATTGTTTTAAATCAATTTAATTATACTCCTTTTAATTTTGGCCCTCTCTTTAAATATTTAAAAGCCATTATTTTAAGTTAATTTAAGTGAATTTTACTCTTTTCTGTGCGCATGTATATTAACTTTTAATGGTGATATTGTGTATTGTAAGAGAAAAATTAGATATAAATTTTGTATTTTTTTTTAATTTAAAAAAAAAACATATGTATGAATTAAAGAAAGTTGAATTTTTATTATTAAATTTTTTTTAAAGTAACTAAAGCTTTAGGGTACTGTCAATAAAACATTAAATAATGTTACAGAAAATACCTCGAAGGAACAGAAGGCAAAGAAATTATCTGGATATTAATGACTTAGATTGTAAGCTTTCTCTAACTTGACAGATTGCTGTTGAGTTTGTAAGATGTAAAAAGAAGGGGGAAAGGAAAGTAATATAAAAAGAGATTAAGTCGAAGTAGTAATTGCAACTTTATCTAGGATTATACGAAAAATACACTTTAAGTAATACATTCTATATTTAACAAATGACGAAAACGAATTCACTCTGGGTATTACGATAATTGATATTTAAGAATTTAGTTGAACGATCAATAATCATTTAGCATGATTATCCTTTAAGGTGATCTTGACACAAATCACTTTTTGGAGACCAAATCCAAATTAATTATAATTATTAAAGACTTTAATTAATTTTACATAATTTTTATCGATTCGAACAGAAAATAATTTTATTTTATTATTATTATTTTTAAATAATAATAACAACAATAATAAATTTTAATAATTAAAAATTCAGAACGATTTAAAATCTTTATAATGTTTTTTTTTTTTTCTATTTCTAAATGTTTCTTTGTAACGCAATTAAATAAGACTTCTTTCAATATATTTTTTATTGAAAAACTGAAAGGAAGAGGGGGAAGAATCTCATTTAATACGAAACAAACTGTAAAAATTCCCCGAGTAATAAATATATTGAATGCTTTCTCTTTAAGGATAATGCATATATTTGTGAATTATTTTTCCGCATTTATCAACCGATCTCTTAAATAAACAAATATATAAATAAATAAATAAATAATATATATATATATATTATATATACTTTTACTCGGGGCAATGTTAAGTTCAAACAACTGATTGTTTCTTTCTCAATCCTGTTCCTGGGCACAAGCGATAAAAAAGCTTCGGTTCGTTACACATTTCCGTTACATCTACCTGTTTTGGTGAAGAAAGCGAAGAAAAAAAATAAGGAGGGAAAAAAAGGTATAAAAGGGAAAAACAGGTGATTTCCGCAGAAGAAAGATACAAAGAAAAAAATATATATATAACTTAGAGAAAACGAGGAACAGCAACAATAAGAAAAGTAACTGGTCATCCGTCAAGTATCACGAAAGTAAAAACTAAAACGAAAGGTTGTCAGGCGGAACTGATACCTGCTGGGACATTGCTGCAGTTGCTTAAGTTGCAAAAGAACATTCTCATATAAGAACTTGTCTACTTGTTTCAAAAACGTAATAGGAAGAAAATAGGTAAGTCTTTCCCCCTTTTCGTATCTTTAGGTTCTTGTCTTGTCACTAATACTTTTCCCGCAAGGATGATGGATAGAGTTGAAGAAGTCGTCAGGTCTTCATTCTTTCAGTACAGTTAAAATAGTGTAGTTTCGTACAGAGTGATTACAACTTTGATAGATGGACAATGTCACGAAACCTATAATTTGTTTGATTGTTCCGACTTCTGCCTTATGATACGTGATTAGAAAATGTGTCATATAAAGTATATGAGTAAAGAGATAATTCGTTTTATGAAAAAAAGTAAAAGTTCGGTAAAAGTTTAGTTTTTAAAAAAAGTATATATTATTATTGTTTTTTTTTTTCTAATATAACTTAGTCGAGTTTAATAGAAGTAAAAAGATTAATGAGAAATCTAGATTGAACTGTATTTTTTTATATAATAAAGTTAGTACAAAATTTCATACAATAAAGAAAAAAAAATAAATGAAGTTATTATATTGGAAGTCAAAAAGTAAAAGTTTCTTGAGTATCGCATTGACAGGTGAAACGGATTTTTAATTTGTTTTCTGACAGGAAAGGTGAACTTCAAGGAGAAAAATAGACGAAATAAATCTTGATTGATTTCTGTGTATTTCAACTTATGAAATGTACGCAATTAACGCATTTTTTATTGTTGAAATGTACAAAAAAATCGAGTTTCTTTCATTGTTAGACGGTAACCGATTATTTTACCAATCGATATTTGAAATATACACACGTGAAACTGAAAACATAGCGATGTATATAAGCAATTATGGTTAGAAGAATAGGAAAAAGAAGAACTCGTAGTGTGTAGGAGCGCCGGTACCGCACTCTGACGGCAGACCGACTAAGCCCTACGATCAATACATAAGACTCGAGCTGTGCACCAGTTCCATCCACATACACAGAGACAGTTAACGCGTAAGGTTGGCAATGTTGTGTTCAGGGACCTTATATAGTGTTTTCTTACGACACAATTCTAATCTCGATTAATATATGGGAATATTATACAAACTGTGACATCTTGTATATTTAAGGTGACAATACGGTGTTGTCCCCCCTTTATAATGGCTGCTATTTGGATGGTAATCTGGTGCCTTGTCACTATGACGGATCTTACAAAAGGTGAGTGATTTTATTCCCGCGGAATATGCTAATGAGTTAACTTTCGGATGCTCTTTCCGGATGTTCCGTGTTAAGTTCGAAAATATGGAAAAAAGCGCAAATTGAAGAAGTTTGTATCGCGTGTTGTTTTTTTTTCGCTTCACTCCTTTCTTTCGCTTTATGTTTTTATGTTGACGTTTGTTAGAAGCACCCGGAGTCATCTCCATAAAGACCACTGGAGGGAGCCCCGTTCTCGTCCATAAACCGTCTTTTGATGACGGTTTTGTGAGAAGACCGCGCAGGACACCTAATAAAATCTATACCTTGTAGTCCGGTGATAAGACTAGAGGCGACAGAACTTCGGTCGTTATTTATGACGATATATTGTCCGTGTCGTAGTTAGCTACTATAAATATAGACCAAGATGATGAGAATGTTATTATTGTTTGCATCTCGCCATGCAATTTCAAAGCATCGAATTGCTATTAATAAGGTAATTTATTGTCTACTTACGAGACGTTCGCGTGACTCGAAAGACTAAACGTTTTCGCAACTTTCGATACAATTGATGTATAAGTAATGTCAACGCCTTGTCTTGTCTTGTTCTCAGTTAAAATACCATTAGTAAGTCATTTCGGGATGTCTGCAGAAAATCCTCCTGGAATCATTTCCTGTGCTAAAGTCTTCATCTTATCCCATAGAGGGCTTACTCCCCTTAATCCTATCTTCATCTCATGCTTTCATTCCGCTTCCAAAAGAGCCCAGTGAATTTCTTTTCCGGACGACAAATGGTCACCAAGTTGTGGCGCTGCCGTTTCACTCAATGACATACACTTGGGAGTTGCTTCGGACTTAGAGTGAGTCAAGCATGCACTTTGCAACATCTGCTTTTCTTACATAACAAATTTCCTTCTTTCTTAAATTTGTAACAGTCATTGACCTTCCTATACAAATTAATAAACTTTTTCATATGTTATTATTACTATTATTATTATTATACTTTACACGTTTTTAATTAAAGTTAAACGGGTATATTTTAAACTTTTTAAAGCATATTTATTTATTTATTTTAATAATATTAAAAATCTTGAAGATTCACCCTCATTTACAAACGAATAAATTAAATTTGATTACCTGTTAAGCGTTTTATAAAAATCGCTTGAAGCTTTTATCCATGGGATGTATCTTAAGAAAAACAATTGGTTATTGATATAAAAATATGTATCGAAAATAGAAAAAATTGTACTATTGTGAATTTTTGGATGGGGTTTGTTTCGAGCTTGTTAAAACTTTCTCTTTGCTTGAGATCAATAAACTTAGCTGCTGTATCGTCAGAAACACCACAAAGTATGTTCGATAGAATCTTGTTAGACAGACCGCTGCGACATCTAGCAGGACTAATTAGAATAAAGAAAGAAGATAAACCAAGTCTTCTGCTATTCATTTCTACTTTGTGGACACCGAAAACAATAGACAGTCTTGTTTGGTTTCTTTTTGTAGCATTATATATAATTGGATTACAATCGCAGTTATGTTTCCTTTTTTCAAACTGATTTGATATATACTTTTTTCCCCTTAATCAGTAGCAGTTGTCGAAAGATCTATACAATTTCTACGATTTTTTTTTAATTATTTAGATATGATAATACTTATTTATCACAACGTCATTATTTACTAGCATTTAATATTCTTTCAAATATGTTGATATTATTTAGGAAATTAGAAATTAACATTCAGTAATACTTAGAAATGAGATAAATAAGAAATGAAGCAATTAACCCTTTCCTTAATATCGTGTTTATGAGAAAATTAACAAATTTAATCCATTTTTACTAGAAAATAACACGTGTTTTATTTAAAATTGATGAAATTATGAGACACGTGAGTATGTAAAAGAAATAACAATGAGAAATAAACATATTTTCTGGACATTGTTGTAATTTACAACGAAGATTAATTTAATCTATTTCACTAGAAATTAACACGTGTTTTACTTGAAATTGACGAAATTTTAAGTTACACGAATGTGTAAATTTATAACAATGAGAAATAAACATACTTTTAGAACATTGTTACACACGACATTGTTACGACAATTTTTATGAATGAGTAATATATAGAGCGTAGTAAATTGACGACTTTTTTCAACACGTGACGTGCTTATTTATAGAAATTGAATATTGTTTTTTTATATTAATTAAATTAGTAACGTACAGCACGTGTTTCGAGCTATAAATCTCATTTATTTTAATGATATAAAATTTATTAAATGTATAATTTCGAAATTTTTAATTAATTAATTCATTAAGCGTATCGAAATTTCCTGTTGGGTGATAATAGATTTTTCAGTTATCGACAAAATTTAAAATAACGTATAAAAGGAAGTAATCGGATATTATTAATGGATACTTTGCACAATTCGATAATAGCTTTACGTGACGAAATGAGAGTTAGAAGGGTAATATATATAGCTAGATTGATTCACTTGTTTCTAACAAGCAACGAAAGAAAACAGATTGGATTGAATGAAGTACACGTCTCCGTCTACGAATGACCGATGGCATGCTGTCCCAATGACTGGATTAGCGACTTCGTGCCCATTGTTTGTTCATCTCATCGTTTGTTCCGTACCGTTGTCATCGATTCAGAGGGAGAGAGAGAGTATCCGTTGAGCTAACTTAATGGTGTTACAGCTGAAAGGTATTTCAACAGTAGATTCTGACACAAATGTGTCGTCACCGAGGCCAATCGTTGCTGCAGAAAATAAGAAAGGAAAAAAAAAACTATAGCCTGCCTTTTTTTCTATTAGAAATAACCCGTTTAGAAAACTTCGTTAGATAATGGAGTAAAATTTTTTGCGATTTTTCTTTCTTCTTTTCTTCCATTTTGCTTAAAGTATATCTAAATAGCTAACAGAGTAATTCAACATTGAATGTATTGAATGCAGATCGTGAACAATACGTTTTTTTACTGCTTAACAAAGTGAACAGAATGTTATTTTAACTTTACTGCAAGACGTATATCTTCTCGTTGATTGTGATGTAACTATAAAATTAACTAGATGTATTATTTCTTTACATTTATACATTAATTTAATTAAGAAACAATTAAAAAAATGCATTAATAAATTCATTAACAATTTAAATTCGAACGGTAATAAATTTGTTAACATTTTACTTAGTGATGTCTTCTTTTAATTAATGTCAAAGAGAAAGAATTCAGTACAACTAATAAGTTGATCATTGGTAGTATACATGTATATATTAATTTAATTTATTTAATTAGAATCTTTAACTTTTCTTAATGAAGTTGTTTGATGCGGAAATTATTTATCATCTTCTTCTTTAGTTACTTTTCCACGCTAAATAGCAAATTTTATAAACACGAAAATTGGCTTGAAAATTATTAATAGTATTATCATTAAATTTAGATGAATTTAATTATAATATCTGAAATTTTTGTATGCGTAAAAGTTGAGATTTTTACCAGTTTAGTTATAGTTTCTATCGAAAATTTCTATGAATAAACGTTCATTGGTAATTTTATGTTATCAATCATTGACTATGACATATATCAATATAATTACAATATTGAACAAAATGATTTGCATTATCGAGTAGTTAAACTGTACATTAAACTAAAAATAACAAATTTCCTCGTTGATAATGGTTATTTTATTTTAATGAATGAATGAATATACTTAATACTTTTTTTTAAAAAAGAAATATCTATATAAGTTTTATTCGAATGAAATTAAATCGAAAGTATTTTAAATAAATACAAATTAATTGGTGATAAATATAGAATGTTCTAAGCTATTTTAAAATCTCTTTTCTATACATCAAACAAAACATTCATTACGTTTATATATATATAGGAAATGTCAAATCAAACAATGGAGAGCTAAAATTTCGATCGTAAAATCAACATTGAAAGTCACAAGGGACAATTTCACTTACATTAAAATGTAGATTTTTAGAAAATATATTCAATCTAACACAAAATTTATTCTGTTTTAGTCATTTTTAACATATTTCTCATTTGTTTATCTCTCGTTTTCCGTATCCAATATAATAATAATAAAAAATATATATATATATACAATTCTTATGGGCGTAAACCTCATTTGTTGCTACAATGTAATTTTTTAAAAACATATTTATTTTTTTTTAGCAGTAACACCTTTGATTAAATTGCTCAATTCAAAGAACACATGCAGTAACACTAATGGTTAACACTTCGGACAGCTTGTTTTTCTTTCTGTCACGAAATTTCGACATTCGAATTCCCGACGAACATTTTATGGCTTGTTTTATATATATGGTCACGTACATCGTTTCAGAACTTCTGTTCTATACTCTATCCGAAAAGGTCATTAGTTATCCTAGCTGAAACGCAGCATTTCCTTGTTTCAATTGCTTTTTAAACTTCCTGAAATCATCACTTTTCCTCCTGAGCGGTTCGATGTCTCAGGACTTCTGTCTGTTTGCGCAATTATAGCCATCATTCACTTTTTTCCTGACGTGTATAAATTTTCTTTATACAACTTTTTAAAAAGAAAAAAACAGTATATGTATCAGAAAGGAATTTTTATCTAGTAAAAATTTAAAAAAAAGACATTTTTTAAGTAAAGAAAGACAGCTTTACTTACCAATTGCTGAAAGTAATCTTCACCTTTCATATTACAAACTATCCTTTAAACACTTTGCTCTTTCTACTTCAACTGGAAACGATCTTATAAAATGGAGAGTTAGGCTGAAAGCAATTTTTATTTTATTTTATTCTTATTATTATTTATCACTTAAGTGAAATTTAAAAAAAATAAAATAAAATAATTGAATTTTATAGATAATAATATTAATTTTCTTTTGCTGTCACGCCATTAAAAATGCATAATAAAAATATTAAATTACTTAGTGATAAAATTAAGAGTTTGATAGTGTTTCTAACATTGAACTCTCGATATTGGTGTTTTAATATTATAGAAAATGTAAACATTTAAGAGATAATATATGATATTTCTTTACAATTTTATTATATAATAAAACCAATAATATATAAAATTTTTCGCAGTTATATTCCCGAATTTCAACTTATATCCATGAATTACAACTTAGTAAGCATATAAATGTATACATTTATTATTAGAAATTATAATATATCAAAATATTAATAATATTATTAGGTAAAGGAATAGAAATTCTTGTTAATATTTACGATTTTGGTATTATATTTACGGTTGATAGAGTGTATATTTGCTAGGTTCTTACAAGATGCAGTTCGGATGGTTTCCTTTTTCTCCTCAACATCACCTTCTTATAATAACGTTGCTTCCTACCATAACCTATGTCGTTCGTTCCAGTTTTATGTCTGCTTCTTGGCTTTAAGTCACTGACCTTTAAGATTTTGAAAATCTGTATTTTTCTTTTCTTACGTAAATAGAAAATAACATATATATTATTTTCTTTTTTAAGAAAATAAATAGTTTTACTATTTTAAATTAAAAATAAAATATATATTTCTATATTAAACATTTCATTTTTATCATAAATGTTTAAAATACAATTGTTTTAGTTAGTTAGTTATAATTATATATATATATATATATATATATATATATATAAACTAAATAATATAATAAATATAAAAACTAAATATATATTTCAAATATATTTAAAAAAGTCTAAAGTAAATAAATTACATAAATATTGCCTATTTTTGTACATTAATTACAAGTAAAATGCTGAGATGTATATACAAAATTTGTATATTACACTTAAAAAATTTATTTTTTCTGTTATTTATAATTAAGTTATAGACATAAAACTAAATTAAAACCTAAAT
Source organism: Centruroides vittatus (assembly GCF_030686945.1). Taxonomy (NCBI): domain Eukaryota; kingdom Metazoa; phylum Arthropoda; class Arachnida; order Scorpiones; family Buthidae; genus Centruroides; species Centruroides vittatus. Next base: position 3,339,393 of record NW_027122474.1, on the reverse strand, counting down.
AAAATATATAAATTTATTTAAAATACAAAAATTCATTAAATATTTCGTATTTTATCAGCACAAAATACAAGAATATGAAATGTTAATCATGTTTATGATGAAATACATTCATCTTCTTATCTTTAACTCATATTTCTCCTGTTTTTTTACAAGTGAATATCGCAATTTTTTTTTAAAGTCGCAGGCAATAAATACGTTGAAAAAGCTCGTGCAGTTTCTTTTACAATAAAAAATAACAAGTTGTAGAATTTTATTGTAGGAAAAAAAAACAAAATAAACTTAATTTATGTACTACAAGACCAAATTTGAAATAAAAAATTGGCTATTACGATATGACATAACATATGCATTAAGAAATATTTTAGAAGATGCGAACAGATTGAAAATTCTGTTATATAGAAAGAATATCTTTAGTAAATATATAAAACAGTTTACTTTCAAATGCAAAATATTCCATATTTTGTATGTACAATATATTTTGAATTATTACATTTTAAAGTTCTTGCCATTCAACTCGAATGCATAATATTATATAAACATTTCGTTTCTTTGTACGTTACGGTTATATTTTTTTATATTTTAAAAATTTCTATATACGAATAGAAACTTATAAATGTTAAATATATATTTATGAATTTTATATAATATAAATAGCAAACGTTTTAACTTACTTTATAAAGTTTTTAAGAGTAAGAAATTAGTTTTATTATAGCTAAACGACTTTTTATGCTTTTACTGTTGGCTAATGTACTTTCTAGAATCTTGTAAATCTTTATTTACTTAATTATTTATTTTTGTAGAGGCATTTATATAGTTATCAACTTAGACTTTCTTCTATAAACTCTAAAGGCACTAATGGCTTGTGCGTCAATAAATACCAATCAAGATTTAAAATTAAAAATTTCTACTTTTATATATTATAAAAATTACTTTATTACTCGTTTTATTAAAATATTAAGTCGTGTAAAATTTTTATTAATTTTTAACGAATTTTATAGAGAGAGAGAAAGGTTACAAAATTGCATAGGAAACTGCTACTAAAGTGCTTACTATAGACTTAAAATGTAAAATATACATAATTTGGTTAATAAAATATGTAAAAAGTAATATTAAGTAAGTAATTTGCATATAAAACTGCTAATTTTTTTATAAAATTAAATAAACATAGCTTTAATATAGATGAATATTCGTAGATTATGAGTATATTAAAAACTGTATACTACAGTAAATAAAATATAAGAATTTGATTAATAAAACGGTTAAAAATAATAATAATAAATAGATAATTAATATATAAGATGTTGACTTTTATAAAATTAAATAAACATAACTGAAAAACTTGTTAATAATTCTATATTCTTTATATCTATAAGGCAATGACAATAGTCAAGTATCACCTCCTCCTTTAAGAGAACAATAAAAGTAACAATTTCTCGATAAAATAAAACAGAAAATAAGAAAACAGCATAGAAAATATACGTGAAATTATTTTAAAATATTAAAAAAATGTATTTTCTAAACAAGAAATCAGTGTAAAAAATTTGTAAAAAAAAAAAAAAAATAAAGTTTATACAATCTTTAAAACTTTAAAATATTTATCCTTATATATTTTCCAAAAGGTAGAGATTGTTACTGTTATTGACATTCGTAAATCACAAAGTGAAATTTCTCTATAAATTTTCTTCCTTTTTTTTTTCCTCTTTTCTTATTTATTCTTTGTACTTTGTTGTCAGATTTTGTTTTAACATTTGAAAAAGAGTGATTGACATTTTGTAAAAGGAAAACAAAACTCGAAATTTGGCAACATTTCGTGCCTCTAGCGACTAGAATAACAGAAGTACTGTTACTACTAGTAGTTGCAGTGATGAAAAATAAAATAAAATAAAATAAAAAACAGAAATATATGCGAATATATATAGGAATATCTATATACGTGAGCAACTGAAGATAAATATCGAAATATTCAAAGTATCATCTTGTACTGTACATAAATGAATATATCCGTGTTATAAGTTGTTATAAATTCGTTTCAAGTTCAAGTCTGTAATGGCGATTATAGAGTAGAAAACTTGCCTTAAACTTTTAAATAATTTACTGTACTTTTGTAGTATTAAAACATATTTTTATACAGTTTAGAGGAAAAATAAAATGAAAAGCTGCAAATACTTAATAAAGAGATAAAAATTAAATAACACAATCTTATTTACTTTACACTATTTCTTTCTTTTTTTTTTTTAAATTTTAACAGATAAAGTTAATATGATTGTTTTATTAAAAAATAAATTATTTAAACGTTTAAATAAATTGTAAAATTTCTTAAAATAGAAAGATAAATGTTTACAGATTAAATATATTTTATTGTCTTTTTTTTTCAAAAGAATGAGTAAATTCTTTTTATTGGTGAAAATAACTAACATTTAATTTTAAAAAAATTAAATAGTTTATTAAGTTTGTGAAAGTAAATTGCCCTATTTGATTGTGGACAGAAAGAATTTAAAAAGGAGAAATAATAAAAAAATAAAAAAATTGCAATAATAACCAGTAAAGCAGAACCTAATTATATTTTAATGGTGAATAATTTACAAAGATACCAAAAACTATTTTTCATTACAAATTTTATTTATTATTCTAGTAAATTACATATGGAAAAAAGTTATTTTTACTTAAAAAACATATCGAAAAAATTATAAAAAAGAAAAATACTTAATTTTAGTTTAAATATAAGTTAATTTATTTTTTAAAATATTTTTATAAAAATTAATAACAATAATAATTTTACAAGATTTATTTATAATTTATCATCGTCTTCTTCTAAATTTAAATCTTTAAAGGACTATTAATTTTTTTTAATAATTAAAAATATGCTTTAAACTTGCTTTGAAATTTAAGTTGATTTTTTAATAAATTTAATCGAATAATTATTAATTATTATGATTTATAATATATTTTTTAATAACATTTTACAAAATTAATTAATTAATTTCTGAAATTGATTTATTAGTTTGATTTTTAATCTGTTATAAGCTGATTATTACGTAAGCAATTAGAATTGTTACGTTATAAAGAAAAACTGTTGATTTCACAGAATTTAATTATGGTGACGTCTTATAAATTAAAATATTTCAAATGTGATTAAATTTTTTATCAGATATTAAAATATTCTTTATTATTATTATTACTATTATTAATTTTTTAAAAATGTTTATTACTTAAAAATTGATAAAATTCATTCAATGATTTTGTATTTAAATTTTTATAAATGAATGGCATGTTAAGATATTTTTAAAGAATAATACAACACAATTGAAAAGATATAAAGGAAAGAAAGGAAAAAATAATAATAAAACATGAATGGATTGTCGAAAACATCAGATACATGCTACTAAAGAATGTGATGTGCTAGAGCTTTTTATGAGGAATTTTATGAATAATAAGGAATTTCAATTGCTTGACGGATAGATTTAACTCATAAAAGATCAAAAAAACTTATCATTTTTAATCTGAATTCAAATAAATTTTATTATTTAATAATTTAAATACGATTTGCTACTAATTTACATTCAGTAGCTGCATAATTTATTTTTATAAAAGTGTATTAAAAATTCGTTTCAGAAAGATTCTTTCGTATTTAAATCGTATCTTTTGTTATTATTATTGTTAAAATAAGAATTTTTTTCCTCTCTTGACACTATCTAACTACCGTAATTTAACCTTCTAATATGATTAGAATTATTTTATTATTTTTTTCCCTTCTCTTTTTCTCTATTTTAACAGTTTACTTTCTGCAATGTGGTAAGTTGCTTGCACCATTAAACCTCAATCACTAGTATTGCACTATTAAAGAAGGTTAAGAAGTTTTAGAAAGTAAATTTTCTTGATAATTTTTACACTTACTGTTGCTAAATAAAAGTTTCTAACACGAAATCCTAACGAATAATTGAATATAAAAGTCTTCTCCCTTAATTTTCTTCTTATAAATTTACATTTTTAAATTATATTTTCCTTATTGACAGGCTAATTTTTTTTTTCTTTTTTAAAGGAGATTGAATATAAATTTTAACTTAAAATTCTTTCAATCGATTTCTATAATGAAGTACCCAGAACTTTTGATAGAGCTAGCAGAATTAATTTATTGTCAAGTGTCCATACAGGATGTTGGGCAGCTTCGACCTTCTGTCATGTAATTACCACTATGAATGCAATCGCTGAAATTCCCGAATCTCATTTTTGAATATAAAAATTATCTATCGATTATTTGTAGGAAGAGCAGTTCATTTCTCTTGGATTAAAACGAAAATTTGATTAGATAATTATGTTTAAAATTATTTAAAGTAATAATAATAATAGGGGAAAAAATTACATTGCAACAGTTGCGTGTTTATTATATATAAATAAAATTGAAAAAAAATGTATTTTTTTATATTTATATTATCGTAAAAAGTATTAGAAGTATTTGTGTAAGATGTGAATGTCGATACTGCTTGTGACTTAGGTTATATATCATGTTTTCTTGATCATAATTCAAGTTTGTTGCATGAAATATGGTCAAGCATTGGTGCCATATATCTTAAATCTATATGACATATATACTGAGAATTTGGACTTTTTATGATAATTATTTTCTATAAACTAATACTAAAAAGATTAAAATTTAATAATAAAATAAAATTATACTACATTTCTTTAATGATTTTACATGTTTAAAGCCAATTAAATTGTAATAAAATAACTTATTTTATTTATTAAAAAAAAGGAGGAAGAAGTCATTGCAAATAGGTAAAGTTGTTTTTATAAAAAAAATAAATAAAAACTTGAGGTGGAAATATATAAGAAGTCAAGAGTTTGATCCTTAAAATCGATATGGAAATTTTGAGAAAAGAAGAATAATGTAGGTTGAGAGAAACTATAGAAGATCCAATATCCAAAATAATTTTTGTTGTATACAACTTCAGAAAATTACATAAATAAATAGAACATACCAGGAAGAAAAAAATTATGTTATCTTATTTCTTTGCAATATTTATAAACTGTTTGTAGCCATGTTTTCTTGCTTAAAAAAAAGAAAACATATGCAAAATTAAAAGAAGAATAAAAGTTTAAATGGACGGTAAAAGAAGATGAAGAAAACGGATCATGTTGAAAATTGAGATGGAAGAAAAAAAAACGTAACATTGTAAAAATAAAGCTATCATCTTCATATTTAATGCTATTATTATTATTATATAAATCGATCTTCTACAGGAGAGTATTACTTTTTTTCATACATTCATTATTGAAAGTTAAGATGAGAAGATATCTGGATCTGATGATGAAATATTGATGATGTTGGATGCTGTTTTCGAATCGATATTACCCGATTCAAAGAATCTAAAAGTGTTTGTGGCGTGTATCTATTATTATCATTATTTTTTCCGTATAAAATTATCAAAAAATAATAGTTTTTTAAATTTAAAATTAAAATAAAATAATAATTATCATTTCCTTTCTTTAATTGAATTTAAATTACAGTACGCTCGTTAATTGAATTCGTATGTTTAATTATTAATAAAGTTTAATTATTTTTGTTTAAATCTTTAAGAATTTTACAGATTTTTTTTTCATTCTTAATTTTTCAAATTTTATTTATTAAATTTATTCATTTTGAATGGTATTTTAAAATTAATTTTTATGTTAAATAATGTAATTTTCTTTTAAAAATAAAATTTAATTAATTTAAAATTTTATAAGTTTAATTTAAAATATTATATTTTATTTTATTAATAAAGTTTATACATTTTAAATTTTATTACAGTATAGATTTATCATCTGTAAATCCACTTTAATTAAAGAATTCTTTCATTCATAAAGCAGTGTGTAAACTGTAAATATGTTTTATTTATTTATTTTTTTGGCTTTTTAATTATATTTTATTACAAAATTTTTTATTTAACTAACGAAAAGAAATATATATATATATAAAATAAATATTAAAGGAGACAAAAGAAACGTTCATCATAAGAAGTTTATTTGGAAAGTGTCGTTATCAGATGCAGTAACCACTACAAGGAGAATGTCGTGGAAACAGTAAAAGAAATCTTTGGATACAGAAAAGAAACGAAAGTAAAAGAGGGAGATTCAGAAAACTTAGGAGGAATTGTTTGAGAGATCGAGACACTTGGCATCGTCACTACGTCTATCACTCTGCCATCTCCCAACACAAGAGATTGAAGCTGTGCAACCTCTAGGGAACCCCTTTGATTTGAAGTTTACCTACAGATAATTTTTTTTAAAGTAGTATTTAGCTCCAACCATCGTTTAAAACTTCAAATATCTTTAAATATAAGAGGAAAAATATTAAATTTATAAACTGTGATTTTGGAGATTATTTTTTTATATATTAGTTTTTTTTATATATTATGTGCAATATATTTTCAGGAAAAATGTTGATTTAGCTCTTCTTTTCCGTATATATATATATATTGTAGGTTACAAATCGAATTGTCATATAAATAGAATCGTTGCTGAGTGAAGTCGGTTGTTGTCTACACCAAAATTCATGTTTCTTTTTCTCCTTGAGTTATGACTACTTCATTTTATTCTTCTTATTATTTCATATTAAAATTTCTATTTTTTTTAAACTCACTTCTTTCTTTTAGTAAATATTTATCTTTTAAAGTACGTAATTAAAAAATTTGTTTTTGTATTTTATCAAAGTTGAATTAAAAAGTTTAGCTAATTGAGAATTGCTGTTTGAATTCTGAAGTAAAAGAAAAATTAAAGAAAAAAAAGTTATTTTAGAAGAATGTAAAACGAAAGAAACGATGTTTAAATGTAAGGAAATCGTAAATAAAACGTTGAATTTAATGGAAACAAAAAGCATTAAAATTAAACTAAAGAAAACAGAAGTTAAACATAGTAAAGACGTATTTAAACTTAGTTATTAAAATGATATTTAAACACGATAAAGAAATACCGTCGGTAAAACATAATTAAATAGTTTAATATATTTTTTAATTAAAAAAAATATTTTAAGAAATTTTCTTTTAAGAATAATTTTAATTTATATATTGATCTTGGTGTTCCAGCAGTAGCAGTATCATATTCTTAAGAAGAAGCTGCTGCTACTGATGAAACACGCAGATGATAACCACTTAATAGATTCCTAATAATGTTTTAACTGTATCGTAAGGTAAAATTTTATAGAAAAATCCAAAAATTTCAATAGGAATTAGGTAAAAATAGTCATAAATTCTTTTAACCTAAAGGTGAATTTATTACAAAAAATGGGGCTTTCTTAAGAACGAATGAGAAACATCGTTATATACTCCAATGTCTCATTATTCTCTAACACTGAAAGCAACCCTAGAGAATCGAATTCAATTTGACGGGCGGTCACGAATCAGTCTGAACAAAATAGCTGTGCACTATCCATGACACGCACCATACGAAATGGTTTCTGAATTTTCTAGATCACGTCGTGCATCTAATAGATCTAAAAAATACAAGAATATACGAATTTCAGCTAAATTCTGTGTAGTTATGTGCAAAATGCTTTCATAACTAAATGCAATTTTTATTTATATAAAGATAGAATTTCATAACATACATTTCTCTATAGGTTCTATCAATATACACTAACATATCGTTGATATATATAGAAAAATACTAAGAAGATATAAATATTTATAATCGATATTTTATAAAATTTATAGTGTATTATATATAGTTTATAATAGTTAATTAATATTTATAAAAAAACTGATGAAGATGCTACAAGCAGGATAATTTAAAAACAATCCAATTACATTATTCTTTATAAAAAAATAACATATTTAAATAATAAAAAAACTTTTATAAGTTTAAAAAATATTTTATAAGTTAAACAATTAATTATTAATTTGTATTTAATCAGTGTAAAAGTAAATAAAATAATATAAGATTTTTATTAAATTATAAATTAAGTAACGAAATAAAAATTAAGAAATATTTTTATAATATAATATATACGGTTTAATTTAATTTTATATATAAAAATACGATAAAATTAATATAAGCGAGTACAAAATATATTTTAAAAATTTTTATAATTATTTTTTTCTTATTTTACAAAAAGAAATGTAAGTAAGAAAATTAAAAATAGAGAATATTAAATTATATTAGAATAATTTAAAACATTTAATAATGTAAAACGCCTTCATATAATTAAGTACAATATACACAAAAACATAGACTTAATATATTATAAAAAATATATATATAAATTTTATACAGAATGGTTCACAAGTCTGATTTGTTCACGTGTTTTCCGGATAATTGTGAATATAAGTTATAAATTGAGTTTAAAACAACGTGAAAACAATATAAAAACGTAATTAAGTATTTAAATAAGAGCAATTAAGTCCTTACAACTGTAAACTGAACATTGTCTACACTGTATATTAATATTTTAATACAATATTAATATATTAAATCATAAATTTAAATAAAAAATCAATTTTAATAAATTATTATAAAATCATAATTAATTATGTAAAGATAAAATTTGTTTATTTATAAAATTAACTTATTTTATTATATTTTTCTATATTTTTATTTTAAAAAAATATAGATTTATTTATAGATGAAATGTATATTTATATTATTTGTTCGCAAATAGATTTGATTATAATAAAGTAAATATAAATTTTATTATCTAAATGTAACTTATACTTTTATTTTATTTATTTTCTTTTGTATTTTAATCCTTATAACAGAAAATTCCTAATTTTTTCAATTATTTTGTAAGTAATATAATGCATTATCTAAACTAAAAACATCAAAGAAAATATAAAAGTAAAGGAAAAATAACAAATAAAACAGCCTGTAGCAAAATATACATCGTCTATTATGCAATATTTTGGATTATATTAGAAAATAAATCATAATAAAACAAAAGGAATAAAATTTACGATTCCATTATAATAAAAATACACTACAAAATGTACTTTATACATCTCCTTACGACTTTTTCGTTCAACCTGTAGATCGCGTTCTTCCATTACAATAAAAAATAAATAGTAAATTTAAAAAGGTTGAGGAATTAAATTTTAGAATATGCAACTAGTTTTTTTTTAAGCCACTATTTTAATTCTCTTTGAAAATTTCTTAATGTATAATCATTAGAAAATATCTTGTGAATTGAATCGGAAAAATTCCCTTTATCTATGATAATTAGAATATTTTAAAAAATTCAAATATTTTCGTAAATAAAGAAAACATCATACCGCTACATTAAACATGTAAAAAAATTATAATATAAATTGATTGTTTTATACTATAAAATAGGAATAGAAACAGAAACATATTAGCGATTAAATAAATTGCAGATAATTAACTTAATCGGGATTATAGACTAGTAAATTTTGTTTAATTAACAGATTATTTATTTTAATTTTGATTATATATATATAATATAATATAACTCTATTAATTAATAGAGTCAAATTAAAGGAAACTTTATTTTTCTACTTCATTAATTAATACCTGTTGCTTAATTCTTAAAAAAGAAAATGCATTATAAAAGCCTACACGCCAGATAATAATTATTATTTTTTGCATAATTGATTGATTAATCCCCATTTTTTTAATGGCTAATTAACAAAGTAAACGTTATTTTCACTTTATAATAAAGTTTACCCTTTTTACTTCTTCCTTCTTTGATTTTTTTTAAATAAAAAATAAAATCTGGAAAAATAAAAATAAAAAAAATATACCTTAAAACTGTTGAATAATTTATTTATTATTTTTATTCCTCGTAACTTCTTACATTCCTCATAAATTTTGTATTTTTATATATAATATAAACGACGTTTCCTCGTGTTAAATTGGCTTAGATTGTTATTTATTCTTAATTTTTCAAGTGTTTAAATGTTAGAAGTTATCTGGTTTATGTTTTTCAGGTTGTGGAAGAGGAGGGTTGAAAGAATTTTTAGTAAAGACCAACCGAAAATATCGACACGGTTGGGTAATTCAATATCAAACATTCCACTAAAGGTCGAAGTGCATGTAAACTGTGTTGTTAATGACCCTGGTCACTGTACTTTACAGCAAAGTGGCGAACCGAAGGAATATTAATGGCCTCATTAAATACCCTCGGATGGACATAGGAAAGGCGTTGATCTGTCTCATTTGCTGTCACAGTGCACTGACACATTTTCAACCTTGTTTTTTTTTTCTTTAATTTTTTTTTTATTTAACTTTAAGAAAACCCTGTGTTTTCTTGCAACAAAGAAATATTATTAAATCAACGTCTAAACTACAAACTTTTAATACGATTAAAACCACGTAAACACGGTTAAATTTTCTTGATTTTTTTTTCTACTTTTAGATAGGAAAAAAGTTTAGAGGGGGTGTTTTTTTCCCCTGAAGACAAAAATAAATAAAATAAAAAAGGTTTTGCTTGATGATTAATAGTGACTTTTAACTTACTAAAAAATGGGGAGGTTTTATCTAAGATTTAATTATTCAATTTTTATAAAGTTTGTGAATTTTTTAATGCTTTCTCATTGAAATATTTTAAGACTTTAATGTTTAAATTAATTTAATTTTATTTGAATTTTTTTAAAGACGTTTTTATTGCTTTATAAACCCTAAGTTTTTTCTTTTACATAATTGTATAAGTTTAATGTGATTTATGTACTTTAAAATCATTCGATATGTATTATTATATGCAATATTTTATAACGAAAAAAGAGTCATTTTATTGTATAAAAATCCACGCATCTAACCTTATATCAATATAAAAATTATATTTAATTATGTAACGAATCATTAAACATTATATAATAATCTTTCAGTTGTATACAAAAGAAAAAATTAAAAAAATAAGACGAAAATTATAGATTTATATTATTAAAAAATCAATTTATTTATCATAAAACAGGAGCACGAAGCGTATACAATTATTCATATTTATGTAGAATCATTTGTATATTATTTAAAGAAAAATTCACATAAATTTTCGTAGGAAAAAAATCTCGTTTCTGGATTAAGTTAAATAGCATCATCTAATATGCAACTCCACATCTTCACATACTTTACTTTTTAGTCTCTTAACGTAGATGGACTTTTCTAGTAGTGACACTTTACTACGAAATCAGTGACAATACTGTGACCTAGCTGGGGGCATTGTTAAATCCAGAAGAAGTTGGGTGAGAGGAAGATGGTATAGATGGAACTGATATCCAGACATCTGGCCTAAAGCAAGTTTAAAATCTAAATTCAACTCCACTGCTTCTATAACCCAAACTATGGAAGAAAAGGTTTAGGGGTGGCGTACAGACACTTAAAAAAACCTGTAAAAATAGAGAATAATCAAGATTAATCCCTTATATTTAAAGTATATAAATATTTTCTAAATAAATTTACTAAATTTTGCAGCATAGAAACTTACTTTGCTCCCCAGGCGTTAAGAATAAAATTAATTGAAGTTTCTAATACAAACACGTTAAATAGGAAGCTTTGAAAAGATAAAACAAAAAGAACATTTTATCAGATAATTGTTTTACAATTGAGAATTTCTAATGATAATTATTACATATAAATATTCTTTAAAGAAACTTTTACTTAAATTAATTGAACGAATGGAATTTTAATGATGGTATCACTCAAATAGGATTTTTAAACTATTTTAATTGTAAATAATTTAACAAAATAAAATTTCCTACCAATAATTATTTATTTATTTTTATTTCTCCGAAGAATAAATTAAAGCAACTCAAATTTGATTGAAGTTATTTCCAGAATATTGTGAGTAAATCCTGTCTAAATCTTATCGATTTTATCATTTAAAAGGTTATAAAACGAATATTTATAATAGTGTAAAATATATTTTAAGTAAAAAATATTTTTCTAAATATCTAAATTTACTTAATTTTATTCTTTTTTTAAGTAATGAAATCTTTTAATTTAAATAAAAATATATATATATATTTGTGTATGCGTATCTTATATGAAAAGTACTCGACATATGAAAAGTTTAATATTAAAGAAAATAAAATTCTTGAAAGAGAAGTTAGTAAAGTTAAATTAAAGTACGTAAACAAATAAAAAAAACATTAAAGAGATATATAATAATAAAAAAGGCAGCTAGAGTTTATAGAGTAAATGCATAAGTTTAGAATAAGAAGTTTAGAAAGATGTTTGCTATATTTATAAAATTTCAAACTGAATAACTTATTCAACAGATTAATTTCCTACATGATATGCTATTTATACTAAATTTATTTTACTTCCACTCTCAAAAATACATTAAAATTTCATTTATAAATATGTAGAACCAGTATATAATTCAGCATCCTCTTCTTTAATTAAGAATATCACATATATAATAAAATTGTATAAGATTAATGAATATTTTAAACAGAATTTAATAGGGGGAAAAACAAATTATTATAATTTTAATAAATACTTATAAAAATAATTATAAAATATTCATTAATATATAAATTTATGAATTAATTATTTATATTCTTACGTTAAAGACGATGAAGATGCTTAATTCCCACTCTAAATCATGTTAAAATTTTATTTATAAAGATACACATCTTCAGCATCCTCATCATTTTAAAAACATATAAAATAATATAATTATACAAAAATGAATTAAAAAATATATATTTTTTAATCATTATTAAAGAGGAATTATTAACATTTTAATAAATAGTTTCAAAATAAAAATAATTAAAGGATATTCACTAATTTAATAAAAAGGCAAGCGAATAATTATCACAATTATGAATTTTGATATTCTGATTAATTAGTAACAAGCAAGTTGATTTGTATAAAACTGACCTTTGCTTTAATTATTATAATCCACTTTCCATCTTAACGCTACATGGGTATAATGTCAGGAAATTAAATTTGGGAATCGGTCCGACTGTCATCGACACTCTTCCCACATTTCTGAATGTAACTAGGAGTTCTCCTGTTAAATTAACAACGGGGTGTTCATTTAGAAAGCTGTAGAGACCTCCCACTGTTTGTCACTCTGTTGATCATCGCCATGTGTCTTAGTGTGACAAAGATTTAAAGCATCAAGTCTACTTAATAGATTTACACTACATTGCTGTTCACGAGTGGAAACGTTTATTGCTATGATATTAACTAAATTTCACTGAAATCTATAATAAGTTTGCTATATTATAAAATGTGTCGTGCATTAATAACGTCGCCGTTTAAAGATTTTCATGCTTAATTTCATTTTAAACCTAACCTTTATAAGGAATTTAAGATGATAATAAGTCATTTTATATAGTAACAAGTGTAATTTTTTTTTTAAAGAGGATAATTCGAACGTCGTTACCTTCACTAAATTTTTATGGAGTTGAGAAATAGTTTTTCCTATTGAGCAATAAATTTTTTCTGAATTTTTATGGCATATCATCTGAATGTATAATATTTTTTTCTTCTTTTTTTCGAAGTATCAAATGTTATAAATTGGAAAAGTGAATTATTACACGCAAATTAAGGACGCAAAATGATTCTTTTCAGCCCTCAATATTGTGTAATAACGAAAAAATATGTTGAAATTTCATTTATTTTATTGTTACGTAATAATATTAATCGTGAAATTTATCGATTTTTTCGTTCCTCTTATACATTAAATATGCAATTTTTTTTTAAAACTTGTAAATATTTACTTTAATAATTTATTTTCAGCTACTTTAATCGGTTCATAATATTAAGTTATCATCTTAACATTTTCATTTTCTTCGTGTTAACTGTTGAGCTCACTCAAACAGTGGATCGCGAACTCTCAACACGTTTCATTTTAATTTACGATCTTTTAACGCAATTATAAGGTGATACAAAATGAAAATAGCGAGCCAACATAGATCAGACGATTCTCGTGATTTCTTTATGCATTAATTATATTTAAATTACAAATTATTTGGATGCAAACACCTCTATCATCATTATCTCTACGTATAAATCCAAGTGATTTAATGCATAGAAATTACTTGTGTAAAACTGCTTGTAAATTATTTCTGAATTAGTTTTATGTGCGAAACAAGATTTATATCACGAAATGAGTTCGAGTGATCGTGGTGCCGGTAGAAAATTTGAGTCAGGTAGTTCAAAAAGGAAGCGAGCTATTAAAAGAAAGCAGATAGAAGAAAATCTACGTGGATCTTTATATAAATATATAAAAAGTGATGGTCAAAAAATCTCTTAAAATCCTTCATTGACTGAAAGTGCACTGTAACCCTAACCCAGTTGAAATTATTCCTTCAACAACGTCATTGGTATCGCTGCCACTTAGTAACAATAACGAGGATAATGAGTCAACAACATCATTGTCTCTTATACCGCTGCCGCCGTCAACACTATCCAGCCAAGAATACATATCTGAGTCTCTGTCTACATCCATGACTGGTGGAATTGAAAATCTGAATCCTTAAAATGACCCAGGTTTGTGGCCGTTAACAATTACTGATGTAAACCGAACTGAGATCGCATTAAAAGGTCCAATCCGGGTTAAAGTTGATTTTTTCCCCGTAACGGACAGCGATTCAGCGAATATCATTACAGTAAAATATTAGCTAATGGTGAAAAACTTGACAGGCGCTGGATGTTTATTCACAAACAAAGGATGCCGTTTACTGCTTTTTGTGTCGAATGTTCGAACTAGAAAATACAAGAATTGGATTCAGTGAAGTAGTGTGTGATTGGAAACACTTGAGTGATTACCTGAAGTCTCATGAATCTAGCCGACTGCACAAAGATTGTATGTTGAAATGGTTAAATTTAGATAACGGATTAATAGTCCGATTTGATCCAATGTTGCGACTTCACCTAAAACAAGTAACAGACAAGACGATTAATGACCACTACTCGAAAAAAATATTCGAAATGAACTTATACAATTAATGGCAAGTCAGGTGAAGACTCAAGTTGTTGACAAAATAATAAAGAAGAAATATTACTCGATTATCCTTGATTGTACTCGTGACGTTTCTCGTGTTGAGCAACTGTCAATTATTATAAAATTTTTAAATACAAATACAACTGACATCGAAGAACATTTTATTGGCTTCTTAGCCGTCGAAAAAAAAAAACACAGGTGAGAATTTGACTAATTATATAATCATAGAACAGCTGGGTATCATTGCAAAACTGCAGAGGCCAAGGATATGATAATGGACCCAATATGCTACTAAGGCTGTACACTCCGTTTGCCGGCTCGAGTCAGAGGTGGGCACATGTAAAATCTTTATGGCTAAAACCACTTTCTGAAACTAGATGAGAATGCAGGATAGAATCGGTGAAGGCCGTTAAATACCAACTAAGCGATATATGTTATGCTTTGAAGGATTTAGCAGAAAATACAACAGATTGTCAGTTGGTTAGTGAATTCCATTGCTATAGAAAAGGAAATAACTACCTACGAATTTGTAGTTGCTCTCGTCGTATGGTATGACATTCTTATATATATTAATATATATAATATATATTAAGATAAATGTTATAAGTAAAATGTGGCAGAGAAAAAAATCACCTAGATGCGGCTATACGACACCTACACGCATTTACACATTGGCTTGATAATTATCGGGATAATGGTTTCCAATCATCTTTGGTAATAGCGAGAGAAATAGCTGAGAAAAATGATATTGGCAGAAAGTTCAAAGTCGTGAGAAGGAAACGTAAAAGAATGAATTTTGATTGTGACGGGAAAGGTGAAGCTCTTGAATTGCCTACGGAAAAGATTTTAAAAATAAACTATTTTTATGTAATTGTCGACAATGTGCGCGCAAACTTCCAACCTAGATTTGAGGCACTTAAACATCATGGGAGCGTATTTGGTTTCATGTATAACACAAAAAGATTAAAGGAAATTAGTGATTGTGAACTTACGAAGCAATGTAGCGACTTGCAAATATCTCTAACAGTAGTAGAAACATCTGATATTGAACGACATGAAATGTATGAAGAACTGAATATGTTTATTAGTGTATATGAAGGAAACGACGACATTATCTCGGTGCTGAAATATATAATAGAAAAAAATTTAACTGAAGTGTACCCCACTATCGAAGTAGTTCTGAGAATTATTGCCACCACACCCGTGACAATAATTGTGTCTGCAGAAAGGAGTTTTTCGAGGTTAAAAAGTATTAAAACATATTTGAGGAATTCGATGACATAAGATCGGCTTTTAGCCCTTGCTATTCTTTCAATTGAAAATGACGTAGCTCATTCGTTAGATTATTGTGCTTTAATTAAAGATTTTAGTCTTAGGAAAAGCCGCAAACATCATTTTTAAATCACTTCGTATATCTTTTAAGGCATTTATGTACTTTAGTTTATCATCATTACTTATTTGTCGTCTTTATGTTTGTTAACTTTTATAAATCTTATAAATATAATATTTTAAAACTCTGAATTTATTTATTTATAACTCTTCCAAAAATATATTTTGAAAGATAAAGTAAATAGGCCACAAAATTTAAGGAAATTATCTTTATATTAAAGCATATACAACACAGCTTTAGCATCGTTTAAGAAATTTATTTTAAGAATAAATTTATTATTGATACAGTTAAACATATTTGAAAAATGGTGACTAAAATCAGCATCTTAATAAGTAATTCTTCATCATTTTAGTTAATTTAAATTTGATCGTACTGTACATTATTATTAATCATGTTTACATTCTTCAATCGACTCATTAAAAATCTATTTGCTTAATAATTAAACATGTATCGTTCGTCTTGTATCCTCTAACAAATTACCTATTGTTAATCAAACTTTCAACATTAAAAGAATTTTTCTTTGAATGTCTTTGTTATCTTTCCTATTAATGAAACGTCAAAAATCTTGAATATTTAATAAGATTTTAATTTATATAAATTAAATTGCTTATACATATAATAAAATAAATTATTTTTAAGGCAATTATATAAGGCATTTCCTTCATTAATTGCTAATTTTAATCACGTATCTATATCGTAAAACCTCTTATAAAGGACACCTCTAAACGGCGGACACTTTTGAGGAATTTTTCTTTATAAAATTCATACAACGGCCATCTTGTTCTTATGTTTTCGTTACTCTCCGTTATTAACAGGTTTGACTGTATTAAAAATTAATAAATCGAATAAAAATATAAGAAAAACAAAATAAATTATTATTTACTATTATAAAATTAATTTTTATAAAGATTTATTAATAAATTAATTTTAAAATTAAATTACTTTTAGACGTCTACTCGTACAATTAGCGCTTACATTTAATCAAATTTTTCTTTATTAAAATTAAAAATATAGAATAAAAAATAAATAAAACAAGCTAAAATGCTATAAAATTTAGATATTTTACATAATTTTTATAAAAATTTTTAAATAAATTAATTTTATCCAATTTTTAAAAATCATCCTTTAAAGTTTATACAAGAGCATCTCATCATTAACATCTATTTTATATCAAATTGTTATGTTAAATTTAAAAAAAAGAATTGAATAAAATAAGATAAATTATTATAAAATAAATACTTTAATTAATTTTTTATAACAACTAATTAATTAATTATTAATTTCTTAATGTTTACCTTGTGTTACAAGTAATATTTATATATCTTTTTTTTTTTAAATTGTAAATTATTATATTAATTGTTAAACCTTAAATTTTTATTTTATGATATTTATAAAAAATTATATTATTTATTAAGGTAAATAATAAAAAAGTCGGTAAAATTCCAAAAAAATTAATTTAATTAAATCGAAATTAGTATATGTAAATGACAGTTAAATTTTACAATCGATATCACTTTAATTATGATTATCTGTAAATAATAATTAATAATGGAAAATTTAATATTTTTTACATATATTTTAATTAATTTTTTTAATATAGAAGTTTTTATTGTGATTTTTTTTATTATTTTAGATTATCGAGTTTAACTTAATTTTATTTTCATTTTCAAAAAAAAAATTAATTTTCTTTAATCATTTATTTTATTTTCCCATTGTTAACATTTGTTTATTGTTAAAAATTTACATGAAATTATTATTATTATTTTTTACCGGAAATGTTTTTAATATATGCTTCAATTTGTTTACAAACTTGAAAAATGTCAAAAACAATTTAAAATTTTATATGTTTTTCTTTTTAATAAAAAATATTTATAGTTAATACTTGATAAATAAGCTTCAAATAAAAATAAAAAACAAAAAAGAATTTAATTTAGGATGAAGAAGATGTTTCGAATTATATTTTCAACCTGTAGATCGCGATCGCTTAACGTTATTCAAAATGCCATATCACACTACGGAGGTTGGGAAGCTAAATGCGCTTGGGGATAATATCTTTATTTTTTTTAAGTTAAAATAAATTTTTTCTATACATTTTAATTATTATTTAAATATTTAAAGTATAAACAATAAAAATAATTTTATATTATAGTTTATTATTCATTTTATTTGCTAAATTATCCACTTGAAAGCTATTAAATTGCAAACTTATAGCTCTAGTTACTGATATGATACTAAAATGTTCCCATTTAAATTATCTTCTCGATTTAGAAATTCGATAAGTTGTTTGAATTTTAGTAATTTGTCATTAAATCATAAACATCATTAAACTAAGATATAATATTTAACTATTATTTACTCTTATACAATAAAATTATATTTAATAAATATGTTAAATTATTAATATTTATCTTTGTATAAATAATTTTTGATTTAATTAATTTATGTCCTTTATTACTATAAAGAATCATAGATTTATAAATTAAAT
Organism: Centruroides vittatus; assembly: GCF_030686945.1. Taxonomy (NCBI): domain Eukaryota; kingdom Metazoa; phylum Arthropoda; class Arachnida; order Scorpiones; family Buthidae; genus Centruroides; species Centruroides vittatus. The sequence goes on along the minus strand of NW_027122474.1, from coordinate 3,320,634 downwards.
ATTACATATTATAACTTAAAATTGAGGTGGAACAGGTGTATGTATGTGTATGTGTATGCATATTAATAAATATAATAAATTTTAGGTAAATTAATATAAATTATTTAAAAAATAAATCGATTTTCTTAGTAAACATTTAAAATTAAAATTGATAAATGTAAAATTAAAGATGTTCAGGCATAATCTTCCAAACTGTAGATCGCGATCGCCTAAAGTTGGCTAAATGCTTTAGCAAATTGAAAAGGTTGAGAAGTTAAGGAGACAAAGATTATTTAAATTTAATTATTTATTTTCCTTACAGTTTAATTAATTTTTTTTTAAATATACGTTAAATATATTTCTAAAAAACATTTTAAATTTATGTATTATTATTTATTCATTTATAAATAAATAAATAAAAAATCGTAAAAAATATGAATATATAATCTACATTTTTAACGTTAAAAAATAAAATTGTATATTATTTTAACGAAAAAAAAATTATAATTAATATTGAAATAAACAAATAAAAATTGATTTTTTATAGTAAATTTTATATTAAACACGTTAAAAATAATTTTAAGAATATTTAATAATTAGAAACAAGTTGATTTTCTGGACATTTTAAGGTTTTTAGTAATGAAAAAAATAAAATAAAAAATATATCTATACCGAAAACAACAACAAATAAACGAATTAGATTTATTGGAAGTATTTCTTACTACAAATAGTTATTATTTTTAAAAAAAATAAGAAAAGAAGGGAGGAAAAAATTCTTCAGTACTTTGAAGAAAATAAATTTTTCTATGTTTTTTTTTACTTGACTCTTGTCATGCCTTTTTGGAAAGACAAGAAAACCATCTAGAATTCTTTATCTTTCCATTAAAAAACCAAAAAGATAAACGTAAAAATCTCTCCCTTTTAACTTCATAAAGATGTGATATTGTTAACACGTCTACGTCTTGACATTAGCACAAATAGGGGTGATTAGAATTGAATTTTTATCACTTTTTAAGGTAAATTTAATAAAAAAAATATATATATTTTTACATTATAAAGTCGAATAAAGTGGAAAAACTTCATAGGACAGATGACAAATTCTCCATCGACTTAGAAATCTTTACAATCGATCACAAATAAAATACTTGACAATTGTGGTGTCGTATTAGATCCTCCATCGTATGTCGATCTAGCACCATAACCACAGTAGAACTATCCGTTTTCAAACGTCATCCAATCGAATATATCTGAAAAAATCTAGTTCAAAAATACCATCAAACTACGTGACATTCTATATATAACACAGCAGATACATGCATCTACTAATTAACTAATAACAGGATATTTACAGTTAATTAGTTAATAAGATTGCTTAAATCCAATAGGGGGTCTTCTATAATGTATTTTTTCCCTTATGTCCCTCTTATTAAACTAAGTAACGACATCACGTACTAAGAAGTTATCATTTTGGGGAATTATTCTGTATTAGAATGTCTGTAAAGTGTCCGTCCCCAGCTGGATATTTATCAATTTTCTGTGTAATTAGTGAGGATGAGGCTATTACTTAATGAATGATTCAGTAGTTCTCCATTTGCAGTTCTGATTTGTATAAAAATGAGTTTGGCCATCTGTCAGATAACTTTCCTGTGTTTTAAGAGGATATGTTGTGAAGTTAAAGGACAAGAGACATCTGGTTTATGAAATTTATCCATTCACCTTCAACTTGATCCTTTAAATCACGTCTGGAATGTGTACTCTTTTTCTTCAAGAATTCGAGTTGTTCTATCCTGAAAGTTTAATTTATCGAAAGATCATCTTTGATATAAATTAAATTAATTAATTTTTAAGTGATTTTCTTACTTTTTGTACCTATAAAAGTCCATTTAAACTGTTAGACGTCAAGCAATAAATTTTAAAAAAGCTTAACTTTAATACACAAAGTATAAAATGTAGAATGAAGAGAATAGTCATAAGAGAATGCAATAACTCTTTTCAGTAGTAAAGACTAACATTCAATGCAACAAATGCTACGAAATCAGGATATTAGAGACCAGAAGCAACGATTCTAGTTCAAGTTTAGATTATAGATTGGGCATTTCTAGCACAAAACTGAGTCGGCTATAATTGCTTTTCCAATAAAGTCAGTCGTTAGACAAAGAAAGATTGACGTACGACCTAGTCAGCTTTTCAAACCCCCCTTCGTATTCACTTCTTCCTGCGGCAGTGTCTGATTATTGTCAGTTGGATACACTTACTTCGCCTGCTGGCTGTCGGCTGGCTACACAGGAAATGAGGCTAACAGATGGGATATGTCGTTAGTAAAGAGTGATTTTTTCCAATTCTCTTTTACACTTCCCACTGTATCGTATATTCTATTGGTATTTCGTTTGTAAACCTGTTTTATCCTCCTTTTTTTAACTGTTTAGCTGCGTCATTTTATTTACATTTCTACCTGAATTTACAGCCTTAAACTTCCTCCATTGTTTTCTATTATATAACATTATAACAGATACATCCATTCACTTATCAGAAGAACGGGGAAATATACTTTTTGTTTAGTACCGACGTTAAAAGTTTATACAGTTTAATGGAATTTTTGCCTTCATTATAGTTGCTAATTTTCAATCCTAAACTTAGATCATGGATACGAATTATAAAATAGGTCATAAAATTCGTTTTTTTAGCCCTACAGTTCTTTCAAAAGTTTGTTAATTAATGAGAGTATCCCAGTTGCATGAATATTTTATACTTAATGATGGAATGATATCGAACTTTATAGATAATAAGGATGTTAAAAACAATATTGTAACTAATTTTTAAGGTATTAAGCTTGTGCAGGAAGTGTATAATTTACTATATTAAAATCCATAACTCATTCCGTGTTGATGCTATCAGTTGGAGAAATCAGAGATGTTGGAGATGAGAATAATTGAACAGATGTTACGAAAATGCCAGAATTGGGAGGAGTGATGACTTCACTAGCGGCTCGTTGACAGTGACGTCATTAGAATAGTATGCATTGTCAAGAAAGTGGCTGTCTCCAGAGACATTGTTACAGAATTCACGATATCAGAAGTTATCTGCCTTGCGTGTATCATTCTTACTGCAAGCAATCATTAGAGAGACACAAATAGTAGATCCTATGGGAAATGATAGTTCTATGATAGAAATTTATTTCTCATATTCTACTTTATCTATTGTTAAATTATACAAACAACAAATTTACGTAACCCCTATGTTTATATCTTACAAACTAATATATAATAATTGAATTTTTAAATATTAAAGTAAATTAAAAGGTTCTATTTTAACAAATTTATAATAAATTAAGGAAATTTTATTAATTGAAACTGGAGATTTATATATTTTAATTAAAGAAATTTCGAAGTTTATTAATGGAGAGGGGAGAGAGAGTATTTAAGATATTCAAAGAGAGTACAGAGACTTAAAGATACATAAATCAAACATTATAAATCATTAGATTTATCCATAAAAGTAATTTTATGAACTGGTGCCTCTACAATGATACTTTGGTATAGTTCCTACATATAATTAATAAATCACATATAAAAAAGGGATATTCAATGAATAAAGGGTATAAAAGGATGTTCAAGAAGCGTACGTGAACTTAAATAAATATAAAATTGAACATTATAAGTCATTATGTTTATCCAGAAAAATAATTCTCCTATTTACAGTGATACCTGAATAAAATTCATACATATAATTAATTAAATTATGTGTAAAGAAGGAGTACTCATGAATAAAAGGTACACATGGATATTCAAGGAGAGTACAGGAACTTAAATATAAATTAAAAGTCATTAGATTTATCCGCAAAAGTAATTTTATAAACTGATGACCCTCTTTACAGTGATACCTGAATATACTTCATATATATAATTAATTAAATTATATATAAAGAAGGGGTATAAAAACTTAAATTCTCCTTAAAAATAAGTTTAGAAAGATCTTAGAAACTATTTTCATTTCGTTTAAACAGAAGAAATAAACAACCGTGAAAACATTTTCAAAGAAATCGTTTCTTAGCAGAAGTAAAAGAGTTGAAGCAATGAAAGCTTTCACATATCACAGCAAAGTTTATCCATTAGATAACTTGTTAAAACTTTTAATACATCTCTAAAAAATTCTATTTCTCTTAATATTTTTTCATGTTTACTTTTATAAGTTATCACCTCACCATTCACTTACAAAAAGGATAAAAAAAACTTTTACTAACGCTACTTCAGTTTAAACTTTAGAAAATTTTTATAAATCATAAAAACACAAATATAACATTAACAGAAAATTCAATTTAAATATATGCATTTACTTTATATACAAAAAAAAACATAATAAAAAATTATATTTTATATTATTATTATTCTCTATACTTTTATGTAATTCAGGCTATTTTTAGGACAAAAAAATTAATTTTTTTATTATTTTATTTTATAAAATATACATTAAATATTTACAGAATATTTAAATTTTTTTTATTTGTATATTTGTATATAAAAATAGTAAAAATTTTTTAAAATATATTTTTTAAGTGCCTACTAATGAATAATTCAAGCTATTTATTGTATTATTTTTTAAAAATAAAAAAATTAATAGATGAAAATATGAATATTTTATATATTTTAAATAAAAAAATGCATTTTAAATAATTTTTAACGTAAAAAGTATATCGAAAAGTATATTTTTATATATAATAAAATCAGTTAAAGCTAGCAAAATTTAGAATAAATTAGCTTATAACACACATTTATCATTTAATATACAAGTTTTATATGTTGAAAATTTGATTTAAAAGCTTAGTTCATATAAATTTACCATTTATTTTTAATATTTATTTATTTTTTTTACGTTTATAAAGTTCTATTGATTCTATTCTACTAGGCGAGTGGATAATTGCTGAAAACTCCCTTAAAAATGTAACTTAAAAAGTATTTATTGTTAATTTTTACCCTAAATTTAAATAATAGAAAATTTTCAAATCAAAATTTATATATATTTTAAAGAATAATATATATATATATATATATAATATCTTTATGTGATAAATAGTTTTAAGGTGCTAAAGATTGCATTGTGTAAGCATATAAATCTTTTAGTATTGTACACGCTACAGATTTAATGTGTAGTAATATTTCAAGTTATGCAGAGAATTCAACACGTTATTAATTTAATTACGAGTAATTATAATTTTCAAAAATTGTACTTTGAAGTTTACTTGATTATTTTATAGAAAAATAAGAAAAGAAGTCATTTATTCAATTATTTTTATCTTTGTAATTTGCTTTAAATTTAAAATATTATAAACAAAATTAACGTCGTGAATAAAATTTTTACATAAAATTCTACTTATGTAAAATTGCTGTATTTTTAATTACTGTGTGTGCTTTTTTGAATAATTAGCAAGTTCATACAAGTATGTGTATACATATACTTGTACATTTATTATATATTATACTTCTATATATATACATATACACATATATTAACCTTTACAAGGTTACTATTAACATATAAAATCACTCATCTACAGATGTACATTTTATATTGTATTTTACATGTTAATTATACGTTTAGTTGCGCTTTTGTTACTCCTTTCAGCTATACACATGTACATGTACAGTACATTATATACATGTACAGTACTGTACAGTACATATTACCTTTACATACATAATATAATATACAATATATATCATAGTTTCTTATATACCAGCACGTATAAATATGTACATTATATGTATATGACGAATATTATATACACTAATACTTATACATCATATTGAGCAAACTGTATGATTAATTATACTGTACTGTAAAGTAATCTAGTGATTTAATTATAGTGTTAAATGGAAAAACTTTCATACAGTTATATATTTATAGATAATTTCTATATATATTGATTGGTAAAGAGGTGAACACTAATGCCGAAAATTCGTTAAATCGAAGTCTTACTGTATTATTGGATTGTATCAATACTTATCTTACATTATATACACTACTGCGACAGATTTACAGTTTAGGGCCTCACTGTACGAGGTTACAACTTAGGGCCTTTTAGCTTTTTAAATTATTATATAGTGAAGAATGGCCTCATAACTTAGGTTTACAAGTCTAATTCTGCCTTGTATATAGGCTACATATAAGATATTTTTTGTAAAATTTATATACTAAATATATATAGTCTATAATTACATAGGCATAGCATATATTATTCATGTATAAAAATGTGTACTTTGTATCATTATAACGTAGTTAAATTATACATCATGGAGACATTTAAAAAATATTTTTATATATTATTACATAACATTTTTACAATTATAAGGTTATAAAAATAAATATATTATGTTAAAAGACATTAAATTTTAAATATTTTAAAGCCAATTAATCCATTTATTCTTTCGTCGAATTGTCAGTAAAGTGGACGTGAAAAGAAAGGAGCATTGTTCAATTTGTAGTGTGGTTATTTTCTGATTTTCTCTTCTATGTTTAGAGGTACGATTAGTTAGAGAAAACAGCGATTGTTTCTTGCAACTTATTGTTTTGTAGAAAGCATTGGAAAACTCAGCACAGCAACGAATTTGCCAGTTTTGGACTACATCCAGAGATCCTGGCTTTAACCATTTTTTTTTTTTTTTAATACTTTTCCCCATACCATAGTATTACTTCTAGTAAAAGAGTAGAAAAGAAAAAGAAAGCAAGAGTTAAAAGAAAGCAAAAGAAAAGTAAAAATAAAACTATTTTACTCGCTTTATAAATTTTTGTATCTTGAAGGAGGGAGAGAAGAGAGAAAGAGAAAAAAAGAAAGTAAAGAAAATTCTTCAGTTGTTTAGTTTTGGTCGTCTTTGTTGTAGAAATTAAATTTTTAACTGTAAACTATACACTTTTAAATTAAAGAAACAATAAATATTTAAGAATTTTTATAGATTTAAAAATATTTTCTAACTTTAATTTATTATAATGGATATTTTAATATATTAAAATTTGAAAACAAACTGACATTTTTAATATATTTTTTATTAAAATATAACAGGAAAAAAATTATATATTTTCTATAATAGATTATATTTTAATTTTTTTTTATTTTTTTAATATTTAAATTTAGATATATTATGCACATAATTCAGATTGAAAGTTTATATTTAGGAAAAGAAAAAAAAAGTAAAAAATAGAAGTAAAAGGAAAAATGAAATTTAAATATTAAAAATGGAGTCATTTATCAAATAAATTTATAAATTTTATGTATTTAATTTCTAGAAATTAATGAATACTTAAAGAATAATTAATTAAAATTAAATTAATTGACTTTTCGTTTATTATTATTTTTTTTAAAATTTACATACTTTTAAACGTAAAAAGAGCATTTTGTTTGCATGTTTTCTGTACAGATTTCTTTCTACTTTTCATTAATTTGGATAATGTTAAACTTTAATTTATAATTCGTTATCATCACTCACACTTGATATGAATACTTATAAACGATCGGAATTGCATTTAATTTAAAATTTTTAAATATTTTTGCAAATGTTTACGTTATGAGACTTACATCTCGTGTGTATCTTGATAAGTGATGCGGATGCTGGATGCTGGATGAATAATTTAAGTGATAATTTCTAATATTTAAGCTTACTTGTAATGTATATATATTCACTTGTAAATTGTTAATTTATGAAAAAATTATGTACTTAAGTAAGCTTAAATATTAGAAATTATCACTTAAATTATTCATCCAGCATCTAGCATCCGCATCACTTATCAAGATACATACGAGATAATTCGAGGAGCTGTACAGTATATATATATATATATATATATATATACTGTACAGCTCCTCGAATTATTAATAAAATTACTAGTTTACGATGCTTAAGTATTAATTATTATAAATATAATAATTATTTAAATTTTATTGTTTAGAATAAATTGCCAGCACTTAAATTAGCTGGAGGATGTTTAGGATATTTTGAATAATTATTATCAATCGATCAATTTATTGTAATAAGGATACCTTGTTACAGAAGGAAATAATTGTATTATAAAAACGAATTTGATTTTAACTTTGCCAAATAGTTATTTACATAAGTATTGATATAAAATTTTGAATAATTATTATAACTATTATCCAGTCTTTAAATTCGTTAGAAAATTGATAAACAATTAACTAAAATAAAAAAATAAAATTTTCTTTAGAAAATTAAATTATTTTTTGTTATATTTTTCGCTAGAAAATTCACGTTTTTTACAGAAAATAAATAATTTTAAATTACTTTTTTTTTCTTCTTCTTCTTCTTAAACAGTTTCTTGATAGTTATATTCAATCAAAATTTTCTTTCAAACTTTAGATTGTTTCAGTTTATTTTCTTACAAATCTGTTTTTAGGTAAGCCAAATTCTATTATTTTTCAAGTTGAAACATTAAGAAGTAGCAGATGGACTTCTCAACATTGTCTTCATTAATCCGAATGTCCTACTTTTAGAGGATTACTACTTGAATAGTATTGATAGATTGCTAACAATAGCTACAGAAATAATCAAATACATACATCGAGTAACTCATAAAATGTCCTAATTTCCTATTTTTAGATTGAAACTGTGTTTAATTTAAAATTTAGAAATTTTATTATCGATTTTATTGCTTTAACTATAAATTATCTATTACTGATATTATTAGACACTAACTCTTTAATGCAGCTTTAATCTGTGGGGTGTGCCTCCCTAGAGGGATGTATAAAAGGGGATACGCAGGAGGGGGTGAGGTTTGCAATTACTTTCTCATAGACAGAATTCTAATTTGAGAAAGAATAGGATGAATAAACATTGAATACATTTTCAGAGGGGGTATGAAGGTCAAAAGGTTATGAATTAATGGGTGAATAAAGAATGCTAATCTAGTTTTAGAGTCAAAGAAATTATAAATGATATGTTCTCTGGTTCAAATCTTATGCTTAAATAATTCGATTTAAATTAGTTCTAACTTTTCATGCCATATTCTCGTTACGTTTTTAGAGGAGATATGAGGTTAAGATAGGTTAAGAATCCATGCTTTAGGGGGTAAACGAAGAATATCGATCTGGTTTCAGACTTAGAATTACATGTAAGCTACCGGCTTCGAGTCTATGATTAAATAAACATCTTAAAATGGTTTTAATTAATGCTGTTTTCTTGTTCTTGGTGTGTTTTTTTTCTTTTAGTAAAACAGGGGAAAAGAATATTTAAGGAATGAATGAACAAAGATATTATTACAGTTTCAGAATTGAAATGTCATACACAAGCTCCGGGTTCGAATACATGATTAAGTAAGAGAATCAAAATAATTTTAATTAACGTTTAAGTTATCCTTTTCTTCTATTTTCCGAGAATTTTGAAGGTAAGAAGGTTAATAATCTCTGTTTTAACGAATTATTCAAGAATGTTGACCTAATTTCAGAGTTGAAGACGTTATACATAAGCCCTCGGGTTCGAATTCATAACTAAATAAGCATTTTAAAATAGTTTTAATTAAACTTAATGCCGTATTCTTCTCGATTGCATATTAATAAGACAACCATTTCGTTTCAGATTGAGAGATGAGCCCGAATTTTCTTAATAAATCTATTCTATTTCGAAATTTAAGATATACAGTTGCACCCATTTATAATGAATATTTAATAAAATATAAAATAATTTATGCTAAAATATTTTTAACAAAGTTCTTTGTTAAATATTTTTTATTGTTAAAGTACTCTTAACTTTGAGGTTTTTGAATCATTGTTTATTGTAAAATTCTATATTGGAATATTTTTTTTTTAAATTTTTCTTCAATTTTATATTTATTGCTAAATTCCTTACTGTGGAATTTATCATCAGAAACTTTCTTGATGGTTTATTCATTTAATGGTTTTATCACGGAAATATTCTTCGATGAATCATGTTTTGTTTCTTAAAATCTATAAGTAAATATCATATAAAAAATATAAAAAAATAATAATTTATTTAGAAAATATAACATTAAAATTTTGCACAAATAACAAAATCTGTACATATTATATATTAAAAAAAATGAATTTTTAGCACGTTTATCATATGTCAATATATTTTCACTTAATATAACAAATAACCATTTTTCTATCCAGAATTTTGTGAAGAGGATTTAAGAAAAGGATAGAATGTTATAGGATTTCTTGTAAATCCAAAGATGCTAACTCCTTTTTATCCATCTGAAAAGATGTAGTTTCTGACAGAATGGTGCCATAGATCGTTGATAAAAATAGAAATGAACAAAATAATCGAAGAATTTTCTATATATATATATATATATAAAAATTGATTTTATAAAGTATACAACAATAATATTTATCTAGTATCCTAAGCAAACTAAAGTAAAAACATTCAAGATATTAAAACACAAAATGAAAATTTGATTTTAAAGACAAAAGAGGAGAAAAGTGTATATATATATATATATATATATATATATATATGTGCAAAAAGTAGTATTGAAAACCAATTCAAAAGCATTAGAAACAAATATAAATTCAGGATTTAAAGAAAAGAAAATAAAAAATAAAAAGATTCTTTTTAGCAAACACTTTCAATCCGACGATCCAAGACGAAGCAGAAATGGTTTTCAAGTCGTTGCAAAGTTAAAGTTAAATCAACGGTTTTGGAAAAATACAAGAAAGAAAGAAAAAAAAGGGAGGAGGATAGTTAACGATCGAACTGTCCCTAGCACGTGGTGATGTCACTAGTATTAAATTTTTCTGATTCTTCATCCTGGATGCTGGATAAAATTCGAAAAGTTTCAACTTAGTTTTCTTCAAGAAAGTAAGACATTTATTTATGCCATCACTCTTATAAAGAAAGAACAAAACTTAAACTTATAACTTTCCAATATTTTAACACATATAACAACAAATAACCATAAACAACTTCAATTTAGTAAAAACGTTCTTAGTTTAATAAAAAAAAAACAAAAAAAAAACGAAGAAGAAGAAAAATTTAAATAAAATATATTACATTTTAAATAATTTCTACATAAAAATAAGGATATTAATGAATTTTTCCTATTTTTCTACCAACTTTAATGATATTCTACCTAACTGCTACGCTTAATCGATACAACTTTTGTAATTAATCCTGTAGGAATAATTGTTTTACTTGCTTAACTAAATTAACAAAATAATTTAATTTAGCACTAAAGTAAATTAAACTTATTATAATTATAATGATAATAATAATATTATTATTATTATTAAAAAGTTTTACTTTATCTGATCAGTATAATTTTCATATATTTATTAGTATTCGTATGGAATAATATTCATTTGTTACTATGGCAATTTATGAATATTTAAACGATGGTGTACTGTACGTAAGAATAATTAATTTTTAATGTAAATTTTATAAAAAAAATGTACATGTTAAATATAAAAAAATGTATATAAATGGAATGTAAATTTTTCTGATAAAGAATTTTATCACTTAACTGTATTTTTGCTGAAAATTAAAGAGAAAAAATTGTATTTTTCGAACTTATAAATATTAAACAAGTCTAGTTACTTTTAAGTGTTTCATCTAATGTTATTTCATGTAAAAAAAAACTTCTAGATGAAGTTAAAAAAGAATTTTTATCGAACGTCTTAAGCTTCTTTTTCGTGATATCCTATCTAGAAGAAAGAATTTTGGAGTTGTTAATAAGTTTCGTTGTTTGCTATACGTGTAGAAGAAAATAAAATTTCTGGCCCAACAAATTGCTAAACTTAATACTTTTTTCTATCGAAATTTGAATTATTTCTTTAATTTATAAGAAAATTTATATCTTAAATACAATGTTTATATATTTATTTATTGTTTTTTGCAGATAAATATAGTTTAAAGTATAAAGCAGTTAAATGAATGTTTACTATATATTTAAATTAATTTTATATACAAAAATATAAAAGATAAATCAACGAAAAATAATGTCATTTTTAAAAAATACTATTAAGTTGAATTATAATTATCAATTTTTATAAAATTTACATCAGTTTTGAAGGAAAACGTCCTTAAGATGTATATACGTAAGATAAATAGGCTACAGATTCGGACCCCATGCAACGTAGGGCTTCGCAAAAAGTAATGTGTATTATCTATTATTATTTGATGGAGAAAGGGCCTCTTGTACGTTACAACTTAAGGCCACATCTAGATCGTGTCCTGTTTTATTCATATCAGACTGAATATTTGTAATTGCTTCAAACATGTATATAGAAAATTCATATAAGCTTATTCATTTTCAAAATACCAATTTTGGGCCATCGCTGCTAAACAGATCAATATGATATGACTCATCCTCCATTAACACGAAAACAGATTTGGAACTGTATGCACCACATGGCCTCCTAACTTCATCCAAGAATCTAAATTATGCATTATTTCGATAATAAACATGGTAAATGAATTGTGTATATAAAAAGGAGATGATTTAAGTTACTCAGATGCATCCTTTAATTCGAAAATATTTTAAAAAGTTAATTAAAATTATATATATAAAAACTTAAGTTCAAATCCACTCTTACCATTGAGTTCTTCTTTCACTACTTTCATGTCTTTACTATAAAATAATGAAATTTTGGCAAAAATTTCAGCATATAATTTAAATTTTTGAATAAATAATTTAAAATTAAGTTCGAAATTAACGAGCTGAAATGTTTAATTATATTTTTAATTTATTTAATTTAAAAAAATATATGCTCTCCATCTCAAAATAGTAGTGTTTTGCGCCTGTACATCGTACTTTTCCTTATAACAACAGAGTCATGCCAGTCATCTATGTAGCTCCGCTCTGGGCAAAATTTTCGAATTAAAATTACGTAACTTCCGGTCTAGAGCGGTAGTTAAACCGGCTACCCTGCTCTAAGCTTTCCATGTCTGTCCTCGACTTTCTTTCATCTATCTAACACCGTTCTCAAGATTAAGGAAAGACAGACAAACAGACGGACAACAGAGAGAATTTATAAGTCTACAATTTCTTCAAATCGCAGCCGAATTGGAAGAAACTTTCAAACTTATATGGAGACACAAAATTTAAAAAATCAAATTTTAATGCATTTATTCAATTAATATTCAGTAGAATGTAACAAGATACGAATTAAATCTAGTGGCTTTAATAAATTCCTTTATTTTTAATAAACATCATTAAGATATAAAGTAAATAAAGAAGATTATAAAATTTATATTCTGAACTATAAAACATATTAATTAATTAATTTAAACAACTCATAAAGATACTTAACTCTTAGATTCTAGTTTACCTTTTTTTTCAATTAGTTCTTTAGTTTATTTTGATTATAAAAATAAATTTTACGACAAAAAAGAAAATAATAATAATAATAATTTTTATGAAAGAAAATTGCTTTCAATATATTTTTAGAGAAATTGTTGAATGAATTCTTTGTATCGTTGCTTTTCCAAGGATGAAGGTGAATTCATAATTGAAGCCGAGATTATAAAATAAAAAAATAAGATGTAAATTCAATTTTTCTCGCTATTTTTCTGTAATAAATTGCATTGTAATGTATATTTTATATTTTTTCTATACTTTATTAAATTAAATTTAATATATTTTTTGGATAAATTCTGTATAATACAAAGGGCATGTGTACAGGATTAATGCAATTGACGAGTGAAGAATTCCTGTTTATAATAAATTTTATAACATAATATATTTTTAAAAATATTTCGTTTATATATAAAATAACAATAATAATAATAATAAGTTTTAAAATATTATTAAAATGTCTTGTTAATTTAATAAGATAATATAATTTGTTTTCTCTTATACTGAATTTGTTAAATTTTATCTTGTAATTAAAATTTAAAAGTCCAAAATTTTTAAATTTTAAGTGAAAAATAATGTAAAATATTTTTAAAATTATTTTATTTCTAATAAATAAGCAATGTAAATAAAAAGAATTCATGTATAAAATTACGTAACGTTAATATAATAAAATGTTTATTTAAATGTAATTTTTAAACAATTTAAAATTATTATATTTAATTTCGGTACTTTAAATAAAAATTAAACATAATTATAATTAATTTAAACACAAAACATTAAATTATATTTCATAAATGCTTCAATATTTTAAGATTCAATTACAATGAATAGCATGAGATGATGTTGATGCCAGCATATTCCCCATGTTAATCACTGACACAGCATTATGCATGATAATAAAATATATATGACTTTTATTTAAAGAATATGAGATTAATAAAGAGAAAATGAATTTATTTTTAGGTACAATTTTAACTCCATGCTCTCATTTCAAAACATTTTCAATGGTAGAGAGTTGAAGCTTTGAAAATTAGAAACAATCGAATTTTTTAATGGCTAAATTAAAAATAAATAAATAAATTCAGATCCATTATAAATTATTTAATTCTATAATAATAATTGGGAGGATAGAGTGGCGCTTTTGTTGTTAAATTAATTAATAAATACTTGTAAAACATACGTAAACCCCCTGAAACAGGGAAAAATCCCTAATGTCTTAATAAAAATTTGATTTCTTTGATAATTAATATAATAAAAAAAGTAAATATTTTAATAGATTATTAAATAAAACGTAAAATAAGTTATATATACATAAATGCTTTTATATTATAAGTTTCCATCACAAAGATTATCATGGAAGGATGATGAGAGCAGCAGCATCATTCCATTCACAATTGAATTATGCAAATTTAATGATAGTTATAACAAAATTAACAGTGAATAATAATAAAATATAAAATAATTATTAAATTTAAACATCCATAAATTAATTTTTAAAACAATTTAAATTTAAATTTTATAAATTTCTAAAGAGTTTTTCTTGTTTATATGAAGTTTAATATAGTTGTTTTTTTTCCTTTTGTCTTGGATAAGTTTGATGGATTTTCGAATTGGTTTAATCATAATTGATTCAAACTTACTTATTTGGTGCATCTGTAGTAAACATGTTTAACACACCGTCTCTTATATTGACGTTATGTTAGAGTGGTTACAAGTGGAAGAATCTATTCAGTTCGTTTGCTAAAAGGGAGTCAGATAAAGGAATGATAAATAGAATATATAGATTTTTCTTGTTTATAATGTTTATTACTTAATTACATAATTATTATGAAATTATCTCTTGAAAATGTAAAGTAATTTGCTTGTAATTTCTAAATGCATTTCTAAATTAATGTGAATAAGTTCAGAAAATTGTTTATGTATATATGTATATATAAAGAATTTTCTATCAGAATTTAATATTTTTAATTGACTTTTTTATAAATTGTAAAATTTAAACGTATTTTAACATGTTACTTAAATAGAAGATTTAATTAAAGATGCTCTTATTAAATTTAAAAATAGAAATAGTTTCCTACTTTGACATTTATTTTAATATATTCATTACTGGTTTTTTAAAAAAGTATTTTAATATAATTTAGTAAATTTTATGAGTTGTTTTTAAAAGTTTATTAAATTGGGAATAAGGATAAATTCATTTTACTTTTCAATTTAATTAATTTTTTAAAAAATATTTTATATTTCCAGAAGGAATTTTTATACTTTATGTAATGAAACAACAAAATTTACTGAGTATAAACAATTCATTCTTACTTTTATTCGAGTCTAATATTATAGAAATAAATTTTCTTTTTAGTATTGGTCAGTTCATTTCAGTAACACAAAAGATTTTTCCATTCCATTAGGCATTCCATCTGTACTCTGTGATGACCAATATTGGCAAAGTCCACCACTATCAAGAAACTTTCACACCATTATTGTCTTTCTTTCGAATTTTCTAAGAAACTATACGATGTATTGGTTCCTATATTCTCTTTTCACTTAATAAATTTCACTTTATTGTAAACTCTTACACTTTTAACTTATAGATAAGTTACTTGATGAAAATCGTCGAGGGTGTAGCAACTGGTACGTTATTAAACTGCTATACAAATCAGTTTAATGTTTAATATAATCATGAATTGAAATTTGTCTTACAAACATTAGTTCAAACGATAGTGATATCTAAATCGGTTCGATAGTTTAAACCTTAGCGACGTTTTAATGATGTATCACTGATAAATGCTGACGATACACGTGTTCTATAGGATTTACTATAACTACTGAATATTCAGTAATACAGAACACATTCTATAGATTGCACCAGATCATTCCATTGTCTACAATATGGTTTAGATTCAGTCCCACTTAAAACTGTTACAAGTGACTGCACGTGTCTGATATTAGTTTATACTAATTACATAAGCTGCATTGTACACGTTTCGTTCTAAAAAGTATAGAAATTCTACCGTTTATCAAGCAAAATCTGTATAATTTTTTGTTAAAACAGAAGATATCCTTTTGAAAAAGTAGCACAAATGAAGCAGAGTTAGTTAAATACTATCATTCTAATCAATTTAATCACATTTTACGTTTCGCTTCTGAAGAAAATCATTATAATTGGATTACATTGTGAAAAATCTTTCACTCGAAAAATTATTTGTGTTTAAATCAACAGTTCTTATATATTTGAAGATATTTTCTTTACGCAAGGAAATTGGATAGAGTTTAAAATAAATGAATCACTTGGATAAAAGATTTAAAAATACTCAAGCTCTTGCTCTTCCTTTGCGCATTACACACGATGCAGAAACACTTCATTGATTAAATTGTTTATACATCAAAGGATAAAGGTGTAAAATAAGAAGGAAAAAAAAAGAAAAATGTATATGTGCTGTTTACGAAAAGTAAGAAAATCAGTGAATTGGACTGTTACTAAAATGGCAATCTAGCATCACTAATTCTTTCATTTTTTTTTCTTAAATATGAATTTTCTTTAGTAAGAATCATTAAATTTCGTTTATGTTCTAGAATTCTTAACGAGATTCAGTAACTGGATCGCTTTGTTTGCAAAAGTTAAAGCGTAGCGATGTTGTAATACGTTATGGATATCAGTTGATAATGTAAAAAGATGGCTAGAGATATTGATCATTTGATTCTTTCAACTGCTTGGTTGAACTATCTCGTCTCTCTCTTCTCTCAATGAAAAATTTATATTCTAAACTTAGAATTTTTCCTATAGTTTAGTTTAGTGAATGGACAGAAGACAATTCGTGTATCGATTAAATTGGTTCTACTGAATCTTCAAGCTTTACATCAGATCGAAAAATCTATGAATTTAAGGAAAAAAATGTATATATATATATATATAACTTATATAAAATTCTGAAAATGGAATAACTTAAATGCTGTAATTTTAATAACATACGAACTTGAAAAATTGTTGAACTCCACCCAAAAAAAATATATATATATATATATTAAATCTTCAAAATTGAAAAGTAAATTATATATATATATACTTTTTCCTTTTTAAAGGATTTTAAGTGACTGTTATAAATTACTTTCAAAGCTATATAATTTATCATATTCATATCAAAAACTGAGTTTATATACTTGGTGATATCATAAGCAAAGATTATTCATACTTCGGTTAAAAAAAATTTAAATCTAGAGTAAAAAAATCCATTCCTCCTAAAGATTTTCTTGAGTGTAGCTTGATAGAGATGCATTTTTTAAATTTTATATAAATAAAATAAATATATATAGATATATATATTGGAAACAATTTTCTTTTGGCAAATAGTACACAGATATATATATAAGAAGTGATATAGACCATACGTTATAAACGCAACAAACATGTCCTAAACCACAATCAAATTCTTGATGGTAACAGCTGTCGTTAATACTTTCACCCCTTTTTTCCCCTATGAAAGAAGTAGAGCATTTGTGCAGAAGTTTCAGTACGAGTCAATCCATACATGTTATGACAGATGGAAGAGATAACACTGTGAAAGAAGCAGTAGCTGCAGGCAAGAAAAGAGCACGCAATGCTTTCAGTAACGTAGATTTGATACCAGATATGTATATAATTCTAATAAAATAAGTGAGCAATATTTATCAAAGAAATGGCCTAATTATATTACTCTCTTCATATTTCTTACCTGATAACAATCGTGTGATGATTTCATTAAATATACCATTCATCTATATTATACTTGTACTTTTTTTTTAACGTTAATAATCTACATTTTTCTGTATTAATTAATGTAAATATGAGTATTAGATTTAATGTAAATTAATGGAAGTTACCTTCTAGAATCATTTTACATACGTTCTTATTTATTTTAACTCTTTATACTTAATTTAAATTAATAAGTATGGGTATTTTGTGAAAACAGTGTAACATCTACTGTGAAATATCATATTAAATTTAAAACTACAGAAAATATAATCGTTTAATTAATTTGTAACATTAGATTTATTGTAAATGATAGAAATTACAGGAGTTACGTTGTATCAAGATGCTGTTGAATTAATATTCATTTCAGGAAATGTAACTTTTACAATTATTTAACTGCAATAAATTTCTAAAGCAGACTTTTAAAACACGTTTCTATACAATTTGTTTTCTTATCCAAACTATTGAAGTAGGAAGTACAGTCAAACCCCGATATAACGTCTTCTTAAATGGCGCTATTCACTCATAAAGTGTCAATGTATAGCCTACTCGTAAACGAATATTTCCATAAATATGATTTTTAAATGAAAATGGTATTAAAAGTCAAGTTTTTCTATTCTTACTGTTTCGGATATTCAGTTTAACGCCACACTCGATATAGTGCCAATTTCTGAGACAAAGGGGCAGTGTTAGGTAGATGAAAGATGAGACCAGATACGGAAACTGTAGAAGCAGGAAGCCCTGATTAATTGTATACGAACTTCTGATACAAACCGGAAGTCACGTTATATCAGTTCAAATATTTTCCTTGAAAGGAATTAGATAGATGCCTGGCACGAATCTATTGTTAAAGGAAAAGTATGATGTACAGGGGCAAGCCACTACTAATTTTGGGTAGAGAGCATATATTTTAAATTAAATAAATTAGAAATTGTAATCCGGCGTTGTGACGTTGTCACGAGAAATAATTACTCGTTAAGTATTATAAAAAAAGCTTTGTTTTTTTTATTTATCAGTAGCGTAACCATGGATGATGCTGGAAATGGGAGTCACTCTTATCTTTATAAATAAATAAATAAATAATAAAATAAGTACAGGAAAATGATTTGAACATGACAAAGCACTTATATACAGTACATGTATATACAATAACTAGGAATTTATTCTTTACAGTACTAGTGATCACATTCATAATGATACAAGGATAAAGGTAGGTTTGTTCGTTCTAATTCGAACCCCCTTAATATTGGTTATACTTACGCTACTCTGTATTAAGGCCAAAAATGGTCATCTCTATGGCCATTTCTGATGTTTACCGGTGGGTATAACTGTACAAAATGGGCATTTTCTGAAATTTTTTCTTTAATGACCATTATGCTGTTACAACCTCTGTAATATCACACAATATAAAAACCGATTTAAAAAGTAACTGGGGGATAGAATTTCAAGTTAATGGGATAAAACGTGTTTAAAACGGCCAAAAGTGATGATTTGACACTACATCAAAGCAATTAGATTTTAAAGAAATTGCTTAATTGTAATATTTTTTAACGATAGAAAATTGTAATTTATAAACTAACGCTTCTTCCTTACTTTCAAATGCGTAGTAAATTAACATTCTTCGATCATCTACTTACGTTCAATCTGAATTACGAGACATCAGTGTACAACGAACAAAAATTACGTATCGAATGCAAATTAAAGAAAATAATATTAAAATTCCCAAGAAAATCTAGTGATAATAACCAGTGTAATATATATATATATATAATATATTGAAAAGAAGATATTATGACGTATAAATAACATATTAAACTTCAGTTAAGTGGACCTTTATTACAGTGTTTCAAATCCACAATTCAGCAAAAGAAGCTCAGTTCAGAATACAAGTAAGCTCTGTAATGGCTGAGAAAACCCTTGAAAGAGCATCTCGACCGCATGCGATCGACAGAAACTGATGACTAATGCAGCGTCATTTTTACACTTTCTCCTTCTTCAATTCACCAATCCTTTGAGATTTAAGGGACTTGGCTTCTACCAACCATTTCGTACAGTCAAAGTATGCAAACCGTGGTCGAAAGGAAAGAAGAATGGGGAAAAATCTAAGAAAAAAAAATATATATATATATGAGTAAGAAGAAGGGGTGGAAGAATTTTTACGATTCTTCCACCCCCTTCTTTTTTTAGAGTATTGGTTCTTGATCCTATTTAACGCCCATTCTGTGCTTGTTGTTTGAAAAGTATGATGGAAAGTCAAGTTTACTGAATTACCTTTAGTTTCCTGAAGCAAAAAACATTTGAAAACAAAAAGGTTAAAAAGCAATTTATACAGAAAAGAAATCAATATTTGTCAAATGTACTAAAGTAATTTATATTTCATTTTCAAAATTATTACTTCCTCCCTTTAATATCATTTATTTATGTATGACTTAAATCCATTTTCTAATTTTTTTCTTCTTCTGTAATAAAATATTCCGTACTATCCTAAAATCAAAATGAATATTACTTACTTTATACTTACTAATTATTTACATTTAATTTATATTTTTATACATATATACATATATATATCTTTAATTTATTCCCTATCTGCAGTCCTAGCTAGAGGGTACGTCCCTGCATGTAGCAATAATTAAATAAATAAATAAATTAAGAAAAAAAATTACATATATTAATTAATCAATTCACGTTTCCTGAATCTAATTACAATTAATCATATTACTAACATCAATATAATTAATTATAATTAAATTCGCATTAATAATTAATTCGATAGTTAAATAAAATGTTATACAGTTTAATGCTAAAAATTTCTTTAAAAAAACTGAGTAATTATATATTATACATGTTAACATAATGAGTAAATTAGAAAATTGGAAAACACTTGAGTGTAAACCATCTTAACAAGATTTTTCCTCCTTTATCTTTTATTGAGGATCAATCTTGTCAGCTTAAAGCAATCCTCGAAGAGTGCCCAAATTGTTTCCAAATACTCATTAACCTAATAGGCACGTATTTAAAAAATTGCCAAACTTGTATCATTTCTTTACATTCGACTGGAACTTATGTTTACATGTCACTTACATCCCATGCTTGTTTCTAATGTAATGAATATAATAGGAAGGTTTGACGTGATTAAGGTTTTTCAGGGAACCTGCAGTGCGTGTCATGCTTCTTGAGAATGTTTGATTAATTACTCTTATTCTGATGCAGGCACGTAGACTTTGTTTAGTATAAACACACACATTCATCATACTCAAAAATCGAAGAGAAACTATCTAGCTATTATGTATAAAATTATGATTATTATAATCAAGACAAGCTCAGTTTGAAGTATATACATACACATAATAATTTTTAATTATTAATTAATTAATTAATTTAACTTTAATGCAATTAATTAATTAACTAACTTTCTGACGTGACAATGAAAATAAATAATAAACGATACTTAAACATTTTTATATGTAATTTTTGATTTTTCTCCCTTTTCTAAAATTAAAATAAAAAAAATGGATAATTAATTATGGTAATTATACTAATAAATGATGTTAATTTAGTTTAAATGAATTAAGAACTTTATTAAATGAAATTAAATATGTTTAATGTGTTTTTATAATAATTAAAATTGAAAATTTTGGGGAATTTTTTAAAGTTTTATTATAGAATATAATATATTAAAAAATAAAAATAAAATGAAATTTAGTAAAAGAAAAAAAAAAGAATAAAAATAAAATATATAGAATTGAAAAATTCTTTTTCATTATAATTAATTATTTTTATTATTATATTTTACCAGAAATTATTAATAAATTATTTTATTTTATCAACATTTTTAATAATAATTTATTTAATTTCATGGCATTTAAATTAATAAATTTTAAGTTATATTTATTATATTTTATGCACAAATTATATTAATTAATTTTATTTAAAAAATGATATTCACCTATGTGACAATAATAAATCTTTAAATGCATTTTTTAAAGCAGTTATAAGTATTTAAATAGAAAGGGAAGAAAGATAGTGATGATGATCATTAATCCTCAATAGTCTATATATTAACTTTCTCTTATCTTATCATTTTCTATAATTCATAATTTTTCATTTCGCCATTTTAATAAGATAAAAAGGATTTTAATCACTAATAAACCATCTCAAACTGACGTTAATGGCTTACTTTAATTACGATTCTTATATATATATATATTTAATAAAAGTACGTTTGAATATTTATAAAAGTAAATGTTTATTATTAATATTCATAAATAGTAAACTGTGTAATTAGAAATTAAATATTTGCAAAATAATGTGCCATATTTACGTGATTTAAATCGTAATTTTTGTAATTGAATTTTAAAATAATTATAACTAATTTTAAGAAATTTAATTAATTAAATTGCTGTAAAATTTATATATTTCTTCTCTTTACTAAGTTTAAAGTTAAATTTTATGTTAAAATATTGTATAGTCTTGCAATTATACATAGTTTATATACGTTATTGCATTCGTATAACATTATTAAGCATTCTTTTAAATAATTAAATGCTAAAATAATCATAGAGTTCGAGTGTAACTAGATACGGTAAACAGATACAAAACCCAGTAAACGCTCTAGATAAATCTCAAGAAAAAAATCCCTATACTACCTAAAGAAAGGCTAAAAAGAAAAATATATTTACTTTAGGATATGAACCGAGCCCATGAGATCTAACAACAGATATACTAACAAGCTACATCTTGAGATTCTCCCAATTTTCTTTTGTTATTAAACTATTTAATTCTGTTGTTTAATATAATTAAGTACATTTGAATGACTTATTAATAAATAAGTATCTCTTCAGTCATAAAATTTAAAATAAATTATTTGTGGAAAGAAAAAATTAAGTTCTTCAAGCAAAAGGATGAATGTCTTCCAGTAGGATGAATGGTCAATGCATTCGCATGAATTCGATAGACGTTTGGTTTCTACTCAGGAGGAAACATGTTTTTTTCCTTTGTCTGCATCGTGGATTTTTCTTTCTAACAGACAATAAAACCCTATTTTAGGGTTCCATATTATTATTATTATTATTATTGAATATTTAATTATTAAATATATATCCAAATGCATAAAATTAGTAGAATTTTATACGTTTGATAACCTAAAACCAAGTTAAATCTTCAGTAACCTGTTCCCCATTTTACATTATTCAATACATTTTTTACTCTATTTTTAAGTTCTAGTTAATTGTAATTAAATATTTATTTATTAAACTTACTAAATATATAAATATTAAGGTACATAAAATCAATAAAATCTTATGTATAAAATCCTGCTACAACAGTACATAGAGTGAAAATATAAAGATTTTAATAAAAATATTATATAAAAAGAATAATTTAAGATTAATTTATTTTAATTTTATAACGGTTTATTCATTTATATATAGATTTTTATATGAATAAACTATTGATAAATATAAAGAGATGATGAAAAAGGATAACATTAATTTGAATATTATTGATATTATTATTATTATTATTATCAAAAAGCAAAATTATAGAAAAATATTTTTCTATATTTTTAACGTATAATTCTAATTTAAAATATAAACTAGAAATTGAAAAATTATGCTAATTATTTCTCATAATTATCAATAAATAATAATAATAATAATAATAATCTTATATTTTCTATTAATTTAAAAAAAATAAGAATAAAATTTAAATCCTTATTTAAAACTAAGAAACAATGTTTATAAAAATAAAAATAAAAATAAAAATAAAAAGAATTTCTTTAGATAAAATTGAAATAGAAAATATAATTCTACCATTTATTTTTCTCTCTTAAAAAATAAAAATAAATTTCACAAATGAAATTAAAATTTATTTATTTATTTATTGAATTATTTTCTCATCTTATCATTTTATAAGAATTTAGTCTAATAAACTAATTAAATTTTAAATGCATTTATTTAAATGTTAAACGAAAAAAAAATTATACGTAAATATTTTAAATTATATTTATGATTATCATTAAATTTTTTACTTAATAAATTTATTTTTAAGCAGAATAACAACAATAATAATTTGATATTTTAATCGCGTATATTTAAGAAATAATTATATAAAATTACTCTTTAAAAAATTAAAAGTAAATTTTATAAAGAAAAAATAATTTATTATTTATATTAATTAATTATAAGAACAAAACCATAATTTCTTTAATTATCATCAGTAATTTTTCCTAAGTTAACTACGACTTTAAGAAAATAATTATCATTCTAATTACATATAAAATTTATATTTAAAAAAAATAATTATTTTATATAACAAATTGAACCATAAATTAACATTATAATTAAACTCATTATATAAATAGTAATTTATCTTGTTGAAATTATAGCAAAACATCAATTATGTTATTATAATCCAATTAAGTATTTAATTGCTTAGTACTAATTTAAATATATATATATATATATAATAAGTGCTTAAAGTTATAATTATAGAAATTAATTATAAATATAAATTTTATTTACAAAATAGATTTTTGAAGTAATTTGTTAATTTTATAAAATATTAATATTTATAAGTTATGTAATATAATTTTAAGCTAAAGGCGTAAAATCTTTTAGCTTAATTTTGTTTATTTTTAATTAATATAAATATTTATATTTAATTTTATATTATTTGTATAAAGATATCAAGTAAATTAAGTTATTATTTTATCAATTTATATATTTTTTTACTATTTTTTTTAATTATAAAGTGCTTTATTTGGGGTGAATTGTATGAAGTTTTCGATAGGAAATAATGATATTTTTTTACTATTTTGGCACCTGCAACTGGCTGGACCTTTGCCAGTAAATTTTGTGAGCTTTTCTCGCTATCAATTTTTAGTTCTTGAAAGAATAAAGTCCAATTGCCTATTTCGAACACGAGTAAATTATAAATTAAATTTTCTATAAATGAATCTAGAAAATTGCTTTTTTTTACTTCGATAAAATATTTGAAAAAACTGTTAAAAAATTAATTTCGAAACATAAATATTAAATTTTAAATTAATTACAATATAAAATTATATATTAATTAATTATAAATTTTACACGTTTATAAGTGCGATATTTTAATTAAATAATTAATATAATAATAATAATTGCCATAAAATATAGTGCATTCTCTTTGGCAAAAGACTCAAAGAATTTTATTTTGTAAAACAATTAATTAATTTTAAAAAAATATATAATAATGCATATAATATATAAAAGTACAAAAAAATAAACTAAAAAATGAAAGATATAAAATTTCTAAAGGAATTTATACAAAAGAAAAGTAAAATATATATAAATTTACATGACCTAAGAGAATAAAAAATATATATATCCTAAAAGTATACAATTTAATAAATGACAAATTGAGGGAAAAATTTATATATATATATATATATATAATATTTATATTTAATATAAAACAGTATGGTTTTATATTTCATAAGCACTACTTCCCTACTTTATATATATATATTTTTTTCTTTATATTCTAGAGAGCAAAAAGTTCAGGTTTCTAGATAAAATACACGTTTTTAAATAATTCACAGATGGAATTTTATATCCTTTAAATTGTGTTAAGTTATGAAATATATTTGATTCTATTCTTAAGATTTTCTTCTTCCCTCCATCAAAGATCCTCTCTACAATTATATAATATTAAATCTGTTATGAGAGAGAATAATATAGATATATTTTTAAATTATTTTTTGAAGAGTTGGATATATCAAAAGTCTATATTATTGTAAGAATAAGTTGGAAAAACAAGATAAATCTAGTCGATTTGAAATGTTTTCATTACATCAGCACAAAACTTAGCTGAATCTGAAAAACGTTTAAGCATATCTCTATCCAGCAGAAAATTGTTTTTGATCGATAAGGATGGGTCTGAGTGAAGAGAACCGAAAGCTCAGATCTACGAATCTACTTCTACTCGGTTTTTACCATAGAAAATCCTTATTTTTGTAGATTTTCAACTACATCGCTTAGAATTTTCATGTTTTATACAGCGATTTAAACGTCTTAATAATTGTTTACGTCAGAAGAAAAAATATGTAAAAAATATTTTTTCCACATTATAAATCTGTAATTTAGATATAAACAAATTAAATTATGCTTTTATAATCAATATTTTAGTAGAATATTCACAGTTTTGGTGTGTAGATAAATGAGACGTGTTTTAATTTTATTCTACAACTAAGACAACGTTTATTTAGGAAAACTTTTAAATTATGTTAATATTAAAACATTCTAGACATTAATTTATTATATTTCTAATTATAAATTACACTAAATCTTGTCTAGGAGAGTAATTTTAATGGAGCGACGAAGCTGTTTTATTATTAAAATTACTTTATCAAATGCATGTTAAAATAAAGTATTTAATTCTGTAAACGTAATAAATATAGAAATGTTCATTTTAATATAAAAATTAAAAAGAAATGACATGTTATTCAATAGGTATTTTAAAATTTAAGTGGTGTATCTATCGAATACCTTTTCTTTCTCAATTAAATTCTTGAAATTAAAAAAAAAGTTTTCTTTATTACTCTAAGAATAAACAAAAAGTACTTTATCCTCTATAAATAGTTAATAAATTAAATTATATTTATTTGTTTATTTTAATTAAATATTTGTACAAGGTATTTGTTTCTGTGTAGCAAAAATCACAATGACAACTTCTATCTTTCAGACGTTGCTAAGCAATTTTCAGCATCTTTCAAATGTAACCACTCTAGAAATTTAGCTAAAGCTATCAGAATACTGTACTCCAGTGTAATCTCTTAATCGGATTTTAAGATATTTAACAATTTCAATATATCTGAAAACTCCTCTCATTCAGTAGCTGGATAGAAGATAAAATTGCATATAATTTTTTCCTCTTAAATTTTATAAATAGATAAGTAAGATATGAGGATTCTTTATATGATAAACTTAATATCCAAATTAAAAGTTAAAGTTTATAAACATGGGAAGCTGTTTAATAAATGAAAATCAATCATTATCGACTAACATCGATTAATACTTAGAAGCTATTAAAAGATTACTAAAATTTAATCGAGCACAGATTAATGCAGTACAGAATGTCACGATCTTCATCAATTAGAGATTAACAAGAGAATGGGCGGTACTCTCAACTACTCCTTCTTTCTGTCTGATCAAATTCTCAAGAGGCATAGCAAACATTCTAGTGAATGATGTGTCTCAATTTCTAAGCTCATCGTTCGATAGAACTCCACCCATCACGGAACATAACCTGTTCCGAAGACCGATATTACATAATGACTAGTGTATATTTTTGATATAGATTTATTATAAGAACCCCCCTACAGAGAACACAAATCTATAAGAAGCGAGTCATGTAGAATGGTAGAAGTAAGAAAAACGGCTATTCAACGTCGTTATTCAGTTACTATATTCGTACAGACAGATAAATTCCTGTAAAGCAATAAAATTTTTTAAGTCTAATAGCTGAACTGTCATAAAAATGACGAAAGTTTCTCGTTGTACAGGAACCAAGTCTTTTGTTGGTCTTGTTATGTCTGTAGATCTTTCTGTAGCTGTAGACAAAGTATACTGTCGGAATTTTATGTTATGTTTCTATGTCTGATGTGAAAAACGAAACGTTTTTCTCGTGTTCGGGAATAGAACATGAGTGTTTTCTTCATAGTTTTGTAGCCACGATTCAGTTTTACAAATACAAATATAGATTCACGTTCCCTTCTCTTATAAAATATTATATTCTTGGATACATTCTATATACACTTTGCAC
The DNA here is from genome assembly GCF_030686945.1 of Centruroides vittatus. Lineage (NCBI taxonomy): Eukaryota > Metazoa > Arthropoda > Arachnida > Scorpiones > Buthidae > Centruroides > Centruroides vittatus. Next base: position 3,292,811 of record NW_027122474.1, on the reverse strand, counting down.
TTATTTTATTGAACTGATAGATTTTTTTTACCTTTTCTTTAATAAAATATGTAACTAAAGTATTGATTTTTTTCTTTATGAAAATATTCATGACCTTTTTTATTTTATGAGAACATAGCACGTATGGATTTTTTTCATATAAAATTAAAAAATAATAATAACTTAACAGTTTTACAAGTTTATAAATTGATTAAAAATAAAGTAAACTTTATAAAAAAAAATAAATTTTATACGTTAAATTCACATTACATAAATAAACTCTTATTTTGTATATAAATTTTACTATTATACATAATAATATTTACTGTAATTATGCGGTTTTATCTTCCTTATTGTTGAATAGGTTTATTTATCAATTAATATATTAAAAATTTAGCTACGTATATATATAAAATACTAGTAAAATTAATGTAAATAAACGTCATAAATTTATGAAAATATATAAAATTCACATTAAAAAATAAGGGAAAAAATATGTTTAAATAGTGATGAAGTGGCTATTATCATTTTTCTTGTGTAATAAATATAAGAAAAATTGTTTAAGATAAAAGAAAAATATAAAGAATTTCCCTTATTAAAGTTATTGTATGGTAGAGATAGTTGTTGCAGGGTACTTAAAGTAGAAATGCTCCAAACTCATAAATCACAAAGAGTACCTGTTTACGATGTTACTGGTATAGAAGTTAACATTTCGTATCCTCATTTAGTGGCACTTGCAATAATTTCAACCATTATCTATCCTCAATACAGCCTTTAAACAAGATAACCTCCTGAAATATTATATAAAAGTACTACTCCCCACTATATATCAAACTTCCCTTATCATCATCATTATTATTAATCTAATTAATACATAATTATAGCATATAACTTCTACAATGTTTAATATACGTAATTAAATTATTAATAATCGCATCAGTGCTACTACATTAACAAACTGAACACTCGTGAGAGCTAACTATACTCAACTAATTATAATGATGTATAAATAACTTAGTAAACTAGTTAATGATTATTAACATTCACAAACGTTATAAATGTGTTAATAAGTATATTTTGTATAAAATATATTATAAATTTGGAAGATGAAGAAGGGGAGTGTATATATATATATATATATATATAAATATATATATATATATATATTCTTTTCTTATATATACAGTATGTATTTACAAATATAGTATTTTCAGTAGTAGATAGTGACAGAATGAAAAGGAATATATATATATATATTTTGGAAATATTCATCCCGTTGTGATTGTCAAGTAGACAGACAGACAGTGTTGGATTTGTATAGAAAAGTCAGTTTCATTCGCAGTCATACTCAATTCGAAAAAGCTCTCTTCATCAGGTAGGCGTCGATATCTAGAAGTGAAAAGATTGACGGTGAAAGTGGATCGAATTCTCTCTTCCTCTCACTTTCTCTCTCTTTTCCTTCCTTCTTGAATGTTCTATCTATATCATCTGTAACGTATCTACCCAACTAGATCACTGATAGACTTTAGATTTGAATATATCTAGTTCATGTGCGTTATTTTGCAACTTAGTCAGATTGTAGTATTTTTTTTTTCGTGTTCTTATTTCTTAGATTACATATATATATATATATATATCTGGAATATAATGAAAAAAATTTTTTTCCTATCAGAATTTAATCGAAAATCTCATTTTCTTATATTTCTATGTCATATATTCTAAAAATGTGACTTAATTCGAAGGAAATTCAAACGTTTTTTCTCCTCTCTGTACTTGTTTAATGATGTCTTATCATAAGATTTAAGCCTTTTAAAATTATTATTGTACATTATTTATCCGTGTAAATAAATAAGCTTTTTTTTTTAAAAAATTTAATCTTTATTCTTAAACTATGTTTTATTTTTTAAATATACGCTTAAATATGATGATCTTATTGATTAAATCACCAGGAAAATATTTCAAGAGTATAAATTATTTTATTTAATTTATAAACAGAATTATACTTTATATACTTAAAGGATTAGTATTTATAAAAGTATAATTTGAATCTTAAAACATGAATGGTATGACTGATTTTAAAAATATAAAAAGTTATACGGTATCGAGAGATTTAATCCCACGTCTTTCTCCACATGAACTCACGATATAATTAAAATGAATTCTGTTTCATCAGTGAAATACTGTCTGAAACTAAATTTTTTTAATTTGGGTTTTCATTTTTCCTTTCGTAACGCTATAATTTACCAAGTATTGACAAAATTAGCCTTATAAACATGGGAATTATTACATTTCTATGCTTAGATATGGATGAATTGCCTTCAGCTGTCTTCCACATCTTTATCTCCTTGGCATAGATGCATTCATTGCCTTCAGCTATTCTATATACAAGTTTAGGAAAGAAAATATGATAATTAATTACGGATAAAATATAATTTTTTTAATAATAATTAGAAAAGTGAGTGTGACATAAAATTCCTAGAATTAAATCAAATTTGTGGTCATGTAAAAGCGTAGAAAATAACGTAAATAATTATAATTTTTTTTATAAAAATAAAAAATAAATTCACCTTCACAAATATAATAATTCTTGGAAAATGTAAGAATTAGAATTCCACATTAATCCATTGTAAGCGTTGGAGGAGAAATGAAGTTGCACAAAGTGACAATAATTACACTTTAGCAGTAACTCGATGGCAGTAATTATCTATCATTAGGAATAAGTAGCATTCTGTTTCACTACCTGATTCTTTTTCTATACTTTCCTCTACTTGCAAATACCTTTTAATTATAGTCTTGGGATGAGAGTTGACTTTCTTTTTTAATCAGAAACTAAAGAAAAAATAAATATATAATAATAATAATAATTTAAAAATAATGTTACTATTAAAAATAAATAATTAGATTATAATAAATTATTTAAATATAAAAAAAGGAATTAATTTTAATAGCGTATTAACGCTATATTTACAATAGTAATTGTAATTAAGGTAATTAGTTTAAATTATTACTGTGAATTGTACACGTTGTTTAACTTATTCTTCGTTTAATGCTGTTAGATCTTAATGTGAAGATAATTTAGTTTTCAGATTTTTAAGTCGTTTTTATACGCGTAATTAAACTAATTCACTACTACTATTGCTACTAACGAATGATAATTAAATGGAAAAGAGACTTAATGCTTTCGAATGCCTATTTTAACATGTGATAACTCTCATCTTCAACTATTTATTTGATAAAGAGCTCTTCGACATGATCTTTTAATCGAAGACATTGCGACTAGTGAGATAACAGCAACAGAATATTGATGATTATCATCAATAACGACAACTTGCTTCATTACGTCTGTAAGTTGACATCGAGACGTTGGATGTAACGACCTTTTCCTATCGTTATATCCAAAAGATTAATATTAGGATGATGTTTGGATGTTCACGACAGCTTTAACGACACGTTTCAAAAACTAGCCATGTGCAAAAAAGAAATGTGCTGCTGATATATGTTATGTGTATGGATCTATATTCAGTTTCTATATATAGGTATACGTATATTTAAGGGAAAATATATGGAAATCAGAGTATTATACACACATACACAGTGATGCTATGTGTTATCCTCTAGTTAATGACTGCTTCGATTGTTGATAGAACTCTACAGGTAAAAATTACAGGATGTAGTATAAAATACGTTAATTAATGGTTTATATGTAATATATTGATAAAATCATGCTTTATTTGCAATTAAAAGCGTTGATTATCATGTAGATAATGCATTTATATACACTTACTATGTAATACACACGTAAAAGTATCAATTATTACGTAAATAGTGCTTTATATAAGGATAATAATGAAATTATCATCTACACAATGTGTTACGTGTTATGTTCAGATAAGAGAGTTAATTTTATAGTGTTGAATAGCATTTAGCCCGATTATTTACTAATAAATCTAGAAAATATACAAATTATCGTCTAAATGATGCATTCATAAATTAATAATTAATTAATTTTTAAGAATTTGTGGTTATTTCGCCGTATAATAACACTGCTAATAATTGCTAATATAATCTTTATATAACTAAATAATATTGTTTAATAAATTATTCTAACGTTTAACAATATACCTTTCAAATTTAATTAATATATGATAAGTGCAGTTACATGTGAAACTAATCTATGCTTAGGTCTGTAAATTATATTACCCCATATAATTTTAAGTGATAATTGTATAGTAATTAAATGAATTTATCAATAGAAGCGAGATTAAAAAAAAGGGAGGAAGGAATTTTTCTATGAACTTTTAAGAAAAATTTGCCAATTTATGGTGAAAAATTCATCATATTATCCTTAAAAGATGGGAGTATAAAGCAAATGCAAATATACTTTGCATCGTTGGATAGAAAGCGTCAACAAGAACTGGTGCAGTGTACACATTCCTTTATCATGCTGATTCCCCACCAGCACAGAGTTGATGATGTCGCAAATAATAGGATCCGGATGAAGATCCCATTAATAGAAAGATATTGGTGTAACACTGACAATCTGCATATGAATTTTTCTCTTATTTTTTATTCCTTTCCTCGTGTCGCTGATGAACTTTAAACAGATAATAAATAATGGCACATACATTAAATAAATTCCTTTTCTATCTAGTAATTATCTTGTTACTTAATCTATTGAAAAATAAAATTAAAAAAAAATTTAAATGGAACAAGAGAAAAGGTTAAAGAGATTTTCTAATTCTAGTTAAGCTCATTAGTAACTCAATAGGAATAAGATGAATGTTCTGACATAATTTGCAAATTTAACAAACATTTCTGATTTAGTAATAGGTCTGTTATGAGGCTGTTTTCTCATGAAATGAAACATTAATTAATAATACATATAACCTTTATAACATCGAAATATAATTATACTATAGAATAAGTTGACTTAACTGCATAGTTGACACTTAATTAAGGCTGCAATTGAACAATATCCCTCTTTAACTAAATATTAAATAGGTCACTTTATATAATTTTAATCTCAAATGTTTAAAATATGATACGTTTAATAATGATATAATAAATTAAAATGCGAATATGATTAAGATCGAATCAATGTTTCGTAACTAATGATATATACATATATTTATATACTGTTTGCGTGACCTTTAACCTTGTTCTTTCGTATAAATAATGAAGTACAGTCGAAGAATTTCTGATAAATTTGTAATTTTATATTGTTTTAAATTATTTATAGTGGAAAAACGTTTAGATACTACCGTATATACATGGCCCAAAACTTAATTAATTGAGGCATAAAAGAGTTAGTTAAGTCGATGAATTTAAAAAAAAAAAAATCTTAAAAATTCTCTCTTTATGTCGATATATTTATGCTAAAAATTTACTGGATGCAACATTAAAATTTTAGAAATAAATATAATTATTCCTCTCGTGTATTAATTATCAGAAACTTTGATAAAAAAATTTAACTGTGCTTGTAAAATGATGTATATTGATGTTATGTTGATAAATCTCGTTTTTATTTATTATTTAATACATATTTTTGTTAAATATAATAATTTACATATATAAAAATAAAAAATTAAACATCTAAAAGGACGAGTTTCTATGGTAATTGTTCAATTTTTTTTGAATAAATCTTTATTTAAATTAATACAATTTAAATATTAAAAAAATAACTTTAAAAACTTTAGTAAAAACAGCAAATAATCATAAATACAAACTAAATATTTCCTAAGGGATGCTTGAATTATTGATTTGTACTTGATCCTATCTTCAGATAAAAGTCTAATTATTAACTAAATTTATCAGATTAAATACTAAACTGTTATCGATTATCAAGCAAAATTCCAGCACTTTCAATCCTTTTTTTTTAAAAAAATTTTACAGAGTTTTGGACAGACATTTAACATCTCATATATATCAAACCGAAAAAGTTCATTGAACTCAATGTGATCGGAATATAAAATCCGAATTCGATCAGGATTCCTCTTAAGATAATTATCAATTTCGGTCGATAGACAATCAGACAGACAGGCAAACAGACACTAAACATTAACTATTTTCAATAAAACTAAGTCAAACGACAGATCTTGATATACATCCAACGTTTCAACTTCATCAGATCTCAGTGAAAGTTATCTTGCTTTCAGAGACGTTCAGACGATTGAATTCCTTTAACTCATAGTACTTTAGTAGTATTCAAGTAAGGTACTAGAGATAAATACAGTATTATGCATCCTTAAAACCCTATATAAGCATCAGAATAAGTTAAATTCATTAATAAAATGTACATTCTACAAATATTTGGAAGACTTAACAAATATTCGTAAATTCTAACTAAATTAATTTTTTTAAGAAGTAAAAAAGTGTGTTTTTAGAAAATTTAGAAAATACAATTTTATATATATGTATGTATATAATACATTTTATCTTTTATAACAGTCATTCAACCGTGTAGAGAATAATTTTCCACTTTACTTCCCTATCTAATTAACCAGATACACTAGTTTCAACTTACATAAAATATTTTTTAAATGATCAAATATATATAAATTTACTTTAAAAAAAATTATATATATGTGTATATATAAATTATAATAAAAATATTATTTTATTTTTTACATTTTTTATCGTTTAATTGTAATTTATTCATCTTTAAAAGTGTTTAAATTTAAAATATTTTAATTATTTTTATTGCTTTTATCTCATAAAAATTTGCTTTTTTTAAAAAAGTATTTTACATATTTTATAACTTGAATGTTTTAAAAAAATCTTTATAATATATTATACACATAAATTATAATTAAAATAATTATAATTATTGGTGGTAATTTATTATAATTTATTCACATTTCAAGAACTTCAATTTACAACTTAATCGTAAAATTTTACATAATTTACAATTAAATTTCGAAATTGTATAAAAGAATTTCTTGACTTTTAATGTAACTTTATATAAAATATATTATACATATATATATAAGTTACAAGCTAAATTAATATATTATAAAGTAACATTAAAATACTTGTAATGTATTTTTACATCGATGTCTTACTTAATTTTTATCATTTAATTGAAAGATGTCAATGTTAGTTTCGTGTGTTACAAAAAATTTTTGTATTTCCGAATTGTTAGAGTCAGTAGCAATAACATTCAATTGTTTGGAAGTGATCAAGATGACGTCTAACTTCAAGATAATGGAGATTCTTTAGCAGGAGGGTGGAAAAAGCATTATTCCCTCCATTCAATCGTTCTTTACTCCATCCCAGATATATTTTTTTTCCTTCCTTGTTTTCTAGCGAATCCCTTCTCTTCCTTTCCTATATGTTACTGGCTAGTTGTAGTAACACTCGCTGCTTTGATTATATTCTCTACTGTTGTTCGATAGACCCAGGTGGTGAGCTTAACTTCTGCTCTGATGGACATATCTTCAACAATTTCAATCGCTGCAGCAATGGAAATATTAATGTTGTACTACAATGTGTTTTTTTCTGTTTTGTTTGGTTTATTTTATTCTTTATAAATCTTTAAATTGTATAAAAAGACAAAAATGGAAAATGAGAAAACTTTCTAAAATTTTTATTCTTTAGAATTTGTTGTTATTTTGTATTTTTTTTTAAAGAAATATATTTACAAAAGGAAAGTAAAGTCATATGTTCGTGTGATCATTTCAGCTAGTGTGAGAAATTGCAGAATAACGAAATGATATATTGAGATGGATGTTGTAAAATATATTTTTTTCCTTCTTTTTTTTTACATTTTTATATTGTGGAATTGAATCTTTTTTTATTGTTACTTTTATATATATTTTTACAAAAATTATCATTTTTTCCTCCTGTAATAAATATCAAGAGTCAAAGGTTCAACCCTTCGTATCCTATTTTATGAATTAAATTTTTAAAGTAGAATATTTGAGTGGAGATTTGATTTTTTAGTAAATTTTTCCAATAATAAATTTCAAGAGTCAGAGGTTCTTACAATATAAAGTCTTATACTTAGATTCGAAACTTTTAGAGGAGATTCAAATTTCGTTACTATTATTTGCATTTGTTTAGTAAATTATGTAAATTTTATCAATTTATTTTACTATAATAAATGTCAAGAGTCAAAGGTTCACACATCGCTATATTTTATACCTTTGAAAGGAATATTTAAATCGCTAATTCTTTAATTTTTTTCTTTACTTAATAATGTATTTTTATTGCGTTTTATAATAATATTTTATTAAAAATTCATTTTTATTTTTAATTTTCTAGTAATAAAAATCTAACTTAACATTTCTTTCCTTAGACAAGACATACATTTGAATTTAATTTTAATTAAGGTTCGAATCCTTGACTTAAGAATTTAAGAGCAAATAAAACTAAACATTTATTTAATTTCAGTATTATTTATCACGTTGTTAAAGGATAATAATTAAAATCTTTCTGTGTAATTAGTAAAGATATATAAAAAATATAAATTTAGATAAAAAAAACTTTATTACAATTGCTGTTTTTTAATTATTTAATTTATAAATTATTTAAAATTCAATAGATGATTTATATTATATTTATATAATTCATTTTTTATATTTAAAAATTCTATTTCCTCTTCAGCTTCTCTGAAATTTATAAATTCCAAAAGATAACATACATTGTGATAACATACCTGGCAGATAACATACATTGTGAATTTTATAATTATATTAATTTATTCAATTTATAATATATAAGCACTATAAATTAATATTTAAACATTTCTCAACACATTTTATATTTATTTTGATAGTTTATAAATCATCCTATCAGCTATGAAATTTCCCCTCCTCCTTATCCTCTTCCTCATCTTCTCATGCTCTTCAGCCTAAATCTTTTGAGTGGACAACATTAGTAAGGGCATAGGCCCTAATAACAATAATAAAATATATAAAAAAGTAAATATTTATAAAATAAAACTGAATAAAATTAATAATTTTAAAATGGATAGGGACATATCTGTCGTTTAGTATGTAATAATTAGACACCAAAGGAAGGACATTTTAAAATTTATATATAGATATATAATAGAATTTATGAAATTTTAACTTTAAAAAACGAAAAATTATCACGTTCGACGTCAGATATAATGTTAAAAAGTTTTAGAAAAAGTATATTTCTCATTAAATTCGCTAGAAGACAGTTTCAAATTCCTTTATATGTAGTAAGTATAGTAACTTTCTGTGTACAGATAAGACGATGAAGCTTCATGTTTGAAGAGAAAAATGCATTAAAATACGCATTTCTCTGTAAAAATGAGAAGAAAAACTGTTATCTTTTCACGTTTTACACGATAAGAATAAACGATTTTACACAGAATATGCATAGGAAGATTCTACACTTTACTAATGTATAGTGTCTTATACTTAGACGTTTTATAAATAATAAATAAAGGAGAAATTAATTTTATAATATATATACATATATATATTTTTAAATCATAAATATTTTTATATAAAAGATTTATTTAAAAGTATATAAATCATAACTTTTTTAATATATAAATATTTTTTTTTTTTTTAGTGGAGAGCAACTGATTTTTATGCCGTTTTTACCATTTTAATATATAAATAATTGTATTTATGAGTAATTTTATATCATACATTTTATTTTAAATGTGTATAAAATTTAAAAATATATATATTTAAATTTATCGTGAAATTTATGTTATTTTGAAGATTTGTCTGTCAGTCACGCACTGATTTACATAATATTTCTGGTGATAAAAATGATATTTAAATTATAACTTTTTTTTTATAAAAGTGATATTTAAATAATACTTTTTATGAAATATCTTTAAATATTATCTCTATTTAAAAAAACAAAAATAAAAACGAAATAATGCTGTTTCAACGCGACGCGCTGCGATAATACCGCCGCGTAACGCGTACAGAATCATTTAAGATTTAAATACACGTTATAAAATGTATATATATATATATATTATATATACATTTTATAAGATGTATTAAAATCTTAAATATTTATTTTGTTAAAATTATAAAAATAAAAATATTTATTTAAAAATTTTATACAATAGCTGCGTTGTCGCGCGCGATGACGCGAAAGGTTTATTTTGAGAATAAATAAAAAAAGAAGCATATAAAAATAATTTCAGAATATTTTATTCTCATTTTGTTAAATAATTATTTTAATTTAAAATATATTTTAAATAATTAAAGCAAAATAAGTTAAAAATGCAACAACGCGACGCGACAAAGCGATACGCAACGCGCCACAAACTTAATTTATATTAATAACGAATAGAACATTAAAAATATTTTTATAAATATTTATGTAAAACATTAAAAAAACTATTCATTTTTTTCTTAAGTAAAAAAAACGACAAATTTACATTTATTTATCCTAAGAAATGCATTTTATTGATGAATATCAAACACATTAACATACATCAGCAAGTTAAATAATTCAAAATATAGTAATTTACACAATATATTACTATAAAACACGTGTATTATTATATTTATATTATTTTTAAAGAAAAATAAAATAAAAATATATGGAAATTTCACAGCTATAGAATTTTTCAATACCTCTTGGAATAAATTAATTTATTTTGTTTTTATTTTTCTTCCTCCAAGGCACATTCATATATTCATAAAGCTAAGTTTTCAAATAAAAATCTCGAATATAATTAATTTAATTTTTGATTTTTGACGACAAATAGGAATGAATGGAATTTATAGAAAAGTGAGGAATAAGAAGAAAAAGAAAAACAATTTTCTTTTTGAGAGATTGCTTTCATTAATTTTAAAAGCATATTTTTAAAATCAAATTCGAAAATAATTAAGCATTTTAATTAATCATTTATATATTAAAAACCTCATTTTTATTTTTATTTATCTATTTTTAATTAATTTATCAAATATTATCATCATTATTTTTAATGTGGTTTGCATTCTGTATCCCTACTTAATTGTTTTTTCCCCTGCATTTTATATTAAAAAATCGTGTGGAAATGTTTATACTTTAGTGGAAAATTATATAATTTAATTGTAAAATAAGAAATAAAACGTCAAAAATTGTATAATTTATCTATAACAAAGATATAAAAGCATAAAATCAACTATTTAACTTATATGTAACATTATTATTTCTGCACCTATACTTACGTAGTTTTTCTATATATAATGTAAAAACACTCCTATAATATATTTTATTTATGTAAAAAGCTGTGTAATTTAATTGTAATATAATAAAAGTATCTAAATTTTAAAATATATATATATATATATATATAATTTATTAACTGCTCAGTATCCTACTGGGATCTTCTCTCGTGTTTCTTATCCTCTTTATCATCTCTTCACTCTCTTTCTTCAGATCCTTAAGTAGGGTCTATCCTGTAATAATAATGCATTTGTAATTAGTATTGCATAAATTCTATAATATTTTTCTACAAAACTAATTTAACTGTAAAAATAATGAAGTACAGCAAATAAAAATGTCTAAAATTTTAAAAAATTGTATAAATTATATCTATAAATGTACAGTATGTATAGAAGTAATTAATATGCTGGAAATAATACAAAATTTTATATTATTTAATTAAATTTGCACGCTACACCTATTCCTAACAATATTCTAGTGCATTTTTTTCTTACACTTTATGTAAAAATTTCTATAAAAATGTTATATTTTAGTAGAAAATTGTATAATTTAACTCTAAAAGTAATAAATTATAGTAAATAAAAACGTCTAAAATTTAAAAAAAATTGCATAATTTATCCATAAAATATATATATATATATATAGGAGCAATTAGTATTCTATAAAGTTAACCATTCAAATCGTAGATGTTATATCATAATTTAAGTACATTTTGTACTAGTGCCAACACTTTTTATATATAATATTTCCATTTTTATATTATCCTATCTCTTTTATGGAAAGTAATAAATTTCGATATTTTCAAGAAATGCATAAAAAATATATCTAAAAGATAATGTATACAGTCAATTTCTAAGATATAATGTTTAAAATAGCATAAAAATAACATTATGACGTGGTTTAAAATAACCCATTATTATGTTATTTTAGGGGATTATTTTCGAATATTTTTCGATAATATTGATTAATTGTAAGTCTATTAATTTTCATTTTATTTATTTAAATTTTTTACACTTTTAAATTACATATTAAAGCAATTAATTGCAATTATATTATTGTAAAATCATTTAAAAATATTCAAAGAAAAAAATATAAAAAATTAAAATAAATTTTTTAATATATTTAATTAAAAAGCTAAATAAAATTTATGTACTTAATCATTTATTTATTTAATTAATTTAAAATGTATTTAAATAAATAAAAATACATGTATATATTTTTATATATATTTTATTTTATAAAAAATTCAGTAAATATAAAGATAAATAAAAAATATTTTAGTTCTTCACTCATTATTCTATATATATATATATATTTACACATTTAACCTGTTTATTTTTTACAACTTATACAAAATAATATATAAGTTGTAAAAAATATTTATATTTGACGAATTTTATGACCTTTATCTTTAAACTGACAGAAATATATCAAGAAACTTTCCTATCACTTTGAAAGGGAATGAAGAGAGAATCTTTAGAAAAATCACTGTATTTAGAACACGAAATTCTTCACAATTTCATTGTAATTCTATACAAGTTTAAGCTTATTTATGACACATTTTAACATCATATATTTATATATATATACAATTCTTTCAGAAGCTTTCGTTTTATCTACCTTCAACTTATCTATATATAATTAATTACAGTTTACTCCGTAAATTAAAAAAGAAATATAAGTTAAATATTATTTATTTTACGAAATAAATGCCATTCTTCAGCAGATTTTTCTCTATAAATCCGATTTATCACAATAATCTACAGAGAATCATTTTTCCTTATCTAGAACAAAGGAAGAAAAATATATATATAACGCATGGCAGGAGTTCCCATTACACTTGTGTTATTTTTCTATATAACATACCTACTGAATAGCATTTTTTTATTGCGATTCGGTTTACTCTTATGATTTTTATATTGTTAATTTAATAATTGAGATAACGAAGAAGTATTATTTTAAAAATATATTAAATAAATTGGGCAGTTGTATCGAGAATTTTTCAAACGTTTTCTTAATTTTTTATGGTGTTAAAAGTTAACTTTCTATAGAATAATATATGATCATCACGTAGGAGCTGACCACAAAGATAAGAAAAATGACAACAAAAATCTACACCTGCTTCAGAAGTAAAAGATAAAGAAAATATTATATTATCTCCTTCCAGAATTTATAGCAATTCTGTACTTTTATACAATATTCTAGATATTATTTAATGATAGAAACTTGATTTAAAATATTCAAAAGTACCTTTATACCATTGATACAATAAAAAAAAGGTTTGTAATTAAATCGAAACAATAATTTTAAAAGATATTTCTACGTGAAAATTTTTAAATTTGTGATTAGTAATTAAAGTATTTAATTTTATTATTTAATTAAATAAATTATACTATTTATAAACAAATATTAGTTTAATTAATGCGTGCGTATTATAATATAGAATTAATTAATTAAGAAAATGATAATTACTGTTTATAAAATATTTAATTTAATTTATTATAAAATATTAAATTACAATTTTCCTCTTATTTTCCTTGATTTTTAGTAGAATGTATACAATTGTTTAGATGTCCACAGCTATAAGAAAATCTTTAAATTCTCTTGAGTCTTTCAACTAAGCAATAACAAATCTTAATCAATATCAACAATAAACTCAAAATTATAACCTAACAATGACAAATCTCTATCAATAAATATCTTTATATATCAATAACTACCAATCTTAATTAATATAGTACAATAAATCCAATTTTTTAAAAAAAAAAGAAAATAAATTTGTGTCAGTAAATATCAAAAATACCTCTATTGATAATAACCTTATTTTGTTAATGATAATATATGTAAACAAGTAATTTTAATAGTAAAAATATAAATTTTGCAACGTCTGTTTGCATGTCTATCTGTTAGCAAAAAATAATGTGTATTTTTAACAGGAATTCTTTTGCAACTTGAACACAAACTATATGGTGTATTTTCTCGGACACATGGCAAATTTCATCACTAAGTTTTCTTCAGTTGATTCACTTAGTGATGAAATTTGCCATGTGTCCGAGAAAATACACCATATAGTTTGTGTTCAAGTTGCAGAATAAGCACCGGCACGGTTTCATAAACACTACAATAGGAATTCTTTGTTATTTCGTAATTTATTATTAAAAGATTCGAGAAATAATACTACTAAATGATAAATCTTGTCAATAATCCTGTTTAAAGGATTAAAAATGTAATATTTTATTTAACTCTTTAATTAATTGGGTTCATTCACTACAAGATAAATAACCCTAAATATATCAGTGGCAAGTAAAAGTTAATTTTATTTATACTTTTCGTAAAGTTTATCGAATCTTCATAGGAAAAAAATCTCGATTAACCTTAGGAAAAATATCATCAGAGTGGATAATCCATCGAAATTCGATTATGTCTTTATGCAATTTAACGTTCTCGATTTTTTTGTAAACAACAAAATTTCAACAAACTTTCTTCGTTGAAAATTTATTTTTAGCAATGTATACATGTTAAGAAAACTTATTTTTATTAAATTTTTTACGGTAAATATATTAAGATTTTGTAGATAATCCAGAAATTATTAAGAGCGCATCAGTAATATTCATGATAATCACCTTAATTTCTTTTATTGTCCTTATTTTCTCTCTTCACTTACTACTAGATTAATCTATAGCAGCTTTGAATATTTATATTTAAGCAGTAAATAAGCATTCTCTGATCGCTTGAGATTCTTAAATTCTTAAGAATGTACCAGTAAAATTCTTGATAATGACAATTTTTTAAAAATTATTCTTACTTTTTTCTCTTTCTTTATTTTTCTCTTAAGATTAATCTTCAGTAGCAAATGAGCTTTAAACATTTATATTAAATAGTAATTAATTATTTTTTAGTCAATTAAATAATCTCAAATTCTTAAGAGCGCATCAGAAATTCATAAAAATCATTTTTTTCTCTTTGTTTACGACTGGATAATCGAAATTAATCTACAACGGACGGACAAAAATTACGGCTGTAATTTTTAATCATATGCTCTCGATTTTAGTAGTGTCTTGCCCCTGTACATCATACTTTACCTAATAACAACAGAATCATGCCACTCTATTCTGGAAAAATCTTTGAATGAAATCACGTACTTTAGTTCGTATATAGTTAATCGGGGCCTTCTGTCCCATACGCTTTACAAGTCAAGTCTGTACCTATATAACATCATCCTGGAGAATAAGAAAGAAGTGACAAACAAACAGAATTTATAGATTTACAATTTTTTCCAATTTCAGCCCAATAAACAGCTTAATATATTTATATATAAGCAGTAAATAATTATTTTTTCGACATCCGTGACAAGGATCAGCATCCTTAGATTTGTAAGAGCGTGTCAGAAAATTCACGATAATCACGTTTATTTCCTTAATTATCTTTACTTCTTTTTAATTCATGTTTTATTAAAAGATAATTGAAAGAATAATATAAAGTAGATAAGTAACTTTAAATATAAATATTTTAGCTTTAAATAATTAGTTTTTAAGATCATTGATGCGTTGAAGTATAGAAGAAAATTGAATAGATAAAGTGAGTATACCTGACAAACTTTGTGTAGTGAGTTTGTTTTAAGTGAAATAAAAGAGTTTCTAACTTCCGTTTGGTTATGTAATGACGTGATGTATAAGGATAAACTTCCGTTTCGTGACCAAATTAATGCTCGAGTGTTGAATAAGTTGTCAATCAAAAGATATCTTATAAAGATGACAAGTGCTGATGTTGCGAGAAAAATATTGAATTTGTTGTAAACTTCATCGTAATAATAATAATAATAATAATAATAATAATAATAATATTAATATATATAAAATTTTAACACATAAAATATGTATAACATTATCTTTTAAAGTTATTAATACATGAACAACCAATATTTATAGTATAAATATTAATAATTTTATTTACATAAATGTATAAAAAATTAATATTTAGATAAAAACATTCTAATTTAATTATAAAAATTCTTTTAAAATTTATTAAATAAATTGAAATTAATGATTATTTTATCACCAAAAATTGATTTTAATTAATTAAATAGTGAAAAAAGTAACAAATAAAATAAATAATAAATTACTGTATTTAATTAATTTTTTTTCACGAATAATAAATAAATTTAATTAGTTTTAATTCCCATTTATTAAAAAAAATTTGTTTAAAAATATTTAAAATCAGTTTACATAATTATACTATCAAAGAATATTGAAGATGAGATTATGTTATTCTATTTATTTTTTATAATTAATTTATTATATTGTAAATAGCTTCTGGATATATTTAAATGATATTTTTAATAATAATTTTTTATATTTTTAACATTTTTTTACAAGTAATTTATTTATAAAAGCGTCATGCTTATATGTAAATACATAATGCAGACCATTACAAAAATTATTCTAAAGTATTTTAAATAAAAAAAAAACATTTTATATAAATGAATATTTTTTATTAAATTTTATAAATTAAAAAAAATTAATTATATAAAAATGAAAAAAAATATTATTATTTAATAAATTGAAGAAATTTATAAATATTTATTTTATAGAATTTTTATAATTAAATTAGAATATTTCCATTTAAAAAAAAATTATTTCGGTCGGTTATTAATAATAATAAGAAGAATTAAATAGAAAATATCAATATATTTTACTAAAATTAATTAATTTTTAAGAATTTAATTTACATAAGAATGAATAAATATATTTAATTTATTTTTAACTTATTTAATAAATTAAAACTCCACGAGAATAATTTTTAAGTAGAATTTTTGTAATTATATTAAATATTTTCTTTTAAGAATTTTTAAAAATAAATTTATTAATATTTATATGATAAAATCTATTAAACAATAGAGTTTTATACATATAAAAGTAATTTTAACGTAAATCGTCGCTTGAAAATTCACTTAAAATTCTCTCGATTTTTATTATGAATTGCTCTTTCTTTAACCTTTTTTCTTAAATATTTTTATTATAAAGTATGAAAATGAAAATATATAAATATAATATTTTTCTACTTATCTTCATTTCTCAGGGGATATTTTATCTTTTATTATAGGATGAATAATACTTTGTATTCTATAAAGTAAAGAATGTTAAATATGGAAGAGGAAAAAAGTTTAAATATTTTATATTTTTATACTTAACTATAAAAGAAACTAAAAAGTTTGAAATAATATTAGATTTTAATATATTATATAAAGGTTCTTATCTATATTTTATATGATTTTTATCAATAGTTTAAAACATTTTATTGGTTTTTGGTTACAAAACTTTGGAAGAAATGCGAGAAAAGTGGTCAAAATTGTACATTTATATTAAAAGTCCTTCTGTGTTCTTCACAAATTAAGGTTAAACCTCTTAACAACGGCCATCTGCAAGAACATAAAAAATGGCAGCTGTTTGGAGGTTATTTTGTTTAGGATTCCGCCTAAAAATGGCCACTGTTTGGAGGTTATTTTTTAAAGAATTCTTCTTAAGAATGACCGCTATTTGGAAGTTATTTTGTTGAAAATTCCTCCTAAAAATGACCGTTGTTTGGAGGTTATTTTGTTTGGAAACCTCTTTCTAAGGAAAAAAAATGGCCAGTGTTTACAGGTGGCCGTTATAGGAGGTTCGACTGTGTATCACGAAGACAGTTAATATATCTTCTTTCGTAATTCTTTCACGAAAAAATATAAATTTCCTCAGGTTACATCAGACAATCTCGAGATGTGAAAGGAGGACGAATTATGAAGACAATTTGATTGTAATTTAGCGTTTATTCTGTAATCACGAATTATATTTTTATCAAAATATTTAAATATATTTCATTGTTTTATATTTTAAAAACCTATCGAAGAAGAAATACGAAACAAAATAGCGAAGATACCTCTCATTCTATATATATATATATATTGTGTTTTATGTATTTTATATATCACCTCCCTTTATAACTCTCATATTGTGGACATATATATAAGTTATATATATTATCAGCCACTTATAAATATATTGCTATGGTATAGACCATTGAAATAGTTTGTAAACTTAGATAAGTTTTTCTTTTTTTATTTTTTATCTGGAGGAAGAAAGTGTTTACTTTAGATAACACGATTGTGTATAAAAGTCAATAAAAATGTCTTATAGTATTATGGAAAAGAAATAAAGTTAAAAATTGACATTTATATAAATTCCAACACTTTTGATTTCTCTTAGAATAATAAAATTACTTATTTATCAATTTTTTCCCTCATAAATGCAAAATTTTTGTCAGTTTTTTTTTACATTTGAAATTTAAAAAATCTTTAATTACATAATTAATTAATTTTTTTTTAAAATATTTGAATTTAATTATATTAAAATTCTTCAAATTTTTTAAGCATAAATTTAATGAGTTTTAAATAATTTCCATTTTTGAAATAATTAATAAAAAATACAGCCTAACCTTTAATAACGGACACAACTAAAAACAGTGGCCGTTATTCAGAGGTTGGCTCGTTTATATTTAAAGAATTATCTTTTAAAAATTGTATTTTTATTTATTTATTTTTTTAATAATAAATCAAATTTTTACAAATATTTTTCGACTAATTTACTTATTGTCAGTCTAAACGTTCGCACGTCTGTCTGTTCTTTAAAATCTTAATATATATATATTTTAATTATCATGTATAAATATTTTATAAATTTTATTATCTTATCTTAAAACGTAATTTTACTATTTTTATGCTAATTTATACAGTTTTATGCTATTTTTATTGAAATTTTAGTTAAGTTTATAAGAAAATATAGCTATAAAATTCGTTATTTTTTCTATATTTATACTGTATAAATAGAAAAGTATACAGTAAATAATTATTTCATGTATAGTATTAATTAAGTTAATGATACTTAAAATGTTCACAAGATAATTAAGTAACAAAAAAAATAATGTTTATCTTTATTAATTCCCAATAAGAAAATTAAAAAATTCATAAATAAAATATTCAAATATTTACTTTTTAAGTAATTATCTTAATGCTTTTATTGTACTTTTTCGGTAAAATTAACATTGTTTTATTCATGATATCTTAAATAAAATTTATAATTTACAATTTATCAGTCTGTCTGTCTATCTGTAAACCTTAATAAATTATAAATATAGCAAACAGACAAACATACAGATGAATCTAATGTTTGTCTATGAATCTTGATATTTACAAGCATTACAAACATTTTTTAAATATTAAATTCGAGTAAGAAATTACATAATGTAAGAGTAATACAATTAATGACGTCGTTTATTACGTCAGAAATGATACCATAAGTGTCAGTAATAAGTTTATCACAGAAAATTTACATACAGACTCACATACAATCTTTTAGTTTTATAAATTTAATGATAAAAAAATCACTTTACAATTAATTTTCTCGTAACTCAATTAAAGTTTATCCCTTTTTTTTAAAATAAAAATTGGATTGAAAGGATTATTTTAAGAGCATAAAGTTATATAAAAAATTTTTTTTTAAAATATATTAACTACAGTTAAAGGAGGGGTATGCAAATTCAAATAAATTACAAATGCTAATTAATTAATCATGATATAAACTTAAAAGATATTTACAAAATTGTAGATATTTCCGAATAATTAATTATGTATTAAATTAAATTTTATTATTATTATTTTTTAAATTTTATTTAAGGAAATTTAATATAAAAAAGTTTTTAAATTTATTATTTACATTTTTTTCTTTAATTTATTAAATATAATTTGTCTTCTTTTTGAAGAAAATTAATAAGATAATTATTTTATATATTCATTTAAAAATAATAATTATAAACAAATTTAAAAACGTTATAATAATAATTAAATATATAAAAAAATATTTATTAATTTAATTTATGTGAATTGTATTTTTTCTATTTTTAATTATTTTTATTATTAATTTTTTTTTAAATTAAATTTCATTTAATTAAGAAAACGTCATTTAATATAAAAATCTTAACACTTTAAACATAAAATACATTTCAAATTAATTATTATTTTTATTATAATTTTATCGAAAATTTAATTATATTTAATCTTTAATAATAATTTAAAAATTTGTTAGATTATTTTTTTTATATTAACAATATTCGTAATTTAATTTTTTACGCTTTTAATAGTTACAATTAAAAGAATTTTATCTGTATTAAATGTTTTTAATCTTAATTTATTATTTAATGAAGTAAAATCTTTTAATTGTGATAGTTGTAAAAATTTCAATGATA
Organism: Centruroides vittatus; assembly: GCF_030686945.1. NCBI lineage: Eukaryota > Metazoa > Arthropoda > Arachnida > Scorpiones > Buthidae > Centruroides > Centruroides vittatus. Next base: position 3,272,402 of record NW_027122474.1, on the reverse strand, counting down.
ATTCTTATTAACTTGATTTCTAGGGATTTTCCTATTTCGTTTGCAATTAATTTTTACGTAATGTCTTTAATTGTAATTTTAAAAAATTCTTTTAATTACAATTAAAAACGTTTTATTTCACTTTAAAATTTATAAAATAACGAAGAATTCTTCATGCTTAACATTTAAATTAAATTAAATTCTTCCAACTTATGCAAGATAGAATAGAAGTAAACATACTCTAGTATTATATTACTGTAATAGCATTTTAGTATTAGCTACTTCCATCTCTGATCAAAGCAAGGAATTAATAATAAATAATACCTCTCTTACTAAGTATAAATATAGATATTACATTATTAGTATTTTCCTGTGATGCTTACATCATAACAGCACCGAAAAAAAGAAAAAAAAACTGTTATAAGAATACAAATTTACTTTATTAAGTCATTTTTAAATCCTTAAATCTATTTATACTTCACAATTTATACACGTAAAGGGTGGGCCAAAGTCATTTTACCACTGTAAAGATATTAACAATTTATTTTCACGTTTTTCTAAACTTAGTTTAACATCCATATTCATAGGTGTAACCTGAAACGGATAAACAAACACGATTAACTGTATTTTGGGCAGCTTGTGTGTATATTAAAGAAATGTAAGGGAAGTTATACAGGCTTATATAGCCTACAGGGCTGTAATATAATATTATATATTTATAATTTTATATTATTATAGCTTATAAGGTATATAACTGGTTAATTATTAATATAATTAATGTGTAGTGCCTAGAAACTCACTAATTTGTCTATGTTCACGCAGTTAATTGTATCCTTGGGAAGCGTATATTTAGATATAAATCATTCGATTATCAAGAATATTTAGGGATTTATTTAGAGTTTTAAATTTTTGAACTTATTTTATAACGAAATTTGATATTTAAACTATTAAATAATTCATTATAAATGCGTTTTGTTCAAAAAAGCTTAATGAAAGAAGCTTATAATAAAGAGAATGGATATGAGTTAATCTCTTAATGAACTGTCTGTTTGTCTGCTTTCAGACATGTAATAAATTAGTTTGTATGATATATAAAAACAAAGAAATCTTAAGTGTAATGAATTAGTAAAGATAAACTTATATTATTATAATATATAAAACTTATATAGGACTATAATAATTAAGAAATCCTGTACATTTAATACCGTAAAGCGGTCTTAACGCCTAAAGTATTTAGAATATAAAGTAAACATGACAGTTGCAGCAGAGATAACAACAGGGAGTAAACACTCGTAAAATATACAGACATTTGTCATTTCCTTCCTATATTTTTTTTTTATACAAAACGAAATCTTCCTGTATTGACAAGAGCATAACGTTACTTCCTACGAAATCCTCAAGAACATTTACAAAGCATGGCGGAAGACTAAAGAAGAAAATGGCAATGCTTATCTCTTAAAGGCTGTCAGTTACAGACTGTGCAGCAAAGTAGAACGTTCTTCTGACCATCTAATCCTCATTCTCGTTATCTCTATCCGTGCTCTTATAGAGTGTAGTTAGTCTGCTTGTCGCATCTCGAATTGCGAAAAAAACCCCATTCACTAACAACAATAAGACAAGAGAATCCTTCACAAAACGCAACTCAGGTTATTTTTAAAAAAATATTTTATTATTATTTTTAAATCCTCTCGACTGAAAATACTACTTTACTAACAATAAAAGCTTATTTTATCATTAATTTTTCACGTATTTGTCACATTTTTTCGGAAGAATTCTTGTTATTTTTGACTTTACGTCTTGTCAGAGAAGTGATGAGGATGCTGATGATGCTCAATCAATCCATTAATAAAACGTAGAGGAAAAAATGTTTCTATATTTAAAAAAAACTTAATTAACTTTTCCAGAAATTATTAATATTAATTATATAGATTAACAAACAGTTTTTTTAAATTAATTAGCAAACAGAAAGAGAGGAAGTTTTGAATGGATTATTAATAGGTTTACTTTAACTTATGAAAATCAATTTTTTTTTATTTCTGTACTTTTAAAATAAACAGTTTAAGACATATATTTTCCGTATCAGAAAACATCATTAATCTTTTTTTTTTAAAATTTTGTTTTATTATTTTAACGTAAGTAATAAATGCAAATCAAAATATATTACGGTTCAGCTGCATTCTAAAATATTTATACAGCATAAAGATGAGGAGAATTCGCATAAATTCATGGAAAATATGAACTTATAAAAATTGAAATATGTATATTTTAATTTTATATATTTATATTAAAATAAATAAATATATATATAATATTAAAATTTTAGAATTTCAATTAAATCAAATTACCATCAATCAACCCTTATTAAGGAAACTTTGATTTAGTTTTAGCAATTTTTAGTTAATTCCCTTCTTGATTATTGTAAAACGATATCAAATTACATTAATCAAGATTGCCAAAAGGTTTATGATGTAACGTTTTCAACCAGTTACAAATCCTTGATTTAGCTATCGTAACCATAATAGAACAAGGAAATCAATAGCTAGAGGTAACAGATATGACACCTGTGGGACTTACATCACTATCACACTAATTACAGAAATGTACGCCTCAGGTAATTATCTGGCTTTCACTAAGGATAAAGATGAAGAAAAGCATCATCATTACTATCATCATTATCAAGCGTATCATCATATAATGTTACTATTAATATTATTATGTCTTGATTTTTTTCCCCTTCAATCTTCATCTTAGTTTCTTGATATTTCGTCTTGAAGGTCGATGGTCGCTCGTTAGTGTCAAATACATCTGGTTTGCCTTTCACGCATCGTTAGGTGTCATTAATTGTCAATTTTGTCAGATGTTACGAGGCTGGAGGTGATGGGTAACGAGTTTTCAGTTGCCAGGCAACAAACCGTAACGTTTTCGATTGCACACTTGTCTCCTTTACTCAAACGTCTTCTAAGAGTGACCACAAGTTCTGAAAATCTCATCTAAATAACAATGTTACGCTAGTAGTGTGTGTCTTATAGAGGCTACCCCCTTTTTTAAGTTTAGTTATTCGTGCTTCTACTAAACAAAACGAGAGAGATGAGGAAAAAGACGTAACAAAAAAAAAAAAAAAAAAAAAAAATAGTTTCATTATCCTAATGGGAAAGTCTCTGCTTCACTTCAGTCTCATTGCTATTGTCTATGTAAGAATTAACAAAAGAAAATTTTCGTTTGTCTTCTGCAGCTGACTTGATTCAGAGTGATGTGATTCTGTTGATGACTTACTGTGGAAAAACATTCTTCCAACAATCTGTTGTCGACAAGGAAGAAATTTGATCTTTGATCGTCATTGTGTTTTCTTCTCTTATAATTATATAATTAAAGGTCATTTATGTTTTTACAGAAGCGAGGAGAACTTTTGACTGTTTTCTATTTTTTTTCTTTGTTTTTTTCCTCCGAAGAAAACGGGATTTTAATGTTAAGTAGTTTTCAATTTTTTTTAAAAAGTTACCTTTATTTTTCGTACGTATAATGAAATTTCATTGTAATTTTTTAATGTATATATTTGTAATTTGATTCCTATGTTAAAATTCTATAAAGTATACTATAAGGTATCTGATACATCAATAATTATTTTGTAGAGTAAAGTAAATTTAAAATGCAGTTAAATATATATATATGCTTATATTGTTTTAAAATAATAAAATAAAGAAACAATTAGCAATGTAATAAATAAAATAATGCTTATTTTTAATGATATTCACTATATTTTATCGTATTTACTATTATACTTTCTCGTTCACACTATCTCTCAGTACTCTACTGGGACCTTCTCTTCTCTATCTTATCCTCTTTCTCATCCCTTCATTCTTTTCCTTTCATCAGCCTAGACCCTTGAGTATGCTCTACTTCCTAATAATAATGTACTGAGTTTTATATAGATATACATACAGTTACATGAAAATAGAGCCTGGTACTATATACTATGCTTCAGTGTGAATTACAATATGAAAGAGAATAGTAAACTAATGCTCCACATAATAATACACTATTCTCTTGCATATGTACAGTACTTTGACCCAAGGAACTACACTATGCGCTAGGTTCTAAAGAAATTAAAAGCTCATTAGAATATAAAGAAAATAAATTAATGAATTAAATACAGTTTTTAAAGGTGAAAATTCAATTACCATTCTGAGCATCTTACATTTTCAGATGAAATTGTGATATATAATTTTTATTTATTTTATTGTATAAATATAAGGTAGTGCGAAAAAGCACAAACCTATTTAACAATACAATTATAACAATAAATTACAATTAAAAAGCACACAAGAATATATACGTATATAATTTATAAAATATATATAAATATTAATATTATAATGTATACATTATTATTATATAATAAACTTAACTGTTTTTTATGAATAAAATAATCAATTTAATCTGCTGTAAAATTTATAAACAACTTTTAAAGGTGTTTAATTATTAATGATAAAGTCTAAGTGGCGTATTTTACATAATAAATTAGGATATTAATATGTAAAATATTAAAAATATTCTAAAAAAATAAATAAAAAATATCTTATAAAAATTGCAATAAAATAAAAACATTAATTTTTATTTAATTTATGCAAGAAATTCAATTTATCAAAGTTTAAGACGTAATTTATTTATCAATATTTCTGCAATATTCATCTATATATATATATAAGAAGCATATTTTTATTTTTTTATGGCATCTAAAAACCGCATTTTAAAATTAAAATTAAAATCTTCTTGTAATCAGCTTAATTAGTTATTATAATATTTATTTAAAAGAAATAAATTAAAATTTTACACAAAAAATTTAGAAATTTTAGTATAAAGGAAGATGAAGTAAAGAGGTTGTGTAAAAGATACAAGAACTTGTTAAGTTGATTTTCAATATCATGAAGTTGTATTGAATGAAGAAAATGTTTTTCACAATATCTATATTTACTTTAAGTAGAAACACTTTCTAGAAAATTACATTTTGATGGCACATTCAACCTTATTTTAAATTTAGAACGATAGAAGAGTAACGTTAGTCATCGACATCTGGACGTAGATAACATGCCAATTTTCAATTCTCGTTTCCTTCTTTCATAGTGTAAAAAAACAACTAAAATATAACACATTGAAATTGAAATTCTGAAATATATACACTTCATCCTCTTAAAAACTAAAAAAAATATGTATATATATATATCTACTGAACATCTGTTCCTTGGAGGTAATTAGAAAATTTTCATTGTAAGACTAAGAATATATACTTTCTTAATAATAGAAAAATAAACGTGATTATTGTAAAATAAATATAATATTTTGGTGAAATATTCTTTCAGAGTATACTCCTATAAAATATTTTTATGAAATATTCTTTTGAATATTTACTTACGTTAAAATATTATCAAAATTTCCTAAAATTTATATTCGTGTCAGTTATTCTTGTAAATATATAAGAAGAATATATACACAGTATTCTTATAAAATATTCTTGAAAATATACAATTTTATAAAATATTTATGTGAAATATTCATCAAAAATATAGAATTTTAAGAAATATTTTCGAAAAATATAGTATGTTGTAAAATATTCTAGTGAAATATTCCCGCAAAATAGTGTCCCTAGGGCATATTTATATGAAATATTCATACAAAAAATATATATTTTAACGAAATACATATATATTCTTGTAAAATACTGCTAAATATATATACTATTAAATACTATAAAACTTATACTCTTATCGAATTACAATTATATTGCATAAATTTTACAAGAACAATTTATTGATTTAGAAATAACAAACATTAGTAACATTTCGATAATAACTGGCAAATTCAGAAAGGAAATAGTCTGTTAAACAAACAAGGTTTTCGTCCAATCACGGGTGTTGTGCACACAGAACACAATCAAACCCTGAACAAATTACAAGTGGGATAGAAGAAGCAAAAAAAAAGTAGTTTTGGATCCCCCTTTTTTCTATTAAGGAATTCATTCTAATGGCCTCGAGCTATAACCAATAAAAGGAATCTGGTTTCATGCAATTATCACAAACCATGGAGCAAGATAAATATTTTGTTTATTTTGATATTATTTACTCCTTTCTAGATATATCAAACATTAATATACGTCATCTTTATAAATAATAAAAGAACTTCATTAAAGATTTTTTACCTTAGTAATCACCAATTATTTATTATAATATTTTTTAAAGCTCGAATTAAAGTATAAGTATGAATAAATTTATATACTTTATAATTTTACACTGTAAATATTTATTTTCTTAAAAACTTATACATTAAAATGTTTGCTTTCATCTGAATGATTTATAACGAAAAGAAAATAACTTTAATTTTAAAATTATTCTTTAAAAAAATCAATTCGTATGAAGTAATACAAGATATATATATATATATACATATTATTTTAAACAGAAAAATAGTATAAATTTAACTAAAAAATGAATGTGAAATTCGTGTTAAATGCGAGTATTAACATGAAATTTTGAATTTAATAATTAATTTAAAACATTCTTTTAAAATTTTACACTGATTCAGACGGTCGTTGTTATAATTTATGATGCAGTCAGACATTTCTAATATTTATAATAAATTTTAATATAGTTTCAAACTATGTTCGAATCTTACTAACGTATACGAAATAACCATACTTTTATGCGTTATATGAATATTTAAATTAGAAAAATATTTGTTTATTAATGATTATACAACGTATATAAAACTGTATAGCTTTATTATTTATTGCTTATAAGATTTAATTTGATAATTTTTATCATTTATTTTTAAGAAAGTAAGACGTTTATACATATCTAACGATGTGAAAATTTGCATTAAACGTAAATAAAGTGTTTAAAAATGTAAAATTTATAAATAAATTTGTTTAAAATGATGTAGGCTAACAGGAATTCTATTAATTTAATTCAAAATTTGTATAAATTATGGAGAAAATTCAACATTATTCTTACAAAATGTTAGAAAATTTATTTTTTTTATTAACATATTGTAATAAAAGTTAGAATATTTATGAAATGTGTATCCTATTCTGATTGATGATTGAAGAAAACAATGTAATCTACGTTAATTTACGTTAATTTAATGTAATTTTACACTTTCACATTACAAAAATGTAAAAGAAGTAAAACTAAGGTAACCTAAACATTAAACTGAAGTAAAAGTATAACATGGTGACTGACAAAAGAAATTAAATTATAGTCGTAATTGTAAACATGTTAATTATATTATGAGAGAATTAACCAATCACAATGAAATTAACACCCAGAGCGATCACGCCTGCTGCTATTCGATTGTTGCTTTCATCCAATCAGAGAAACGAAATCATTTAGCTTTTAAAGGTTCTTAACTTTAGTAGAATGTCTTAACAAATAAACTTAATCAATAAAAATAAAAATTCGGTGTATAATTTTATTGAGCCTGTGCACTTAAACTTTTAAAATTTACTAATATATATAGCATCTGTAAATAAAACTGTTACAATTGTAATCGATCGAAATCTTAAAAAAATTAAAGAAAAATTCCAAAAAGTAAATAGTAACGTTTGTGTAATCGTTAATAAAACAAACAAGAATAAAGTCTCAAAAATACCTTTAAATTACCTTTATTGAGTGGTTCTTAATGGATTTATATAAGAAAGTAGAAACAAACAAGGAAAATTACCAGAGACATGAATCAGCCGTCGGCAACTTATGGTTCACCAACTAGGATTCTGTGTCACAGTAGGAAGCACAGTTTTTAAACTGGGAAACAACGGCCATTTCGCTCGGAAGAAGTCATTAAATTACTCAACTGAGAGATAGAGAAAGCCACAGAGCAAGGCAAACTGCCAACTTCTATACAACGTTTGCAATATCGAGGATTTCTTACATTCTCCGTTAATCATTGTCGTTCCTAAACTGCGATATTCAAAAAGAGTTATCATTAGTCTTTCTAAAATATCCGATACTACACTTCTTATTCTATAACTACAAACGTTTCTTTCTTTAAAATTTAACTAGAATATTAGTAAATACAAATTATTATCATCTTCCTCCTCTCTCTCTCTCGCTCTCTCTCTGCTCTTACTCGTCATTTAATCTTTATACAACGTTTTAATGGTTTACAATTTTTTTTAGAAATTAAAAAAAGGAAAATAATAAAATTGTAAATGTAGTATTTTTAAAGAAATGTTCCAATTGCGTTTAAATCATGGACAAAGAAAGTCATTAACTTAAGATGTTTTGCATATCTCGGTTTCAACTATAATACTCATCAATCAAGCAAAGTTGGCGGAAGAAAAGAAATTACCTAAGGATTTCGTTGTTTAAATTAATGATGATAAATCCCATTAGAATTCTAGAAGAAAATGTCATTTTGTGACCAACATACCATTTTAATACTTTCATTTATTAGTTAGTTTAACTTAACTGAATTTAATGTTAGAAAATCATCACCGCGTAGTCAAGTATCGACTATGATTCTATCATCTTTTAAACTTAAAATTCTTCTTATTTTTTATATATTAAATAACTATAATTAATTTAAAATGTGGAAAATTTATAAAATACAAAGTTCTCACAGATTTTAATTATTTTTAAATTATATTTATAGAAATTTCTAAGTGGAAAGAGTCTACGGAATAATGCACATAAGTTTAAATTTCTGTTTAATAAATGAAAGAACTTATTGAAATTTTCGATGATTAAAACATTATTACTCATTTCGACATTTTTTTATATTAATTTTTGTAAATTTAGAATTTTTAAATGAATTTTTAAATTATATTTGTAGGGATTTCTACACGGGTAGGCCATAGAAGCGTCGCATTTAAGTTGTAATTTTTGTTAAATTAATTATAAATTAACTGAAATTTTTCAATAATTAAAATATTATTATTCTTTTGACATTATTTTTATCTTTTATTTGTATGAATTTTATGAATTTTGAAGAAATAATTTAGTTTAATCAGTTGTGAAATGTGATAAGATGTTTTGAAATTTCAAACAACTTAAGTGAAACAAATAATTGAAAATAAGTAAATTAATATCAATTTTTATTTAAAAAAATAAAAATGTATTATATTATTTTATGTTTTAATTAAAATCTTAACTTAAACAAAGAAATTTTTATTATAATCTCATAAACAATTCAACCGTTCGAGGTTAATAGCAACACTTGAATATACTTCTCACCTCAAAACTTTTATTTATAATAAAAAAGCTAAACAAATTTATATTTAAATTTATAAAAGATAAACAATTTTATACATTTTTATGCTTAAAAATTTGCAATTAAACGCAAACAATGCATATAAAAATATCATTTCTAAATGCCGAATTAAAGCGAATATTTATTTTAAAAAAATCATAAAAATACTCAAAAATATTTATAAATTATTAAATGTATATATGAAAGTTAAACAAAAATTATTTTTTAAATATGTTAAAGGATCGTATATAACTATAATTGTTTGAAGTGTGTTTACAAGATATATTTTAATATTTAATTTGTAGGTAATATTTTAGATTGTCTCCCTGTAGATCTTCTCCCTCTCTCTCTCTCTATAATTTATATCTATTTTTCTTCCTTACACTAATGTATGACCTCATACATAAATGATAACGTGCAAGATCAAAGGTCAGAGAACATTAAATATTTCCACGTCACCTTCATATGCCAATAATAGTCTTCTATATCAATCAAATAAGATAACACTAAAGAAAATCTCTCCCTAATAGACATTAAGAATTTTTTTTAATTTTATTTTTCTGAATTTTTGCCAACATTTTTGGCAATCAACATATTTTTTTTTTTTTTTTTTTTTCATAATGTACTGTACACATTGACGTACAGTACTTACAATTTGTACAAACGTTTTACGTCATAAGACAAATTAAAGAGTAGGAATAACAAGTAAAACTGTCGTTTGTGTCGTCTTGCAGATTGAACTAAGTTCTCATTGAACTCTTGGGATGTAGGTCAACCTCGAGGGAGAAAGGTCAATTCCATTAAGTTTGTACAAACATTCTTCGTCTGAAATGTAAGTAGTTTGTCTTCTGAGTTAAGTGAAACGCAAAAATCTCTACTGGAAATAATCCAGACCCATTTATGGTTAGTTAAATACTAATATTATGCCCTTCTACTACGCTATAACATTATCATTTAAAGTAGTGGACTCTTACAAACTATATAAATAGCCAAATTTGGTAGTTAAAAATACAAACTGATAATGTTAAACTCAATTTACTTGCAATTTATCTTAATTTTACTACACGATGAAATTTAATAATGTTATAAAATCTAATAAAGTTATTTAATCAAATTATCTAATCACTCTTTGTACGTTTCCTATGTCCAAATTTGATAGAATATTAACTTGTAGAGAATATTTTAACCTTAAAAAATTCCGAAATTATATTTTGTTTTATAAAAGAACTTAATTTAGTTAATATATATTTTTTTATCTTTAAAAAAAATTAGAATTAATATTTTCTGTATCTTGTCCACACGTAAATTTTATCTTATACAGTTACTTATCATCAGTCTACAAACTGTTCTTGTCAGCTATAATTACTCTTCGTGGACATAATAATAGGCAGAACATAGCATTCCCTTAAGTATCCTGTTAATGACTTGTTGTGCTTTGAGTATAAATATTTAAAAAAAAGGAAATATTATTAATAATTTCTCAAAATCATCGTAAAAAAATAAGATATTTGAACTTTTATCACCGTTTGGGATCACTCTGTAACCAGTTTATATACTATAATTACTTTATTTAAACTTAAAAAAAAGTGTGAAATAATCATTAATAATATATTTTAAAAGTTTATATTTAATTTTTTTCTTTGAAATTTAAAATTTTTCCCATTTTTCAAACAGATATAGGAAGATAAATTTCGTAATTTCGTGACCTTATCAAGTATGGAAGTCACATAAAAAAAATAGGAAAAAATATGTAAAAAAAGAAAAATGTCTTAAACTAATGGAATTTGTCACGTTAGAAAAATGTACATTTTTAAAAGTCATAATGGTAGAAAATGAATAAAGTTGCTGAATATTTTAAACAAAAAAATTATATTAAATTATTCTTGATGTAATATAGGCATATATCTTTTTATAGGTGTTATATTTCTTCTTTTATGTTGAAAATTTCATCGAAATTTTCTTCAAAATTTTAGATTTATTGAATATTTCTACTGAAAATACATTTTCATTTCTTCTTGGTTGCACTAGATGATCGAATATATTAAATAATGCACCCAAGTGATAACCAAGATGATCTTGGTTATCATACAGGATAATAAATATTAGTAGAAGTCAGCAGTTCATAACCAATAATTAATTGATAAAAATAATAAAAAATAGTTTAAAAATAAACAAAATTTACAAAAAATAATATATATATATATATATATATATATATATTATATTTTTGTAAATATATAAATATATATATATATATATATATATATATATATTTAAAAATATGATATATTTATGGAAAAATACATATAACAATGGACATGCAAAGGAATTTTAAAGCGATTTAGTATATATATATGTGTATTTTTCTAAGGGGAATTTTCGTATATTATATTTTAGAATGTGGACAATAACTATAAAAGTCTAAAATTTCCGAATTTTAAATTTTATCATGGGTAAAAGTATATGAAATTTCGGACAATTTCAACAAAACACGATCTCATCATACTAAAAGTATATCTCTACCTAATCGAATTTTCTTGCAAAACGATAAGAAATACATAATACAGTACAGTCGAAATTATTGATTATTCTATATTCTAAATTGTATCAAAAATATATATAAATACATAAAAAATGTATACACAATAAAAATGTTTTTTAACATTTGTTAATGTAGCAACTTATAAACTCTTCATTTTTCCTGTACTTTTTGAATATTTTAAACAAATTTTTGAAAGTTAAATTATTAAAATTTTATATCTGTAGTTTATAGATATTATCATATATATAAATTTTCTATAATAAACTATATACGTGTATATATATATATATATATATATAACTTTTATTAATATAGTGACTTATAAACTCTTCATTTATCCTGATTTTTGTGGGATTTTTAATATTTTTTTTAATTTCTGGAGCAAAAAATGGTTAAAAATTTATATATACATAATTCAAAAAAGTTATATTATATAAATCTTATTCAATAAATTGTAATAAAAATACTATTATTAACATTTACTAACGTAGCTTATATTCTTCATATTTCTGAACTTTTTGCATATTTAATATTTATTTTTTTAATTTAATGATAAAAATGATTAAAAATTATGTTTATAAACTTTATAATACATAAATTTTGATAAATAAATCGCACATAAAAGTCATTTAAAAAAATTCAGCGTCTTATAAGCACATTACTTTTTGATATTTTGCATTTTTTAACATTATTTTTATTTTAAAACTTAAAAATTATTAAAAATTTATATTTATAACAAATATTTTAATTTTCTACAATAAATCAAGAAGTATCTCATTGTATAATTTATGTACTGTACATAAAGTTACAAACAGTAAACGTACTACAACTTAAAAATACAGGAAGATATTTGTTATAATTTTATTTTTATATATTTTTATTATTATACAGAAACATAAATAATGTATAAAAGTAAGAAAATATGTAATCTGTTTTTAATCTTTTTTTAAACTAAATTTTAAAACATAAAAATATATAACCTACATAAAATACAATTTGCAATTTTCTGAGTACTTCCAGTAAACTCTGTTTCTGTATTTTTTATTATTATTTTTTATTATTATTATTTGTTTTCTTAAAAATATATTTTTATAGCAAGAGTCATTTAGAGTTATTTTTCTTCTGATTACAATATCTTTGTAACAGCTGGTATATGAGCTATAGTATAAAAAAAGGGCAGTAGTCTCCAGAGTAAAGATGTTCTTAAACCATTTTTTTCCTTGAAGCTAGCTTTATTAATCTTTAGATTTAGACATGGAAAATTGTAAATTTATCTTTTTTACTTTTTATATTACTGAAAGAAGAAAAGAAAATTATGAAAGGGGTATTCAATATTATCGAAACAATTCTAAAATGTACACGTGTCTGGCATTACCCTTTATATAGACAACCGAGATATTGAACGAATAAATCAATCTTGACACAAAGAACCCTAAGTGTGATATACAGTTAGGTTTTTAGAAAGTATATGGTTCAGGTATACCACTTACTGTCCAACTTTTTCTTATACAAGCTATGATATCATCGAGATATCTTTCGTATATGCCAATAACTATATTATATATATATTTATTCTTAATTTTTATATCGTATTATTGTGTAAAATACTTTACGAGAAACTCAACTAAATCTGACATTTCAATCAATATCCATCACCCTTTTATTTTATTTTTTGTACTAAATTTTTTCCTCCTCTTGTTCTTTACTAGTTCAGAATTACGATAGGTATCAGTAAGTTCTTGAGAATATATATTTACAAACATCTCAAATCTATTTATTTTCACTTTTATATATATATTTACAATAATTTTAAAATATTGTAGACTAGAAAATCCTTCTTACTGATAACAATAAATTATAATAGTAAACAGAAAAGTCGTAAACAAAACTCTTGTATCTTCTCAAAGTTATTCATCAGGTAAGATATGCCAGCATCAAATTTACTCGGAACAGTTATTTATAGTCTCTAGCCGAATACTTCAAGTATTTTTAGAATCTATTCTTGTTTGCAAACAAAATATAAATGTTCCCTTTTCCAGCCATGTACAAATAACTATATAATTTATATGCTTTCATAAAATGACCTGTATCTATAGAAAATAAGTTTTTCCATAGCAACAAAGATGGATACTTCTAGTTCAATCTTTTATTTAACAAGCTGGTTTGAGAGGAGGTCAATGCCCATTATAACAGATAATAGAAATACGGAAAAAAAGATCTTGCAATTGAACCAAAGCATCAGGTTGATTTCATCTTATCAAACCGCATCCGAAGATGCGGAGGATGATATTTTAGTGGTTATAAATTATTAAATATTTTCTGTTTTTTTAAGCTTAAAAATCTGAATTTTTATTTAATTCATACTGTATTTTATCGCATACAGATACTAGGAATCAATTTTATGACTATGACGAAAAAAGGGGGGAGAATTATTCACGTATTGCTACATTGTTTTCCATTCTCATGTCAGAATGGAGTCATAATGTTCAGTTTTCTGCATCACAAAGAATAATATTGATTGTAGATTGTCTAGATTGCTTAAAATATGAATACTAGGCAAAATTCCAAAAGCATTTATTAAATTTTTGTTTCTATTTTTTAGATTTTTTTTCTATTTTTTTAGAATTATGATATTTTTAATATGTTATAGATGAGATTGTATGTTTGTAGAGATGATAGTAAAAATTTTATGACTATTTTTAGAAAATGTTTGCAAGTAAATTTTTTATGACAAATTTTAATTTGCAAAGTATATATTATTTATAAAGAAAATAAACGAATTTATCTAATAGAATCCTTTCTAAATGTCATGATGTTGAAATATCGATCAGAAGATGAAGGAAATGATGCATCTTCATCACTTTTAGTTTATGTTAATTTATCAACGATGAAAGGACTTAATGTCGTCGAAATTTAATTATAAATCTATATTATTGATTATACAGTAAAAATTTTTAGTTAGTAAACACTTATAATTGAGAAATCATCGATAATTTTAATAAATATCCAAAGCAATTTAACTTATAAAACAAGTTATCACCTACGAAGACAATCAGCAAAAAAAAACGTTTTTTTCCCCTACGTAATTTTTTAATGAAACAAATTAAATTAAATGTTTTTATTTGATTTATTTAATTAAATTCTTAAAATTGAAATTAAATTTCTTACATTTTCTATTAAATATATTAAGCAAAGAATATTAAATTTAGATCAATACCTTTCCTGTTTTTATACTACTGAAGAAAGAAAAGAAAATAAGGAAAAAAAAGGAGAACTTTTTGCGATAAAGAAACATGGATTGGAGTAAGATAAGAATTGAGAAAATGATGGAAAAAAGAAAGGATGTTAATATAGAATCAATGAATAACAGTGCATAATAACATATTGAATGTTCTCGACGTCGATGTTTTTCAATTATATATATCCAGAAACTGTTGTAATTTTATCTGAAGTAATAAATTATAAACGATTTTTTCTCCTTTTTTTACAAATATTGGAAAAAATATATTATTTAAAACTGTGTTAATCATACGAAACCAACGTTTACTTAATTATCAGAACTGAATTAATGAAAGTTGTATATGTTCTGTACATTAATTTAATGTATAAAAGTTTATATTTATAGAAATTAATTATCATTTTTACCATTTATCGAATGAAATTAACCTCAAAAAATAATTTATATCGGCGATCTTTATATTAAAAATACTTTGATTTGTTTATCTGCTCAGTATCCTACTGGGAACTTCTCTCCTCTTTCTTATCCTCTTTCTAATCCTTTCACTCTTCCTTTCTTCCTTTCTTCAGCCTTGACCCTTGAGTAAGCTGTACCAACTTTAATAATAATAATATATCTGCTTTATACATTAATTATTTGTTGTATATTGAAGTGAATATATTACTAGTGTTTTTTATATATATATATAACTAATATATATACTAAGCTTGATTTTTTTAAAATATTCTACATATTTTCTACATTTTTCTCTTGATTATTTACAAATATAGAACAATTTTTTCGTATATTGAATAAATCTAGAGAAAAATGAATATTATATAGGAATAAAATTGGGTATATTTATATTTTAAATTAGAAAAATATATTTTTTCACTTATAAGACGAATTTTTAAAAGTACAGAATATTTTTTTATTAAATATGATTGAACATTTTAGTTGCAGAAATCTAAAAAATATGTAATAAAATTCTCGTTTTTAATATTTATAATTTAAGTTTTTACATTTTATACATTTTTAACCATAAAAACCAGTTTCAATTTCACTAAAAATTGAAGTAAATTATATAAAATATTAAAATATTTTACTTAAATTTTATTTATTATTTAAATAAATCTTTAAAAATTTGGAAGACTTTTAATAAAATTAAATTGAAAATTATTTACAAAACTTCAAAAATAAATGGAAATATTTCTGTAAGTTTAATTTAAAAATTAAATAAATGTATAAATATATTATCCTCTTAATTATAAAACAAGAGTTAAGATTAATTAGAAATATTTTTAAAAAAATAATAAAGTTTTGAAATTATTTTATTTATTTATTTATCTAAATGAATAATTAAAGAAATTTGTAATTTAATTAGGAACTTTTCCATTTTAATTTTAAAAATTAAATTAGAATTATAGCATTCGTATTTAATATCATAATTTTTTTTTCTTGATATTATTGTGCAAGAATTTCTAGTAATATCTAGAAAACCAAGTAAGATAACCGAGTTTTTCTACAACAACGTAACATTGAACAGAAGTAGAATGATATAGTTCGGCATCATCCTCTCACTCGTAAAGAAATATGAATGTTGAGATCATGTTTCCTCACATCTGTCTATTCATTGCTACATTACTTGAGTTATCCAAATACATAAAATTCTAGATTTGTTCCCTCTTCATCTCTTCATATACACATTCTTTTCTAGTTTATTTTCCTTCTTATCTTTATAAATTCGTAATTTTTGTAACACGAAAAATTATAGGTTTATTTTTTACAATTTATTATTATTTTATTTCTACGAAACCTTTATCAATTTTTCTATAGCTCTACATCTTCAGGAATGTAATTCTGTTTCCATTAATCTGGTTCTTAAGCGACAGAACAGATAATAATAATTAATAAATATTTCTTTGCCTGTTTCTAATATTGCTACTGACAAAAATATCATTTTCCTATGATAAATATATATTATTACATCAAACTAAAGTAGTAAATATTCAGAATCATCAAAGATGATTATAGTATAAATAGTTTTAGAAGACTCTTCGATTAATTTCGTCCCTGATATGTATTTTTTTTTATGATGATGATGATAAAGATGAGCATCAATTATTTTCATGTTTATTTTCGAATTTAATTAATATATTTTTAATTATTTAATGCTAAATGCATAGTATTTTATCTAAAAATTTTAATAAATTATTTTCAAAAATGCCTTTTTTGCCTTTCTCTTAAAAAAATTCCCGATTTTAATAAAAATTTTGATTGATTTTCTACGATGATTTAAGTTAATTACACACATTTTCTAATTTAGAATTTCATATTTATTATCTAAATATTTGCACTTTGAAGAGTTATATATAGGAAAGACAATGCCACTATTTTAAAGTATTATTTGGAGAAGTGTTCCAAAATTGAAACAGATAATCTATCACACTGTATATGCTGTATTAAACTACCATTGTAAGTTAGAAAAATATAAAATTCAGAAGACGTGAACAGTTGAGAAAAGTCTAGAATATCAAATTTTTAAGTCATGATGAATTTTTGTGCTTATACTTCAGTATGAGATAGAAGATGAAGATAAAAGATACAGATATACCGTAGCATCTTTAAAATAAAATGAAATATTTAATGTTCTGATCTAAAGAAACAAAGCAAACAGTTGTTCCTTTATATTTCTCTAAAATAAATGTATAATTTAGTAAATATTTTTAAAATTTTGAGTTTTTTTAATGTATAAAATTTGTTTCTTTAGCTTATAAACATACTTAAAAAACTTTTATACATATATTTTATAAGATTGTTTGCTTCTTTTTATACTATAATATACATTGCAAGAATAACATGCTTGATGTAGTATTTATGTAAGTATAACTGCTAAAAGATATTTTTATTAAATTATTTCTTTATTTTCCAGACTGTTTGTTGAAAAAGTTGTAAATATTTTCACAGTTAAATATTAAAAAAAATAATTTTAATTATATATTATAATAATAACATCATACCTTCTCTCAAGAGTAATCATAAATATAAAATTAAAAAAAATGTATATATATTTGTTTTCCTTCTAAATAAAAATAATTTATTTTAATTTCTAAGAAAATTTAATATTTAAAATTAAAATTTCCACAAAGTAATGGCATAATTTTTAAAATTATAGGTTAAGTAAGGGTAATATTATATTATAAACGTTAATTGACATCTCTATATAATTTTCCAGATTTTCATTAAAGTTTATCATATTTAATGAGTTTCGTTGTAAGAAAACACTGAATATTAAATAGATTGAAAATTTAATACCTATCTTTAGTTATTATCTCCACATAACGTATATAAAAACAGAAATTATTCTGTAAATTCAGTTTTTCTTTACATATTTGGGATGCAGCATCCTCATCAATCCAAGAAGACATTAGATTGATGAAAGATGCTGCATTACTCTATAAAAATAAATTAATTGGAATTTTTTTGTTTTTTTTTTAAATTTTCATTATTTTTGTAAATTTTATAACCTTTATTCTAAAAATTGATTTCGATTTTATTATTAAATATAATTTTTTTTAAATAAATAAACAAACGTAATAAATATTAATTCTATTTAATAATTCTAATTTGATTAGACTTAAAACATTTTATATCTTAAATTTATAATATTTTACCCAACTTCGCCATTTATAATATATTTCTCCACCCTTTTTCCACTCATAAAACTTGAATATTTATTAAAATAATGTATTTAATTTTAAATAAATTTTTTAAAAAAATTAAAGCTGTTTTACCATAAAAATATAATAATTTAAAAAATTATTTTACTAAAATCCTGTAAATTTTATCTTATTTATTTTATTTAAAAATTAAATATAATGTTTTAAAGAATTGAAAGTTTTAATAATATATATATTTTTAATAATTTTTAAAATATAATAACATTACTAATAAATTGAATGAATATAAATCAAAATTAACTTTAATTTAATTAATTTTTGAAATTTAAATATTATAATAATAATATATATATATATATATATTTAATTTTTTTAAATATTCCTACTTTCAATTTACTCTAGAATTAACTAGATCATTTGCAACATCCGTGATTTTACTGTAATATTTGCATCTTAATTCATTTTTATGCATAACCTATCTACTTTATAATGGTTTAGAGTTAATAAAATTTCTCTCCTACTCTCTCTCTTAGGAATTACTACAATGGATTATAAAAAAAATCGATTGAAATTTTTATTTTATTTTTTATTATTTTTTAAAATAATCAATCAGATTTTATTCCAAGATAAAATTCTAATTATATCGCTTATCCCTTCATTATTTTTAATAATAAGTAATTTTTAAAAAATTGTATTTTATTAGAATAAAATTATTATTATTATAATTATTTAAATTTAAAAATGTTTAAATTAAAGCAGCAATTTATGAAATAAAAATATTTAAAAGAATTTATTTATCTTCATTATTTTTCCGTTCTCTTAATTATTATATACTTTTAAATATAATTTTAAAAGAATAATTACTTTGTTTTTAATTTAACTTTTGAATTATTTAAATAATTTATTAAGAACGAAAAATATAGCAATTAAAATACAGTAAAACATGCTAAACCGTGCGAGTACGGTTTACACAAGTTTTACTGTAATTAATTCTTATCATTTTCTTAAAAATAATTCTTCTATTTAATATTATTATTTAATTATCGTTAATGATGATGGCAATTCGGTAACAATAGGCATCAAGAAATGTATTTTTTAAAATATAATACAGCAAAACCTGTATAAACCGGAATCACGTGGTATCGAATATTTTCCCAGTTTTGGCAGGTTTCGTTTTGAACAAGTTTTAAATGTAATTATAATATGTATTTTTGATCTTATAATATATATATATAGAAAGTTATACTCTGTGCTCGAATTTGAAAAATATCTTCTTCTATATTCAGTAAACATAATAGAAGTTTATATATATTACATCTGTCTGTCTGCTTCTTTCTTAGAAAATTTATTCTAGATATTTTTCTAAATCAGATTTGTTATAAAAAAATTTCTTTTGTTGTTCTTTTTACTAAAAAGAGTAAAAAAAATCGATAAAGTAAACGTTTATTTCAGGAAATAATATTAAAATTATATAAAATAATTAACCGAAATTTTCTTAATTAATTTATATTTAAGTCTTAATAACAAATTAAAATTGTTAATTTAATTTCTAATTATTTTTTTTATTATTATAAAAATATTCCCTTCATCCGAAATTTGTTTAATTCTTAATGGAAAATAAAAAATATTGTAAAGATGTTTAATAATAGAAACTGAATATACAAATAATTAAATTAGGTATGTAAAATATTTTAAATATATAATTTTAATTATTTTTTTTTTATAAATTATTAGAAATTAAATATTTTAAAGCAATTAACATCTTTCTTATCCTCTTTCTTACCCCTCTCTTCCTTCATCATCCTAGATATTTGAATAGGATCTACACCTGTAATAATAATAATGATGACAATTAAAATTAATTTTTTTTTTATAAAATATATTTTTAAGTTTAATTTTTCTTATTTTCATATAAATATATGAATAAATTACTTTATTCACTTTTAGTCAAAATTGGAACTATAAAATTTTAAAAAATATTTTTACATAAACTTTTTATACAAAAAAAAAGAGTAAAAGTTGCATAAACTTTTTATGTAAAAATTTAATGAACATTTTTTTAAATAACAATTTCAATTTTTGTATAAATTTGTATACAAATTGTTACAATTTTCGAGATGAAAAAATATGCTAAATATCCACTTCAAAGAAAATCAATTATGCAATAGAATCCTATGAAAGTTTTCGTAGTAATTTAACATTTTTTTAAAGTTTAGATATAAAATTACAAATATAATTTATATAAAATATTCTAAAAAAATTTATCATTTTATACATAGTCTTTGAAGTTTCAAACTCATTTTTATGTAGAAATTTTTATCATTGTTATGAAGTTATAAATATTCTCTACTTGAATGCACCAAATAAATGACAATAAAATAAAAATAAAGTTAAAAAAATTTAAGTAAAAAATCTATCTTGTATTTGTAAAAATATTTGTAAAAAATTAAAGTAAAGTACGATTTTATTATCAAAATCTTACATAATATATAAAACTTTTATACCGTTTTAAGTAATGTATAATTACCTGATGCTTAAAACAAGTGGAAGGATAAAAGAAAATTTATTACATTTTAAGATAAAAGTAAAAAATAAATTTTTTTTTCTAAAATTTTGATGCATTTACATGATGGAATTCCTATTTTATTTATGAAGAATCAGAGGAAGTTATAATTCAACCATAACTAACTTTTATACAACTGATAGGAGCAAGAGCAATTTAAAATGCAATAAATTAGTACATGGACAACTAACTACATTAGGAACAGGAAGATAAAAGTGAATTTTCCAACAAAGCATTAATCAATCCCCTTAAGGGACAATCACTGCACATCTACTAAGTAAACAATCAAATATTCAGTTGTACATTTATTTTTCACGAGATATTTTCCATTGAAAAATATATAAATTTTTTTTTCTACTACAGTATATATACATTAATTGATTTAGAAGAGGAAAAAAATTATAAAAATAAACACTTACATGTTTACGAAACTGAATTTTATTTATTTATTCACTTTTTTTTAAGTAGTATTAATTTAAGGATCAGTTGATACATTAGATGAAGATAACTTTATTTTGTAGTTAATGTGACATAATGGAGAGAAGGGGGAGTAAGTAAAGGAAGAATAATCCCCTTTTCAACTATGGAATTTGTTATATGTCAACAGTAAAAATGACTATTTTGGACAGCTAGAAGAAGATTTTTGGTTAGATTTGTGTGTGAATCGTGATGTTCTACTTAAGAGAATCACTGACCGAAAAATGCATGGAATTCCTTAAACTTCCTTCTCTTACAAACATGAATTCATTTATTTTTAAATCGGTTTTTAAAAAGAAACAGTAAATACCACAACAATAATGTCTTTCTTTACTGTTCTACACTTACATAAACTCGAAAATTATATAATTATTTTTTAAAATAATGTTAAAATTATTCCTATATTAATATAATTCGTTGGATAGTTTTTGTCTCCATAAGTTCTAACATTAAATTTTATAATTATACAAGCATATATATGCTCTTATATATACATATAAATACGCTTTATGTACTGTAAATATATATAAAATACATTAAAATATGCTTTAATTTCAACTAAAATATACATAAAAGCATTTATAAGTTAAATGTAGATATATCATACATATTTTATCTAGAATATTTTCTAGACTTATAAATTATAGAGAAAAAAGTGAAGCTTTATATTGAATTAAGGACTATTACTAGTTAGAAAGGATAAAAATAGAAAATTCCATTTGGCTCCATCCCAGTATTTCTTCTTGAAAAATTATTACTTTTTATATATTTTTCATATGAAATATATATTTAGAAATTGAATAAGATGTGGAAACAAGGAGAAAAAATATTAATAATTTAGATATATAATAATGTTACAAATTGTCATGAAGAAAGAGAGATTGTAGTAACATTTTTCTATATTTTTTAGGTTATGTATGTACATAAATTATAGATTAAGCATATGAAAAAAATTCAATTCTTGTAAGCAAGATATGGAGAATATGTTCAGATTCTGATCTTCTTAACATGATTTAATTACCATTGCCTGATAAGGTTTTATATAAAAATTCAGATGGCGACATATCCATTGGGAATTAAATAAAGAAATTACAATAATATGTTATATATTATTCTGGATCTTATATAACAACAGAAATTAAATGAAAACTTTTCGATTTTCGAATCAAGAGATCTGGCATATGATCATATCAATCAATTAATAATAATCTTTATTTATCTTCATCTTTTTTACCCCAGTTTCAATGGATAATTTGATTACCATCATCAAGGATAAGCTTGCATCTTTGATGATTCGAATAATATAATTAAATATAAATTATACAGGAATATGATACAGAGTGTGTATTATATTACAGATGATATACAATAATATATAGATGAAATACTGGATTCTGTCGAGTGAAGACATGTGATGCAATTCTGGATTCTGTTTTGTTAAACCAATTTTAGTATGACAAATCTTCATCGATTTAATTAAAAATTTTACAGTTTAAACTAATTAAAAATTTAAATAAAAATATTTTTTAAATTTTTAAATATTTTAGAATTTCTAATTATGTTCATTACTGCAAAGATATGATATTAAAAATTGAGATGGTGGAGGATTACTCCTGAAAATTAAGGGAAATAAACTAAAACTAAATGCAAATAGACTGATAAATTTAATCAACTTTAATGAAATTTGTCAAGCATATCCGAATTTATATATAGAACTAAAATGTCAATAGTAATTAGGTAATTTAAACTAACTGTTATAGAATAAAACCATCGAATTTTAAAATTATAAAGAAAATTAAGGCTGTTGCTTTTCTAACTGCTTATATATTACGTAAACTATAATATATATTGTTATATATCATATTTTTAATTTGAAATAAAATTTTAAAAGTAAAATTTTCTTAACAGTAAACAGAAATTTTATTTTTATTAAAGAAATATTTAATGCTAGACCCATTAATGGATCTTTTATCACTTTATTATATTTATTAAGCAAGGTCTGTAGCATTAAAATTCTGTTTAACTTCATAATTTCTACTAAAATTTTACTCTCAATTATTATTTTTGTTAAATTACTCTATTGTCTTCATTAAACGTTGAAAGATTTATAAATGTATTTTGCTTTAAGGCATGTATACATTTATACACATTTGTCGCTACAAATTTACCTTTCTATTTATTTATTGTATTGATTAATATTTTATTTTTCTATTAAAATTTCTGTTTTCACTTCGATACTTTTGTTAAGTACTTCTCTTTTCAAAATCATTCGTATACAAGTGGAGGAAGAGATGAAATTTAACGACATCAAATCACTTCAAACATATTCGTTTCAACAATAATTCTATCAGATGAAAAGTTTATTTTCAGTTCTAAATCTTTTCCTCTTGTTTAATAATCGTCAAAATTTCTAAAGATAAAATTCTTGTAACTTGTTTTAAATAATAACAACTCGGACTAATTAATTAAAATCTTATTATTACGAAAGTTTTAATCATGAGAGGAGATCATTCAACTAACAAATCGAATTTCGTTTCAATTAATAAATGCTTAAAATATTAATCATTTTAATTAATTTTTTAAGAAAAAGAGGAAGAAGAATTTTAATTTTTCTAAAAAAAAATTTTCTCAAATTTTTAAGCTATTTTTAAACAGATTTGATCTTGATCTTATTCAATCATACGAAAAATTGCATGCAATTCTATTTTCTCTCCTTAGATAGGAATACAAGATTCTACCTCAGGATATTATTTGTTATGCTATGTAAATATAAATAACAATAATAAAAATATTATATATATATATATTATATGTAAGAAACGTGCATAATGAATGTATTTATCTTTAAAAAAATCTCCGAAAAATAAAATTATTATTGTAAAATTTTTACTACTACATCATACATAAATTTTTATATGCATATTAAATAATATATATTTGATATGCAAATAAAATTTTAGAAAACATTTGAAATATTGTTTATATTTATAATAAATCAAATATTTATTCGTTAAAAATTAATATTAAAGCTATAGTTTTTTTCTATATAAGCTATTCATCAATAAATTTATATGAAAATTTATAGTCTTTTTACTACAGTTTTCTTATAATTTTATTTACTTAACATCTAATTTTTTTTTTGTTTCTTTCTCCATAAAATATATATATATATTAATTGATTTTTATATACACAATTAAGTTCTAGATATATAAATAATTCAATTTTATATATGTATATAAACGGCAAATTATGCTTAGATTTTTTGTTTATTATTGCAATGTATATATATTTTATTTTAAGATAAAATTAGGAAATTGAATTTTATTTATTATTGTTTTAGAGGAGGAAGAAGTAAAAAAAATAAGGAAAAAAATAAGGTAAACGTTTCATAGATTAATATTTGTTATCACAGACTTTCGTGTTATTGAATTGCCGAGAGAAACGGTTGGAAATAGCATTTTCAATATCAGAGTAGAAACTGTGCATATTGAAAATAAGATGATAGGATGAGGATTCCAAAAAAATCTTCTTATATTTAAGACGTTATCAGGTTTTGGTACCTAAAATAAAACAATATAAGATTTAGATAATAGATATTTTAAAACAAAACTCATTACATATATGATGCATAAACATTGTATAGTAAATACATGATAAGAAGTAAGAATTAAGCCAGAAAATACTGTTTTTTGTATCATTAAATTATTATTTTCTATCAGAAAAAGTATAATTTTAATCAGATTTAATAATAATTTGGTTTATTGTGTTTGTGTTTAATTATAATATTTAACTTATATAAATATTTTTTAAAAACTTTTCTATTAAAGTGATTGAAATATATATATTTTTCCCCTGGATATTTCTCTTTAATATATTTATGATTACTTTAATGTATTTTGTAATTTTTTTGTCTCGAAAGTAACAAAGATTTTTTCGTATTTTTATGTTTCATCTCTTATTGTAATTTGTATAACGCATTTTTTATGATTTATATAATGTTTTTATAAATTAAAAATATTATTTTTGTAAGAAAAACTAATGAGATAAATTATCTCTACATTAATGTAAGTTAGTTATGATAAATATACAAGGAAAAAGTATGAAGAAAATGTATCTAGGCGCAGGATAAAATTAATACAATTTATCATTTTTTCTCATTTTTTTATGAAGGAAAAAAGACTTTTTAATTGATAAAAAATCTACTTAATAAATTAATTTCGCGTTTAGTCATAATTCTTGAAAGAAATATTATATTATTCTTTCTCTATCCCCTCTTGAATAAAGTGTTCTCGAGATTTGATTTCATCTAAATAAAAGACTCTCAATATTTATTAATAAGTGAACATCGGTATATTTTTGAAGTGTCGTTTTGTTTTATCCTTTCAAAAGAATATATATATATATAATATAAATGTATATATATTCCCCCTTCACTTCTAATTAAATAAAAATAAGTGAATATGAATCTCGTAACAGTAGTAATTTATAAAAGAAAATGAAAAAGTTGATTCCTTTGATCTCTCTTAACGACAAATCCCTTCTGGGTACGTACGTCTGAAATTTATTTTCTTGACGTTTTTAAATTAATGTGTATAAGAACAGAAAAATATCTAACAAGATTTACCGCTGCTACAACTTATATTAAAATTTGTGAATTATTTTTTTTCGTTTTTAGTATCTAACCAATGTCATTTGTGTGTTGTGTATCTCTAAAGGTTGTTTTTTTTTTACCTAGAAAAAATATATTTTTTGAGCAAAACATGATAATATTTTACTGTTGAAATCCTGTTTAAAGAAGCTAAATCATGCTATCTACCAAGAATGCCTGTTGTAAACTATAGAAGCGATTTAACCTTGTCGACTATTATACAAATCTATCTGGTGGTCTCTAGAGACAGGAATCGTTCTTTTTTCCTTTTTTATTTCTTTCCTATCTAAGTGAGAATTCTCTCGAGTTTAGCTCTGGTCCTTGTAACACTACTATTTTATACGGTTTGACTCAATATTTTACCTGTGGCGATATCGAACTTATAATTCACCTGTCTACTTCTTCGATGTCCAATTGGAACAAAAGGAGTTATTGGATCTGGCGTCAACACAGATATTCACTAGATTTCTATATTTCAAAAGTAGAAATACTTTCACTACAGTATAATAAAAATCTTTATATATATATATAAAGATGAGCGAAATTCTTTCTACTATACAGCTTTAGGGTGTATATAAGTTTAGCTTACCTTATCTAATATTCTATTACTTGTTTTCAAGTATGAAAAATGATATATTTTTAATAAAAATGTTAAAAATACTATGTATTTTAGAGAATATTAAAGATTAAATTCATAAATTTAAATATATATATAAACATTTCTAATAAATATCCCTATGATATTTATTTATAATAAGTAAAATATTTATATGTTCTATTTTAATAATTAATATATCGAGCGTTTATAATGATAATTTACAATAGTTGAACTTGTATATCCATTATAGGAACATTATAATAGAATATTTGCAAGTAATTAATTCGTTAATTAGTTTTGTGTTTAAGTTATATTCTATATAGCACAAGTAAACATAATCAAACTGAAATTATATTAATTGATTAAATTTTATTCGTATACTCATTAATTTACATTAATTTCTTTTTAATTTCTGTATTTTTTAATAATATAAATTCATTGCGCCTGTACATCAGCTTTCACTGCAGATGTTGTGAGCAGCAAGGAAAAACCAACATTAACGGAAAAGCTTTATACTTCTAAGGTTATTGCCTTATAAATTCTGCAGGAGTTAAGGAAATATACAATTTTCAAATTATAGTTTACAGAACATGTTTTTTTAAACTAATTTGCATAACAATTTTGATAATTTATTCCTGAAAATACAAAAGGAAAATATCGATCATTCTTCTTAAATATAAATTTAGATGATGAGTGGTAAGAATAACTAATACACAAAACATTTCAGTAGTAATCGATACAGAACGAAACAGAATGAACTTGATAATTAATTATAATAAAACGTCTACAACTTTCACAATAATACATTAAACAGTTTTTTATGATTAAGTAATTAATTAATATTATTTGGCAAAATTAATTATTATAATAAAGAATTTAAATCCGACCGCAAACAAATGAGGAATAAAATATATATCGAAAGATTTTCAGACATCCATTATCCTTACAATGCTCTCCCAACGCCAACAGGAACAATTAACCTCTGAGTTAGTCGATAATTAACTGATTAATCTTCCATGGTAAATGGACAGTAAATTAGAGTTGCCTCTAGCTGCTGTAAGGGTTTTGATCCCCAAGTAGAAGTATTTATATTTCGGTTAAGATGAATCTTAATAACGAGATTTTAACGTATCACATATCTTAATTATCTTTCTAAACTCTATTTGACGTGAATCTGTAGTTAATTCTACCCTTTTGCTCCTGGTTACTATAGAGGCATTTAAGATAAAGCCATTTATACCTCCGGGATATTAGAAACATCACATAAAGTACAATACTTATAAAGAAGTATAGGTACTATTAAGATAAATTAAAAAGTTTTTAACTCTATTATTTTATAAATTAATTATTTACTTCTCCAAATTTCTATTTAATCAAAAGTCCATTCTTCTTAAATTTATGCAAGAATAGAGACGAAAGTTTAATGCATGTGGAAAACGAGAAAAAACAAACAGATATGTTAAAATACCTTAGACAATTTAAAACAGGAAGTTCTTGATAGGAAAAAAACAGGAAAGTCTTGTCCTTCATTATCCAATTTCCGAGGTACCCATCGAGAAACGTTGAAACGAAGAACCTGCTGCTAAACGACGCCTGAGAGTCGTAAATCTTAGAACATAATGCCATCTATAAAGGAACTTCCCTTCTTTTCTTAAACGTTCAGACCACAAGAAATCGTGAGGTGACTGATTAAACTGTCTTACACTTTTTATGAGCCACTTTTCTTAATTATAATACATAAAATTAAATATTCCGCTTTAGTAATAAGTACAAATTCTTTAGTTTTTAAGTAGTAAAACTTACAAAATCTGCATTAAAATTTATACCGAATATTTTATGCACGCATTAAGATTAGTTAGGATTAATTTCTTCTTATTATTATTATTTTAAATTTCGTAGTAAAATTAAGTGATATACATTAATAGCCATATTTAAACTTCCTAATAAAAATAAAATATCTAATAAAAACACAAATTTCTTTCATTCAAACTGTGATATATCATATTTTGATATCTACAGAAAGAAGATTTACTGTATGACGATTTTTCATTTCCATCTGTCTACCTTACCTGTTTATTGCATTTTCCACAAGAATACAAAACAGACGAGCGGAAACGATAAATTGTCTGATCCAATTTGAAGTCACAAAAGATTTGATTTTACAGAAAGATTCCGTCGATTTTCAACGATCTTTTTGCACGATGGATCACACAGTTTCTTCATCCGCTTAATGAAACACCGACAATCCAGATCAATACCAATATAAAAGAGACATTGTTCGCTATCCTCCGCTCTTTACTACTTTTAGCTATCCCCAGAAAATTTTTTTTTATTTTTCTTAAGTAAAAATACTAAAGTACAAGAGTACTTAATGGAATATCCAATGGGTTATTCGGTATGACTGACATGAGAAGAATTTAAGAATGACCAGTTTTCTTGTATTGTTAGATAACTTGGTAGTAGTAGAAAACATCAATCAGAAATGTTTCCACTGATCATCAATAGAATAGGAAATATGGTGTAAGAAATAGTGCACAGATGTTCCTTTTCTGAAACTGTAGATTTGCGTTATATTCTTGAATCTAGGTACAATGTAGCAGATGTTCAATACCTCCTCATAAAGCAAAATGTCTTCCTTTTTTTATATATATTTTTTTAATGTTAAATTATTATAACTGCATTTATGAATAGATATAAAAGATTTTACTGACGATACTAGAATAGATAAAATGTATTTGAACCTTGAAAAAATTTGTGAACATCGGGTTTATATTTATCTATTTTGTTCAAATTATTATAATTTAACTAAATTTAAAGCGTATTTAAATATATT
Organism: Centruroides vittatus; assembly: GCF_030686945.1. Lineage (NCBI taxonomy): Eukaryota > Metazoa > Arthropoda > Arachnida > Scorpiones > Buthidae > Centruroides > Centruroides vittatus. The sequence goes on along the minus strand of NW_027122474.1, from coordinate 3,242,624 downwards.
TTACAATTTTAATGAGGTTTCTAGTAAATTAATTTAATACATTCTATTATAAAATGCAATTTAAATACATAGAATAAAGCTTTTAATAGATATGCACATATATGTTTATGTAATGAGTCGATTTCTGCTAAGAGATCAAGAATAATTAAGTAGTAAATAGTTGTATACGTATAAACAACCTCCAGGAAAATATATTAAATCTGACACGTATCGACCATAATAATAATAATATAAAAAATACAACTATTTTATTTATTGTAAAATTAGAATAAATTTCGAATGTTTCTCCTTGTTATTCTGCACAGAAATAAAGAAAAAAAACAAGGAATTAGCATTTATCAAACACAAATTTATGCAATTTTTTATCATTTCACTGAGACAAACTCAATCCTGGAAAACTTAGATTCACATACAATTCTATTATATATGTTTTTTCCTCTCCTTCTTGGAATATGTGCATTTACAAGTATACATTTCAGAAAAATAATGGAAACGCTTTGGACCACACGTGTCTCATGAAAATGATAAAAAAAAATAAATAAATTTAAAATTTCATGTCAGATGACAATTCAACTTTATTTTATATACACACAAACGAGAATAAATGAATTTACATTTAAATCTTTTGCTTTAATTTGTATTATATTTCAGTTATAAACGGTTATTTTATGTAGAAAATTAATTTAATTTTTAATTTAAGAATTGAAAAATAAGCAAAATGACATGAAAATTATCTAAAAATCCAAAAAAATTTGCCATGTCTTTCCTATCCAATTCCATGTACTCAAAGGAAAAAAACTATCAGATTTTTTCCTGTGTCACATTTCCTTTTTCGAATTTTTGGTATATGTGAATTTGTCGATCTCAGTAACACGAAAGTTATTGCATTTCCTCATCATTTATCCTATATATATTTATGGTATATAAAATTTTATATACAATTCCGATAGATTTCTATGGAAATAGAGACATTTTAATACTATAGTAGACAATAAAATATATATTTTCAAGTCTCTACTAAAGACTTAAACACGTTTATAATCCACCATTAAAATACAAATTATCTTAATGTTTTCTGACGGTTCTCCAATGGAATAACTTGTATCAATTGATGATTTGCTTTATTTGTCGGCGTCAACAGAGACAAATTATTACACCATTTACTCTGCAGTTGAGAGTCTCGACACATAGAGTATCCTACAATAGAATTGCCCTATGGCTAAGAAGTTTTGCTGAGATCTAAGAAATTCCCAGAACTGTAGAGAGAGATGCAATTCGAATACCAAACGAGCCAAGTTGACTACAGAAAAGAACACTTTCTTCCCCCAAAAAACAAGTTTAATTTTTTAAAATCTCATAAAATAACTTAATTACGAATGGTAATTTAGTAAAAAAAAATCCTCGAAGTTACTTTTTTTTTAGAGATTTAGAGAGAAGAAAGAGAGAAGAGTGTATCTAAGAATAGTGTAATCATCTCGAAAGGCTCCTTCCTATCTCTGCAAATAGAAAATTTTTGGTTCCATTCTGAAACGATTCTTTACTGTGGCTAAGAAAATAGTCCAAAAATAAGAAAAGAAAAGGGGAAAAAAACTGCAAATGTGACAGATATTGTCAACTTCTGCGAGACTGTGTTTCTTGCACTTGATGCTATTCGATAGTAAAGTTATTGTAAGAGATACTTCAGTAGAGCAGAAAAACAGACGGGACAGATGTAGTGGAAAGAAATTTCAATCTTTTACGCTTTTGACAGATAACGGGAATTTATCGCTCTTAAGAATTGATAATATTTCCATTTCCATACTTCCATTATGTTTCTGCTACAATAATCTCCAACCTAATCCAAAGTTTGTTATAGGGGAAGAAAAACTAATTTAAAATATATCAATATGAGAAAAATTTATATATATATATATATATATAACGTTAATATAAGAAAGATAAATATTTTCAAAACTTTAAGGTTTTGACACTTCAAACTAAATTTTTTAAAGGTATATTCTCTGTTAACAATATTTTAAAAGAAACATCTTTCTATCTTGATTAAGCAGTTTGGTATAAAAGATATCCACAAAATAGCTATAAATTATAAAATATAGCAATAAAGATATGTATATTTTATAATTTTAAGAAAGAATTTTAATTATAACAATGTTTTATGATACAATTTTGAAGATAGATTAAAGAAAAAATTCATAAAAATCCTTTACACAAGAGATTATTTCTTTCATAAAAGGTTCGTTTTCTCTGGGATTTATATAATATTTAAATGGACTTTTAAACATATAGGAAGCTAAAAGATATAAATTTTATAATTTTTATTAGTTATAATAATATATATTTTAGTTTATTTTAAATAAAAAAATTCTTCATAAAATCAATTCTGTAGAAATACAAAGCAATGGAGAAGTGAATAAAATTGTTTTTCTAAAATTTAAAAAGTTTTCTATAATCTCTAAAACTTTATTTTATATTTAGCATAATATAATATATACATAAATTTAAATTTGCTGACATACATATTACTAAATGAAAAATATTTTTCTGTCTTTTTAACTGAAAAATTTCATTTTAGTAAGATTTTCCTAAAAGGAAATTTAAAAGCATTCATAAAAATCTGTAGGAAAAATTTCATAAAAATTTATTTCACTTGAATTTTAGAAAATGCAATTACTTTTCAAGTTTACATTTCAATAAAATTAATTTTTTAATGAATTTTTTCAGGAAAGTTTTAATAAAAATCAATTTTTATTGCATCTAATTGATTAAATAAATTCAAATTTTCTTAAATTATTCAAATTTATCAATGAAGAAAATATTTACTCTCTCTCTCTCTCTCTCTTTCTCTCTCTCTCTCTCCCTCTCTCTTATTTTTTAACAGGAAAATTTAGCTTTAAAGTAATTTTTCCAAGAGAAATTTTTAAAGAATTTATGTAATATAATATATAAAAATTTTATAAAATTGCTATATTTTTTTTAGTTTCGTTGAATGTTTTTTTTTTAATTTTTATATAAATATTTAAAAAACATCGCGTCAAATTTAATAAATAAAATTCTCAATTTATTAAATAAAACATTCTTAAAACAAATTTTATAAAATTATTTTAAAGTTCGCCTAATTGAAGAATTTTCAAAAATATTATATAAAATATAATTGCAAATTCTCTATAAAATTCACACGTATAAAATTTTTATTTAAATTTTAAATTTTATATATAGATTTTTTAGAAAATATTTTTTCTTAACATCGATATATTAATTTTGTAATTTATTAATTTTTTAAATCATTCTTTGATTATTTGTTACGTTAACTCTTCTCTTCTTATGATGCTCCTGAGCATCTTCTCGTTGCTCCTTATGATAAATCTATGGTTGTATGTATTTATAATTATAAAAATACGTTCCACAGCTTCACAATATAGACATTTAAGTAGAGATTTAGCATAAAAAATAGTAATAAAAAGTAATAGATTGTTAAATTATTAGATCGATATTTTATTCAGAAAAATATATTAAAGAAGATATTTTACTTTAAAAAATTGTAAAAATTAAACTAAAATAAGAGCTTCCCCCTCTCTCTTTCTATATATATATATATATCAATGCAATTTTTTTACTTTAAAAAATTCTGAAAGAAAACGATTTTCCTGTTGCTCGAAACAATCATTCCGGAACAAATGTTCTTACTTTTTCAAAAAAATAAGTAGTATTTTTACTTTTTCAATTGTTTTTACGTCTAGAACATAACTAATATCCCTTTTCTAAATCTAAAATTCTTTGAAATTTCTATAATATACATAAGAGAAAATATATTTTCTATAAACAATATCTTAAAAATTAAAGTAGAGAAAGAAAGAGAGAAGTTTCGGTATGGATGTTTTGATATTAGAAACAAGAAGAGAAAGGAAGGGAGAGAAATGATACTGAATGCCAGAAAGACAAACTTTTGAAAAATTTCAGCTGACTCTGAAGTTTATTTTTTTTAAACCAATCTATGTAGGCGTGTAGGGACTGGGAAAGTTGGTTTGAAGATACGTCAGACACGTCTCTGTATCTGCCAACTGGTTGTATCCTTATCTACCCATCCTGTCAGATGGATTATAGGAAGACTGGGAAAAAAAACCTATCCTTTCGCCAACAAAAATCTTTCTTCTGTTCTACTATACTAAAGAAACAAGTAATTTCTTCTTTTATAGTATTTTTTATATCAGAAAGTATAAACTCAATGAAGCAAAATAAGTAAGGAGTTACAAAATTAAACACATTTTTAAACCCTGTTAATCTAGTATAAGCTCCGAAATTATGTCTTAAAGAAGAAAATCTTTATACGTCTTTCCAAAAAATCGAAATTTTAGCCTTTAAAATATCCTCGTGTTGATATTTTAAACATCTTTTAATACATAAATCCTCATAGTTTAGTAAATAACCTGTTATAATTCTTATAAATTCTTTCTTAGAATATGAAAAAAAATCAATAAAAAGAACAAATTTTGTTGGCAATGTTCGAGTATTGTTTGATCAAAACTTCGTAAAAACTTATCCTCTGTTGTATATGAGATCTACATACAAAACAGTATGCAGCTGTCAAGCTTGGGCAGAAAATCTATTATTTCGATGATAGAAGAAAAAAGAAAAGGAAGTTCTAAATCCCCAAGGAGGCAATGCCATCAGGTGTTGTAGTACTGAACGGCAGGTGAATACCAACCTACAGAAGGATCGATATTCCATTCTCTTCCTATATGTGCTTATTCTATTGGAAAATATACCTACCGGAACAGGTACTAAGCTATAGAATGATAGTCCTTTATACATTGAAGGGTCTAAAAAAAGCAGTGATAACTCTAAAGCGAAGATCATAAGTGATAAACTCATTCGATGTTTTATATTATAATGTTAGATATCTCACATTTATAGCGTTATATCTCACTTATATACTTTTATTACATTGAATTATCAAGTAAGATTTATGATTTTTGTAATAGCAATTCAATATTTCTTAAACGAAAGTCTATAGCCGAAGAAGAGGAGGAGGAGGAAGAGGAAAAATCGAATTTTTTTTTCCTTTTATATTTAAGTGGTGAATTAAAATAAAATTTTTTTATGTACGAAATTTACGTATTTCTTCGAAAAATTATTATATATATTTATCATTTAAAACTCTTTTAAGACGATGAAATAATTCGTTATTGGCTCCTTTCCATAATTTTATAAGATGACATCGTTTCGATAGCGTGAAAAACATTCCTTTAAAATTAATTTTAGCTGATGTAATAAATTTTAAAATTAGGTTAGTTAAAGTTACCACGCTTCTGTAAATTTAACCTATACAGATATCGTTAATTAGCGTAATTAATTTGTTCTAAACATCCGATACGATAAGTACATCAAATTTCAACCCATCAGAAAAGTTCTAAAAATGATATAGATATAGAGTTGGATTCCCTTATATAGGGATGAATAGAATGATGTTGTGAAACTGTGATGATGTTATCGATCATTCTAACTTGTCTTTGAACGTTATAATTCGTTAATTTATCATTATAACTTTTCTATAACATACTCTAGAATTATTACTTTTCTATTATTCTTGATCACGTATAGATCAATCATTACTTTCTCTCTAACGTAGCATTAACATCATTTATTTATATATAAGATATACTCAGAGAGAGTTCTATGTTTGTCTAAAACATAGTTTATGCTTTAGATAAACAGGTGGATTCATTGTTTACCTATAACATATCAACGATAAACGACTTGTCTAACCACACACTATGCAAAATCAATTATTTGTAGAATGTCTCAGCTACAAATAATTATCTAAATATATTATTATAAAGAGAAATCGATAAAAATAATAATAAATTAATGATTTATAATTATTTTGTATGAAAATAATGAATAAATTAGTCAAAATTATATGAAAAAATTCAAATATTTATATACTTTATTTGCATTTTTCATGTATAAATTTAAATTTTTCTACAAATACATCATCATTAAAGATAATAATGATTATCTCTTTAATGTCGATATCCTTTGTTTCTTCCTTCCCCTTAATGTAAATTTTGGAATGTAATAAATAATTTTCTCATTTCTCTCGTAAAGAAGTTATGTAAAATTTATTAAATTTATGTTTAAATATTAAAAAATAAATTGATTTAATTTAATTTACAAGTGATAATATGTGAATAAATTAATGTATAATTAGTTAGAATCACACAATATAACTTTCATTAATACAAAGGCTTTATTACATAATATAAACTGTCAAAATTATGCGGTAACTGTATCTGTGTAATTTAATGTATATAAAACATCTACAAGTTTATAAAACTTATATTTTATAAATTAATATAAAAAATAATTTAAGAACAATGGTTTTAACAGCTAAAATGTACATTTATTGACCTCAATATTTACAATAATAAAACTGCAAAACACAAAAAATTTGCTAAGGCTAAGGTTAACAGGAGGGTGGGATCCTGACACGTTTGTGCCATAGACTTAACATTGTACATTTGCTACTTCTCCACGCCTGAACCATTGCATCTTTCTCAAATCTCTCTCCAGCGGCATCATCTACAGAATAAGAGCTTTAATTTGATACCTGAACTGTACTTTTAGCCCAGCCGTTTATTGAAACTAAGTCGGACAATCTGAAACTCTCTAATTAATGTATAGATTTAATTTGATCAATTATAAAAAAATTGTAGCAATTATTCATGTAAGTTTATAATATAATTATTTTATTCATTAATTTATTAAATATATTCATCATTTTACTATATTTTATATCTTTAGAACTATTTGTTTTATATAAAAAATAATAATTTTATAGTAGATAAATTAATTTACTTTAAAGTCAAATATAAGAAATATGAAAATTAAAAAAATATTTCGCATGTTTTATACTTAAAAAAAGTCTCGATTTATTAAATTTTATTCCATTAAATTCAGTGTAAGCGAGTAAAATCACTAAAGATTTACAGGAATTTTTTAAAATGAGAGTATTTAATTTTAACTTTGAATAATAGTAATAAAATGTCAAATATTAGTTTTATTCTCCTGGAAACTAAAGAATTTAACATTGTTCCTATCAAGATTTCTATCAGGAAACGTTTAAATGATCGTGATGTAGAAAAAAACCAGTCAAAATCACATTGTTTCAGCATTGTATATTTACTAAACTTTTCGATTCGAGTCACATCTAACTTGTAAGTGTTCCTATTCAAAGTATTATTTGACATTCTTTCAAGACAAAGAATTCGTTTTCCCTTTCTACACATTCACAATATGAAGATTTTTATAGTTTTATTATAAAATAAAATCCTCTTTTAAATATAAATCCTTTAAATTTCTTAAAATTCTACATATTATATATATATATATAAACATTAAAGAATAATACGAAGTAATTGTCAGGAAATTTCTATAAGGCAACATAATAGGTATTTTGATACGTTTTTTAGTAGTTAAATAATTAAAAAAAAATACTTCTTTTATTGCCTTTAAATATAACTAAAGTTCTTTAGGATGATTAAGTTCTGACGTTTCGTTCAGTTAATGAAAAGTCTGATGATAAGATAAAGGTGATTGTAGTTTATACCAGAATTTAATGAAAGACTTTTATATATTTTTTTAAACTTAATAGATACCTAAGGAGGTTAAAATTTTATTATAAAGAAATTCCAATAAAAATTAAATTTATCGATTCTATCTTGTCACGATACTTTTACCACGTCTGACACGAAACGAAAAATTCTCTTTCGAACAGAATTGTATCTGCTATCGCCCCTAGATCTAGATAATGGAGCACTTCCTCCATTTAATGTGAATTTTTGCAATTAAGATAGTTAACGTTTGACTTTAGATTACAGGTATAAAAGTTCTTACAACTATTTTCTGTACCTTTTTTTTTTCCTTAGATTTTCTTTCACAGAAAATTATTTTTCTCACCTTTGTAATTCTTTCTTTCTTCTTCTTCTTCTTCCGTTTTTCTTTAGAATTACTAGAGTTGTAATTATATACTTCATTTAATGTAAAAAATAAACAAATTCTTAAAAATTTTAACAAGTTTTTTCATTAAAAATAATTTAGTTTTATAATTTTTAATCAGAATTTTAATTTATTTTAATTAGTAAAATGTTGAAATTACTGTATATACAGGGTTTATATATATTTGTGCAATATTTTAATATAATTATAAAAATAACATACAAAAAGAAAACAAAATTATTTAATTTAATGTTTAAATTAATTTAATATAATAATAATTTTAACAATATTTTATTACAGAAATGAATATTTAAAAGTACATTAATGAATGATAAAAATCTTGAAAATGTTTTTTTTTTTTTTTCGAGTTTTAATTGTTATATCTTCTCCCTTTTTATCTTTCATTTCGTTTTATTGTTATATTTTCATAAATTATCTTTAAGATCTTCCAAGAATCTCTATTTAAAGATACAATTACTAATAAAATGAATACAACTTAACAATGTGTCATTGTTGAAATGGACACTTAATTAAATTATAACAATGAAATTTTGTTAAAATGTAACAATATAGATATGAAATATTGTTTAAAACATATAAATTTTAACTGAAAATAAAATAATCATTTTTTTTAAACAATATATATTCACGTGTTTTTGAAATAAATAATCTTTTTCGTTGAAAGTGATTGCTTTTTAACACGTGGATATTGTTGAAATAATAATGAATATGTTTGTGCAGTAGATTTATTTTATGTTCCAACTATAATTCAGAATAATTATTTAAAATACAGTATTAAGACATTTTTTAAAGATATAATAATGTAAATTAAAATATCTTAATTAAGATAAAACAATGAAAACTTGAACGAAAAAAACTCAAAATTTTAGACACTATCACGAATAAATGTTTATTTCAAATTACTTTCTATGGATATGTTGACTTATGATGACCTCAATAACATTTATGAATATAGTAATACTCCGCAATACCCTTTCAAACATTGCTCGGAACTGCTTTACTAAACTGTTTCGTCGCTATTTAAAGATAAAATTGATTTATATTTACTATCTTTCCTGTTTGATTTCTCTTTTGAATTACCAATATACAGCATAACGACTACATCTAACTTACATTTAATGTTATGTAATTGGAAAATTTTCCACTTTACAGACAAAATATGTATGTAATCAGTGATTAAAATCAGGTTAAAAAGTTAAAATATTTATTGATATTGTAATCACGTTACTATCAATTTTAGATTAAATTAGGTCATATAATAATTTTATAAGTTATTTAATTTTATAAACTAGTTTATTTATTAGGAAGTTGTCACACGTTCTAGTTTTCTTTTAAGGATTATTATAAGTTTTAGGCCCTTTTGTTTTTAAATTTTTATTTTATAAACTTGGTTTTTAAAAAGGCTACTTGTTCAATTAAATTTTTAAACATTTTTTTTTCAGATAAATTTATAAATTTTTATAGTTTATAACAACAGTTTTCTAAACTCGATTATTAAATTAAGAATATAAAAAAAAAGACCACTGAATAAACGAGAATATAAATTTTCATAAAAATGTTAATGCTTATAGTTTGTAGACAATGAAGAAAACAAAAATTATCATGGGATCTCTACGTGGCCAATACAGAAAAATTACAAACAATTACTAGAAAATAGTCTCTAGTTAATAATATTTGTTAGAATTGAGCTTCGAATTTTGTTATAAACAATCTCCAGGGTAAAAAGATTTAATTAGATTTTCTTGTAGTAATGCTTTCTGGTAAAATTGTGTGGAGGAAACAACATGAACGTCTTGTAAAATAAAAAATATAAAAAAAAAGTGGAAAAATCATTCCTGATTATATCGAACAAGTGTTGAATACCAGACGTTGCAGTAGTTTCTAGCTGTAGGTGTGGTTCTGTAGATTCTCTTTAATAAAGACCTCATATTTTGATATGAAAGCAATTCGTGACTAGCATCAATATATCTTAGTTCACATATGTCTAGTTATTATAGTTATTTTTTATATTAAACCTTCTTTTCGACCCTTATCCAATTTGTATATATATACAGTTTCCTACTGTATTCTTGTATTAATTTTATTGTTAAAAAATATAAGTTTTAACCTAAGGAAAAGCAAGGTAAACATAAATTGAGTACAGTTGACATTCATTTACATGCTTTGTTATTCATTAAAAAATGAGATTTTTAAGCTAAATGAATGAAAAAATAATTCTTTATGTACACATATTTCTTTTTTTTATTTAAAAAAATCTTCAGTTTGTTTAAATTAATGAAAAAATTATGCAAAAATTCTGTTCTCGATCTACTAAAGTAATCAACAACATAATTAAATAAATTCTGTGCATAAATCAATTTTTAAAATGCCATTATTCTGCTTACTTTGTTGATTTTTTTGTGTGTTTTTTTAAACTGTAGAATAGAATATTCTTAGTAAAAATAAAATGAAGAAGAAGAAGAAAGAGAAGAATTTAAAAAAAAAGAAAAATATATTTTTATAAAAATATATTGTGGTTGAATGAAGTGAAAATTTATGTCAAATTAATTACTAAAAGGAACTTCCTTACATAATAATAAAGATCCAATAAGCTAATTAATGTTTCATTAAATGTTGTTTGTCATTCAGACAAATTTGTAATTATAATTAAAATATATAGCTATAAATTTCTCTGGCTTTAATAACATTTTTTAAAATATAATTTTAACTATATTTAAATCACTATAAAATATTAAACGATTCAAGATTTTTTTTTAGAATTTTAATATTAATTTTATCAATATATAACGTTAAAAATTCTCAAACTTTTTAAGGTTTTATATTAATTTTATTAATAAAAAAATCTTTAAAATGTTACTTAATTCGTCTATAAAAATATCTATTAAATGTTTATCATATTTATATAAATTTTATCAGTAAAAACATTTAAAAATTCAGACTTTTTATACATATTTTCCATATAAAAAATTTAATATGAAATACAATAAAATAAAATTTATATTATAAAATTATACAAAAATTCAAGAAGATTTTGTAGAATTTTAATCAGTTTTTGCATTCATTTTACGTATTAAAAAAAACCTTAAAAACTTAAGGCATTTCTAAACAATTTAATTATATAAACAATTAAAATAAATAACAATCTAATTACGTTTTAAATAATTTATCATTTAATAATTTAATAGATTTATTTTTTTCAAACTGTTATAAGAGGATTAAGAGATGACACCCACTTAAACAATTTTAATTTATATAAAATTTAAATATAATAGAAATCAAATTTAAAGCTATATTAATCCCATCATTATTTGATGATTTGTCAGAGGGAAAGAGTGAAAAAAAAAATAAGTGAAAATCCCTTAACAAGTTTAGTTTCTAAGTTTAACGAAGTACAGGTCAGGAGCATCAGGGAGTTTGAGGATTTCTCTTCTCTTATTTCCCTGATGACCCTCTTAATCTATGAGATTTGAAGATAAGAGTATAAGTGAGATGTTCGATACATCATTCATTCTTTAACTGTTTATTAAACGGAATAAATAACTACAGTATTAAAGAGAATTTCAAAGAAAATTTCTATAATAATAATATTTAACAAGTCGAAAGTATTTATATTGGTTTTGTCATAAAATTTTCCAGAAAAATAACTATTTTTCAAACGGTTGTCAAGTATAATAAATATTATATATTGATTTTTTTACATCTTTTGTCAATTTAATGTTTGTCAACAGGCTTTTTATAACGTTTAAAAATAACTTTTGTCTTTTTCGTTTATTTTTCTTCTATTTTATATAAGGTACTTAACCACTACAAATATAAAATTTTTCTCTTATTAAAAATGAATCATTACTTATAAATTACAAAAATTACTTAAGACAAAATTCTTCTGTTTTTTTTTCTTTTTTTTTAATACATAAATTGCGATGCTTCGAGGTACAATACCTTGACAATTGATGATTTGTTTGCAAAAAGCTCAATTAATGGACTTTTGGGCTTCCCTCTACTCACAAAAATCGACTGAAAATGAATAGAAAATCAATGTTTTCGTGTTTAATATCTTAAAAAAAATGACCTTGTTTAACTTAATTTTTTATTTTTATTTTTACATCATTTCTTTTTCAAAAATGTCAATTTAAAAATTTGCATTTTATTTATGCATAATGTAATTTTATTTTTTATTCCTCATTTCATATACTGTATTTGAAACATTGAAAAAAAAACTATTTATATTCACCATAAATATATTTATATTTATTTTTATTTTTATTAAAATAACAAAAGCTAAAAGCTAAAAATAAAATTCCTTTCCTGTTTATATACACAATTTTAAATAAAAGAAAATTTAAAAAAACAACCTTTTAAAATGTAAATGTTCTATTTTATTATTTTTATATTTATTTAAATTAAATTTTTATACAAAAAAGATTAATAAAAATCTAGAATTTTTAATAAAGTTTTTATTTAAATCATTGGAAAAGCGTATATAAGTACAGTACTCTTCTTTATTAACTAATTATATATATATTTTTAATTAAATAATGTTAAAATGCATAAATATATATAAAATTAAGTAAATTGTATTATATTTTTTTAAAACTATAAGTTAGATTTGTGGAGAAGAAACTGATTTATCTAAAAAAACAAGTGTGAAGTGGAGTGAGTTTTTTTTCTTTTTATACCTATTGAAGAAAATTTCCAATAAACAGAAAAGTTTAAAATAAAAAAAAAGTACTTGTGGCTGAAAGGATTTGGTTTACTATAGTGTTCAATATAAACTAGTGAAAAGATAAATTGGAAGTTATGAACAGCGACGACGACGACGACGACGACGACGACAAGAACTTGCTGTTCAGAGGGTCCTTTGTGTAAACAGCTAAATTTAACTACTGCACGTGAAGGACTATTATGACGATATAAAATCGAAGGAAAAGAAAGATCACAGTCGTTAGCCTGATGATGTTGCACAAAAGAAACGCATAAAGAAAAGTATATCCACGAAAACTATGTTCCAAGTACCTGGACTATTGTGTAATCTCCTCTCGATTCATCTCTTTTTATTGATGGAATAGAGAAATCAAATTTCATACCTAAATATCGTGAAGTCTTAATATTCGAGAATCTTAAAGAGAATTTATTAAATTAAACCTATAAAGGCGAAGAATATGATTATTTTAACGAGACGAAAGTATTGTGGCATCATCACAATGCCAGGCTGCAAATAATATTTTAAATTTATTTAATTTAAAATATATGCTCTCGATCTCAAATTATTAGTGTTTTACTCTTGTACATCATACTTTTCTTAAGGGCAGAGTCAAACAGGTGATTTATGTAACTCTGTGCTGGGGAAAAGTTTTGAATTGATATTACGTTACTTCCGATCTACATAGAAGTTTGTATACAGTTATTCAGGGTTTCCTGCCTTTAATCTTTCCATATTTCGTCTCGACTTTCATCTCTATAACACCGTTCTCGGGATTAAGGAAAGACAAACGGACGGACGACAGTGGGAATCTATAGGTCTACAATGTTTTCAAACTGCAGCCCAATTACACAGCATATTGTATCTCCTCACTGCTGGCTCAATTGTGATGCAGCATCACTACAGTTTCAATTATTGAATATTTCCTCTTTTATTCATCAATAATATTTTTATGTCAACTATGAATATTCATAACAGTTTCTTCTTCAAATATTTCTTTTCATACCAAGCAATTTTCATATTAAATTACTATCATTCGTCATATTTTACATTCGCTGTGACAATAAACATCTATCGATATGGAATTGTAAATGTATTTTAAATATTTAAAGTGAGGAGAGTGCCTTTAAATTTAGTAAACAAATAATCTACTTGATACAAAATGGATAATTTATTTTATACTTTAGAGAAGATGTATGGATAAATTATAACTGTTAAGAAGCTAAACACTTGTAAAAGTATTAAATATTTGCATATAGAATTGCATTCTTATTTTAAAAAAAAAGAAAATAAACACGCAAAAGTATTAAAAATTAAACTTTTAAATCGAAAATCAAAGAGAAAACTGCATCAAGTAGATAAATACAAGAAGAAATCTAACAAAAGCAAATTGCATAAGTGAAAGCAGTCTTCATAGGAATTTCTAATAAAAATTTAACATTATCTAAATGTATTTTGAAGAGAAAATTATACTTTTCTGGCGTAGAAACTTACAAACTTAATGCATTTACTAATCTTATATAGATCTATGGATATATTAAGGCAAAGTGTATATAGAATTCCAGGTTAATGTTACCTATGGTTCCAAAATGGCCGCTCGTGTCTGATTCAAGGGAACAGAAGAAAGAAAATAGTGGGGACGCACGTTCTAACCTAACCTAACCTATTCTAATAATTTGGTTAGTAATAATTATGGTAATTTATTAGAATAGGTTAGGTTAGGTTAGACCGTGCATCCCCACTGTTTTCTTTCTTCTGTTTCCTTGAATCAGAGACGAGCAGCCATTTTGGAACCATAGGTAACATTAACCGAATTCCATTCTAAGTTAAAAATAGCATCTAAAAATATTATATGTTAAAATTTTTAAACAAAAATAAAGATTAAAACTTCTAACAAATTTGAACGAGAGAAGGAAATTACACATGCAAAGGGCAACTTACAATAAAAATTAGTAAAATTTTCACATTATTTAAAACTATTTATAGATAAAAACTATTCTATACTTCACAAAGTACGAATAATCGTGTCATCTCTTACAGATTAAAAGTAAGTTATTCGATTCTCATACTTCAAGTGTTTACACCACCAAGCACACCTCCACATACTCATAATCTTAACAGTTGTAAAAGCACTTAAAGGAACGTATTTCCATTAACTTGATAAATAAAATCTGATAAGAAATTGTCAAAATGTAAGCCAACAAAAGTTGTCAAGAGCATGGCTTCTATTTGATTTTATAGAAGAGGTGTTATGTTATGTTAGTATAGGAACTGATACCTATCTACGCTAGTAACAGATACATAATAAAGCACGACAGTATATTATCTGATTGAATAAAGTCTTCATAAAATATATAGAATTGCTCATATTACAGCTTATAAAACGTAATAAACTATTACATATTGTCATTTATAGGTACATAATTGATAAAATTCTATTAAATAAATATATTTAAAAGCATAAACGATTGAAGTAAAGAAAGATAAAAGTGAAAAAATTATATAAATTATTCATCAAAATATATAAAATTTTGCTACTTTTTACACTCGAATATATAAGATGATTTTAGATATTAAATAAATATAAAAATTCGTTATGTTTAGTTGTTTAGAAGAGAGAATTTACGTGGCGATATAAGGAAGAAACTTTCTAAATATTGATATTATATAAATAATTTTCGTTTGTACATAGAATATTCTGTAACTTAAAAAAGTATTGTCTGATGAGAAACAAAAATAGAATCTAAAAAAGTACATTCAGTTTTTATAAAAATGCAAAATGTTTTTTTTTCTCTTCTTTGTCGAGTTGCTTAAAGATCCAATGCGACTCATTCTTATATATATTTCATATACATGCAAATAATCATTGTTTTTTAATTTTCTTATTTTTATAAAAAAGAATTAATGTAGATATAGATGCAAAGTCCTGATATTATTAAAACTGCAATTCTCCAAAGAAGAAAACGTAATTAAAAATTGTATTTTATGAGGTTTCCTAAACTTACAATGTAGTTTACCTTTCTCGATAACTGAATGCTCTTGAGCTTCTCTAATATTTACAAATTAATATTTATAAAAATTAGAAAAATAATGCCACTAAAACACGTAATTATATATTCGTTAACATATTTCTATAAAATAAAAAATTACCCTTAAACAAAATCTTCTTTCGACGATAAATTTCATTAAATATGTTGATTTTCTTCAATTTTAATTTTCAATTTTCGATTAATTTTTTTAAATCTACGTAATGTTTTGAATTTAGATAATTAAATTCCTCAATTTTTTAAAAATTTTGTTAATAATATGTACAGGTTGGTCCAAAATTTCGCCATGCATTTAAAAAATATAACTAAGCACTTAAGTATTTGGATAACACAGCAATTTGAGCCACCCCTCTCGCTATATTATAAATATTAAATTATAATGAATTATAGATTAAAAAATAAATTTTAAACATTATTTCTTACAGCTTTCTCTTTGTTTTCTTCGTATATTAATTTATGATAATGATGATAAAGCATAAATTAAAAAAAAATTCAATTTATAAGGTAGCTAATTTATTATTTTAATGAATAAAGATACAATAAAAAATTAAATTAAAGTAAAAATTTAGAAAGAAAATTGTATAGAGATCATCTTTAATACATCCTCATTTATAATACAATAATTCTTAAACACGTTTAAAGTTAAAGAGAATTAGTTGAAGATTTTCTTTTGATTTTCGATTTAATCAAAAACACATAAGAGCAATTATCTAAAGTTATTAATCAGATTCTTCTCCTTTTCATAAATATTTTTTTCCTTCTTCTTCTTCTTCTTTACTGAAAAGTCAAGAAGACATCAACTAACAGTAATTTATATCCTGTCCCATTGGATAACAAGACATACGTAGACATAGTACATTAATATTTAACAAACACGAGGTCGTCGTGTGGTTCAGATTAGTCACTTGGCATTGTAGTTAGAATGATTTATTCCCTAATAAATATCCAGTTCTTCTATTTGGCACCTTTTCTCAAGCAAAGTAAAGAGTAGAAAGAAAGTGAGAGAATTTTCCGATCGCAGGAAATCTCGTGGGTGCCATTTTTAGACATTGCAACATACAGTAAAAAAGAAGAAGGAAAAAAAAAGCACTAGAAGGTGAGGCAGGTTAACAGTTTGAATTATGTATGAGAATGGATTTAAAATTGCTCTTCTGGTTGTACTCTACAAGATCTTTTGGTATTCCTTCATATGAACTTAAAGAACTTTGCAGTTGCTGTTTTGGTTATTTAAAATTCATTTTTTCTTCTACGTTTGGAGAGTTGGGATGTTGCATCTTTTGACGTCCTTCCATCCTTTAAGGGATATAACTTAGAATAATAAGATTTTTAAAAATATTATTTTGCATAGAATATATTTTTTAAAAAATATATCAAGCGTAAAAAATAAAAAATAAAAATATTACTATAAAACGAGAAATGAAGAGGAAGAGGAAGAGGAGAAGAAGGAGGAGGATAATCATTAAAGCATGATCTTCTCCTATTTATCTTTTGAAGCGATTTGTTATGAATAAAAAACAAAAAATTAAAAAAATACAAATAATGAAAAAAAGTAGTTAAAGTCAAAACATTAATTTGCATCAGATTTTACATTTTCAATTTGAAAGTTTTATTTTGTTTAGGAATTGATTTAATTCGTACAAAGGCATTAAAATACAGCAGAATAGTTTAAAGGTATCTTGTGTAAAAGGAATAATTAAAAGTTTCTTTTCGAAAAGATGTGAATAAAGACCAAATCAGAATAAAATCACTATTTGCATTTAGAAAACTTAAAACATTACTCGACTGTATACCATGGATTTAAATTAGACAAAGTGGAAGAACAGGTTAGAAGTACAACAGCGATTTTATTTACTATTTCCATCTTTTGTTCTTGTGAAAACTTTCCCTTTTCATGATTTAATGTTGATTTAAACTTCCTAATTTGAAATTTCTTTAAAAATAAAAGGGTGGTTCAAAATTCAGTTAACCATAGTAGAGGCTAAATTGCAATTAACTAAAAACATACAAATATTTATATTGTACTTTTTAATCACGTTTTTAACCAATTTCGTGAAAGATAAACATAATGTTTTACATTTTATTTAAGATTTATATTTACAGGTTTACTGGTAAACATGTAAAATACAGTATATATGCTGTGAGTGTATAATAAACTTAGATAATTATATAACGTTCAACTTAATTTATATTTAATCAGTAATTTTTATA
Source organism: Centruroides vittatus (assembly GCF_030686945.1). Taxonomy (NCBI): domain Eukaryota; kingdom Metazoa; phylum Arthropoda; class Arachnida; order Scorpiones; family Buthidae; genus Centruroides; species Centruroides vittatus. The sequence goes on along the minus strand of NW_027122474.1, from coordinate 3,224,654 downwards.
AATAAAACCTAAATAATCACATAATTATTTTTATTTGCATTATAACAACGCGGAGTATTAAAAAATCATTTAACGATTAATATTTAAACTATAAAAAAATTAATTAAATTACTTTTTATTTACTTATTTATTCAATTAAATTATTATTTTTTCTTGTAGAAAAGATTTGTAAATACATAAAAAAATATTTTAAAAAAGAAAACGTAAAATTGATGTTTTGATATTAGAGTAATGTTTAACCTTTTGTAAATATTAAAAAAAAATTGTTAGAAAAATGTAGAAAAAATATATAAAAAAATATTAAATCTACAAAATTGTTACATGACATAAAAATGACAAAAAAAAGGCAACTCGAGTCGAAACTATTCACAATTTGGAATTACATTTGAACGTCGCCATTCTGGCATCACTTGTTGTAGTTGCTGTTCTGGTAATGACGACTTTCCGATCGATATTACATCTGAAATAAAGGATAAATCTCGATAATTTCACATCCATTTGTTATAGAAATATAAATATTACAATTCTAGTTACATATTACGTTACTTCGTCACAATAATTATTTACTTCATCTCTCATCATCATCTTATACGTATAGGAAGGTGATGAAGGATGAATTTTTTCTGCATGAATTTAATCATATTTAATATTCCTAAATTAAAAAAATTCTTTTAAGTTTTTAAAGATTTAAAGTTTAAATTATAAATTCTTTTTTTTAAAAAAAAAATAAATTATTTTACGTTTTTATTAATTTAAACACGTAAGTAAACGTAACAACATTCTTACTGTTGATTCATTACGTTTATTTTTTACAGTAATTCGTGATAATGTTACATTAAAAAATTAATGTAAAAAAGTCTTTTAAGTTAAGAAAATTTAAGTTTGAAATATTTTTAAAGTATTATTTTCACGAATGTTTACGAAATTTGAATTTTTATATGAATAAATTCGCATTAAAATTTATTTTTTCGGTGCTGATTTGCTCGGCTGTAATTTGAGTTATTCTACACGCTGATTACATTAAAGAATCGAGTAAATAATTTTTAAAAAATAAAAGTTTATTTTATTCTTTAATTAAAAAAATAAAACTTATTTTTATTTTCTATTCGTGTTTACGGAAATAAAAATAGAAAAATTCTAAAGTTCATCCGCATCTTCCACGCGAATTTTCTTTGCAATCTATCGAAAAATAATCGATTTTAAAATTTTAAATTAAATTTTTAATTATTTTTTTTTCTTTTATATTAATATTATAAATATTGTAAAGCAAAAATTAAATTTTATAAAAATAAATAAATTAGGTTTTAAAAATATACAAGAATTTTATTCTCGTAATTGCGTTATAAAAGTTTGTTAATTTGCTATTTTTAGAAAATACAGAACAATTAAAAAATTAAATTAAATTAAAACGTTTCTGGTTTGTTAAATTTGAAAAAAATTACAAGAAAATTAACGAAATTTTACAAATTTTTATAAAATTTTATTAATTAATTTCTTAATTTTCACGTTATGAAATTACAAACATGATTCTGAAGATCTTCCGTATTTTTGATTATTCATAATAAAACATAAATGAAATTATATGAAGTTATTTAGAACACTTTAACATAAAAAATTTTAAGTAAATTACTGAAATTTTACAAGTTTTTATTATAAAATTACATCAATATCTTTAGTGTCACGCTATAACATTACTAAAGATGCTGAAGATCTTTTACAGTTTTGTTATTTTATAATATAATATTATAAATAAAATCAACATAGAATTATTTATAACAATTTAATATAAAAAGAAGTTAAAATTTTATTAATGGAATTTTATAAATAATTACAAAATTCTATTAATTTCCTAAGTGAAACTTACGATCACTATGCTGAGAATCGTCCTCATTTTCCCTCATTTACAACAAAATATTGCATATAAAAATTATTCAGAATTATTTATAACACTTTAATATTAAAATATAAACGAAAACTGAATAAAAATTTCAAAATAAATTTTCTTCTAAAGATCATTTACATCGTAGTTGCTTCTAAGAGGTTACGTAGAATTACTCCATTTGTAGCTTCATATTTATTTTTCTCTTTAAAATTCAAAGGAACTCGACCATCCTGTTCATTTAATAATTGTTTCATATGCAAATTTGATTAAACTAGTTCTTTTGTATTTTAATAATTAGGAATTTTGATATTCCAAAAGAAGAAAAAAAAAATAAATAAAAGAATTTTACAAGAGCAAAATAAGAGAACACGTTGACTGAATTTTATATTTTAGATATTATTCTTTTATATATAGAAAATTCCGAATTTTTCCACTGTATTTTATGTTTCTCTGCCTATTTTCTTGCTGTATTAGGTTACCACATTGTTGCCTGTTTTTATTGTTTCTTGTAAATAATTTAATTCGTTCATACTTGATTAGTTTCTTTGATGTTACTATTGAGTAAGATGTTACTCTTAGATAAATGAAATTATATTAAATATTTTATTATTTTATCTCTTATATACAAAATATTTATTTTGGAGTTTTTAAATGAAAATTTAAGTTATATTTTGTATAAAATAATAATATTTTTGAGAAAATAATTATTTTAAAAATTCATTTAAAAATGAGACTAGCTCTTCATGCATCGTAGACATTTTGTATTACTAAAGTAAATAAAATTTAATTTTAAAAAATTGTAAATTTTTAAATTTTTACCATTAATACAAAGTTTTTTTTTAATAAATAATTTATTATATACCGTATATTATTTTATTATATAATTTATTTATATAGTGTAAAATATAATGTCTATACACCTGATATATCACGTAAAATTTTTGTATTTAAACTTATTTAAAATGTAAATATTAAAATTTAATATAAAAATAAAACGATAAAAGAATTAAATAAGAATATTATTTTTTTATTTTTGTTTTATGCCTAAAATTTAAATTTGAATTTGGTCCATAAGAATGTTATTCTTCCAGCATCAAAGATACAATAATATTGTTTTAGGTAAGAGAAAATAAAGGAATATATATATATATATATATATAAATTAAAATATTTATTATTTATAAAGGAATATATTAAAAAAATAATTTGTATTATTTTATACATCCATAAGGAGCGTAAAACCCATTAAAATAAATTAATAATAAGCATAAATTAAAGTTATAAACAAATATGTTTTTAAAATAAATTTTTATATTATGTTATAAACGTTAAATAATTTATTATATGAATAAATTTAAAAAAATAAAATAAAAAGAAATTTATATGGTGTAGAATGTATAACAATACCATACTTTGTTTAGTAAAGTAAGTTTGTGCTGCCATCTTTTGAGGTGAAAATTATATAAATTATAATCTTTATAATTTTAAAATTATATTGATTTAAATGTTAAACTGTATTGAAATTTATAATTAAAAAACTTTAAATAAATAAATAAATAAATAAATAAATAAATATATAAATATATATAAATAAATAAATATATATATATATATATACGTATACAATGGTAATTTATATAAACGTATATTTATAAAAATTTAATTTATCATTTAGTGGTTTTAAAAAGTTTATATTAATTACTAAAAGTGTACATAATTATGAATTAAATAACTTACGCTTAATTAAATAACTTCTTACAGTTAATAAGAGTATTTAAATTTAAATATGGATGATTATTTTTATCAAAACGTTTAAAAAATTATTATTGATTTGGACCTTTATAGTTTTGATAAACGTAAAATATAAAAGATATAATAAAAATACACCAAAGATTAAATTTTTATCTCTAACTTTATAACTTATATTTTAAAATTTCTGTTACTTTTATTTATTTATTTTTTCTTTTGAAGAAACTTATTTTTATAAATACAACAGTAAAACTTTAATAAATATTTTTACGAAAACTCTTAAAGTAGATAAAAATTGTATTGATATCAAAGTAAAATATCACATTAAAGAATAAATAGGAATAAATGATTACTTTTACATGTCTCTCTTCCTCTGAATAAGTGGCTGCTTAACCATTCAAACTCGACAACGACTGCATTACAGTCATATCGTAAGTGTCCAAGCTACTGTAAATAACTTTGCAGGACGATTTTTTCCTCTGCTTGTCCAAACCATGCCCGGAAATTTGCTCTGGGCAACGATAAATGGTTTATCAATACAGTGCATTCCGGCCAACTCACTTCGGACATATATTGTAGGAAGAAAGAATTCAACAAACAATCTTACCCCCTATTCCCACTTTGCCCTGAACTTCCGCTTACTGAGTATTTTTACTAGACTCCAGGGGTGAAGATGTGTAACATACTCTCTTGATGGAAACAATCTGAGGGCAGAATTTTTTCTAGTACATTTAAGCCAATAGATCGAAAACTCATTTGTTGCTTCCTTCACTTGCAGGATTGGGAATGTTTTCGCTTACCTCTTATGAGTCCTTTATTCGATAATTTTGTATTTTCTGTGTCATTTCAGCCTTCAATAGTAGTAGGGTGGTTATTTTTATATTTCCTCTTTGACGTGTGTTTTCAATTTATTCTTAAGGTGTAACCTAATTCTCTAGTCCGGATGATTAAGCGGTTAATATGAAGTTAATTATTAAATCATGAACAATTTGAATGAATTTGATATAGTGAAAAGGCACTAGGGCGTAACATTTCCTACTTCTTAATGATGATGGCATTTTATAATGTTACTTAAATAACGAGCTATGCTGTCTGATGAAAGAATTAATAGAGATCGATATAGTACTAATACTGTGTACCATTCATTTTCTATAGGTGTTGCTTATTTATTACGTCTAAATTTGTTAATAAAATTAATAATTTAGCACATAAATTTCGTGATTTTAATAATTATGCAAGGGGAAAACTGAATTGAAAGTATTTCAAAATTGTATTATCATGTTATGTATTGTAGAGTAGCCTATAAGAATAAAATTTAAACTTAGTAAAAGTTTCTTGAAAGTAAAGTTAAATTAATAAAATAGATAAATTAGGACTTCAGTCATGCATTGTCTCTTTAAATCAGTTGAATGTAATCTTTCGTAAAGTGTGCACAGATATTGGTTGTTACGAATGTAATTAGACTAGTAACAAGTTTTCTCTTTAGCTGTAATAGCAAATGCCTTTTAATTGGCAATAGATGAAACCCATTATTCACTTCCAAAAGATTTTGATTTAGCAATGGGTTAATGAGAATGGTTTTGCGGTTATACAATTTGAGATGGGGAATTACTTTAATGAATTCATTTTTCAATTTAAAAGCTATTAACATCTTTAAAGAAATAAGTTTAAATTTAAAAAAATATTAATAACAACAATTAACATAAAATATTTTAAGTTATTAATACTTTTAGGAATTATTTATATGTATTTAACACTTAAATAAAATTAATAAATAATATAATACTTATTATAGAAGTTAGATGGCGCCACATTACCATACAATAGAAATTTGTATTGTTAGCTCATATTTAAGTTTTGTATTAAAAAATGTAGTAAAAACTTTATTAAAGATTATATTGTATATAATCAGGCTTAAAATTTTCTTATTAATACTTTAGATTATGTGTAATAAGTTTTATAATAGTTACATATAATGCATATATACGCATGATATTCTCTAAAGTTGAATGAAAACTCCTTAACTCTGATGAAAATACAGTAATATTATAAAAAGTTGTCTATAGATAATTGCACAACTTCATAAAGCACATAATAAACTCACACACACATATATATACACACATATATATTTACAGATTACAGGGAAAGTCATTATCTCTAACAATGATACTTTCCTAACGATGTTACTCATGGGAGCTAACTATATTATCAACAGAATATAATTACTTATGTTGTGTTTGTGTCTATTAACATTTACACTAAGAGATAATAGACTTATAAATTAACCGTAGTTTAATATGGTTGTTATCATGTTTATACAATACTGCTTAATAATATACTTGATATAAATTATCAAATAAATTTTAATAATATTTCTATTCATGTTTGATAATTAATTAAATTTAATTAATATTTTAGCTAATTTTTAATATTGTAATTAAATTTTAAATATATTAAAACAAATATCATTTATCAGTTTGAATAAATATAAATTGTTCAATTTTAGTTACAAAATATTTCTCCAGATGGAGCCATATTCTCAACTTTTATAGCGTTTTAAAAATATCTAGAATAAACATTAATCGTCATTTACTTAAGTTAATGACGTTTAAAAAAATATTAAATTACGATAATGAAACAGATTTAAAATTAAATTTGTTTCATTACATTGACATTAAACTAAAATTTTAAATGCCAATTTCAGTTTAATGCCAATTAAAAATATTGTAGATTTCATTTAATGTCGTTTATCGTTAAAAAAATAATTTTTAAATGCAATTAAAAAATAAAATTATAATAGAAACCGTGTTAAACGTCTTATCAGGAAAACAATGGATAAAAATTTAGTAGTGTAGAAACAGTTCGATAGATGGCAGATACTGATTCGATTTTGCTATTCTTGGCATTATTTTAAGGTATTAAATTACAGATTTTTATAATAGTAATTAGACTAAATAATAAAAAAAAAACAATAACTGTAATTTTAAAAGAAAAATATATGTTTACACCTATGTAGATACTAGCTTTGTAATTCGATTCTCAGAAAACAATTTTAAAAGGGATATAAAAGCCTTATTGATCGGTTAAAATGTAAATTAGATATTTAAAATCCATTAAGTTAAATGTTATCGAAGATAGTGGGGTAAAGAAAATTTAATTTAAATAAATTCATTGCTACGATTCTCTACAATATTAATAGCAATAAAACTTTATATTTTTTCTATATATATTTAAATTAAAATAAATAAAAACTTTAAAGCTCATTAGAAAATATATATTTTTTCGAATATTTTAAAGGTGTGGATCGTATCATAATGTGCAATTTTTTTTTAACTTAATGTTCTGTTAAGTATTGCCTGACTCAATGGCGTGTCCCTTTATGAGTCTTGTCATGCCTTTTATTAGCTTCTGATTTGAGAATGATGTTTTCTAAATATAGTTAGATATTTTTTTTTATGAATGCAGGAAATTTTTTTTATATATATTATGACTTTTACTATTTCCTAAATTAGAACATTTTATGAATAATGTAGTAAATGCGTATACATTGTATACAAATGTTACAACTGATTAATGAGTTTCGATGTTGCGTTGACGTTTATTCTCAATAAATCTATCAATTTTAATGATTCCAGTTCAGTATTATGAATTTATCAATTTAAGACCGATCGTAAAAAATGCACTATATATTTTTTTCTAATTCATAAATTATTATTAATAAAATGTATTTTACCAGAGATAAAATTTAATCTTTAAGAAAATGATTGAATATTTTACTTAATTTAGGAGGATTTAAAATTAAAAAAAAAAAAAATTTTAAATCCTATTAAATTAAGTAAAATTTATTAAGTTTCGTAGAAAAATAAGAAAATTAATTAATAAAAAATCATCTTTATTCATCTACTTAATACATAAATATTGATTAATTTCTATCATTAACGTGTTTTAATGATCATTTTCTAGCTGTAGAAATAATGGTTTTAATTTGAATTTTAAGAGTTATTTTGATGGTTTTTTTTACTGTATTGTGATATTGGAGTGTTTTCTATGTTAAATTAAACTAAATTGTGATTTAAATTTGTTAACTAAGTCAAGAGAAAAGCGAGATATCTTATCAGAGTCCACCTGATGCTCGTGTGATGAAAGAGTCAGAAACAAATCGATTTTCATAGAAAAATCGAATTCTTCCTAATCTCTAACGTTGTTTTTTTTTTAACCAAAAAAATTTAGGATCGTGTTATATTTTTGATGTTCGATGATTTCACATTGGTAAATCCTTTCCGGCTCCATGTTTATATAAAAATTTTGTGGTGCTACACATTGAAACTGAACTTCCTATCCGGATTGAAGGTCCAAATCTTTCAAAGTTTCTTGATACATCCAATGAAAGTTCTTATCACAAATAAACATTTGCTGATGTTACTATCTAAAAAGTAATATCCATAAAAAAAACTAAAACTTAACATAGAAATATGAAGATATTACGTATTTTACATCAAAACTAAAAATGTATCTATACTGATTTTTATGTGTTAAAGATACTTACTAATATCCTTACTGGTTCGTGATTTTTATGTATTAATATTTGGCACCATCACAAAATTAGAAATTGAAAATTATATATATATATATATGTATATATATATATTTGAAAAATATTCTAAAATTATAATCATTAAGCATTACTAAAAGTCATTTAATGGAATTATAATAGCAGAAAAAAAATTGTTTACGTGAAAGCATATTCAATACATTAAATGGCAGAAATTCCCAGATGGTGAACAAAAGTGGAGTGGGTATGACAGAGATTTTTCTCTACAAGTAAAAGCATTAGACATATCACCCAAGAGAACACACAAACTGGATTATTGATTGTAGCAATAGAACATTGTTCTTGGCCTGTTGATGACAAGTCGATGTTCGGTTCTGAGGTCATGTGAGCATGACTTTGGGTTCAGTTCGGTTGGGCAAAACTTGTTTTCATCGTTTCCGTTGATAGATCTGTCTTAATGGAATATAACTTCAAACTTTTATTGATCTTTCAGTGTGAAGATGATAAAATGTATTTCCTTTCCATTACTATCCTTCGTGTTAGAACATTATAATGCTAATAAAAGTGTACTATGTCATTAAGATAATCGTTACGAATATTAGTATAATGAATGGAACGATGAGTTCTCTATATTAAAAAATTCGAAATTTACATTAAAACCTTTGCTAATATTTTAAATTCATGTTTATAATCTCGAAAAGAAAGTATTAAAAACATATTTTTTCATTAAAATCTCTTCTGTACGCTTTTCTTTCAATTAGTCGCGTAATTATGCTATTAAAACTAAGAAACTTCAGCTCTAATGAATCCGTAAACATAAAAATTATTTGAAATATGTTTTTATGTTTTGCAAGGTATCAAATGTTCCTAGTTCTTCCCTAGAAAGATAATTAGACGTCAGGAGAAATTTCTTTCGTGTCTGAAATACGATATACAAGCAGTATTCCCTGGCGAAAAATAGTTATTGAAATATGTCTGCTCTTGTCTTTGGATAATATTTATATTACAAGTATTATAACTGTTGATGAGACAACGAAAGAAACAAGAATATTTTATTTTATTTCGCAGATATACAGTATAATTTTACACAATTTTTAGACTTAATCACGAAATTTACAATTTAAAAGCAATTTAATTAAGGGCAAATAATCGATTAGTAATCGTAAGGTTTTTGATTAATTAGTGTATCATAAATATTTAACTACGTTTACTAGAATGTATACACTTTACTGTAAAGTAATATAATTAAATCTTATCCTCTTATCTCTGTTTCATTCTACACTTATTCGAGCCTTTACTGTGTAGTTTGTTATCGATTTCTTCTCTTGCTCTTATGGTTCCAGTAATTCTCTGCAGGAGTCAGGAAAGCAAAACCTCTTGGACACAAATAAACGCTAACATAAATAACGTATGGGATTTATTCAGCTCGACTTCTTCATTTTACGGCATTACTTCGGTCTGTTTAATTGTCCTAATGCAATGTTTCTCACGTTTTATCATTGGCACGAAGAAGGGTAATTTAGATGACGTGTATTACTAATACAGAAGCTTACACGAAAACAATTCGTGTACAACTTCCGAACGCATAATTTTTTTTATCATTTAAATATTTTCTTCGTGGTTTTTATACTGGGAATTACTTAAAAAATATATTTTCTCGTGTAATTAAATAATTTAGAACAATAGAAGATTGTGTAGAAAATATTCTGCCATTAAAATAATTCCTTTTTTTTTTTATAAAACTTTCGATCAGAAATTTGATATTGTGTTATACCAATACAATGTTAGAAAGTAGAAACAATATAAAATATCTATAAAAAAATTCTTTTCGGAATTTTATCCTATTATACATTACGAGATTTCAAGAAATTGCATCTGGATGCAAGTTATTTTATATATTCCCTTGTTTTTAGATATTGTATAGAAGAAAATGGAAGCCATTTGTAATGCAATAATACTATAAAAAGTATATTTTTTTACTATTTACGTTGAGCTATTTTATATATAGATTTTAAGTAAGATATTAAATAGTTTTACTAATTAAATAATGTATATTTTAATATAAAATTCAATTATTGTGTTCACAAGTAGGAAATGATTCGAAATATTTTTATTTAAGTTTTCTTTTAAACTAAATTTCTTTAAGACCTCGTATTGTACGCTTAAAGTCGAGATAATATTTACTTTGATAAGGAAAGAAAAATAAATAATATATATACAAAAAAAGGGACATAACAGATTAAATGTTGGAATTTATACAAAAGTATGACCAAGAATGTTACTCATGCATATTTTTTGCATGTATGAATAGTTTTAGGATGCAGTAAAAAATCTAAAGCTGTATTAAAATCAAAGAAATATTCACTAGAAAACACTGTTTTTATTTCATCACGATATATATAATTTTGTACGTTTTATCTACTTATTTTCTGAATTTTTCTTTAAAAAATACAGTAATAATAACGTAAATAAAATTCTGTTGTAAATTTACATCAACAAAGTTTTTTGATAGTTATTAAATTTCATTTTTCTCATGTAAATTTTTGAATTTATATGATGACAGGTAGAGAAGGAAGCGGGGGGATGTGTTATTGAATATTCAAATTTAAATTTTTATTTTAAAAATATCTAAGTAGGAAAGTATTTATTTTTACAATTTAATAATGCATTTTTATGATTTTTAATTTAGTATTTTATTGTTAATATTATCTGTTTATATATATAATAAAATATTCAATGTATTATAGTATTCTCTTCTTTATTTTCTATTCTTATTCCCATTTTTATTGTGTGATAATAAATTATTTTTTATATGTTTACGAATGATACAAATATTGTAATATTTTATGTCAACATTTTTTCTGTAATACAATTTTGAAAAATACGACTTCATATACAAAAATATTTATATTATATTATATTTTTATTGTTTATCTATAAGAATAAAATATATATAAGTGCATAATATTGTTCTTTATTTAATAATGATATTATATTTTAAATATGTATATTCTTTAAAATATTAGGTATGTTTTTATTATATCAGATCCTTTATATATAAACTAATTATTTACAGAGTAGTCCAAAGGTTAGTTAACTATTGTAAGAATTAAATTTTTTTTATTCAAATATTTAAATGCTTAATAGTATATTCTAGACTCAGTTAGAATACACATTTACAATTGTATCTAGAACACACTAAACGCCAACTTTTGGCCATCCTATATTATATTTATGTGCTAATAGATCATCGTCAAAATTAAGATTTAATCTTAAATAAATAACTATAACTCTAATTTAAAAATTCAATATATATATATATATAATAAAATTTCGCAAATCTTTAAATTTATGTAAATTTATATAAGTTTTAAATTATTATTTTTTTATTGAATTTTTAAATTATATATATATATGTGTGTGTGTATTTTAACTTCATTTGTTTCAATTCTATATATCAGCAAGCCATAATATCTTTATTCAGTAACATTATCAGATGTAAAGAATTTCGTACAAATCATATAGTATAACATAATGTCATACAGTATTTTAAAAGTAAAGGGAAATCCAATAATATACCATTCTTGCAATGCCAAAATTAAATTCCAGTTCTTCCAGATGCGAAAAAATGTATTGAACATCATCTCTGCCGCTCGGAAAAACTTTCAGTATCAGTTTATCGGAAAAATGTTCTCGAATGATTCGTCTTTCAAAGCACGTACCTTTATGAGTATGAGGGAGATGGAAAAGAACGAAATAGTCCTATTCTAGTAAAGAAATCTATATTTTGTCGCCGTTAAATGAACGTGTATTCTAATACTGTCGTTATAGTAGAGGTGGACAGTCAATATATAGATTTGTCATATCGACATACATCATACTCTGTTATATTCTGGAATCATCATAAAGCTAGAGAATGAGTAACTGAGAGAATTTATCGAAAATTCGACCATAATAGATCGCTTATTATCTTATTGATGGTCTTTTCTACCATCACCAGAAGAAGAGATTACGTTTTACTAAGAAATTACTCAAAAGTGTAAGGTTATTCTCGTTACTTTTAATTTTATCAATAAACTATTTGAATCGTATTATGCCCTGTTAATGTGATAAAAAGTAATCAAATTTTAATTCAATTCAACTCGAATTTATATATATATTCAATTTATATTAATTTAAGTTGAAAAGAATGTGTTTGTGATGCTTTCATTCTTATTATTATGTAGATAACTTCTATAAAAATAGGCTATTTTTAAGTAAAATTTATCATTATATAAGCCATTATTTATTAGACATGTTAATTTTATAGTCCAATTATAATTATTCTTTAAAGTTAATTAGAGAAGCGTCACGCTTAATTCGAGAAGAAACACGATGTTCTGCACTAATCTGGTAATTATTTAATTTATTTATTTTATCCAATAATTTAGTCAAATATAATTCAAAAATACATATTAACATTAATAAAATAATTTCTTTTAAAAATTTACAAGTTATAAACATTAAAAACTGTTTATAAAATATGTATTTAGAGCGTTAAGATTTCATTTAAATAATTACCAGAAAATTCGAAAGTTAATTACAGAAAGAATAATCCAGATTATTTTTATGAATAAAGAATTATTAAGAAATTAATTGCATAAATTGTCTTTAATTAAAACCATTTCTTTTCCTCTCTACTAACCTTATTTAATACGCGAATTGTCTTATTAACGTTTCGTACAGCTGCATACAAAATACATGTAAATTAATCGTAGAAGTGGGAGTTTATGAAAATATTATGAATGAAAGAATTTAAATATTTTTGTTTCCTTTAAGAAAATAATCGTCAGCGTAATAAGAATCTCTTCAATTTTTGACTCGCTTGAAAGATTTCACAATCTTTATTTTTAAAGACATGTTTTAAGTTACAGCTACGAAAAATCTGCTTTTGGTTTTCAACGTTGAACGAATTTTAGTAGATGATTTACACTGCGTCACGTTCGTCACGCTTCGATCGTCACACATAAGTAGGAACGTTAGTGACACGTAACGTATTTACCAAAATAGCTTCATAATTTAAAATCACGATGATAGTTGTTGAAGACCCTGGCTTTTTAACTTGGCAACTCTCATCTTTTACAAAGAATCATTGACTATATTTTGTTTATATCTGTATTTTTTATTGTAAATATTTCGGTAAAGTATATATAAAATTTATCTATTCTCTTTTTATAAACACGTGTTTAGAATATAACTTTGATAAAAGTGAGGAAATGCCGTAAGAAAAAAGGGAGAAAGTGAATGATGTATATACTTTCCCATCACAAGTTTATTTTATTAGTGTCTATAAATTTTAGAATTTGGCATATATACCGTGTTAAATTATATATTATTAAGTATATAGTATAATTCATGTTCATTTTTCTAAACAAGATAAAATTTTAAGCAATAACTTCTTTACATTAATTTCTACGGTTGTTTCGTTTTACAAGCAGTTAAGATCTTTTAAAAATAAAAATATTCGTTTCGTTGATTGGCTGAAAACGAGAAACACGTAATAGTAAGCGTGTTTTCGAAGATGTAGAACGTGTTGCGATTGGTGACGTGTTTCTTCAATCAGTTACAACGTAATTAACACTTCCAATAGTCACGCCTATATTTGTTCCAGCTTCCAACCAATCAGTGATAAGAACTTTATCAATGTTTGAAGTATCCTAACAATTTATAAAATTCCACAACTAAAAAACTTCATCAATAAAAACTTTATATTATTAAATCTGAACGATCATCTTACTTATATAAATAAGTAAACTATCACATTTTATTTAAAAATAATGGTTTTGAAGTGGGTAGGAAGTTCTTTTCCAAATGATAATTCAGATCATCATCTTTAAGTTAATAGAAGTATAAAGATCAGAGGGAGGATATATATATATACTGTATGAACGTGTAGACATACATATAAACTTATACAGATGATCAGCCAATGTCTATTGTGGAGATAATGGGAAATGAAAAGGTGTTGTCGATTGTTCGCTAGATGTTAGAGATACTTTTGATCCGAATGTCATTGGTAGAATCTGATAATGCACTTTAGTCAAAATGGGAAGGCATTATGTCAAATTCACTTCTTTGTTACTGTAGCATACTGCCAAAAAGTGAGCTTACACGAACAATCTCGAGCTTTGTATCTTTTACAGTTTTCTTCTATTGCAATCGTCCTCTATAACAAAAGAAATCTCCAGTACTAAGGAAGATCTTCTAAGTGTTAAATCTAGTTTTATGATGGTGACAAGTTTCTCCGTGGCTGTATCTGGTGTCGATAACGTTTATATATATATATATTTATATATACAGACTACTCTACAGCACAAGTTTTACTGAATAAATCTCAAATTTAAAAAAAAAAATTAATAAATCGAATTTTCCTTTGTCTTATAACAACTGTATCGAATAAATACTATTGTAGCCAGCAAGAAACATTTGTTCATGAAGAAAAACAATATATATTATTAATTTTTTTAATCAGAAATTATGTGAGGACGTGTATTTTCCTTCTTTTTAAGTAATAAATCGCCAAGAATTTTTCTATTTTAAAAGTTTTAAAGACTTTAATTAAGGTTAAAAATTATGTATTGCTTTACTTGGTTAGTATTAAAACCATATATCAATAAAAATTATAGGAAAGAGTTAGTGCTATAACTATAATTCACCTGCTTTCTATTGCTCTATTCCTTGCACTTAACCTCCTCTCAGTTATTGATTGCGTGTGTCAGTCTATAAATCGATTAACCGATACATTAATTCTAATTTGAAGAAATATTCTGAAGAATAAACATAATTTGATACACGTTTTACTATTAAAAATGTATAAATTTATATAATTAACAATGAAGAAAACAGTACTGTACATTTATCTTACAAGTATAAATAATGAGATACGTTGATGTATATATATGTACTTTTAAAGTTTCTTGTATTAAATATTGTTATTTTTATGATAAAATAAATAGTAATTGGAGGATATTAGCGTGTTATTTAAGGAAAATAACTTTATTTTATTACTAGTTATACATTTATGTAGTAGAAAAATGGGATTTTGTCACGCAATACCGAAAATGAGGGGGAAAAAATAAAAATAAATATTGATTTTTATTATTTTTCTAGTTATTAAAAGAAATGTTAAAAAATAGAATGTCGTTGACACTTTGCTTTAACAATAAATCTTTTATACTGTTTTCATGAATTGGGAATCTATCTTAACAATGGATAATCTTTAATGTATATTTGCATATGATAATGCATTCTGTTCTGGGATTTAGAATAATAAAAAACAAACAGAATCTATAAGATGATAGTAAACGTGGTAAACTCTTACTTAATAAATTCTGTAGTAAACTTACAAACACCTTGGGAAATAACAAGAGTAACTTATCTAGATTCTTGAATGATTTGTTTGCATGTTAGAGCTATATCACAGTCTATCACTGTAAATATTTAATCATTCTGAAGTGTTCCTGTACGTAAAAGTGTCGATTTAGCATTTAATTGATCTCTATAGATTCAATTACCAGAAAATAATTTTCCGGTCTGAAAAACCCCTTTCATCACTCAGATGGAAAATTCGAAATCTGTTTTCATCTAAGAATTCTTTAGTATTTTCTTATGTTAGGGACTTATCCCTAAATCCCTATTAACTACCTCTTATCGATGCTATCTTTCTTTAACTCGTTTTACTTCTTATCTCCAAGTGAATGCTGTCTTCGACTCAAATCTATTGATTCTTCTGTGCATCTCCTAACTCATTGTTCCTCACAATTTTTTGTTTTTAAATCTAAACTTCTGTTCGAAATATTAATTATTCAATCGAAATTCTTTATAATTTAGTTATATCCTAATTTATATTTACGATTTTAATACGTTTTTCACCTGTTTAAATCGTGCCCATTGGGATGCTATTTTCTAACTTCTGCACTATTGTAGGATAGGATAAGTTATTTATAACTTTAGTTATCCAGTTTTATGCTCTATGTAAGAAATCTAAAGGGTGTTATTATGTGAAAATTTCATTATTCCGCATTGTTTAAGTAGTAAGAATAGTTTTGTTTGGTCTCTCGAGTGTAAGTTCGAACCGATAACAGTACTTACAATTGGAGCGTGATATCATTATAGAAGTAGTGACTTTCACAAAAACAGGAAATACTGACTTATGAGTTCAATCGGAAGAATGTAGTGAAGAGACGATAAAGACGTCAACTGATGTATATCACTGTTAGTACTGTCACACGGTCAAGAGGATACAGCTTGCCCTAATGTCTAGCTACATGCCTCTCAACTAATGTATCTACAGCAAAAACATATTTTATCTGTGGTGATATTCTTTTCTTCTCTAACCGTATAAAATTGACGTAATAAAGATGAACGTAGCAGATGGTGGTGATAGGCTAGAGAACTGTTTACGCGCTATTTCACTGAAAAGATAAAATACTTTCGTCTCTAACAAGTTATTTCACCTGTAACTCTGTCCAATATGAGTCTACAGAAACAACGTAACAATATTATAGCTTGGCTTTAATGTGAATCGTTGCAGCTTATTTTTACTTACCAGACGAATTATTGGATATTGGATAAGTTTTTATTGCTGATTGTCGTGTCACTGCGAGGTTATACACGACAGTTAGACATATTGGTGATGTTCGAATCAAAAAGTGTTTGTTAGATCTCTAAACTGTTTTTATTCGTTTATTATTTTATTTCTTTTTTTTTGGAAGAATCTAATTATCTCCGTAAGAAGAATCTGTTCTATTTATAACGTTTACAGGGAATGCTTCATAAGTTGCTAAATTATGGATTGTTGGGTTGTTGAATAGACGGGATTTTTGGGAAATTAGGATAAATTTTCGGTTATCTTTAATACAAATTAATAGGCAGAGATTCTTTATAATCATACCATTTATTAAGATTATAGAAGGTATAAAATTTAAAATATTTAATTTTGTAACCAGTATTAGAATTGAATTTCTGTCAGTATTCAGAACTTGGCCAATTTCTAATATTTCAAAGCTGTAAGAATCTGTTCGTAAATTACGTTTATATTTTTCTTGAAATTTTTCTCCCCCTTCCCCCTTGAATCGGTTTGTCTAAGTTTCCTTAACCCCCTCTCCTTTTCGGACGTCCAACAAAACTCAACTCCTTCCTTCTCTCTTATCCGACTTGTCATAATCCTTCCCTCCCTTCCGGTGTCATTTATGGGCAACCTCTAAGCCATAAAATCATAAAAATTAAACGGAAAATTTATGAATACAACACTCAAATTGTGCATAAATATCACAGAAAATTAGCTTTATTCACACAAATTGTTTAAATGGATGAAGAAGATTTCAATACAGAAGGTTTATAAAATATATATATATATATTGTTAAAGGAGGAACGTATTAATTTAGATATATATATATATATATCTAAATTAATACGTTCCTCCTTTAACAATATATATATATATAGTTTATAAACCTTCTGTATTGAAATCTTCTTCATCCATTTAAACGATTTGAGTGAATAGCTAATTTTCTGTGAAATTTATGCACAGTTTGTAGGCGACTATTCCTAAGCCTCCTGTACACAATTTGTCTTGAAACCATTGTTCCTGTCCTGCTGAAAGGTCAATAGAGATCTGCCTTGCAGTCATCTCTTTATGACAACGTGCAGTTAATTCCAAATAACAATCATTACTAATGGTTACAACTCTTGGATCATCCTGTGTTATTCTCTGACTTGCAGCTCTCCAGTTTCTTGAAATCTCTTTCAAAACACAGATCAAATATCATTTAAAGACATTTAATAGTTCTGGAATCAATTTAACAATTCGAAAATGCAGTTTTTATATTCCATTATACATAAAATAAAGGCCTTTATAGTAATATAGAGTTTTAAATTTTAGTATTAATTACATACATTTTTAAGAATTTGATTATACTTTCATCAAATTTTACTATGAATTGTTATAATAATTCTTAAATTACGAGCAAGAAAATAAGGAATTAATGCTAAATTTTATAAATGATTATTTAAAATATCTTCTTATTCTCTTTATTTTATATTTAATCACTTTTTAATACGTTAAAGAAACCAAATTGCGTAAAATTTTTAACCAGTAATAAATTTGAAAAATATAATTTTACTTAATTATAATTAATTACATAAGTGAAAAATGAAGGCTTTACAAAGAAAATTAACTTCTTAATTACAATAATAAATGTGGAAAACAAATTTGCGCCAAAAGCAAAATTAATTTACGTTACAAAATTTATTGAATTAATCGGAGGAAAAAAAAAATTCAATTAATTTATACTTTGTTAAATTAATGCATCGTATTTCTTAATTATAATTAAAATTGATGAAAAGTAATGCTTTAAAGAATCGTAAAGCTCTTACTTATGAAAATCGATGAAAGAAAGTAAAGATATGTATTTATATTTTGAAGAAAAATAATAAAAATAAAATGTTTTTTTTTTTTTCTTTATTTTAGAGTTTGTTGTCACAAATTGGCTCCACACATGCAAGCATGAAAGAATACAATTTGAATAAAAATCGTCTTCACAAAGATCAAAGAGTTTACGCTCTTTCTTTCTTAAAGAAAAATATATAATATTCATCATTTTTATGGATTAGAATGCGTTTTTTCCTGGCAAAAACAGAATTTTATAAGTATTAATAAAATAGGAAATTATATTCGATGCTATCTAATCCATCCTGCATCCAATTTAGAGTAAAGTTGTAGCTCCAAAAATCATTTTTTTAATATAAATTCTAACTCTAACCCAAGTAAGGCTACTGTGAAGAGGTATAGATTCTATAGATTCAAAGAATATAGGAAATTATAGTTTCTTCTTGAAACATGATTCGTTTCTATCGATTCTAGGTTTTAGAAATGAAAATTCAGTAAATAGTATTGTGATTGATATAAATATTAATATTCTAATATTAAAATATGTAAAAATTTTATATTTTTATAGTAAATGTATAGAATCACAATATAGATGAGTATGGAAACTTAACTAACTTTATGAAATTGTTGGATAGTTCAGTTGAGGAATCTTTTTCTTCATCATCTTCTCTTACGAAAGTTTTTATTTTAATATATTTAAAATCATATTAAATACAATAAATTTAGTATACAACTCGTATATTTAAGAGGCAAATATTAGAATAGACATTAGTTATGAAAGTGAACCGAATCACCTCCTTAGAACTCAATAATGTTGTATCAACTATACTGATTCTATTATGTTTCTGTAGTATTTTAGATTAGCAAAAATTAAAGTAAATTAAATTAAAGTAAAGATTCTTTAAACAAAAATCTAAAGGATGTGGATTTGTTTACCATTTATAGTAAGGTAATTTTTATATATTTGGATACGGTTTTGAGTACGATGTAATTAAATCACTCACCTTCTTGGATATTTTAAGTAAGTTTAAGAAGTATACCTGTCCTAATTACTCAATTGGTAAATTATAAAGTATAGATTTGATTCCTGACCACTTTAATAGGGGAATGAAGTATATTCATCTAGAAATGGATCAACACTTCATTCTCTATGAAGTTAAACATGTCATTAAACATCATATACTTATAAAAGTTTTCCTATTATACAGCCATATTACCGCTATTTATATAGAGATAATATACTCTTCAAGTTTCATTTATGGCACAAGCACTCACTCCAGATATTCACTCAAATATCCACATTCAACACTACATCGATCTCTTTATTAACATTATTAATTAACGTTAATAAAGCAATTGATGTTAACTAAACATACTAAAATTATTAAATTGAAATCAATCTACGAACAAAATTGTTTAAGAGTTAGGTAAATTTTTATTAATTATAATTGTAATTATATTACATTAATCATATTGTATCGAAACGAATAATTAAATTAAAAATTATTATTATTATTATTTATTTTTTTTCAGAAACTTTACTTAAAAGTTTATTATTTTAATTTTTTTTAATTAAAAAAAAACTAATTCTTGATGAATTTTATAATAATATATTTTGGCCAAAACTCAAATAAGAAAGTTATCCTTTGGGATACGATGATTTATTATACTTTGACATTCAGGGACATTCAGACGAACCTTTGATATTCTGTATATTGAACATAGTGTTGAAGTACATTGAAAATACAGTGTTTACGACGTCATTTATTAACATCCCTTAGGTAACTTAATAGTCAACATTGTTTTGCTTATATTAAGCAATTTTCCATTAATATCTTTACATTTTACAAACTTATACAACAAACTTTTACACTCAGAATGTTTAGCAATTACTTAAATTTCAATATTTAAATAACTTATTTTATTTTATTAATACATCTTATATATTTATGTTCTATCAATAATGTGAATAATATATAATTAAAATAAATAGAATTAATATATGTAAATTTTATTAAAATTATTAATTAAATAAAAGTAAACGAACTTTTAATATAAATTTCAATTTTATAAGTCAATATTTAAAATTATTCAATTGTCAAGTTAAAGTATTATTATTATTAATGTTTTTTTACAGAAATCAATTTAAATTTTATTAATTAATATTTATACACGATATTATTTAAATTTTATTTATAGAATTTGCTTTTGTAAGTGTTTATAATAGCGAAAATTATATTGATAAGTAGACTTTTATACATTTAATCAAAGGTATTTGTATTCATTTCTCATTTTTCATTCATTCATTACTTAAATATAACTTACAATAAATAAAAGATGAAGAAATTACAAAGTTATTTTGTAGAATATTCAGAATTTAAATAACAAAAAACATGTTCCAATGATATATGATGCAATCAGATTAAGTTTAAAAATATAAATATTTAAACTGAATAAAGTAAAAATTCATAGCCTTTTTTTAACTCACTACATTTTGTTGAAATTATTCAGTACAAATTCGGGTTTTAAATGCATAAAATTATATTTTTTACAATATAAAAATGCCCTTTAACAGTTTCTTTATGTAGAAAATTAAGTTTTGCTATGTTAGAATATGGGAAATCTTACTTATCTTACTAACATAATATAGTAAAACTCAAGATACATTATATAGAATGTTAAGTACATATATACAATAGAAGAATAATTCATCTATTGTATATATACAAGCATTTAATATTCTTATATAATTTATATAAAGTTCTCTTATATAAAAAGGGAGATATGTTCTTCTACTAGAGTTCCCTGCTTAAGAATGCAGGAACTCTACATAAATTATGTAGGAGACCTTACATTTGTGTAGAGTTTTTCTATTTGATTTATATACTTGTATAAGTTGCATACAAGTCACTTATTTATATAACGTATATAGAGTTTTCTTATATAAGATTTAAAGTATTAAAGTTTAGTTGTATAGGAGTTTCTCCTATAAATTCTCTACAGACTTTGTCCCACCAGTGTCAAAATGGATGAAACCAATGAACACAGGTCGTGGGTTCGCGCCTTACTGAGTGGATTTTACCGGGTTTTCTTTACATGTTTGAATGAGGGTTAGTTTCTCATATTAAGTCCTCCCGGGAGGCACTCCCATGTGTTCGGTTTCCTCATCCCCATTAATTCTACTATTCTCCACAGACTCTTCTATAGAATTTTGGTAAATTTGTAAGATATTTTACTAAAAAAATAAAGTAAATTTTTATACAGTTTATATGATATACAAATTCGGAATATATATATATATATATCATTGTAAATATTAAAATTTAGTAAAAATATTATCAAGAGAAAAGTTAGAAAATGGGTTTTAACGTTTATTTATCCTATAATATGATTATAAAAGACCACAAGATAGACATATGAAAAAAGATTATACCCACAAAGTGGACAAGAAAATGTCGAGTTCAATTCGTTTGAAGTTATTGGTTTTAGTTGGTTGCAATGGATTAAGGTACTTTATTTTTATCTTTTGGCAGACTTGTCAGTTTAAGTGAAAGTATTCCTGTTGACAAGGTACGTTACTTATATGTTTGCTTTTCTCTTTTGTTAAGATAACCAGTTATAATAAAGTAAGTGAAAATCTTAGAAAACCAATAATTTATAATCCAATTTAAACTTTTAAGAAAGTAAAATAAATATAATAATTTTAAATATATATACATTGATATATATTTACTTCAAAAATTTAATTCTATTCCACTAGAATTTATGAGAAATTTATTCTCGAGTGTCTTTAAAATTATTCGTTTTTTTTTAAAGTTAGAAAGATGTTGAATATATTAAAAAATTTATTTAAAATATAATTTTAAAACATTTATTCATTTATTAATTACATAAAATATAAATTAAACATAAACAGTAGCAAGAAAAGACGAAAATTTAACGCTAGAATCGATTCGTTTTCCGAAAAAAAAATAATTTTTTAAAATATTTAAGCAAACTTTACGATCGTAAATTATATTTATCTTTTATTAAAAAACGTATATGTATATATATATAATAGAATTTATTAATTTTAAATAACGTTTTTCTCATTATATAAACATACTTTAAACATTACCATTTTAAAATATTGTTTAGTTTATTTCTAAAGAAAATATATTAAGATTAAAATGTTTAATGATGTTTTTTTACTTCTCATTTAACAATATAAATAGTGTATTTTAGTAAATGATACAAATAAAAATAAAAAAAAGACATATAAACTTCGAAGAAATCGGTTCCTAAACAGATTTTCGGTAACGGTACATTGCATAAGTACACTAAAAATCATTCTTGATATAAGAATTGTAGGTATTATGTTAAAGCAACTGTGAAATGATTATATTGTCTGAAGATATCTCTTGAGAGAAAAACAAAAATTACAATTTTGTAGGTTACTATACATTTTACTACGATTAATGATACTAACTTCGAAATTGTGTTGCTATCATCTACTAATGCATTTGCTATTTGTTTAATTATTGTTATACCTTCATTACTTAATCCATTAATAAAATTTATAAGTTTAATTTTATGTTTTTTTTAAACAAAAATTTATATTTATAAAGAAAATTTTTATTAATTTATCAAGGATATATCTGATTAAGTAATTTATAGATGCGACGGTTTTAAACACGTATACTCATTTAATGAAACAGAGTTTAATATTCAGCCAAACTGGGAACTGAACCTACGTCTCTTCTTTAATTAATTTCATTAGAAAATTATGTAAATGTATGGTCATTTAAGTAAGAAGAGAATTGGAGTATCACTAAAAGTCGTGGGTTCGTTCTTCACGAATTAATTTACATGATTATAAAACTTCATTTTTAGTCTGAATGAATAATTTTAAACTAGTTTAGGAATAGAAGGCATATCTTTAGCATGCTATTTTATTAAATTATTCTATTCTAGAAGCTTAGATAAATTTTGAGTTGGTATTATTATTGAAAGATTGTCTCCACCAGCTAATTTAAAAGAAAAAAATTAAACCTTGATTTATTAGAGAGAAATAATGATTTTTAACTAAATTAGAACAAAACCCGCACCCCTATTTACTAAAATCTTACTAGACTGTTTCATCATTGAGTCCTAGTTACTTAAATGACTATAGAAAATGAATATAGCACTCGTATGTGGGTTGGATCTCCATCAGCTAAATAATAGGATTTTGTTAACGATGGATCATGTAATTCTTTAGAAAATTAAGCATTTTATTAAAGATCTCGTTAGATAAAGAAAAACAAGGATTCATTTTAACGTAGCGAAGAACTTACTTATTACAAAAATATATAATTTAAACGTAGAAACGAATTTAAAAATGTAATTAAAAACTTAAGAAAATTAGAACTTTATTTACTCGCATGTTCATCTTTTTCATTTTCCTTTTATTCTAAAGGTTAATGCTCATCATTTGTCTTAAAATATTCAATAAAACTTTCATAGTTTAAATACATTTAAGAATATAAGCTGACAGACAGACGGAAAAATCCGTTATTGTGGTGCTTTCTAAGCTTCTAAAATAAGGGATTAGATGTTCTTCTTTTATTTTTCTATCTCAATATCTATAGCTATGCATTCTACATCGAAATTTCAAAAGTATTTATTTATTTATTTTTTACTATATTTTTTTTTTCTTAATTTCAAATGAAAAAGTTTTAAAAGTAAATATTGTAGTTTATTTATTTTTATTTCTTGTTTATAAAATATTTACAAACAGTAAATAAAATAAATCTCGAGCAATAAAACTGTAATAAAACAAATAAAAATTTTAGTATAGACTTTCAATATTAATAACTTTAAAAAGGAACCACGAACCAACTAAAAAGATATTTTTAAAATTTATCTTTTAAACACAATTTTTATTTATATATAATATAAATAAAAATGATTCTGTTATTCATCCAGTAACGTGTACTGGATGAATAACCGAATACAATTAAACTGTACACGGTAGACTTTTCATGAATCGTACAACATTTAATTGAAAATTTGACAATTTATCAAACTCGGAATTTAAATTTTCTTAAATTAAAACTAAAAAAAAACGAATACAATAAATCGAAAATGGTTACATAAATTGTTAAATCTAATAACTTTTTAATGTATGTATATAATTATTAAAAAATTCCAGTTATAAAATAAATTATTTAAATAAAATGAAAATTTTATTTTTAATTTTTTAAAATTAAATTTAAATTTTTAAAATCAATATTTGATCGAGGAAAAAAAATTATTTCTATGCTTTAATATAAGAAAATTTAAGAGAAAATTCTTTTAAAAAATGCTAATGATCCAAAGAAACTTGTAACAAAACAAAAAAAAACAAAAAAAAATTGTATACAAGAAAGAAAACACGAAGGAACAAGAATAAATTTCTTCTTAACATGTTAAGAATCTTGACAATTCTCATGGTAACATGTTAAAGAAACATTAAAGGAGTGTATAGAATTATAATCATGCTGAATAATATAATAAAAAATGAAATAAGACTCTATAGAAAAGAAAAATAAAAATTTATTGTTAAATTTAATACAAAAATATGATGATTTATTTAAAGGATAATAAATATTAAATAATATTTATTTATTTATTTATTAAACTAATAAAATTTATATAGTTAATTCAGTTTTACAATCTGGTTAGTTGAATTAGTAGGATTAAAGAGTTGATAGTTGATAGGAAGTTTCTATTTATTTACTATCGCAGAACATTAGTTTAAGATACTTATTCTCATGAGTCTTTACTCTTAATTGTAAAATTCGTTGTTGGAAAGTTTTCGCTGTTTGAGATGTTGATAAATTTTATAGTTTTATGTATTATAAGGCTGTAAATCATCACCTTCTCTTCATCCAAGTTTTAAACGTGTATTCTATTAATATTATTCTTCGTAAGTTGAATTTATCTCCGAGTGTCATAACCTTTAAATAATGCATTATAATAATAATTAATAAAAGAAATGTTTTAAATGTAATTTAAGTATTTAATCATTACAGGGAATCTCTATACAGGGCCAATCAATGGATTATTCCTATAAATATTTATTTTAGAATCCTTTATTATACGTAAATTACTAAATTTTACAATAACTTATTATCAGCAAATCGCGTGACTTTTAAAATTAAACATACATCTCATTATTATCTATTATTCTTATTGTTTGATACACTGTGATTCGGTTTAGCGACATACTCGATTTAGTGTGATTTCAGATTCACGAAAATGGTGGAGCTAAATAGAAGTTTGGTTTAGTTCGACAGGATACGTGGGGTGTCTGATCAGGGGAAGACTTCTGTGGGAAATTAGCTCTTATTTAGGTGTTAGACACGTAAAAAATCCGAAAAATCACGTGGCCAGCTCGTTGGTCTGGCACGAACCAACGACCAGAATTCAGTTAGCCATTGGTTGGCCTTTATATAAAGGAGTTTATCTTTTACTAAAGATTTTTCTAAGGATTTATAATTAATATTCGTATAATTCTTCAATATAAAATTGTATAAAATATTTTTAACTGAATAAAAATTTAATTATTAATAAATAATTCTTATAAAATAATAATTTTTAATACTTATATAAAAAATGATTGACTTTAATATTTTTAAAAACTAAATTTCTATTTTGTAATAAAAATTTTAAGATTTTTTTTCTGATAATTTATAATCATTAAAAATTACAAAAAATATCATTTATAATAATGAGTTTTCATAAAAATTGCTGTAACAACTACATTTATATAATTGATAGAAATAATAAATACATATATATTTTTTCTTAACATAATGAGGGAAAAAACTAGAATTTAATCAATAAAAATCTTTAGTTACATTAAAGATCATGAAATTTCCAAGACAAAGTACTGAATGGTTAAAGAATAAAAAGCTTAAATGCTTATATTCTTCATTTAATTTTACAATTTGTATTAAATAAGAATAAAAATATTCTAAATTTTATATTAAACAATCTCTTAAAAGTGCTCCAAATGTCTAATATAAATATTTGACTTTTGGTTACATAAATAATAGACTTTAAAAATGGAATTTTAAGTTTATGAAAGAGTAGAATGTGTTTTTAGTGCAAAGATGATTCATATTTTAATAACATTAGTTTAAAGATCACTTTAAATCAATGAAAATATTCATTTTTAACGATTTAAAAATGGAAAGAAGTTACTCAGATATTAGTGAATAGCATTGGATAATTTAGTTCAAAATAGCTTTGAGGATTTTATTGATATATTCGAGAAAAAATGATATTTTAAATATTAAAAATATACTTTATTCAAATATTTTATTCATTAATTACATAACTAACAAATAATTTATGTAAATAAAGCAATTGAAGTATTGAACATGTCTTCAATAATAAGTAAATACATAATTCTTCTTTATTCTTTAAAATTTTCTTCAAATAAAATATAATCTTTATTACTTTAACAGCTCATGCAAATAATTTAAAATTTACTTTTTATTAATTATTCATAGAAAAGGATATTTGCCAAAGTAAAATAACATTTGATGATATAAAAGCAAATAAATTTTTAATAGAATTTTTAGAAAATACTTTCACATTTCATGCAATTAAAGATGATATAATCAATTGAGTGCAGTAGACTGAAAAAGGAAACTGTTTGATAATATAAAAAGTATATAAATTCATTTTAAAATAATTGAAAAATGAAATTATAGAACGTAAAGCTCTCAAAATAATTGGAAAAAGATGAAAGTGGCTCATCCAAGATTTTAAATCGTATACGATAATAGCACTTATTAATTTGAAATTATGTTATTTTTTTGTAAATGTATAAGAATATAAGTATTGAAATCAATATAA
This sequence comes from Centruroides vittatus, assembly GCF_030686945.1. NCBI lineage: Eukaryota > Metazoa > Arthropoda > Arachnida > Scorpiones > Buthidae > Centruroides > Centruroides vittatus. Next base: position 3,197,170 of record NW_027122474.1, on the reverse strand, counting down.
AATAAAGATTAAAAATTTTAAAATATATTAAAGAATTTATATCTTGAAAAATATTTAAGTACTCTAACATAAAAGATGAGATCTACTACAGGAAATGCCTATTTAATCCACCAAAGCTTACAAAGCATATGAAGAAGCAGTCATAAATTACAAAAGATAGTAAAGAAATACTATCGATAGGAAATTTTTTCGTAATTATTTTCAAGAGGGAACTTTGTAATTATTATGAAGATATAAAAAAACCCATTAATGCAGAAAGAACTTAACGAAAATCAAGAGGAATCTTTATCCTAGTGAAGTGATAAAAATAAAATTTCTAGCTAATGTGCAATGATGTGTAAACAATAATAAAGTTCATTACGTTTGTGTGAGTTTCAATATATGTTAGCTTCTATCGAGTTTAGTGAGAAGAAGACACATTGCCTTCTTCACATGAAGACACTATTGTACAGTAATCTACTTTTACTAATGCCTTGAAATGATTAGATAAAAGTAGTGATTTGCTTTTAATCTTAGATAATGTCTTAGTGAGAAGATTAGCAAATTATTAACATCAAAAAAAGTAGAGAAAAATCTAAAGATGCTGAGTAAATTAATCTTCTCATATCTATCTCGAGTTGTTAATTTATTTTAAATTCAATGATTTATTAAATATACTAAATAGGGAATTTTAAAGTCTAAGAATTGGTTTTTCGAACACAAATACTTAAATTTATTTTTAAAATTAAATAATTTGAATTATGTGTTCGATATCAATGGTTATAGTTTAATTATCAATAGCAGTTGTAAATATTTGCTAAATGTTATATAAAAATTTTATTTCTTAATAATAAATTTATATTAAATAAATATATTTTTATGACGTGTTTATCGTAACATTTGCATTTTTTCTTTTAAATTATTATAACAAATCTAAAAAGCGTTATTAGAAATTAATACGTTGAAGTTTATATTTACTTTTTGAAATGCACTATTTTTACTGTTTTAATCCTAATTAATATGATTATTAAAGTAGTTTAATTGATTTTTAAAATTATTTTTAATTGTTTTAATTCAAAATTTTAAAAGATTTAAAATTAATTTTATATTTTTCTTTACATGAAAAACAGGATAAAATATAAAAATTATCATTTACACTGACAATATTATATATAAATTATAAATATATATAATATATATATTTATATATTATAAATATTATATATAAATATATTATATATATTTATATATATAAATATATATAAATGATTAAATATTATATAAAAATAATCATTTACACTGACATATACGTTGCTAATAATTATTTTTATATAATATTTAATTTACTAATTACAAATAAATTTTTAATAATTTTTACTTATTTTATTTTTATTTAGCTATTATTATTTACTTATAAATAAAAAAAAATATCACAATGACGAAACACGTCGAACAGGAAATTTGAAGATGGATACTTCACTTAATACTGAATTGTAAAATATATAAAGATAAAAGGAAAATATTGTAGTTTATATACTTCAACAGGCATTCATTAGAAAAATAAAATATTTTTGAAAGAGCAAATACAAGGAAAACATGTTCTTGACAGTAAATAAGAAAGAAATCTTTTATTTTTCGTACATTAAGAACAATTTGATAATAAATGAGATTGCGATAAAAAAATTTTTATATAAAAATTTAACATAAATAGGACTATTTATATATAATGTAAGAAAATTAACTTTATATAAACAAATTAATATAAATAAGTATGTAAAGAATTTTATTGCTGTTTAATTTACTATTCAATTTGTTTTTTGAAGTATGAAACTTAAGGATTTACTTCTTATTTACTGTCAAGAACATGTTTTCCTCATATTTTCTCTTTAGAAATATTTTATTTTTCAACTGAATGGTCGTTGAAGTATATAAACTACGATATTTTTTTTTATTTTATATATTTTACAATTCTTTCTCGAGTGAAATGTCTATCCCAAATTTTCTGTTCGATGTATTTGATCATTAAAAAATATAATGTTTCTTCCTTATAATTTTATTTTAAAATAATATTGTAGATATATATATAAATTATTACATTTCTTCTATTATACAATTAAGAATTTACATATACAATATTTAAATACATTATCTTCTCGCTTATCCGAAATGACAGAACGAAGGAAGAAAATGCTATCCTTGATAACAAAAATCTTGTATTTTATATTTGTAATTTTTGAAATTACAAATTTATAGATACAATTTTAATTTTTATAAAATATAAATTGTATTTTTATAATTATTTAAAGATTAATATTTTATAATCAAATATTAAATATATTATGAGACATTTAATTATATTTTAAAAAATTGTTTAAACTTTAATTTAAAAAATTTAATTAAATTCTTTCCAATATAATATTAATTTTGTAATGAATAGTATAAATTCGTGTTATAAAATAATTTAAAAAAAATGTAATATATATGAGTATCTCAAGTAATTTGTACAAAACAAAATCAATATATCAGTTTATATTATTTTTATATTTAAAAGAATGAAAAATAAGAAGTAATCTATATATATACATTGATAAAATGGTTGGTAGTTTCTTTATAAAGATAAAAATTAAAAAGCTAAATAAAAAATTAAAAAAAATAATATTACTCTTCGCAATTCCGATAAAATTCTCTGCTGGTACCATATTACATGATAACTTGTGAATCTTGTATAAACAATTCTATTGATTTTTACAAGTCTAGTAATTTTCTTGCTTTATTTATTGACTAGAGAATCTTTCTAGAAACTCGGTTATTCTATTTTGTAATATATCTTTTTCCTTCTTCCTCCTCTTCTTCATCACTTGAACACACTTCTTAGTTTACTCGATTCCATCCAACATTTTACGATATTGATTGTGTATATATGTGTATATATGGTATGTGTATATCTGTGTGTCTGTATGCTTTCTGTATAAGAACTGCAGACTTCGATAAATCACAAAAGTAAGAAAAGAGCAGATGTTTAGAAAGGGCGCTGAACTCATTGTTATCAAATGCAATACATAAAAGTTGTATTCTCTGTCACACTTTCTCTCATCTTTTATGAAAAAAATGTGGGAATTTACTTGATTAATAAATATTATGAACAATTGAATTTCTATTTCTTAGGTGTTGCTTTCATGATAGATAGAACATCGACTTATTTATTTAGTGTTTTTTTTTCTTTATTCTATTATCCATAAGCGTGTTGATTGTTAGCTATCACAAGAATCTTACATTTATAATTGTAATTTATTAACTATAACTTAGACTATTTAAATTAAATTAACTTTCGATTAATTCTTTATACTGTATTTGACTGTAAAGTAAATTAACTATCGATTATTTTCCTATACCACATTCCACTTTAACTGAACGTTAAATATAAAAACATATTTAAAACTTTTGATTTTTTAATATCTTAAATGATAATTAAGCTAATATTAATTGCATTATAGAATAAGAATAATTAAATAATTTAACGAAAAGTACGTAAACTTAACTATCAGTTAAATATTTTAACTATCATCTAAGACATTTAACTGATAGTTAAATCTGCAACTCTTATTGTTAGGTATAGAATCAGTTAATTATCATTGAAAATTTAATCGATAATTAAGTGTATTTATATCTTAAAATCTTTACTTAAATACTTAATAAACAATAGTTAAATTTTTTAACCAACAATAATATTTAATTCTAAGTCAATTTATTTATTTAATGTATTATAACCATAATAAAATCATAAGTACTTTTTAAACTACTTAATTAATTTTCAAAATTGATTAAAAAATTTACCAAATTAAAAAATATTAAATACATTTAAAAATTGACTAATTTCTATCAATTTTAAAATTTAATATTGTTCATTAAATTGTTCACATTTTTAAATTAAATTATTTTTTCTTGTTTTAATTTTTAAATATTAAACAACTTTTAATATTTGATGCCATTGTAATAAGTACGAATGCAATAATTGTGATTATAAATGAAAATCTTTTATAGAATTGGATAAAAGAAAATATTCGAATTTATCTTTAATGACGGCAAAAATTGAATTAGGGGGAAGAAATTCTCAAATTTACCATTAAAAAAGGGGGACAACAATAATAATAATATAGGAGAATAAAAAAAAGTTCTTCAATTTGCAAATGGGAATAAATTTATTTATTTAAAAAAATGTATTCGTTGTGTTATTGATTGCAAGAAAGATAACTTCTTATAGAAATTGCTTACAACTGTGAAGTTTTGAACATAATGGAAGTCTATAATGCAGCATTCGTTTTGGGAAAGAAGATTTAGTTTTCTTTAACTTGATCTAAGATAGGTCACGTAAAAGTTTTTTGATCGTAGATGAACGCAAACAAGAAAGAAAAGATCTTCCTCCATCCTCATCAGTGATGTTTATTTACAAAGCCTAGCTGTGATCACGATGATAATCGATATTCAATACAAATAAAGAATAATTTTCTGACTTTTCTATGATATTTAAACGTATATATATATTAAAATAAGATTTACATACTTAATACTAAGAAAAATTATCCTTATTATCATAAATAAATATATAAATGTATTATTCATATACAGTACAGCAGCAAAAAAAATGTATGAAAAATTAATTAATTTTTTTACTGTTACATAAATTATTTAATTAATAATATAAAATAGAATAATGAATTTTACTATATTTTAAACGAGTTTAAAGTAAGAGTAACATATATTTTATTCATTTAAAGTAAAATTAATTAAATAATCAAGGAATAATTTTATGCTTAGGATATATAAAATATAGACTATAATTTTTATACAGAATAGTTTTTTGAAAAATAAAAAATTAATTTACTTTAATTTAAATAAATTAGCCTTACACTTAATTACATTGAAAATATATATATATATATATATATATATAGGGTGGCCCTAACCTTATTTCGTGTGTTTCGGATAAATTTTTAAATATGAAACAAGTTTGCAACAACGTGTTTTGCTTTTATAAAATTGGTTTAAACATAAAAATAACTTAATTAAGAAATAAAATATTTAATTAAGATATAAATCTATTATTTACAATGGTTAAATGATTTCTGGCCACATTGTGCATTGCAAATTTATCTATAGAGCTATAAATAAATATAAAAAAATAAATAAAGCATAAAAATTTATATTATATGCTAAAAATGAAACAATAATAATGAATTTATTTAGTTTTCTTTATAAATTCATTAAATTTTTCATACCAAATAAAACATTTTTACATTTTTTATTTATTTTCATACAAATAAATTAATTTTGCATTCATTTAAAAAATATAATAAATTTTGTAAAAAAAATTAAATATAATTTAAACTTTTATTTATTTATATAAATAAATAAAAACAAATCTTAGGATTTATTTCAAATTGAAAATAAACAAAAAAATTAATTTAAAAAAGTTCTAACTTTTTCCAACTTATAAAATAAAATAATATAATTTTATTTATATCAAATTTTATAAATAAAATTTTATTATATTGATAAGAAAATATTTGCTTATAAAATGTTATTTAAATTTTTTTTATAACAAAGTGATGTAGTTATTAACTCAATATATAATTTATAAATTAAAATAATAATAATAATAATATTTTATGTTAAACTTCATTAAAATATCAATATTTCTCAAGAGAAAATAATTGTTAATTAGGTTCATTTAATGAAAACAATTTAGTGAAGTTTCATTAATTAAAATTAACGAAAACAGTTCAAAAGAACCTAAATAAATGTACATAATAAAAATGAAGAAAATGATTATGAAGAGAAGTGAACAACTAACAGAATTTTATAAAATTTAAATTATATGTACAGTGTAATGAATGAATGACGTTAATAGTGTGATAGCATTAATTAAATATTTGTAATTAACTCATATTTAATTAATACATTTAGATAATTAAAATTTTATATATTTAATTAGACATAAAAATGTTTAAAAAATGAGTTTGGAATTATTATTTTAATATTTTATAAAGAATTTTCTTTTTTATTCTTATTTATTATAAAATATTTACTTTTTATTATTTCAAAATATTTTAAATTTAATTTTAGATGTAATTTTTATTATTATTTTACATTAAAATTATGTTTAAAGAAGAAAAAATTTAAAAATTTATATATTTTTAATTATCTTTTTATTAACATTAAAAAGTAAGTTAAAATTTAAATAACTTCAATTATATTAAGTAATAATGATAATAATAACAATGTTTAAAAATTTTAAATTTAATTTTTTATTAAAAAATGATAATAAAATAATAAGAAAAAAAATTCTGTGTACAGTAATCGAATAAGTAAATTACTTTTTTAAATATTTTAAAATAAAAAAATAATATATATATTTTTTATTAAAATTTTAAACGAATTTTTAATGAATTTTATCTTATAAATGTATTATTTTAGATAAGTTAAATGCATTAAGCGATTTTAATGAATTTAGTTTATCCAAACTTCGTATAGATGAAGATGGATAAACTAAATGGATCTTTATGAGATAATTAATTATGTTATTATGGTTTGAATCGTATTATCTTGAGCATTAAAGGTATAAATCCTTATCCAGATATTATTCTTAATTAATTAAATTAAAATTATATTTTAATTCACAATTCTTTATACGAATAGCTGAACTTTAAAACATTAAGAATTTAAGCCAAGTTAAGATTTATAAAGAAAAGAAACAAGTAAATAATTATTTATGTCATAGAACCAGGAGTTTTTAAGTATTTTATTAAGATTTTTAAAGCCTTTAAGAAGTTTATAATGCTCTTAAACAAGTTGAAAATTTAATAAGTTAATTGAGAATAGCTGTTGAGGATTATTATTATTCTTTTGCTTTTAATTATTTAAAAAAATTAAATTTTAAATTTGTTACTGACTTAAAAAGTGTAGGATGTTTTTTTCTCTATACATGATTATTGTTTAATATTTAAATTTAATTTTCAAGCATATCAGCATTACGTAATAATCATTAGGGATGGTATTCAATGGCCCTTCAGGACTTCACCTAATTTTGTAAAATAAATAAACAAATTATGACGAAATTTGCATTTTTTTTTGGATAGTTAAAAACGTATTTTCACATCCAAAAATAAATTTAAAAGGCGTTAAAATTCTTAATAAACAGTTAAAGTCGCAGTTTTGTTCCAGAATTGCATTAGTTATATATATTGAAAGATCCATCTCCTCCAAGAAAAAGAGAAAAAAAAAAAGAAATTTTTAGATACTTAAATTAAAAAACAACCTTATATTTTCAGATAAATAATTCATTTACAATAATTAAGAGGACATATATTAATAAAAAACATAATAACTTTTCATGTTTTTATCACATAAAATAGAATATACGTTAAAAGTTTTCATAGAGCACAATTTCAAGTCATCATTGATGGAAAGTCGTGTGTCGTGGTTCACCTGTAATCATCTCACAGTCACCTATTTTACTGACTCCTGTCATTTGCTGCACTCTTCACATTTGAGAAAATTTTCTCTGTGCCGCAATGCATTTCACTTTTACTGAAGGGTGGAGTTACAGCGTGATGGGCAATTTATACTTTCTTTCTTTTATTCTAACAGGATACGTTCTTCTAGGTTATAAGAACATGCATAGAATTCGATACATTCAATAAGTCATTACATGCCTTCTTTTTTTTCATGTGAACTCTACTGTGTAGCAATTTAATAAAGACTCATCTCATGATAAAACTTTTCCATTTTACGAGTTTCAGAAAATTTTAAAAAAGGAAAAATGACTTTTTTTTACATGGAAAACTGTAAGAAATGAAGAAAATTGTAGTTATATACATTTTAAATAAATATATATATTTAAAGATAAATCGTTTCTAAATCTGTAAAAAAAAATACACGAAATAGATATGGTATGATGCTAAAGAATTTTGTGTAAATTCAAAAATATTGAGATATTTTTATTTATTTTTATAAAAAATATATTTTTCTATATATATATATATATTTAAAATATTATTAAAACATTATCGATAACGACGACGTGATGTGTATGACTAACAGCTTAGTTTCTGAGTAATACATTGCAAATAATACATAACTCGCAGATTTTTATCAGAGATGAAGTATAGCCTGTTTTCGCATATTTAGGAGTCGATATATCTTTCTTTTATATATATATATATATAAGCTATAGAAACAGATAAGTACCATTTATATACTATAAAAACAGGTAAAAATATCCGTATTGCCTGTTCAAAATTCATGTTCAGAATGCAAATCTTTACATCAAACTTCTTCATTATTGCTTAATTAACTTACGTATACATAAATAATTGTTTATCTTTACATTTTATAGAAAAATTATTAATTTTTTGCTACTTTATATCGATTTATTTTACAATTATTCTTTACATTTTATGAATTATTTATAGGGAGAATATGTTTAATTTTTTATCGTGTGATTAAATAATATATAATTACGAATATAAATGATAATTATAATAGAAATAAAGCACTTTTTAATGTGAAAGTTGAAGTTTTAAATTTGTATTTATACTTACATTATGAGTAAGATATAATTAGAAATAATGTATTCAGCACATACACTTATTTATCATATATTTGAAATTTCCTAGAAAAGACTTTATTAAAAAAAATTCTATTTATAGAAGTAATAATAGTGTATACAAAATTATATATAAATATTTTCTCATATTTTTATAAAGTTAATGTTATAAAAATTGCTCTCTCTATATAAAACTTGGCAAAATTAAATATAGAAAAAAATGTTTATAATTTATTAAAATTTATTTAAATTTATTCCTGTATTTTTAAGTAAATAATTTAAATTGAAAAATATATTTTAAAAATCAAATCAACTAATGATAATTTTTATTTACCGAATTTAACCTGTCTCTAATTGTGAAAAATGAAGTAAAATAGAATTAAATTGTTCAAATAAAATATAAAAATTTTATTTGTTGTTTAGACAAAAGAAAGGGATAAAAAAATAAATTCGTTTTAATTAATCTAACAATTAATTAATTGCTTGAATAGGATTAAGAGAAAGAGAAAAACTCTTTTGGGAATAAGATTGTTTGACAGAAAACTAGACATTTTAATCTTCTCATTTGCAAGAATTCAATCGAATTCTCGATTAGTACAAAATGATTAATCCCAAAGGTATCGAATTCATCAAAAGATCGAATTAGCCAAACACGAAACAGAATTAAAGAACATGTGTAACGTTTTGCATGACATTGACTGGCAATATTCCAATGTTAAAGTAAAGAAAACTACGTTACAGCATTCCTTTGTATGTATATATATTCTAACAATTAAAAAAAAAATTATACCAAATTTTCGATACATTGTTTCATTTTTCAATGCTTGATCCAAGACGAAAATTGACTTCAATTTATAAATGATTTTTCTCTCTTTCTAAAATAAAAAAATATATTTGTATATATAAATATATATATATTTTTATTATTTTTTCGAATTTTTACTAAGTCGGTTCGTATGGAGAATGTGCTTAATCTTAGAACTCGAAATATTCTCAGGTTTATAGGCTTGATTAAACTGTCAGACACACGTGCGTGTGGTATGCGTACGTCATTCACGTCTTCCCGCGGGAGACAGCTCCAACTGATAGAGTATTGGACATCCAGATTGCAAACCGTTCAACGTACAAGACAGAAAAGTTTATATATGAAAAGTTTATATATATATATACACACATCTTTTCTTATTTTCTGTAGATGATATTCTCTACGTTTTTCAAATTTGATAGATACAGGAAAGGTGAAATTTAGAGGATAGTGTAAAATATAAATATATATGTGTATATATATATATATATATATATATTGTAGATGCACCATATCATTCCCCTCAGAAATATTCGCTGTTACCCTAGAAACTCTTATTCTCTTGATATTATATTATAAAATCTTGTTTAAATTTTAAAATGTAATTAAATAAAGTATAGAAATTAATTTATACGTATTTTACACTTACATAAAAATTACACATATAGATATTAGTACATCTATAACTGAAAATACAGTCCATTACTGGATAATATATCTTATTTTCGTGTTCAAGAGTAAATGCCATATGATAATAATAATGTAGTTAAAAAAGAATACAAATTAATTAAAAATTTGTGTACTTTTAGTGTACCATATTCTGTATACTCGAAAAACGCCATTGATTCACTTGATTTACAAAATATTGCACACTAAAAGATACACAAATTTTTATGTAATTTCTATTTTTTATTATTTAAATAATGTAAAATATATTATTATCATCGCATGGTATTGTATTTACATAAAAATTTACACATAGCAATTTATTAGCACATTTACAACTGAAAATACGATTTATTACTGGATAAAACATCCCATTTTAATATGTAAATGTAAATGTCTTGTGATAATAGTAACGTATTTGACGTTGTTTTAGTAATAAAAAATACAAATTACATATAAATTTATGTAGATTTTAGTGCACAACGTATTGTATACTCCAAGGAAAAAAATGAATCGGTGGCTTCCATTTAAAATGTACTGTACATTACGTGTAAACGTCATCTACATTGTTACGTAAATTTATGTTTCCGTGTAATGCAAATTTCATAAAAATAAGCTGAAATTTTAACAAAAATTCATTTTTTAAGTAATTTACAATTAATATGTTTAATGTAAATAATATCCTGCACATAATTAAACACAATTTTAGGTATTAACTTAATTGTAATAGTGTTTTTCTTCATAGTGTACATTACATTATGCTCTAGAATTTACATTACACATAATTTAAGTTTTAAAATATATAACCAATGGTTAGCACACTTTAAAATATTAATTTTTTGTTAAAAGGCATAATTTAATTAATAAAAATTTGAAAATTTTAATAATAAAATCCAAGTTATAAATTCATAAATCACCTTCAAGATTTTAAAATTTGATAATAAAACAAAAAAATATGTAAGAGAAATGAAGAATTGATCGTGAATTTTGGCAGATACTTCGAAGGTAATATCTTGTAAGAATAAATTTTAAAAGGAACCAAATATTCCAACGAAAAAGGAAAAAAAGGAAGAGTTTGACAGATCGTGATATATCCCAAAGTTTGCAAGAATGGTGAACTTTCTATCAATGAAAATAGAATAAGATTAGACATAAGGAGAATTAAAGAACTATTTGAAATATTTTAAATAAAAATCTGCAGACAATTTCTATAAAAGTAAGATAAAGCAGAAAAATAAAATGAAAATTTGAAGATTGAACAGGAACACAAATATTTGTGCAAAGAGTTCGCTTTAAAATATCAAATATTGGATTAGTAATGGAACTAGATCTTTTCTAGAGATGAAATGATGCAAAGACAAGTTGCTTATATTAGTTTCTTTTTTTAATTATGATTTATAGAATAAATACTTTAGTTTTAGAATATCCAGAACAGACATTTATAAAAATAATCTTATTTTTTATTTTTGTATAACGTTTTTATACATTTTTAAATAAATAGTAATAAATCTATCCTCGAGATATTTAAACCAGATCTCGAATATCCAAAATAAAATTTGGTTTTTTTGTGAAGAAAACATAAAACTTCAATCTGATTAAAATTAAATTTAATATGCTTAAAATTAATTTGAATATGCTTTAAATGCAGCTAACTTCGATGTATTTTTTAATGCGCTTTGAAGTAGTTATAATGTCCCTTTTAATGTACTTAAAATTTACTGTAGTATAAACTTTAATACGTTTAAAATTAATTATAACATACTTTTTAATGTGCTTATAATTTCAATATGTTTTTATTGCACTTTTTAAATGTGCTTTTAGTGTACACAAAATTAATTTTTAATATATTTTTAAATATGCTTGAAAGTTCAGTATGTTTTTAAATGTGATTCTATTCAATGTGATTTTTAATTCTATCATCCTATGACTTTAAAGACTAATTTCTAATCAAAATGTGAAAGAATACACTTTATTATTATTAAAAATTTTCGTTTTAAAGTAAATTCTTATCAGAAATATTCGTTTAAACCAAGTTGAAATTCTTAATGCCATTTTATTTCGATATGTTTACAAGAAAAGAAGTTAATTTGACAGTTTGTCAGTTTAAGCAACAGTATTATAGAAACTTCAAGACGTAATGAAAATATTCTTCTAAAGAAAATTACTTGTTGTTGAATATCTAAAAGGAATATTGATGAAAAAGTACTTTTAATCAAATTTGGCAGCAAGATATTTTCCCCCTTCTATTAAATTTAATTTTAAAAATTAGTTTATTATTATTATTATTCAAAAATTAATATCTAAAAAACATAAATCATATGATATTAATTGTAATCTTATTTATTTTTTTACAATAAAGAAAGTTTAATTTTTTTAATTTAAAGAATAAAAAAAATGAAGAGGAGGAGGAGGAGGAGGAGGAGGAGGAGGAAGAAGAAGAATTATCTTACAAATCGTGACTTGAAATGAATTATTTAAATCAAATTATAATAAATTACATTAAAATATTCGAACAATGCTTTGCATATATATAATTCGATTTTACGTTCCTCTAACCTTAATTATATTACTGTTACTGTTCTGTAATTTTACTTCTACAGCAACAAAACTTCAATTATAGAAAGATCTGTTGGATATTATATAAATTAATTTTATTTATTTATTTTTTAAATAAATAAAAATAATAATAAATTATTATATGTTAATTTGCATACAAATTAAATTTATTTTTAATTATTTAATTTTTTTAAAAATATAATTTAAATTCATCATTTTCTTCTCTAAAATGTCAATACACTACTACACATTATTAATAATTCATTTAAAAAATAAATAGTTAAATTAGATTTTAAGAAAGTTATGATATAAGTTTTAATTTTTTAATAAAAATTAAATAATTTTTTTAATTTAAATTCGTTTCTGATACCACAAAATAGTTAGAATTATAGCGTATATTAATAACAATTTATTCTATATTTTGTTTTAGTTAATATTTTTTAAATTATAAAAATATATCAAAGCTATTTTATATTATCTTTTAAAACATTATTTATTTTATTCTATGTTAAAAAATAAAATCTAGTATTATTCATGTTAAGTTCTTCACTAAAAATCTGAAAATATAAAAAAAAATATGATAACTTCTAAAGAATTGTATGCTGAAAAATTCCCTAAAGGAATAAATTTTTCTCACGGAATATCAACATTTGAATTTATTTATATTTAAAAACAATAAATAAATAAAAAATTAAGATTTTCTTTCTTTTGTTCTACTTTATTCAGATATTTGTAATTTTCTTTTTATTTTAAAAAGTCTTAAATATAAATTGATAGCTGTTTTTATTTATCTTGCTCTTCTTCTTCTTCTTCTTCAATTTTTATAAATTTAAGCCACTTGAAAACTATAAATTGCTAACAAATTTTAAAATTTAAACCACTTGTAAAATTCCTTTTCAATCGAAATAGCATTAACATGTTTAGAAATAAATTTTTAAAATAAATAAATAAACATTTATCATTATTATTTTTTTAATTTTTAAACGTATTAATTAATTAATATAAACTTCAAAAAATAATTTTAATGGTTTAAAATTTAGAATTGTATTGTTTATATTTCTATAAAAAAGTTATAATATGTAAGGCCTATATATATTACAATTTTTAAATTATAAAAAAGTAAAGAAGGATTATAAGTTCTGAAACTTTAAATTATATAAAAATTAAAGAATTCTTGAAGGCATTCTACAATAAAAGATAACTCGCATCCCATAGGAAATACATCTTTTCGTTACAGAGTAATTATTAGTTGAAAAGAAAGAATTTTTAAAAGATAGGATAATTAATCTTTAAGAGTTAAAAATTGATCGAATGTCGAAAAATTTTCACAAAATTTTATAATAAACAAACAAAAATTTGTAATTATTATTATTAAAATCATAAAAGAAAACCAAGAGAAATTAAAGTAAAGTGATCGAATTACTTTATATAATCATTTCCCATCACTATGGAAATTTTTTAAATTTTATATTTAAAATATAATAATTTAGAAAAACAAAGTACATTATAATAACAATTATTTATTGTAACATCGTCACAATGCCGAGCTGCAATTTTTAATCATATTTTTAATTTAAAATATATGCTCTCCACTTCAAATTAGTAGTGACTTGCCCCTGTAAATCATACTTTTCCTTTAACATCAGAGTCGTGTAGGTCATCTATCTAACATTTTTCAGGAAAATTTTTGAATTGAAATCACTTGATTTCCGGTTCGAATCGGAAGTATGTGTATAGTTACTCGGCGCCTCCTGCCCCTATATGGTCTCGTCTTCCATCTAATTAATTCCATTCTCAAGATTAAGGAAAGACTGACAGACGGACGGACGACAATGGGAATTTATTTATATGTCTAGTTTTTTCAAACTGCAGCCCAATAAAAGTAAAAAAAGTTTTTTTTTATTATTTTTTAAAATAAATAAAGGCATTATTTAATGAGGTTTTTATAGGAGAACTTTGCAATTATTCATTCATTCACGAAATTGTATTGCATTATTCAATGAAAAAATAACAAATAAATAAAATTAGAAAAAAATAAAGAATTTCTTCTCGTTTTCTGTTACTTTAAACAAATATTTTCTTGTTTGTAAAGCACTTTTTTCCTTTTTAAATGTAAAACTCTATCTTGAAAATGAAAGTCAAGTTGTAAATTCGGGTTAATGATTCTTGTTGCTTTAATTAATTAGTTTAGTCGTTAAGAATTAAAAATCATAATGATTTTAACGTTTAGAATATAAGAATATTAGAAACGATTATTTATCTCATTTTATTTAAGTTAATTAGTTTACTTAAATTTAAAAAATAAAAATAAATAAATGTAATTAGTGAAATTTTATAAATATAAGATAATCAAAAGTTATATAACTGAATTCGGGTGGCCCAAAATTCAATTAACCAGATTATGACTAAAGATTAATTCGGTTTTGGGCCAATTTGAATTTAATTTACTGTATTTTTAAATTCAATTTTATATGGATAAATGTATAAATTATTTAATTTAATACGTTTAACAACAGTAGAAGTATATGTAAAAATATGTCTTTTCTAATTGATTTTATGCACTTTAACAAAAAAAAAAATGCTTTTTTTCCTAGAAAAAGTAATGTATGTAACTTAACTTTATTTTACATTTTCAATCATTGATAAAAGATCATCTCAATAAGAGAGAATGTCATTTTTACTATATACGACGGTCTAGATTTTGTCACAAAACGTATCAGCGTGTAAACAACTGTATTCACTATCCTCTCTAGTGTCTTAAATATTAGTTTTGTCATTATTTTTCATAAAGAAACAGAAACAAAAGACCTTTAAACAAAATATGCCATCAATCAAAAACTGCCAATAATTTTTCTTTCGAATTTTTACTACCTTATACTCTTAAACAAGTAAAGCGTGGGTCGATCCTCACATTTGTTTCGGATTTATAGTCAACTTTTACATAAAAGAATTCAGAAAAAAAAACACACACATCCTGATATCGAACCATACATTATCTAATTCTAACTCCTTCTCTCCTATTATCTTTTGTAACATTTTCTGATAAATTTGTACGTATATATATATATTGTAAAATTTCAAGCCATTAGAACGAAGCAATGGATTGTAAAGAGAGTTACTAAGTGGGAAAATCTGGTTTAATTTTACTACTTTGTTAACAATAGAATTTTCTCTGGAAATACATACACAAACACACACAGATATATACCCAAACATAATATCTTTGCCATATACTTTAAGTTGAAAACTCTTCTAACGCCACATTAACTTCATTTTCTCGTCATTTCAGTTTATGAGAAAAGGCACTTGTTTGGTATCCAACACACACAGGATGATAGTTTAGCAATTGCTACAGGCTTCGTGTCCCACTGAAACTTGTGCTGGTAATTTGTAGCAATAGGAAAGTGCGAGCTAACCTGAGACTGTCATGTTACATAGTAATTGTCTTCCTACAGTATCTAATTTCAAGAATACGGATCAATGTCAAAGTTATTATAGTCTTTGAAGAAATTCAAGAACTTACTTCAAGATACTAGGGGATATAATATTTCTCTTTGATGTAGTTTGAAGTGTAATTTGTAATAGAAGTTATCGTTTACTCTTATTATGAAATAATTAATAGAATATAATTATTAATTAAGATTAAAGTAATATTTTTATTTCATTAATTTAATTATAATTATACCGAAGGGGAGGTGGGATATTTAATTTTATTGTTTTTGCTAATTGTAATTTCACTACTAGATGGCGCTGTGTTAATATTGAGAAAATTAAAGGTAAAAATTAATAGATTTTTATATTAAATTAAGGGAAAGAATATATTTAAAAAAATTAAATTAAATTG
The DNA here is from genome assembly GCF_030686945.1 of Centruroides vittatus. NCBI lineage: Eukaryota > Metazoa > Arthropoda > Arachnida > Scorpiones > Buthidae > Centruroides > Centruroides vittatus. The sequence goes on along the minus strand of NW_027122474.1, from coordinate 3,180,715 downwards.
TAAAAAAATTTATAAAATTTCGTAGATTATTCTGCAAAAACTTTTTATATTAAATTATTATTTTACCATAAAATAAAACCTGAAAAAAAATTAGATAAAGTATGAAAATTCGAAAGAATATTAAATAAAATAAATTTATGCGAAATTTTTATGAAAATTACCTTTATTTTTTCGTATATAAAACATAAAAATACATTCATTTATTTCGAAAAATTATTATTTTCTTTCTTTAAAATAAAAATAGAAAAAATTTATTTCTTAGTAAAAAATACAGAAAATGATTCAATGCAAATAAAGTGGTAATATAAATTTTCCTGTTGAAAATAGTCAAAATTTCTTGCAATCTTAAACAGTTTCTTGCCCTTTTAGTAATATTTTATCCAGGAAAATATATCCAGTTACTAATACTAAGCAGCAATTTCTATTTTGACAAGATAAAATATATATTTCCTTAACCTTTAAACTTACTCAAATTTCAGGTCGAAAAGTAAATAAATTTTTCTTTACTATACTTAAACAGTATTTATGATAAATTTTACGAATGAAATTATAGTTATTATATTTTTAAACGTATTTTCCTTAAATTTAACTCAATAAATTTCTCCTTTTTTTAAAACTTAAATTAAAGCAGTAAAAACTGTATCAAATTGAATTGTTTTTAAATATATAAATTTTATAAATTAAGGTGAGAAGAATGTTTTTAAGAGATCGAATTTTAATTTTTTTTACCTTCTTGATAGATTTATTATAATGTATATATATAGTAAACCGCACATAAAAGTATATAGCATTGTATTAGATGCCAAGATGCACATAAAGGACAAATCAACGCGCTATAAACCACTTATATCGAGAGATAGGGGAGCAAGAACAGAAAATTGGATTCATTTTTTATCACTCACGACAAAAGTGACGGTTAACTGCTCTCTCTATGGGATCATGCTATTTTGATTTCCAATTGAAGAAGAGCAAGATAAAAAGAAAGGTTAAAAAAAAATGGTGCCTTAATACTACTTTGTCCTACCATTTTTTGATCTGTCAGATTTCTAAAATTAAATAAACTTACTATTTTATATCTATTCTGTTTTGTTTTATCAATTTTTCTTATATATATATATATATATGTTTTTACGAATGATTGCTGAAGAAACGTGTTTAAACAATGGATGAAATGGTACACACGTCTTTGAAGTTTGAAGAAATTTCAGAGGTTAAAGGTCATTCGAATTTACTGAAAGGTCTACAGTGTGATACGTATTGATACTATAGTTTTTATCGTGTTTCTCTGTGAGTAATTGGCGAAGAACTAAATGTATTTATATTATGGATAAAGCAATTAAAACTTTGAATGAATTTTAAAGGTTAAAGGTTAATTTGGATGTACGAAATGCTTTAGAACATTATGTGAATCAATTTATTAATTTTTTCTTATATTTTTTACGTGTTTTTAACGTGTGTGAAATGGTACACTGGCTTGAAATTGCGAGAAATTTTAGAGATTACAAATCATTTGGACATATGAAAAGCTTTATAATATGGTGTGAATTGTAATGATATGTTTGAAATTTAATGATGTTCATTAGATACATTGTTACGTGCACAAAAAAAGAAGAAAATACTTTGCGAAGGTGCAAGATTACTGGCAACAAGCCAGTATCATGTATTCAATCTTGTGTAGAAAGAGATCCTGTCAGGTGTTCATTTAGTTGTACTGAACCTGTAACAAAATATCATAACACATCACCGTATTTTAAAAATCGTGATTAGTTAGATAAATTATTTTCTATATCTATTGTATCGATGACAGGATAATTAGAACGTGTGACGAGTATTGAATATATTCTATTTTAAATATTTATATTGCTTTCGTGGTTGGTTAAGCTACACACGTTTTTTTCCTTCTATTTTTTCTAGAGTTAAAAGCTATTTCTAATTTCAAAATGGTAGTAGCTTCGATTTTGTCGTGTAATAATAAGGAAGAAGGAAAAAAATGTTTTATGTAGCTTATAAATCACGCAATATCTGATTATGAATGACCACAACTAGTTTAAGTGACTATACATGACGAACGATAGTAAAATAAGGGATGGGAAAATGATTGTTTAAATGTATTTTCTTGGAATTGTATTTATCTTAACGCAAGATCAGTTTTCTTTAATAGTGTTAAATTTACTATAATAAAAAAACCGAACTTGACTCGACGTTTAATGTTAAATTTATAAGAGAATGTAATCTTATTTAGTATTTATTAGTTATCTTGTAAATATAAGAGTCAGTTCTTTGTTGGTAGAATTTAATAGAATTTTTCTTTCACTCAATTGAAGTACAACTTGTAAAGATGAGAATCGTTGTTAGTTGGACAGATATAGGTTGCCTTTCATCCCTGAAGGTTTTCTTTCTCTATAGTAAAGTGAAGTCGACTGGGCTAGATGATGAGGTAGTTAGTCTTCAAGATGAGGATACTTTTTCTTGTTCAGACTATGCCAAGGTGTTGGATGTAGGAAGAGAGAATGCAGTGAAAATGGTTCCGATTTGTTCCATTCTTTCCCCCTTTCTCCTTTATCTCTCTTTCTGATGGAACAAATAGATATCGGGGCTAGATTCAGCCAAGCGTACTTCAGTTGGAATTGACTATAGAGCTGCTTTCTATGGTCATCATCAAAGCGACATCACAATGCTTTCGATATGGATTGGTTTCTGCAATACTGACACTTTTGTTATATCTATAGTAGTATTTGCTTTTCAACAATCTTTCGAAATAACAACACTTGTATATAAACCATTCGGGTATCCTACTAGAGACTATCTTCTTCCTCTACTTCCTCCTGCTCATCTTTATTTAAAAATATCCATAGTTCCTTAAGAAGTTCTTCATAGAAGTAGATACAGTTACTTACACTCTAACAAACTGATAAAGTAAAGGTTAGTTTCTAAAATTTGTAACAATTTACTTGATATATCTGTACGTGTATCCTTTATTGCTTTTCCATTATCTTTAACTTGTTACGTACTTATGTTATTTGCAGCATCCAGAAAAGATCTTAAACATCTGTCTTTGATTAAGATGTTTACTTCTATTTTCTCCCTCTTTTAAAATTTCAATTCAAGACGTGTAAATTAAATAGTCTCTTTTTTATTATTCTTTTACTTAAGTATTCTTTTACGTTGTCATAATATAATATACCGAATTTTATTTTTTTTCAGCATTATTTTCTAAAAAGAATCTTACAAGTTTGCGAAAGTATGTTGAGAATTAGTTGGAGGAAACGTTCTTGTCAAAACAATTTAATATTAAAAGCTAAAATTATACTTTTTTAAAGACAAAAAATAGTTATTCTGAAAATTTTCTTTATATAATTAAAATATAGAATTGAATTTTATATTAAAACATTTAAAATTAAAATAATTAGTTTATTTTTATCATTATTAAAAGCAATGCCATTCCTATGGAAGAATTCAATTTTCTTTTTAATTCTTAAAGATTTTTTGGAAAATAAAAATGGAAACAAAATCAATAAAGTCTTTCTTATTTTAATTTTTTATAAAAAAATATACATATTAATATTAATGCGATTATTTATAAAAATAAAAATAAGAGAGTAAGACTTATAAACGTTGACGTGCGGTTCTTTAAACATGTGACATTGATACAAATAAAGTTTGTTAAAGATATATTTATTCAGGAAACATATATAAATTTTAATCTAAAAGGAATAATAATTAACTTTAAATTCTGTAGAAAATATTATAAATAATTGTCTTTTGGGTTAATAATTTTAATAATTTAAAATTCAACAGAATCTATCTGAAAAAAATTCCTTTAAAAAAATAATAAAAATTATTCATTGACAGTTCAAGAAATTACAATTTTTTTTAAAAGATTTTTTGCTGAATATTTTAAAAATTTAAATTTATATCTATATTTTTATAAATGATTATAAATTGTAAATAAATGAAAACTCATTTATAATATATTACATTTTTATAAAATGTGATATGAGAAACGATCTAGAGTTATAATAAATGAAATGTATTTTTTGTTTTATTATTTTACTTTTTAAAAAAGCTTAAAATAAATAAATAAATTACATTTTCTATTGAATTTTAGAATATCTAAGGTAATAAATTATATTATAAAAATACTTTATATGTTGACATTCTATTAAAAATTCACTGTTAGATTCTTCCCTTTCTCTCGCTCCTCTTAACTTACATAATTCATAACTATGATAATAAATAGCAATAATATAATATTTATTTTAATTCCTAGCATTTATAAAATTAATTAATTATAATTTATTTAATTTTTTTATACGTAAAATCTAAAAAGGAAGAGTATAATTTGCATAAGAAACAACAGCGGATAATCTGTGTAAAATTCTAATATAACTAATTTAATTATTGAAAAATAGATATATAAACAGGTTCATTAACTTTTTATATTTGTTTATTTAAATATAAATCGAATTTTTAAAAAGTACATTATCAATTTTATGAGTTTCAACTCTTAGTACTAAACATACTCACGACTTTAATCAGCTTTCTAAGCTTATTAAAGTAAGACGTTTCTTATCTCTTGACTTTTAGTTTTATAAAAATGTGTTCCGAAACTAAGCAATAACTTTCTAGTTTAAAAAAATGAAATTTAATAGAAGGTATTATAAGTTAAAGGATGGAGTCATTGTCTTGGCTGCATAGATTGTTACGTGGAGTAAGGGTGAAAAACGTTTGCAGCTCAACCATGCACAACATGGCACACTGTAAAAACATGGTTAGTTCTTTAATTTCTTTTAAATTATAAAACTTTTTTATATCTGTAAATTATACTAAAATACAAGAAGTTTTAAAAAAATAATTTTATTTGTATTAAACATAAATTAAAGACCCTAGCTTATACAGGATCATTAATGGTGTTACAGGATAAAATTCTTAATTATTTTTATAATCAAGGTGTAAGCAATGAATAGAAATATTTATTTAATTCTACTGAAATGTTTTTTTTTTTTTACTAAATTTTCTATCAGAATGATCTACTTTATCGTGAATTGAAAATTTTAATTGTGTTAAGTTAAGCGTTAAATCATGTATAAAATTAAAAATTTTATGTTGTAAATTGCATTGTAAACAGTGCCAAATTTAAATTTGCTATGGCCATAAGCTATAACATACCAGAGGTCTTTTCTTCTTTATCAGATAATAAAAATTTTAAAATATGAGTGAGACCTTAAACTGTAGCGTATAAGCATCCCTCGTCTATCCAAAAAATAAAAAAATTAAAAGCTGTAGCTTCAAATTGTGAGGTTTGTTTAACTTTCATGTAAATCTGCCTGAAATTTTAAGGCATCGTGTACAGTACAGATAAAACAGTGTAAAATAAAATTGTAAGTTAAAGAAAGTAAACGTAAAACATTTATTTTGATGGTATTTTTGGTATAAATTTATTATAATCAAAATATTTTAGACATTTATAAGTACTCAAAAATTATAGAGACAATTTTATTTATAAATGTCTACATCCTCAGAACGATAAGAATCGTGTAAATTGAATGATAAATTATGTATAAAAAATGGAATTTTTAGTTATAAAATTGTATTTAAGATATTTTAAACATATAAAATGTATATAAAATTTAACACTGGGAATTTATAAATGATCGAAAGTATATATATATATATAAAATAAAAATTGTAAAAGTACATTTCATTTCCTCCAAAATTTCGAACATATTTTAATTTTTAATAAAATTTTTCTTAAAGCGTATCTTCGATTTTTACAAATATTAATATGATTTGATTAAAATTTTCTACGTAGAGACCATGTAAAACACGTGAAACCATGCGAAAAATACATTGTTTAAATGTATTCGCAATCATTCAAATTTATTATTTATGACTAAAAAATTACATCGCAGAAGAAGTAATTTAAAATCAGAAAATTACATGTAGAAAACAATGAATACATTTATATTATAGCTCATAATCGTAACTTAAATCTTCAAACATTCATAGGCATCGATAAACAGTTAACGAGCAAAAAATCATTTAATCTAAACAGTCGCTCCACATACAAATTATTACTTCTTAACTAGAAATATAATAATAAAAAAAGACATATATTTGTAGAAGAAAAAAAATTAAAATTTAAGTAATTTAACTAAAACAAAAACATATATAAATATCCAGAACTCCATTAAGATAAATGTAGAAAGATAATTTTTGAAGAGTCATTAAATTCTCCCCTCTACAAAATCTTATTATGAAGGTTCCAATATATTACCCAATTCCATTAAATGATTTCTTTATACAGTAAAAATCATTAACAGATATATAACAAAAGGGAAAAAATATATGAAAATTATTAAATTTCTTACTTTAAAAAAGTGATGAAGAAGCTCATAAAATAATATATTTTTTTTAAAAAAAAAGAAGAGAAATACTCAAATTCATTTTGGAAATATAACATCTGGATAGAAAGATTGTTTTTTTTTATTTTATTTTATTTTTTTAGGTGCATTTTTCTTCAGGTAAGTGTAAGTTGATAGAAGACATTTTTCATCATTTTCTTTTTCTCTTTCTTATTTTTTTTATTTATTTTATATCTGTAAGCCGCTATACTTAGCACGTTTTACTAGAAGATTCGACTAATGTAAGGTTGTACAGTCGTCTACTATTGTTAATGTATTACAATACCCGATGGGATAGAGTCTACGACTCTATCGAGAGAAACGGATGTCGCTGAATGTACCAATAAATAGAGTAGACAGTAAATTGTTGCTTGTCACGACTACAGTCGAATGCAAGAGCAATGAAACAATACCAATCTTTCATGGAGATTAGCCTTTAATTTAGAATTCGAGTGATAATACCTTTGCCTACAGATTAACTTAATGTTTGATTGACTGTTCGTGATGTTGATCAAGTTTATATATCAAATTCTACAAGCGACAGAGTAAAATTACATTCATAAAAGCTAAATCTATGTAATTTGTAATAATTAATTACACCATATAATTTTTTAATCCTTATAAAACTTTGATTTGTACGATTATATATACTTAAACTTAATCTTAAATTTATAAGATTAAAATCGGTATTAAATTTCATTTTATTAATACGTTAATTGATAATATGAAATGTTATTTTTGATTATAGTTTAAATTTAATTTATTTAATTAATTAGTAATTAAAAATATCTAAGATTTAAATTTATTGTTTGAAAATTTGCTACAGTTTCATGAGAACGACAATATTTCTGTTGGTTTTCTTAATTTAAAAATTAATAAAGAAATATATATATATATTTGTTAAATTACATAATAATTATATAATTGTAATTAAAAACACTAAATACTGTAGAGTACATTATTGAATTTAATAGTTAAAACCTTTTTATAATTAACATTAATAAAAATAGTACTTTTTAATACTAAAACTGTAAATTATAACTTTAATTTGTTGTTTACGTAATAATTAAAAGTTTTTATAATTAACAACATTAAAATCTGCAGTTTTTAAATAATAAAATTTGTACATTACAATTCTTTACCGTTAATTTACCGTTAATTTACCTAATAATTAGAATTTTTTGTAATTTAAGTCATTAAAAATTGTACTTTTTAATAGCAAAATTTTAAATTACAATTTTAGTCGTTAATCTACGTAATAATTAACGTTATTTTTGTAATTTACAACATTAAAAATTTCAAATTACACTTATAGTTGTGAATCTACGTAATAATAAAAAAGATTTTGCAATTTACAACACTTAAAATTGTAATTTTCAATAGTAAAATTGTAAATTACAAGATTTTCTATTTGTTTTATGTGTCATAGAGTTTATATATTGCTATAATTTCAAAACTGATATTCAAAAAAAGTATTTTTCTCCTATATATATATAGTATATTATATTGAAAAAATTTTTCATGACTAAGAAGAATGTTTGGTTTCTCAAAACTCAATAGCAATTTTGTCTCCTATTGATAGTTACTACTACTAAAGTTTTGCAGTAGTATTTTTTTTTATTTTAGTGAACAAGCACAATACTTTTGATGAAAGAAATTCGGCCCCTCATATATATATATATATATATATAGGTATTTTTTTTCATATAGTTTTGGTTTACACAATGTGCTTTGGGTTATAAACCAAAGTAGAATTATAAGTGCATTGTGTTTGTTTTATAAAAGGGAGATCAATATATTTCTCGAATGAAATTCTGTTTTATGCAGACGTATAAATAGATAAATTAATGTAAATAATATATAAAAACTGTAAGAAGATATCTTGTTTATCTTTTATAATAATAAATCTATTAGAAAATTGTAAAAAGTATATTTCTTTATTAATTTTACACTTAATATTTACTAAAGTGTCTATATATTAAAGTACATAGTATATAGTACTAAATGTGCTATAACGTAACATTCATTTTTAGCTTTAAACGTAAAACTCATTGAGGAAAAAGTAATTTTTTTATATTTTTAAAATGTAATTTTAAGGCAGAGACAATCGAATTTTTGTTAAAATTATTATATAATATCGAAAATAATTCTATAAAATATACTTATATACCTAAAAAGAAAATTTTTTAAGATAAAATAAAATGAAAAATATCCTTTCGTCCATGAAATAATTATTATTTTTCTAGTAAAATTTCTATCAAATTTCATTCACTTTATAATACTGTACAGCTGAAGGCTACTAAAATTTTCAGATAGGTAATGTTAGCACGAAAACACATCATGAAATTAAAAGTACAGTTAAAATTTTTAATAATGTTTAAACAACATCCGACTAGACTAACAAATCGTTTCAAAAATGAAGGGAAAAAAATCTTTAAGTTAAAGAAAACAAAATGGTTGCTATTAATTTTATAGAAGAGAGATGATGATGATGAGGTTTTTTTCTTATTTTATTTACTTTACTACTCTCATAGTTTATAGATAGATTGCTAAATTTGCTTTTATAAGGCTATAAAAACAAAAATTAAGATAATATAACAGTAAGAGAATTAATCTGTATAATTTAATTATTTTTAATGTAATTAGTGATTTTTTAATGATTTTTAACTCTTAATGTTAAGTAGTTAGGTTTCATGAATGAGTTTCATGTTATTTACTTAAAAAAATCAACAAATACATACATTATTAAAGTTTCAAATGCTGTTATTTTGTGTAGAATTGTTGTAAAGAATAAAATTGCATCCTAACTTATCCAAATCTAAAATGAGTATTGACGCATTGCCGACAGTAAACAACTTTTGTAGCTTTGTTCCGTTTGATTTATGAGAAAAAAATGCATTGTTATACTATAAAAATAGAGGGGAAAAACATTAGAAATCTAAAAAATTCACTCATATAAATTATATAAAGTTTTGAATTTATATACAAACGTAAAATTAATTATTTGCCCAGTTATTTATATATTTATCTTTATACATTTTTTAACGATATATCTATGAAGAAACAATCAGAATGCACTGTACGTTATATAATCTTATTTGTTTCTTCAGACATCCATATTGATTCCAATTATTGATTAGTGATATTCCATGTCTATTAACCGTCCATGTGAAAGAACATATGTTGTATATTTTGTTAAATTATTATGGGAAACGGTAATAAAACTGATCGATAAATCTGTACTTTTTAAAAAATAAATAAATATTTACCCTTTATTAGTTAAAATTTCAGTCGATTCCTTGTTATATGAACTGCAGGAACACGCAAAAATATCGATACATTTTTCAATAAACGAAAGAATAGGTATAGATTACTACGGAGAGTGGTGGAATATGTGTAAGACTGTATAGAAAACTGTACATCTGGATATGTTTAAGGAGAAATTTCTCATCTTGCACATGTGATATTCTGAAGAGAAATCTAGGCAAAGAAGCAAGAAAAGCAAGTTTTGTTGAGACACCTTCCCTATCATCATTTCTCTAATCATTTCTCCAATCGTGTGCCAAACACCACCTGCCAAGTCCGGACGTCTCACCTTAGCAGCCCTCTGGTGGAAGGATGAAGAGATGTCGTGGATCGATACATGCTGGGTTGCAAGTAGCAGCCAGTTGGAAGCGACCGAGTTACAGGACGTACCACGTATCGCCGTGTTCCACTTGGTATACCAACTGTCTTCCAGAGCCGCGATACAGGTGTGGCAGTGTGTGTTTTTCGACGACAATGTGACGATATGTGGTGGTGTGGCAATGTTGTGTATCTACGAAATGCCGAAGTGTAATTCGCTTATGTAATAGGATGGCATCGAATATTAATTGGCAATCATCCATGGCTCATGCCCTATACATCAGTCCACTTATATGGAGCATATGGGTTCTATTTGTGTCCGCTCGTGTCCCTGCAGGCCCTGCTACAAATGAACAGCCATGGGGTAAGTAATTGTTAAGTACGTTGCTACACTTTTCTTAGCTCTTTCTGCCCGAGGATATTGGTCCTTTGCCATGATTGATTTTAGATTTGCACAATACGACGACAGGATCTTAACAGGTGGTGTCGTAAAATTCCAGATATTCGTTTATGGTACATTGTTATCAGATGAGCTTATTTTGGGTTATCAACGAAAGGTTAAAGCTTCTTTTTCAGTTCATTAACCCAATCGTTCTGCTCCTACGAGGAATTACAATAGATTTAACCACGTACTTAAAGTGTTCTTCACTAAATTCCATCCAAAGAAATGAAATAAAAAAGAAAGTAAAAGTACTTGCGAAAATCGAAAATTTTTCTCATTCCTGTAAAGAGAATTTCTTGGAAATGCGTGTAATGAACATTTTTTTAAAAGAGGTTATCTTCGTGTTATTTCATCAAAATCACCAGGTTCCATTTGGTATAAGAAGAATTTTAAGAAAATCGTTCACACTTTGATTAGTGCTATTGACAGTAAGCTTGGATAACTCGCAAGGGAATTAATGTATTTGGAAAATGGCGAGACTGCTGCATCCAGTACAAGTATTTAATTTCCGGCTTCGTAAAGTCTTAGCTTCGTTTCATCCCTGAACAACCTACTAATCACAGTTCAAAGTTCGAACGTTTATTTATGCAACTTAAAGCTTTAAATTCTTTATTTTTGGCCTTTATTTGAAAAAAAAATACAATAATAAAATTAATATTTTTACACTTTATAATTTTATACATATTATCAATTTAAAATAATCAATTTGCATTATATATCTTAAGCAAATTTCGTCTTTACATATTAAAAAAAATGCTTTAAAATTGAATTAATTGAAAATTATCAGTTTAAGGATTACAAAGTAATAATTTTTTTTTAAATTATTAATTTAAAAAATTTATTAAATAAATTTTAAAATGATACAGACAATTCGTTGTTTAAATTAGAAAAAAAAATAAATAAATAAAAGAAACAAAAACTAAATTTACAAAAGCAAAATTTATTCTGGCACAGATTCATTTTTATTAAACATTTTTTATGGACTTTTTAAAATTTATTTTCTTTATATATATATATTTTTTAAATTTCCAAAATATATATTCCACATAACAATTTAGAAAAACATAACTTGTTTTCTAAATTAAAAAAACTAATAATAATAATAGGCCTAATAATAAATAAAAATCAAATTTTATATACTATTTCTGTTGCTTTTCCATGCAAAAAATTTGTTTAATTTTCTTATTAATTTTGTTTATTAGTAACCAATTACTGGAATAGTAATTATTCATGAAACAATCTTATTTTCTATGAACATAAAATCGAGCCTATCTCATAGTAATCCTAGTTTAATTTCTTATTTTATAAATCTTTGACGTAGGTGTACTTTACTTACTCTTAATAAGAGATTAATGAAACTACAGAAGAAAAGGAACCGTAAAATCCCAAGGGAAGTGACTTAGATAGTAGTCTGTGTTTCATCAAGGAAAGAGGCTTTTATTTTGACTCTTTTTATTACCATCATTCCACAAAGATCAGTAGATCCATAAACGTTGGTTATAGAGTGATTTTAGCGAATGTTTTTATCTAGTAACCAATAAGTGATCCTAACCGTTCATTTCTCCCTTATAATGTCATAAGCATGCAACTTTCGTATATGAATGCTCATTACGAGAACATTACACGAATATCCATTTGTTCTAATAGAATATAAGTTCAAAAATATAAAATTTATATAAGGACTAATATATATATATATATATATAAATATATATATATATACATTTATATGCAATAAACCCATAGATAAAGGCAAAAATTTAGATAAAAATAAGGTATATTTGTAGAGAAAACAAGAAAAATAACATAAATTATACATTTATTTTATTAATATATTTTAAAATTTATTTACCTTAATAGCTGAAAATTAATGTATAAACTCATTAGATAAAGTTTAAAGTTTTAAATGAGTTTACAAATTACCACATTATTACACATAAAATCTAAAAAGGAACAATAGAATATTCATATTTAATAACTTTTCATAATATGTTTCTTTAGGTTTACGATGAATATATGAGAATAAGAGCAGAATATTAATTGCATTATAGCTATATCTCCTTATAATGAAAATATTCCCAGCTGTGCTATACTCGAGAGAAAATCTATATAAACCATTAGATATATATCACATTGCTAGAATAATATAATGTTTACCTATATCACTACAAAATTACTAGACCTACAAAGGGTTTCATATCTATAAATCATGGAGAATATTTTCATGGATACAATCAACGAACAAACATGCAATAGAGATTGATTGAAGACAGTTGATACATAACAATCACGTTAATATATATATGTATGTGTGTATGACTTAAATATTTATCTGTATAATTACACAAATAATCTTTGTTCTAACAGAAATTTGTAATATTTTTTAGTATATTCATCACGATTTATTTTTATTGCGTACTTTTTTTTTCAATAGGATTCTCTAGAATTTCTCGATTTTTCTCTAAACAGATTTGATCGTGATTTGTTGTCGTCATGTCTAGTAGAATGGATGCTATATTGTTATTGCTTGCCATCTACATGATATCAATAATATCAACAATAATATCGATGTTAGATTTAGATTTATTTATATTTGAAAGAAAGATATACGACGTTTAAAAAGTATTTTCTGTACACTTTCAACAAGTAAAAATGCTAAAAATACGAATCAATTTTTATGATTTTAGTACATGTTTAGGCAACGTAAAAATATTTATTAGTAACTAATCGATCATAACAACGATATTATGGATAATGAGCCACTTAAAGCGTATTACTTCAATACAAAATTCACGTTGTACGTTGTATAATGAGAGCTACATACACGAAGCGAATGTACGTAATGCGCTTTACAAGGGCTCTTTTTTTAATACCTATCTTCGAAGTAAAGCTTTTTACTACAATTACATTTAATCACGTGAATTGTAAAATCTGTAAGGAAGCGACAGACTTACTACATACAATGATTAAAAGTAAAAGGAAACCGTCTTTTACTCTTGAAGAAATTTGATTTTCTTACAAAGATTGTATTAAGTTTTGCTCATATAAGAGGATGTTAGAGATTTATAAGAAATCAAAAATGTAGTAAATTTATTTATCGTATCTTAAAAAGAAATGTGGATTGCCAATCTATTAGATAAATTGTCAAAGTAAAGAATAAATAACAATGTTCTGTTGAATCCTGTTGATTTAATATAAAGAAAATATTATATTATTGTACAGTTTTTGATATACTTTTTATAAAATTATATTTCTAAAATTTAAGCAAAGTTCTATACAACATGATAGATTTTATTGGATAATATTTCTTTTAAAAAAAATAATCTTTTACTGTAACAAATAAGGTGCATAACAAGTCATAGTTTATTTAATAATTATATTTCCTGTAACGTTCTTAAGTTATGCTATAAAAAGATTCTTTTTAAATTCTTATTCGCGTATTTATTATTTGTAATTATTTTTTATACGATTAGATTAAAAAGAAAATCTCGTAGAGTTATAAAAGTTTCAAAGTTTTATTATTATTATTGTTTAACTAATTTTTTTTATGAGAAAAAATAATGGTTAAAGTTCAAAAATTGTACGTTTATTGAAGAACTGATCAAATAGCGTACTTGATAAGAAGAAAGGAAGCTGTATAAAATGATTACGGAACCTGAAAAGTAATCATATTGGATAACTTCTTCACATTCCTCTAAGACAATCTGAGCTATTATTTTCGAAATCTAGTGAAGGATGCTCCTGTTTCCAGATAAACGCATCTTCTCTTGATACGTGGCCACCTGAGATATCGTAATGTTAGCTGGTGCAATGTTGTCAACCTTTACTCGATTTCTCATCTTAGCTGGCCAATTACTCGACATCATTGCACCTCTACATGTTCAATCATACAGGGGAACGTCGTTGAAATGGTCTTGTTTTTCCTCTTATTTACCATCTTCTTCAGTAGAGATGGCGTAAAGCACCTGTGTGCTACCTGTATGTCCCTAACGGAATTAGTTTGTTCTATGGTTTGTAGAAGACATTAGTCAACTGAAGGTGTGCAGTATTTGTGAGTAGAAGGTATAGAACAGATGGGAAAAATGAAGGCGTTCACTGAAGCAGAAAGGAAGGGATTTTACGACCGCTGCACCGTAGCTGTTTTCTAGACTGTCCTTTTTTATTTTATTTTTTACTTTTTTCCCACTGGGAGTTTCTAAAACCATACTGGAACCTGTTTCTAATGAGACGAAGGATGTATGAAGGGTAAAGTGAAGGATTAGATAGCTGGAAGTATTTTCTTTCAAGGAAAAAAAAGAGAGGGTTGTGTAATAGAACAAAAACTAAGCTAGAAACTAAGAAAAAAAATGCTATTTAGAATTATAACAAAAATTCTCATCTCAATTGTCTTAAAATTTTATAGTTACAGAAATAATAAAATTTACAAGATAAAAACAAAGCTATCACAACTTTATATAATCTCTTATATTTATATTGGAACGAAAATTTTGTTATCTCTAGTATAAAAAATATTTCCAGAAAGTACAGTACCTCTATTCCTGAATATGTTTATATTGAATTTCCAAATATTTGTTGTACGAATTGAATTTTGTGATTTATTTTGTCTCGTTCCTTCCTTGGCACATACAAACATTAGTACTAGAACCAGGTAATTAATGAGAACGACGAAAAAACCTCAACAAAGACTGATGTAATGAACTGGAAGACCAGTACAACGCAAACCAAGCCCTTGGAGGGATAAGGAGCTTCAATGTGCCGGAAGTAGGAAGTTACGTGCTAATTAAGATGTGGAATGTGTTAAATATCCTAATAGCTATAGAACGATTTGGTGCAGAACTCTAAATCTTTCTAATCCTTCTCTATTCTTAGAGTAACTACAAACAAACTTACAATATACTAAATAATTAGCATTCAGTTTTGTCCTTCTCATTTAAACTTTAAATATAGAAATTTAATCTTACTTTTGTGTCAACGCATAAATTCGATTTGAAAGTATAGTATTAACGCAGGAAAATTGTCAATATCAATTTTTAATAAATATAAATAAAGTTCGTTTAATTTTTCTTTAATTAAATATTTGCCAATTACTGTTATTTTAATATTTATTTGTTTAATTTTTAAATAAATAAAACAATTATGGAAAAAAAGTAGAAATTCGTCCATTTCAACACGTGTTAAGAAGTTAAAACGTTTCTCATTCATCATATGTTGAAATGAACAAATTAAAATTTTTTTATCAATTTCAACATATGATTAAATAGAAACATTTAATTTAACTTATGGTAAACAATTGAAACGTGTCAATTTCACCACATGTTGAAATGAACAAGTTTTAAATATTTTGTTAATTCAACATGTGATAAAATTGACAAGTTTCAACATGTAATGAAATGAGTAATAATTCAAATGTACAGTTTTCTCACGTAAAATTAAATATCAAAATTTATTAATATTAATTTTTATTGTTTTATATACATTTAAATTTATTAATAATAAATATACTATTTAGTAATTATTAGTTATTCATTTTATATACATTTCAATCTTAATTTATCGTATTTTAGATTAAATTCAATTAAAAAAATATTTGATATTTCTCCATTAATATTCTCGATTTCCGTATGTTTTTGTGTATTTTTATATCCTTAATTGTATTTTAAGCATATATTTTTGATATTTCATCTTAATTTTAATTGCAATTTCTAAACTGATTGGTAATTTTTGAAGGTTAAAGATCCCTAGTAAAAATGAAAGCGTAGTAAAAGAAAAATATTAGATTTAGGAATCCCAATGAAAGAATTTCGAATCAAATGAAGGTTGATAAGAACTACTTCACTTCGGAAATAAAGGAAATACAACTAAATAAATGGAAAAACGTGAAGTATTTTGTAAATTCTAACAAATAAAACGACAAAAACAAACCGTATTTCTTTTTCTTTTTAAATATCTCGACTTGAGTTTAAATAAATTAAATTAAATTTTTTTTTACAATGTTCTCAATATTGTT
Organism: Centruroides vittatus; assembly: GCF_030686945.1. Classification (NCBI taxonomy): domain Eukaryota; kingdom Metazoa; phylum Arthropoda; class Arachnida; order Scorpiones; family Buthidae; genus Centruroides; species Centruroides vittatus. The sequence goes on along the minus strand of NW_027122474.1, from coordinate 3,164,238 downwards.
TCACTAAATATCATTAATCTAAACTTTATCGTAAACAGTTTATATAACAATTCATCCACAAAGTGTTAAGAAAATTAAATTATGAGAATTTAAATTAAAACCTTATTAAAATAATCATCTACAATGCTAATCTTCAAACTATATCTGAATTTCGAATGCAGTGCATGTAAAATTAATTTAATTACAATAACGAAATGATTTAATTGGCTTTCCCACAACCTTATAAAAATAAAAATTTTAGTAAATGTAGCAAATATATATGTTTTCACGTCAACCTTTAAAGAGATAAAGAGTTAAATATGTTAAATTATAGCTATATATTTATATTATTCTTATTAATTTTGATATAATGAATTACTTCGTCTTAATTTACGTTGATATAAATAAATTATTTTTTAAAATATTAAGTATAAAATGTGATTAGGTGATAAAATAATTTATTTTTCAAAAAATTTCTTAGAATTATTTCTATTTTCTTAAACGTTCTATTTATAATTTCTTCTCTTTAAACATATTAAAATAGTAAAAAGTAAACACGATAATTCATTCCATTCTTTTTAAATAATGTTTAATTTGAAAAGTGATAACTGTAAATTGAATTCTTAACTCTATTTAAACGATAATTTTTTTTCTAAATTTAAATTTTAAAGATAAATATAGGGAAATTTATAATTCTTTCTTTTTTTTTATATAGAACAATATTTAAAATAAAAATAAAAAGTATCATTATCAACTAGACTTAAAAATTCTTTTACTATTTATAATAATAAAAAATGCAATTATTTTAATGATGATTATGATAAAGTCGAAGCAATTATTATTTTTTATTGAAATTTTAGATTTTAAAGAAGGAAATTTAAATTTTTCCCTCCGAATTAATTATTTAAGATAAAGGAAATTATTTAAAATTATATTTATACTTTAATCTTATATATATATATATAAGATTATAAGTTTGTTAAGAATAATAATAGTTCTAGTTGTAGTTATTAATATAAGTTCTTAGTTTAATTTATCAAGACAAAAGATAAAGTAATATTTATCAAATTATCGATTGTGACGAAAATTAAACGAAGATAACTGATTAATTATCTCTCGTTTTTAATTCCAAAAGATTAATCTACTCCATTCTGATACAGATATATTATAACTTATAATAAATATTATCATTCTTAGTATAAGTATACAGGATATCATATATCATTGATAATTAATAGGATGAATATTAAGTAAAATAAATTAAAAATAAGTAAAATATATCTAGAGTAATTGAGATGAAGTTAAAGAATAGGTATGTTTATAGCTAAAAGAATTAAAAAAATTGTATGAAATAAAAGCAAAAAATAGTGATAATGTCATAAAAAGACTAAAAATTTTATTATGTAAAAAATTCAAGTTTCATGTAATTAGATAAAGAAATATAATTAAAGTGAGAGGAATAATGAGAAAATAAGATAATTATATATATATATATATATATATATATATATTTATAAGTTCTAAAATAATTAGAAAATAATTTATAGAATCAAAGAAAAGCATCTAATTAAATCATATTTTTATTACAAAATCTTGAAAGAAAATAGTTTATTTATTTATTTTGTTTAACCCAAAAGATAAATCAACGAGATAATAAGAGAAATATAATGGTTTTATCCTCATAAAAATCACGTCGTGGCGATCTTTTTAATAATGATCAGATATAAATCTCACTACATAAAAGCTATCACTCTTCCTTATAAAAACGGATCAATATTTGTAGACAGTCTTTGATCCCTCTTATCCAAAAAACAGGAGTTAGAGATGGGTAAAATGTTAGAAAATACGCTATAAAAAACCATCCCCCCAAAAGAGGAAGAGGATCATATACATAAAATGAAGAATCCTCTTTCTCTTCTTTAGAACATCTTTAAGAAAGGAATGCATGTAACAAGCTTAACTTATGTTATATATATAAAGGCGTTAGAAAAAAGAGGTCAGGATTGCAACACGAGCAAACTATGCTTGTTTTCATTCCTCGCTCATTTAGATAACGGCTATTGTTAAGCGAAACGCAAACGTATAGCAAAGTACCATACGCACCATTACGCAGAGATGCATGAGACATTTATCTCTTCTAAAAATAGCTTTTGCACACCGATAGTTTAATTACTCGAAACGTTTGTTTGTCGCTCTATTGTATCTTACATAATCGTTATTCTTATGGTTAAGTTTTCTCAAAGTCTTATTTTCCATATAATAAAGTAGAAATATTTAAATATTTAATTAGAGCAATCAACAGTTTAGATGTTCTCAACCTCTGTCATTCTCTGTTTTAAAGTATTCGTACTTAGCTATACTAATTTAGTGATTCTTAATGGTTGAATTTTTATATGAATATGGTTATAAAAATATCTTTACGATTATAAATAAAGAAAAATAAAAATTTTACAGTCAGATGAGTTAAAATGTATTTAAATGTAGAACAGATGTTTTAGGCAGTTAGAAAATTTTCTAAAAATGAATTTTATATTGGATTGAAAGAGGAAAGAAAAAAAAATATTTTTCTAATCATTTATATAATGGTTAAATTATAAAATTTTAACTGGATTTTTTTTTCAATTGACTTCTCAATTAATATTAGATTCAATTTTTTCCACTTTTTACTTCACTTATAATTAGAATTCCCTTGTATCTTGATGCTCTTAGTTTATCTTCTGATCAACATGATAATTTTAATCGCGTACTTTCATATTTTGAATGGAAAATAATGAAAATTTTTTTAAAAAATAATAAAATTATACAAGAAAAATTAATAATTATGAGTTAATAAAGAATTTTATACGTAAATAATCCTCGTTTTAATAACTAATTTAAGCTTTATCATATTCAGATAATGATTCGTAATTATAATGAAATCTTTTTGATTAAATAAATCATTAAGTATAAAATCACAACAGAAGTTATGTTTGTTAACGAAAATGATGGAAATATAATTAATATTCTCCCGTTACTGACATACTAATCCGATGTCAATAGTGTGGAAAAAAAAACAATGATTCAGAATCAATAACGCAGTTGTCGTGATACCATACTACATGTATGATGAAGGAAAGCCATCTGCTATCATCTGATAATTTAGTAATTTTCATAACATTTCTGGTAGATATCCCTATTTGTTTAACTGAAATATTTAATTTATAGTTTTATATTACTATTAATATTCTAGCTAAGGTTTTTCATCCAATTCTCTTTGAAGATTACTGATTTGTTGAAAGCAACGACCGAAAAATCAATAATGTTTTAGTAGATAAATATAGAATTTAACGCAATTTATTGTCTTAAATCTTACATTTTTCTATATTTAAATTAGTTCTAATTTAAATATTAGTTTTAGAATTAATATCATCATTCTGTGATCTAAGCAACATATAGAATTATATTACTCCCTTCTTATAGCGTAGGTGTTTTCATTTTATATTATTGTTGGATAAAAATAAATTCAATAGAAAGTTTAATAAAATTAATATATTTATTAAATTTTTTAAAAAAGGAATTACTCTTAGAAAAAAGCATTAAAATTAATATATTTTATTGTTGCTCAGTTGAATTGTATTCCAAAAAACTACTTTTCTTCCAATGTTACTATCCCATATTGATTTTTCTAAATGTTTGTTTTAAAAATACATTTTATCTCTATCAAAATATATAAAATTTTATCAGTAAAATCTATTAGTTTTTCTATTTTTTCTCCTGGATTTCCAATCTCCTATAGTAAGGGGAAACGGGGGAAAAACGTGTTTTCCTTACTGTAACACTCAGCCTGTCGAGGAGAAGCTTTTCGGTGGCTTAAACACCAATCCTTCGATAGGAGAAGAGGCAGATCAGTTGTATTAGAGTATCCAATCCTATGTAGCAATAGAAGCAAGCATTTCACACATCGTCATCAACTGTTCCGAGATAAGCGAACCTCCCAATATGTCACGGTATCCTGGATTAAACTGACAACTAATTTGACGGTTTAACGCTACCGAAAAGAGTGATTTCTACACCAACTAATGAAATCCCAACCGATGTAACTAAACTAATGCCCCTATCTGACATTCAGTTCAGGTAATTACCAAGAGGAAATTGGTAAAGGCAAGACGATCCTCCTATCAGCAAACACCAGTTGGTGTGAAAGTGAAAGTCGGATTATATATATATATTTATTTTTTTTAGTGAAGGAAACTTGTATTTTTAAACTCCTAGTTATATTCTGAACCGTTGTCAATCTCTATAAGCATCATCTTCATCCTATAATATCGATCAAAAGTAAGAGTTGTAGTCGGGTAGAACCACTGTAGTCGATATTGCCTTCTCGCAACCGTGAATCGTGCCTGTCTGTCTAGATGATAAGCTGCTACAATAGTCACGCGTGAGGCTATCGTTCTCCCAGCCCAATGTAACACAATACCTTAGTGCCGGATATCCTCTTACTGTCACTTTCCATAGAATCAGGGTCAACCTACCGTAAACATTCACTCAGATGTGATGCCTAACGTCTAATATTCGCGATAGCCTTTTCATTTTCTCCTTCTTACCTTCATTTATTAATGCAGAAAATTTTCTACACATCAGTTTAAACTTTATATCTAGATAAATATTAAAGTTAAGAACGGAAATGTAAATTCATTTTAACGAGTTTATTATTCACAAACTCGGTATTAATTAAATGAATTTATAATAATGAAAACTGCATGGCTTCCAATACCTCTCACTTCTGTACATTTGGAGAGTTAACTTTGTTATATCCTTATTTAATATTCATTCTTCAGACAAATCCATTACTAATTTATGTAATTCCTTATATGATATACACGTAATAACTCTTTACAAAGCAAGGAATTAAACAGTTATATAACAGAGAAAATTGATAAATTTATAGCTTATATCATCGGAAATTGTATTAAAAATAAGATAAAGCTCATTACAAGACCTTAAATAAACTACATTTTCAATTCAGAGGTTTTAATTACAATTAAGTAAAAGCCTATTCAACTTCACAAGTTGGCATGGTGATATATAATTATACAAATTCGAATTCTTCGAGGAAATGGTTATCAATGGCTAAAATCAGTAATTTGCCTCTTAGTAACGAAATAATAATGATCTTTAAATTGTTAAGTAACGTAATTCTTGTAGAAAATAGAACTAAATTGGTTGTCTCATTAAATCTTCTCGAATCCGTAAATTCACTTTAAATGTCTTAAAGTAAAACCTCTTGATAACAATTAATAGTCTTAGTCTTTTATTATAAAAGAGTGAAATACAAGTAGCTACTTAATCAAAATCTTCTTCTGTACACGAATAATCTTTTAGTTTTCATAAATTTTTTATAAAGATGATAATGTAAGAAGAGGAATGGATAAATGAATCGTTTAGTTGGAAACACTGTCTTGATTGACGACATGTTTTCCAGGATTATCATTTAAGATCCTGCTTTCTCAAATTACTGATAGTTGAATAATTCATTAGGAACAGACACATATTCCAACAAGAAAATAACTAAAATACATCTTGTATAGTTAGTTTTAAAGGGGAAAAAATACATCCGAGTCGATTTTTTGCACTTTATCTAGTGATAATCTACTGAAGAAAAATAAACAGTGTTGATAATTATAAATGATATGATGAACAGTGGAGTGTCTTGCCAATTTTTTAAATATAATTTTTACATTTTTAATTTATAAAATGTAAAAATTCGAAAAATAAATATTAGTTTAATTTGAGAAAGAAGAAGTAAAAATAAAAAGTTGATTACTTATGAGAAAAAAAAGACGTAAAAGACGGGTTTTTTAGATTAAATCAATGTAAATTTTCGTTTTATTTTAAAGAAAAGTTAATAGAATTTTGTTTACTTTTATTCCTCCTAATTTAAAATAGAATATTAAAAGATTTATATATATTTTATATAGATATAATGTTTTAAATGTGACGTTTTAATATTTAAAAAATGCAATTTTTATAAATGATTTTTTGAGGAATTTTTTTAAAGTCATTCTCCTTGAATATGGTTACAAATGATAAGAATAAAGTTATATATATACATATATATATATATATATATATATATATCCTTTTGTAAGAGCATTTTCTATTTGTGCTCAACTACACCATTCGGTGGTGAAAGTCATTTGATAGAAAGTGGTTCCTGGCAAAAATTGGTCCTTTGCATGGTGTATTCGGCAGTTACCGACCTGGGCCTAATGGCTATTGATCGATGTTTGTCCAACTCCCTTTCTGTATAATGTACGACCTCCGTGCTTTCTTATGGCACACTTCTGTAGCTTTCTTACAGCTGACTTCGATGGATTGATGGAAATCTTACAAACTAACCTTAACTGTTGACTATAGATACTATTGATTACTGGATAACTTAATGTTTAAGTAAATAAATTGTACTTTAGGATTGATTAAGTTGGTAAGTTATACGAGAGAGAAAAATCCTTTGAATTCATCCAGCTTTTTCCTTCACAGAAGTTTTCTATAGGAAGGAAAAGTCAAGCTGGTTATTTATATGCCTTTTAAGATGTGTGTGTGTGAGAGAGAGAGAGGAAGGAATCAGTCAAAATAAAAATTTGTCCAATTCGGGTTTGAGGTGTTTGTGTCTATTGACAAGTGAAGTTTTGGCAAAATGCCACAGACACCACTTGTCTCTTCTAGTGCATGAAATGTCCTTTTTTCTTCTTTTTATAAAAAACTTACAAACCCTATAAAATATTATCAATATCGAACAGTTATAACTTCACTAAGTGAATCAATTATTTTTTTTAAAAAGAGTTACTTAATTAAATTTTAATCATAAATATCTTTCATTTAATTACAAATGAAGGTAAACATTAATATTGGAATTATTGATTATGTTGTAAAGTAATAAAAGGTTAAGAATATATTTATATAAAATTCATTTGCATCTTTCAAAAAAGTCAAATATTGAACAAATTTTGATGTGAAACATAAGGTATTGATTATATTCTTTCAAAAAATTCTAACTTTTATCGTTAAATTTAGCTTGTTTTGGAAGTTTACGAGATAAAATTGCTTGAATTTTTTATCATACGTTTACAATTATAAATAAATTAATTTATGCATCTATTATTTTCTTAAACATTATTTAATTCACGACTAATCAAACAAAACTACTTTAAAAAAATAATTAAAAGCTTAAATTAAAATATGTTCATATTTTAAAGTATAAAAATATATAAAGTTTACAACTTTCTATTATATTTTACCAACCTGTAGATCGCGATTTCCAAACATTCATCCTGGATAATTGTTAAAATACAAAGTTGAGGAATAATGTTTAATTCTTCTAAATTATTTACGTAGATGTTAATTTATATATTCTGTACTATAAATATCGAAATAGTGAATAGAATATAAGAAATGCTTAGATATCTGCATACATGTATATATTCGCAATATCGAAAGACTTATAAACATTTCTGCTATTGATAAAATAAAATATATAACTTTAAAACTTACCGAATAAAATGCAGTATTCATAGGGACGATTTGAGAATGATATAAAAATGTAACTTAATAGTAAATATGCTTGGACCGCTTTTGTATGAGGGTATTAGAAAACCTATTTTGTCATTCAGCTTTGGTTATATAAGGCATGTAGAGTTTCTTGATTTTTGTTTGCAACGGGCCATAAAAATCTATACAAAGATTTTCTAAAGAAAAGAATAAGAAGAAATCAGAAAAGTGTAGAAAACTATATTTTTCCTTTCTCTCTTTCTCTTCCTCTCTCTCTTTCTCTTTCTCTTCCTCTTCTTCTCTCACTTTCTCTTACTTTTATATTTTTTATTTTTATTTCTCTTTCGATTCCCGAATTTGATAATGGCTTCTACACTTATTTTTTATTGAAGGATTGTTAAGAATAGTGTAAGTTTTAAGTTTACTTCTTTCAAATTCATTGTTATTTTCAACAAGTTTTACAATTTAGGTTGCACGCTCGAATACTTTATATTTTACTATACAGTTCTGATAATGATTCATTCAACAAAGTTATAAACATCTCTTTTTTTTCTAGAGGTTGAAAAGAGCAGAAAATAAGTCTTTACAATATTTTACGTGATTTAAAAAAATGCAGTATAGAAGCTTGTTAAGAATGTTGAATAATGGCAAATAAAAGCAAAAATTGTAATTAATTTATGTAAATTAAAGTTAAGCAAAAGCTTACTCTATAAAGTAGATTTAAAGAGGGAAAAAATATATATAAAAATCTGTTAAAATACAACGAACTAAACATGGATTTAAGGTTATAAAAATTTAATATGTTTAATTATGTTTACAAGCGTATAAATTTTATTTTTATGACTTAAAAAAAATTTTGGTTTCCTAAACCAGAAAGTGCAACAAATTAAATAATTGCAGTTAATTTTTTGATTATAAATTCTTAATTTATACAGTTTTAATTAAGTAAATTTAAGCGATTTTAAAAATATTTTTAAAAAATTATTTATTTATTACATAAAAAAGTAAATTAACTAAATAAAATTTATATAAAACGTAAACCAAACGTTTAGATACTTAAATATATTTTCTTTAAGATTTATTCATATAAAGTAAATATACTTTTTGAATAAATTTTGATTTTTTTTTATATGAAAAAAGACAAAAATTTAAATAATTTTTAAAAATAAAATAAATTAAGTCGATCTTATAAATATCTTTATTCTAATTTATTATTTTTTAAAATATTACAGCATTTAAATAGTATTTTTATGATAGAATTTTAATTAACTAGCAGAATTTAATTACAAATAAACCTTAATAACTAGAATTGATCTATTTACACGACAAATAACTTCCCTCTTTTAATAGTTCATCCTCTTCCTTATAAATTTATAAATATATCAGTACTAGTTATCAAGGTATAAAAAAACTAGCTTACGTTAATGGAACTAGTACTTAATTATTATTATTTATTGAATAAATAGGAATAAATGTTCAATAATTACTTAACTAACTAAATTATTATTCATTATTATGATCATTAACTTATCCACAAATGGAGATAGGAAATAATAGCTTATCATTTTCTTCTTGATTTGTGATAATAGTTTTTATTTAAAATTCTTATACCTATTTCAATATAGTAGAGTCGTTCTCTATGGAATGCCTTTTCGATTTTTGTAGTAATTGAATAAAATAAAAATAAGAAGAGGAAGAAGAACATCTCAAATTACCTTCTCGAAAAATATTTTTCTTAGCAACGATCGAGACAAAAATATTGCATTTACTTTACCTTAAAATTGTAGTTAATTTTAATAATAATGCTGTAAATTTATATTAGGACAAGACGAATTTATTAAGTATTTTTAAGAACTAGCTCCATAAACATATAAAAAATATTACTGTAATTCTATCAGAAATTTATTGTTGTATGTAATAAAATTACGTTTAGAAATAATTTTTAATGTTATTTCTTAAAATATTTTTAAAAAATTTTTCAAATTATATCGAATTTTCAACAACTAAAAAGTATTAAAAACTATTTTTTTAATTGTTTTTAATGTAAACACTTTTGGACGTATTTTTTCAGTTGAAAATACATTTAAAAATTATATTTGAAATGTTTATAAAAGTTAAAATTAATTAAAAATTAAGCTTAAAATTCAAACGAGAATTGTTTAATTTATTTAGAGTATTTTAGTAATTAAAAATCTTTTAGCTTAAAATATAGCTTAAAAATTAGAAAATATATAATTAAATTAACTTTAATAAGGATTATTTAAAAAATAATCATATATCGGAATAAAAAGAAAAAAATAATAATGATTTCTGTAATGAGAATAAAATAATTTAAATATAATTATAAAATTTATATAAATTTCAATAATAATTTGAACATATTCAAAAATTTACGTCGGACTATTATTCTAGAAAAGTGATAAAGACATAAACATCAATTTAGAAAGGAGGACGATCATTAGTCGGGATTAAGTCTTCAACATAAGATGTCAGTTCCTGTATATTATATATGTATTCATAGTGAAGATAATAAATTATCTCCAACAGCAACAATCTTTACGGGTGAAGAGATCAAACCTTATCTTAACAATGAAACGTTATTATCTTAAAATTCATAGCTTTACTTTAAATATTCCTTTTAATAACAAACGTCATTTTCTAACCATATAATTGTTATATCAACTTCGTTTCCGTTAATTTTAATTCCAACATAACCTTATATATACACGTAAACGAGTTACACGCTACGATTGATTTTGGACACGTATTCACTTCCTATCGTATCGTTTGCAAGATTAAAATCATAATTGCGTATTTGACAGTCAAAAGATAACATTGGTTGGTCGATGATTGCAATCATCGTCTATTGTATGTTTAGATACGTGTTCGTTACAAAGGGGTTAGAAATAGTTTCGCACCAACAGGAAATCATTGACGGTACACTTACTCACCTTATTCATCAGTTGATGAGTATATTGACCAGTAGGAATAGATCGAAAATAAAAAAAAAATAAAATTACAGATATTCTCGTTTGATCTGAGGTTTTATAAAAGAATACTCTATTCTTTCTTGGGTCATCGACTGTTATCCCTTTGTCTATTCTTTTACTTAATGTAAAATACCAGAGAACGGATTTTTCTTTGCTGTTTATTCGACTTTGTACGTTTTTTTCTTTCATTTATTTAAACGATAATATCAATAAAGGTAATGCATTATTTATGAATTTTTCAAAATTTTACTTTAATCTATAGTGTACATTTTAAACTTTTCATTGATTTTCTATCTTTTTGCGAGTAAAATATTTTATTGCTATGTTTAAGCTGCAGGCTTTCAGAATGTTTAAATATTCTAAAAATATTTTTTAGTAATATTTCTTAGATTCAATAAAATAAAACAATTTTAAGCGTTAAACTTTTTCCCATATAAAATATTAAAATATATAGATTTTTAAAACAGGAATTTATTTAATTCGATACAAATATTCGCTTAAAATAATTAATTTTACAAAAAAGTATTACAAATTTTATTGATTTTTACTGAAGTTGTAATTCGTATTTTTGAAAAATTTTTTTTCTTACAAATGCTTTATATAGTTTATTTATAAACAATTCTTTCTAACATCGTTTTTCTAGTAAATAATATTATCTAATATTTATTTGAAAAGACTTGGTAAGAGTAGAAACAAGAAACAAAAATCTAATCTCAACTACTAAAGTACTCTAGACAAAACTTGTATGAAATCTCTCTCCATCAAGAAGAAAACAATTGGTATAATACTAACATGCTAGGATTTCAACAGTATTTGTTATAACTGAGTTATATATATATACGTTGAAGGTAGCTGAGAAACTGTAAAAGTATATAAAAGTAGTTGTACTAGAACGATGATGACAACTATTGACAACCCTATGAAAGTTTTTCGGACATTCTCAAACAGTGAAGGAAACAACAAGAAGAAGAATTCCCTGTCAGGAATTCCTGAAATACATCGACTGCTGTATACACGTCAAGGACACTACTTCGTCCTTCCACGATAACGCTTTAGTTTCATCAGAGCTTGAGGCAAACTGTCCTTCAAGCAGTCGGCGGTTGAGAAATTGGTTGCTGCCTGAGAAAAATACTTTAAAATTGCCTAGAAGAATCTTTCTATAAAAGACATCTTCCTAACTTTGTTAAAAATAAGCTGAGTCGAAGAGTAGCGAAATCAATTGGTTTTTTACCTTTACCTTCACTTGGTTTATTCCATTTTCACTCAGAAAGACCATACTTTATGCTATCTTCTTTACCTTTATCTACAAAGGTTTTTTTTTCGTTTTCCTTTATTTCTCTTCAGGTAGAATATGGACAAGTTGAACTTCTGACCTCTTCAGCCACACCAGATCGTAATTCAAACTTTTTCTTTTCGATATATTTTCTTTTTTTTTTTTTTGTTATTTCTCTTCTCTCCCTTTCTCTTCAACTTCTCCTGAAAGACTGATGAGATGGAAAGAACTAAGTATTGAATTATATCACCACCGTAACAGCAGAATTGCACGGTCGAATTGTCGGCAGTAATTCCTTATCTTGCATGACCAAATGATACGATTGTATAGATTTAGAATGCGGCACAATTACATCCAATGTAAGGATAGACAGACGCACAAGCTACTTGGACAGTTTCCAGATACTATAAAATCTTCTGTAGTAATTCCTGAATGATTCAATACCACGCTATTTATGCTATTGTGTTCTTACAAAATACAGAATTTGGTGAATTTAATAAGTATGAACAATTGGGATTGTTTAGTGAATTTTCAATTCAACTAAAGTAAAATAACATTATATATATATATATATATCTATATATACCCCTTTTTTTCTTTTCACAAACTTTCATATTATCCTATTCATGGAGATAAAAATATCTTCCAGTAGATATACAAAATTTAAATTTCATATTTATATATCGTATACTATTTATAAAAACGTGGAAGAATAAGATACTTTCGAATTTATCTTAATTTATAATAGCACATTGAAAAGCATGAAGGTAATGTAAATAAATAATTCATTATTTAACCCTAGCTTTACTGATATAGATTTTTTTGGAGCATGGAGATGACTCCAATAGATTTATAATGTTTTATCATGTAAAATAAATTATTTACTATGCCTCAAATAAATAAATATATTTGGATTCGTATATTGCCTAAGTTACTTTTCAAATAAAATTATATATTAATGAATTGCATCTCTTGTCATCCTTTGAAACTTTTGCAGACTTTATTTAAAAAATAATGTATATTTATAAACAAACTCTATTCTCCGTTTTCTGTTTTCAGACTTTTTGTTAATCTAATTTTCCAATTTGTCTTTATAATTTACTGATGCCCATCTACATCTGGAAACTTTTCACTTCTTAAACTAGAATTTGTTTATTACTTCAACCCCAACTCATGTTTCTAAATTCGTACGTAATGCATACTCCTTATTTTAAATAATATATTATCGGAAGTAACTTTATGAAATAGAAAACGTATAAAAATCAGAAAACAAAATTGAAATTTTTTTATTATTATTATTAATTAATGATCCCCATCTCGCCTTAATAATTCATTCTTTAATTGTTATGTAGTTATTCTCGCATAATTTTTAATATTTTTTTTATACTTAAACAAAAACCTAAATTTATTTATATAATGTTTTAATTCTCAAAAATCTATCAATAAGCAAATTATTTTGTATTTTTGTACATTTTATTTGATTGTGTTTAAGAAAAAGTATAAACCTTAATTGAATGTGTTTACAGTTGAACATAAAAAATATTTTAATGTAAAAATTTCGTAAAATTTAGAATATAAATTTAAAGTTTATGCGAAGAGAAGAATTTATATTTTATTGTTTAAAATGGATTTTAAATTTTATATAGTAAAATTCATACAGTATTTTTTAAATTATTATTTAAAAATTTCTATTATTTAATTTTAAATTTTAAGAAAATTTCAAAGTCGATATAAACCTGATTTTTCATATTACAAAATACACTAGAATAAAGTAAATTTGAAGATAATATTAAGCGTTAAATTCGTTGAACTCTTTACTATTAATATAAGTTATAACCTTTCTTTCATAGGACATTGCCTTTACCCCTTTAAAACCGTCTTCACTGCCAAGTTTCACTGCTCTACAGAGAAGCTACAGGAATCTGTTTTGATAATTCAAATCATGGGATTATAAAAAAGATTTAATATTATTTTTTTATTTTGGTCAAAAATTATAATTAAAGTTTACTTATTTATATAAGAATTTAATTGAATTACGCAAAAAATAATTTTTTTTAATTATATAAAAAATTGGTTTTATTATTTACAATAGAAACATCAAAAATTTTATTTATATAAAAATTTAATAACAAATATTATAAATTTACAAAAATTAACACGTAATATATTTATAATACAATTAATTGTATATAGAATAGAATAATTTTATAATAATTTAATTCAAGTTTTACTTTAAAATTCGTTATTTTTATGTTACATTTTCACAATCTTCTTAAATTATTAATAATATAAAAACATTAAATCATGGGAAACATCCAAAAAATTGTTGCGTCAACTTTATAGAAAGAATATTTTAAAATATTAACTTGTAAACTCTTGTAAAGATTAATATTTTAATATATTTTGATATAAAGTAGAAAGATTTTCTTGATTTTTCGAAGAAATTAAAGCAACGTGAGTTGTTTATAAATTATATATTATTAATTTTTAAATTAATAATTCATATTTACGAGTCATAAAAGATAATTTATAATTCATATCCTAATGAGAATTTTTCATTGACGTTGAAATTCTTAGACAGTATTTTTTGACGATAGATTAATTTTTAAAATTTGGAGACAGACGTATAAAAATGACATATAAAAATATTTTTATTGATAGAAAATATAAATTTTAGTTTACGATATATAATAAAAAAAATTTTTGTCATATTTTTCTCTACGAAACAATTCTTTCCTTTCTTTCAAAATAATTAAACTAATTAGAAAATTTTTATTGTAATATTAATTCTACAGATTAGAAGTTGAAATAATGAATAAACCTCTTAAACAAAAATATAGATTTTGTTAGTTTATGTAATTAATTTTCTGTGAAATTCATTTCTTAAAATATCTGATAGTTATCGGAAAATTATGATCACGTAATTAGCTCTTGGTGAAAAATAATATATCATTTTAATAGGTTTGAGCATAAAATTTTACTTTTTATTTCTTCAAAATTTTATACAAAAATTATTTACATAAATAATTCTTAATGAATCTTCATATATTGTGCTTTTAATTATTATATTAATGATGTAAATAATTATAAATTATTGTAGATTATAAACGTTTTTAATTTATTACATAGATTAAATTGTAAATTTGTAAAAAAGAAATTATTAAATTCGTTTAGAATTAGGCAGAAAATATTTATATACAATTTTTTAGGTAATTGTGTGATATCAGACGTCAAATAATCCTAACTATTATGAACTAAAGCTTTCAATTCTTTAATTAGGAAAGCTTTATCACAATTCGACCCTTCAACAGGATTATTTTATAGAATTCAATAGAATTATAAACTAGGTATAAAGCAAGGCTTTTCTCAAAATTGTATAGCAGACTTAATTAATTCCATATCCAATAATTCTGTTAACTCATCACCTGACTCTAGCAATTTGAAGAACGTAAAATAATTGTTACAGATCATAGCACTGCTAAATTTTTAACATTCTTTTTAAAACGATATAATAAGAAAGTAATTACTAAATGTAATTTAAAGATAACAAAATGATCAAGATTTAAAGCATATAAAGAAAAAATTTATACACTATTTTGATTAAATTACAATCATTCTTGTAAATTTTATGTTTGTTAACTCACACGTTACAAATTAGGATGAATGAACACTTTTCAAATATTACTAATAACGACGACGAGCTAAATCTGCTTTATAAACAAATAAAATATAGGATTCTATGGATGAAAGTACAAAGAATTTATTAACTTCTCATATATATTTTAAATGTATTAATTTGTTTCATATTCAGTAGAATCTTCTTTTCCTCTGTAGGAGTATTGATAGAAGTAAATCATAATGATGATGATAATTACTTAATTTATATTCATTTTATGTTTATTATGAGTTAAATATCGTGTTAAAATTTTTAATAATAAGTTTTTTTTTACTTAGTTTTATCTTGTTATGTTATAAATTAATACTAAACGATAAAAGAATCGAAAACGTTTCTTACTAAAATTTTATTAGATTTTATAAAATATAAAGTAGTATAATTTTCTTTATAATTACCATAGATTCTAGATTTTAACATTATTAAGATATAATACATAAATTATTATTAGAAAAATGGACGGAAACACGATTTTCTTGATAAAGTTTAATTGACAAAGCAGAAATATATTAATAATTCTGTTTATTTTTATCATTTAGAAATAAATTCATTAAATTTTCAAAGAAAACAAATCAAATTTATTAGAAAACTCATTAATATTTCATTTCGTTTAATTCAAAAAGTTTTATAAATTTAATAAATTAAATATTACCAATAAGTTCCAAATAATTAATTTTTAATTGCATGAATCCTATGACAATATTATTAAGGAATATTTTTAAAATGAAATAATTCTCTTTAAACTATATTAAAATTTTTATAATTTATATGCTTTTGTATTTTATTTAAAAAACGTTACTTATAAATATTGAAATTTAAAAAAAAAAATATTCGTGTAAGTTAATTTATTAGGTAATTAAAAGTTTGTACTTCACATTTTTAACATTTATTACATTTATATCATTTATAAAATGAAAATTTAATATTAAATTAGATTTTCTACAGGAAAATTTTGAAAATAATTAATTTCTCCGTATAATTTTACTCGTAAAAATAGCTAGAAGAGTCTTAATAAGTAAAAAAACAGCGGATTTAAACACAATTAAATGTGACGTATCAATTAATTCCAATCAATTACATAATTACATTTTATTATTTAACTAATATAGATCTTAATTATAATTAATTTCTCTATAAAATTTTAAATGTCAAAAATTTCTGAAAGAATTTTAATAAGCAAAAAAGAAAGATTTCAACACGATTAAATATGGTTTTTCAGTTAATTGTCATTAAATTACTTAATTGCTTTTCATTATTTAATTACAATGTTAAAATATTTTTTATTTTGTAATTAATTTAAATATTAAAATATACAAAAAATTATGAAAATTTTTAATTTAAACATATTGAATATGTATAAATTATGTTAAATAATTCAGTAATGCCATTTAAACTATTAGAAATATAAATATTGAATTTCGATACTTGAAAATGACTCTTTAATTAAACATAAGTAGAAAATTCGATTAGTCAATTTTCTTTTCCTTTTTTCCCCCTTTTCTACAGGAATCAATAGGCAATGCATAGTATCAAATTATGATATTTAAACAAGAATAATTAATACACGAAAGTCAGAATACTTAATTAAAAGTCGAACATTTGTCTTGTAGAAAATTGTCAGTTCTAACAAGTTATATTTGTTGATTCTTAAATATCAGAGATTGTGGATTTTTACACCGCTTTAATTTTGTATAATGTTATGGGACAATTGTTGATTCTTGTGCTTTTACTATGAAGAAAATTGTAGTAAAGTTGTTGCTTCTAATACTTTTTACCTTCTCGACTTTTTATAGTAAATTTATAATATTAAAACATGATAAAATTATGATTATAGTACATTGTATTATACATTGTTGATTCTTAAATATTGTATATTGTTGATTTTTCTATCTCTCTCTGCATTATAAAAAACTATAGTATTATACACTATGTTATAGAAAGAAAAAGCTATAGTTTTCTATATTTTAAAGGTACAAAATCCAAAAGCATACTATATAAAAGAATTAACAATGTTTAGTGTACAATGCTATAGTACAGAAAACTATAATATAGAACATTAATAATGTTGATAACTGTGTTAGCTGATACATTAAACATAGTTGATTCGTGTACATTATTTATTATGTGATTCTTTTATGTTTACTATACAAAACTATTGTGAAATCGTTTATTCCGGTACGTGTACTTTGTTGATTTGTTTATAGAAACTCGTCATCAAATTATCGATTCTTGCACCTTTATATTACAATAATAATAATGTTTATAAAATCATAAATTCGTGTACAGTACATGTTCATTCCTGTAATAAAATACATTTAACTTGGTTTAATGTTTACATAAAGTAAAAACTAATCAGAAGCTTCAATTTATGTTGTTATTTTAATAAATAAATTAAAAAAAATACTCATTAAAATTTTTGTTAATTTAAAAAAAAACTGTTATGTATATATTGTTAAATAATTATCGATTGTACAAAATAGCTTTTTACTTAATGGATTTATATGATGAGTTTTAATTAAATATTTACTTACGAAACAAAAACTTTTCATTAAAAAAAACCAACCAAGGTTGCTTTGTTTAGTGTAAGGCTTTTAACGATAACTCATTCAATATCGAATTCATTTACTTGAAAGGTTTTTGTTTTGTTATGGGTACCATTTTTTTGTAAAAATTCACTCGAATTTTCTTACAGTTTCACGCAAAAGGTATAGCAATCATCCATTCTTCCCCCTTTAACCTAGCATGTACGACAATGATATGATGTTTTTTTTAAGAGAGATTTAATACTAAAAATGCATTATTACATGCTATATTTGCATGTGAAGCGCTGTTGTTTGCTTATATCTATTTAGTTTATGGCATCGTTTAACAATATTCATTATAAATTCGTTGTTTAATTAATGAAAATCATTAAAGTTGCTTAACAATACAAGTTTAATCTAATTGAAATATTATTTCTGATTTAATTCTATAGTATTTTAGTAAGGCACATTCAAAAAGAAGAGAAAAATATAAATATAATATCCATAATTAGGTAATCTTGTGGCAATAATGATGATCTTTACTCATATAATAGCCTCTGGTAAAGATAATATGTAAATGATAATGTATAAACAATTATAATGTTTATCTAGTAATATTAATAATTTCAAATAATGTTTCATTGTTTAAATTGTTTAAACTATAAAAATAATGTAAAAATAAGATTTAAATTCAAAAATTGAAAAATTTACGCTCTATTGGTTTAAAAAACTTCTACGTCATTTTATCAACCAATCATACATAAGAAAATGCGAATCTATATGTAATTTCATCTTACATATTAATTCTAAGACTATAAATGTTGATTATATATTTATATATAATTTTATTCTCTCTAAACTTTGCATATTTATCGCATTACCTAACTTTTGAATCTTTTATAACAGTTTTGAACGTCGTAAAGCTAAAATTAGTATTATTCAATGGTTTTGTTTACTGTAAAATTTTCTTTTAAATTATGTAAAACCCAGTTATTTGAATATTACTTGTACATTCACTAAAACTATTTAGAATTTTACATTAGTTTAATACAATAAACCACTTAGCTAATATTTTTTTACAGTACAGTAACTATTTTGTTAAAGCTTATAAAATTACAGTATATATATTTACAAACTCTAATTATTTATAATTTTTAATTTAATAAAACCATTAAAATTATTAAACGATTTTGATTTGAATTGCTAATAAATCAAATTATCTTTACGCAGAAATAAATAATAAAAAATGTTTCTTAAAAATTAATTGTAATCTTTATTCTTATCAGCATAGATTTCTGTTTATCCTGTTGCTTTCATTTCCGAATTAATTCTTAAACCCTTTTATGGATCTGCACTAAAATTTCCATACTTACAATCTATGAACCTATAGACATATAAGCTGCTACAAGCCTAATTTCAACCCCCTATAAATCCTAAATCCTTTGACCGACCTGCGCCAAAGTTTTCATACTTAGCTTATATTTCCACAAGATCATAGATATCCCTATTCACATAAACCCCTAGATACCCCTATTCTTCCCCTTATTAACTGTTAAGCACTCTAACTGATCTGCTATTATGTATTTATTATAAAACCAATACATACATATATAAAACGACGTTATTAAATAAATTCTTAATTATATAACTGAAATTCTGGTTGCTAAAAGTAACTAATACCAACTCCTAATTAAATATATTTAAATTTGAAATAAAAGAAAATAAAAATGGAAGTTGATATCCAATTTCTCTTCGTGTAGCTAAAAATATAATTTATATATATATATATAATTAATATTCATTATAATTATCTAAATAATTTGATTTATATAAGAAAAGAAAAATATCAAATTTCATAACTTTACGGAACTTATCAGATTGTACAGTACTCCTGTGTACAGTATAAACTTTACATCATTAAATTTAAGAACGTATGTACATCATTACCGTTTAATTTATATTATTATAGACTTTTTATAATAAAAGTTTAAAATAATAATAATTATTATTATAATTTTATAAAAGTATTTTTAATAATTATTTTGCAAATAAATGATGATGATGATTATATATAATAATAATTATAAACGTATTTTAACAATAATAATGATATGTTTAATAATTATCTAAATAATGATTTTAATGACATTTAAGGTAATTCTTATTTAAACGAATTCTAAAATAAATTGAACAATAAATAATTTTTAAAAGATATTTATCGAATTTAATTTATTTATTTTTAATTTTAAAACATTTTAAATGTTAATATATTATTAATAAATCCTTATAAAATTTAAAAAAAACTAAACCTTTTGCAATTTCTTTGCATTTTACTTGATTATGTTATATTAATTTGTATAAGCAGACGTTATATAATAATATAATTTATATAACGTTATATATAATTGCATGTACAATTTATGGGATAGGATTTATAATTTTTATCATTTTAAATTATTTTTATTTTAAAAAAATTCAGTACATTAAGCATAAAAGAATTTTTAAATGATATTTATCGCATTTAATTTATTTTTTTGCTTTATTTTAAATACTTTTAGCCATAAATTTTGCCTTTTTTACTAAAAATATCTTCAAAAATTTCATAAAAATTGAAAAAACTGTAACATTAAATCGAAAAAAATATATTACTTTTAGGAATTTCTTTGTGTCGTATTTTTTACATTATAGTAATTTGAATTTATACAAATTTCATATAATTTATAAGATCTTTACCTGTTTGAATATTAAATTTTAATTTAAAAATATTAATTAAAATTAATTGTATTTATTCAATTAATTTTTTTTCTACGATTGATCACACAGACTATTCTTGAATATGACCCAAAACATAATTTTAAAAATTGATTAAATTAATTCTTTTGAAAATTTAAACTAAGAAAACACTTTATTAATTATAATTAATTAAATATAAATTATTTTCTTACATAATTTAATTAATTATACTTTAAAAATATTATAACTTTTTATAATTCTCTTTTTGGATAAATGTGATAAATTTAAGCATTATGTTGGTTAAAGATTTTATAATATCCACAATTTTAGATTAAAATCTTAAATAAAAAACACACAAAAAATATTTTTAAAAAATTAAAATAATCTGCTATGAATTTTATTTAACAAACAAAATAGAAATCTAATTAATATAATGTGTGAGATAAACAGTGATTAAGTATCATAAATTTGAAATTTCGAAGAGAAAACAAAATTAAGTCGTAAAATATGGACAAATATAAGTTTCTTCTGTGAAAAATACACGATTTTGATAAGAAAAGCAATTTTCTTTCAGATTAATGTCACTCCAACCAACCTCTTCTATATGGAAAGTAAAGGATCAAAGAAACTTTTCCAGATGTAGTAGTACGCGAACTATACATTGGATAACCGTATTCTAAATTAAAATATTAAAAAAGTAATTTTAGAAAATTTTAAATAGTAATTAATTGTTTAAAATTATATCGAGAAAATCAACCGTTTAAATATTTATAATTTATAAAATATTTAAATATTTTGCTTGTTTTTAATCATTAAAAATACTTTTAAATGAATCATATTGAAAACAAAGTAAACCAAGGAAAAAAAAACGATTATTTATTTATTTAAATTTAAATTGAATTTAAAAATTACTTCTTTTATTTTATGAATTTGTAAAATTTTATAATTATATATAAAATTTTGAAAGACAGGGAGGAAACATATATAAATATTCTTTAAAATAACACAACACCAATAATAATTTATAATAAGTGTAAATATAAACAAATTAAATAAGAAAATGTAAATAAATAAATAATAATTTATTTACATTTTCTTCAAATTAAGTTATATATATATATATTTATATTATTAAATATTAATAAATATGTAATAATATTTTATAATTTCTGACGTATATTTCGCTTCTGTATGACATTTTGTCTACATAATTCCAAAGAAAATCATATTATTTTCTATAATTTATTAGGACAAAATTTGATAAAATTTTAGCTTGATTCAAAGTTTTTAAATTTTTTAAAAATAATTTATAATTATTTTTATTACTTAAATAACAGGAAAATATAATTTAATGTGACAATGAGTAATTTAATATATGTTAAAAATCAATTTTAAAAATATTAGCATCGAAATTTATTTGAAATTTTTCCTCATTTTTAGGGAATATTTGAAATTCTTTTTTAATTTTAGTAAATATCTAGTGAAATTTGCCTGAATTTTTCTTCATCTCCAGGAAACACCCGCAATTCAATTCAATTAAACCTTTATTCGTAGTAGGCCTTAGCCTGTTACATAGGGAGTTATTATTGATACATATATTAGCTCTAGTAGTTAATGCCTCCCGACTGGTCACAACAATTTATTAACATAATTATATAATTTATATATTGTTTCTATCTTGGCTGAATGAAAAAAACTATACATTGATTTTTCCAAAGTGTAGTCACTTAAAAAATGAAGACCATACCTCTGTCTTAATCCTTAAAAATTCTTTTAAATGAATCATATTTCAGCCTTTTCACAACTACAAATCAAGTGAAATTTTGAAAAATTATCGTTACATCTCGAGCAGACATTATTAGAATACACATAAAATTTATTAATAATCAGTATAACATCTTTGTTCAGTCTAAGTTGAATAAAGAATTTTTTAATGTTAAATGGTATATTTGTCAATATATAGTTATTAATGTAAGGATATTCCAATATCATGCTGTATCAATCCGGCGCATATTTAAACGGTCGTATGGAAAACATAAAACTATTAAACACTTTAGACAATTGACTTACCCAATTTCTATTCGGCCCATTTAACAATGATTTATGATATAATTGTCACAGTAGAAAGGACGAAAGCCGCCCACTGTCCATCAACATCATAAGGAATTTAATACATCTTTTTATAAACATTACACTTAGTCTATATCTACTTAGCTCCAACCTAAGTGCACTACCAGGCACATTAACTCCAATGAAAATATTTTACGTATAAATCTATTCTGAATTACTTCCAGTTTCTGATGTTTAGAGAGAAACCAGATTGGAGATGTGTAACTCACTGTGTTTACTATAATAGAGTTGAACAGCTTGAAATGAACTTGAATATTTTTTAGTTTAATCATTGAAAACAATTTCACTGTATTGTTAATTAGCTTGTTTGCTTTAACCATGGACATACTAACCTGTTTATCAAAGGAAAAAATAGGAGTTAAAATAACCCCCAAAAACTTAATTTCATTCATCATCTTTAGCTCTTCCCCATTAACATAAAAAGATATTCTTCCTGGGAAGTCTAGCCCCATTTCTAAAAGTCATTATAAACGATTTATTAGGGCTAATTTTTAATTTTAACTTCGTAAAATATGTCATTAGTGTCTGAATTTTTCTACGTAATGCAGCTGCAGTAGGAGCAATTATCACAATATCGTCAGCATAAGAGATTGAATGTACAATATAATCATCAACTATAAACCCATCATCGTCTCTATCAAAACAATTGAAACACCCGCAATGAAATTCATCTGAAATTTATATTTTCATTATAGATAATGTAAACTAATGAAATTCGCCAGAAATTTTTCTTTATCTTTATAGAAATAAATCTGAAATTTATTTTTATATTTAGAAAACACTAGTAAGAAGTTGAAATTTATCTAAAAGGTTTTCCTTTTATTTAGAAATTATCAATTAGTAAAACTTACCTGAGATCTTTCTTTATCTTTCAAAAATATCAACAAAATTCGTAAAATTTATTTTAATTTTTTATTTTAGAAAATATTAAATAATAAAATACAAGGAGTGAATCTGAAAATATTTATCTTTAGACAATAGCAACTAGTGAAATATTTTTTTTTTTTTTTTTTTTTTTTTTTTTTTTTTTTTTTAGAAAACTTCAAGTAGTAAAATATATCAACAATTTAAAAAAAATATTTTTGCTACATATATTTTTTTTCATTTTATTGCAATTTGTTACATATTATTCACACGAAAATCAACTGAGAATAATTTCATGGTCTCCTGTAAGAAGATAATTTTTCATGCTGTTTACTGCTATTGGAGTTGTACATCTTCTATCATCATGGGTGGTTGCTTCTTATGATTAATGGGATAATATCCACTATTTGACAGTAAAGAAGGAAGGATTCTTATCTTAGTTGCTCTTGTTCTTCTTCTTTTTCCGGTTATACATGTAAATCACATAATTAAAATCCCGTACAAGTGTAGTATAATATCTCTTAATATTGCCTTATTAATGCGTTCGAGAATTTATTTTTATGTAATATTATTAATGTATAAACGTAAATTAAATACGTTTAATTTGAAGTTTTTAATTTGAAGTTATGATCTTAAATTTCTAATTAAAGCTTTAAATGATTAATTTTATATTATGGATTTCTATCATTTTTATCAAATTCTTTAATTATATTGAATATAAATTTTAAATTTAATTAATGTAATGGATATTTTGGGGTTAATCATGTTTAAACGCTTAAAAATATCATTAAAATAGAACTAACAACGATTTCATCTCTATTAAAATACACATTTTTAATGCGATTTTTCTCGGATAAAATTAAAGATAATAATAATAATTTAATGAATATTTGATAATATTCTATATTTAATTACTTATAAATAAATATTTTAACGATTTGATATAAAAAATTATAGCTTGAAAGGTCAGTAAAAATGCGAAGAGTAGCATGGAAAATGCCAAAAATAACAGAATTTTCAACATTTTTAGCCTTCCAGAGATTCTAAATACATATTTATATATTATTTACATTCTTTACCATACTAATAATCTTTAATTTGTTTAAAATTAATGTATTTTTATGAGTTAA
Source organism: Centruroides vittatus (assembly GCF_030686945.1). Taxonomy (NCBI): domain Eukaryota; kingdom Metazoa; phylum Arthropoda; class Arachnida; order Scorpiones; family Buthidae; genus Centruroides; species Centruroides vittatus. Next base: position 3,139,417 of record NW_027122474.1, on the reverse strand, counting down.
GTGTTGTAGGCTATCATATAATGATCAAACGTCTTAGCAGCAAATCTCCAGCTTAATAAAATACATGAAAATTGTATATTTGGAAATAAAATACCTACTTATAAGTCATTAAGTTAGTTAAGAAGTATTTATAGCGTAACATCAATGTAATTTTACTATATTACCGTTAAGTTACACGTAATTTATGAAAAATATACACTATCCACAATTTAATTTTGCAATTTACAAATTTCTCCCTTAATATCTATAAAACTGTACAAATTATCAAATAAATTTTTAATTTTTGTAAAAATGATATCTTTAAATATTAAATTTTAAAATCTAAATTATAATAATTTAAAACGTGGAATATTTACGGGTTTAATTATATATATTTTAAGTATCTTTTATATATCTTTTTATGAAAATTTTTATCCCTATCTCTAGTGGATAAGTTTAATTTTTTTTTTGTAGTTTTATGTAATAAAAATTAATAATATTAGACATTTTTATTAAATTATTAATTGTTTTTCTTTATTTTTTAATGAAATTTTTACTTAAATTATCAATTAAAGCTAACTAAATGAATAACAATGAGTAAGGGTGTATCAATTGATAAAATGAACAATGGAGTGTAAACATAGATAATGTTAACAATTTTTGAATTTTAAATAATTGTTTTAAAGTATTTTATTTTTAAAAATTGTAGATAAAACTTTCCATTTTTGTTTGAAACTTGAGCAAAAAAATATATTTTTTTTCTATAATTTTTTTTCGTAAATTACTGTATTGAATATTTAATTAAGTTAGAAAATTGATAAAAAGTTACTTGTTAATTAAATATTTACGCACATTATAAAATAGTTTTAAAACTTAAATTTAAAATAATTTTAAATTAATTATTTCATAAAAAAATATATAAATTAAAGTGTATTTTGAACGGTTTTTATGCGGATAGATCTCTATACGAGTTTGCTTTAATTTTTTAATATGTATACAACAACAATTATGACTTAAATTAAAGTATTTAAACTTTATTTTTAAACAACTAAGCTGTTTTTTTAAGTTTTATGTACTTATTTTAGTGAAAGATTAAGCTCAGATTGTAAAATTAGATATAAAATATAACTCTACATAATCTAACACGGAGAGAGACGGATTTTTCTATAATATTATCTATTTTTAGTTGATTAATCATTAATTATTTTCAAAATATTTTACTCAATAAGTTTTTTTAAATTAAATTTTTGATATAAATTAAAATTTTCCTGTCAAAGAAGGTATCAGGACAAAAATATGTCTTTATTTTTCATACGAAATTCAACGTTTTCTATGATTTGAATTACGACTTAATGGCGATGAAGATAAACAATGTGAAAAAGAGAAATTTTTATTTTGATAAATGTGTATATTTTTTTAAAGAATTTCTCTAAAATTATATAAATTTATATATAAAATCTAATAATCTGATATTGTAATTTATGAAAGGAAAAAATGTTAGTAACTGTCCCTCATCCAATATGTTCTATCATTTTGTCACCATATTAAAATAAAAATAAAGAAAAATTACTATGAAAACTTTATCGATTTAAATTTGTACGTTAATAAAAAAAAATATTTTTTTTAAATAATAAATTTTACTTAAAAATACTTTTAAACTCTTCTACATGCCCTATAAGCGAGTATATAAAAACTATCGAATTTAAATAATATAAATTATATATAATAATCATTTTTTTAACATTTAAACTGAATTTTTACCTATAAAAATCAGTATAAAAGAGATTTTATACAGATGAAATAGCTGTTTCGTATGAAAAATATCGTTAAAGGTGCATAATGCCAGGTCTCTATGTAATTGGTATTCATAAGAAGTGACACCTTCCTTTGTATCAAATACAGGGATAGAGTCGGGTGTAGAATTTTTAGATATGTATAAAAAAAGGAAGTCGAAGGTCCAACAACGAATTCGTAAAATTTTGTCGTAAAGATAAACGTTCCTGCCTTTAAAACTTTTTATAGTCCGGGCAAGGATTTAGTACATTCTACAATACCAAGGTTTTCGTCTTTATCTGGCTGTTAGTCTACGACATTTCTTAGTATTTTCTTTCTCTTTCTATTCTATAGACTGTTGTCCTGTACAGAACTTTACACAACGTTAGAAACCTTTATTTTATGCACGAAGAAAATAGACTAGAACGAGGTGATTCTGTTCGAGACATTACGCACCCGTCTTTTGGATACTAGATGCAAAGAATACTAAACTACACTCTTAAAGATCTATGCTACTGATAAATACTGAAAACTTTAACTTTATCTACAATTCTAAACTTCAATTACAATATTTTCTCTTGTTTTAATTCATTAGAATTAGATTATTTAAATTCGTTTAACACTCTTTTATTTTACTACAGGTTTTTCTCCCATTTTTATTTTTATATGTGAATTCTTCAATTGATCGTCGGTTATTTAATTCAGAATGTAATTTATTTTAGTTTTGATCATATTTAAGGATTTAAGAATAATTTTCTGTAGAAAATAACATCCATATCTTCATCAATTACACGCTATTCTATCATACAATCGATAAGAAGTGGCAGAAAATGGTGAATAAAATCATTCCATGAAGTGTGACTTATTTATTCCGTTGTCATTATACCCAACACCAAATTTGAGTGCAACGAACTGACTAATGAGCTGCAGTAGAAGGTAATGTATAAAAAAATTATACAGTAAGAAGAAGAAAGAGAAAAATCGAATCTCAAATCAGAGATTATGATAAATTCATCATATGATAACAGATAAAATATCATTTTGACTCATAAAAACGGAAGTTTTTTCGCTTTAACTACATAAAAATGATTTAAAAATAATAATGTTTAAATAATATATTTGATTATTTATATAAAATTCTATTATTTAAACATTCCTCTTGAGCATCTTTTTTCTTCCTCCGTCTTGTAAGGAGGAGAGGTTGAGTGAAGAAAAATGACTCCAATAAATAGTGTAGTTTAAATTCGAAAGCATTCAGTTTGCGTGATATTAATTCAGAATTAAACATTTCTTGATGAGATGAATGTGTAATTTAATGAGTATGCCGCAACGGAATACACACATTTAATTTTCATTCTGCAGAAAGTGTTTACTGTAAATGAAAATTTTGAAGGCAAATGAGAAGGTTCTCGCATTTTGAAAAATCGTACATTGACTTTCAAACAGATTTTTATTTTGTAAAGGAAGATTTTTAGACTTTCTGAAGAATACAACATTCTTATTCACGCCTTCTGTTGTCTTCCCATTCCACTAGCAGACACATTAGCGTGTGACAGAAGGTTCGCTGAGAATCATTGATTTCCGTCAGTCAATGCTCCACTTCAGAATTCCTCGAACAAGAAAAACTTGCCGGCCTGTAAATCTCTACAGCCATTATCATACATCTTACGTGGAAAAGGGATATTCTTTGTCTCATCTGCCACAATTTCGATCGAAGAAGCTCACACTATACTAGCATACACACACTTACACGCTCTAAGCCAGTGAAAACTGCAGTCTGTATTTCACATTCTAGAAGTATATTGGTAAATCCGGGTCATGGAGTTGTTTGTTGACATATCTTCTTCAAGCTTAATCCTCCAACGCCAAGTAGAAAATAATCAAAAGTTATAACTTCAAGTTGGATAAAGAGAAATAACTGTTCAATTCTGACAAAGAATGATGTTGTTCTATCGTGGATTCCAATTCTCTCGGTTAAATTTAATGGCATTCTTCCTCTGTGATGATATTCTTTGTGACAGGATCAAATTCTTTCTTTAAATTGCGCCTTTGGGTATGATAAAAATGAAACTTTTCGTATATATATATATGAATGTTGTAGAGGTAAGCGAGTCGTCCAGATTTTTAGAAAAATATCCGTTCTCTTGTTATATTTGACAAGTATTAATTTTATGGTGGCTTTTTTCTATAAAAAGTAATAAATTTTAACATTTTAAAAAAATCTTCAGTTTATCTCCAAATCATCAAATTATATGTTTGCTTCGAACTAATATTCTTTTTTTATTCATAATTTTACGCTTAAAATCTTAAAAATAACGTTATTTCTCTTAAATAAAGCCATTTAATCGAGGTAAGAATCACTAAATTTATGATTAAAATACAGAAAATTAGCATTAAATCTTTGTATTAATATTATATATATCGGTTGTTTACACGTAAGATTTACGTGTGTTATCTTAATAATTAAATAAAAATTTAAAGCTCTAATTATGCAAATTTATTTTTAACTATCTCCAAGGAACTATTGAATTATCTTAAACACCAAACGAGTTGTATAACTACACTAAAACTGTATTTTGTATCTTATATTTTGTATTTTTTTTTTCTCTTTCAAACATCACTATCATATAAAACAGAAAATTCTATCTTTTGTCAAAAAGTCTCTGGACAGATCATATATTTTATTTTCCGTAGCAACCTAGTGTCAAATTCTCCGCCACAAACAGGAAAGTATATTTAAACACCTTTATCTCGTATTGTTCGTCGAAGCCAAGATACGGCCATGATGGATCTCTCTCCTGTCTTCAATTTATCCTCCTCAGCGGATAGTTCTATTGATCTTCCTTCCCTATCAATCAACATCGTCCTCGTCTTTCTTTCTTGTCATTACTAGCTATCGGTATATACGAGAAAGTTTTATTATAGCGAACGTCAGGTTTGTAGCCCCTTACCTCAGTAACGTTGTGTATGTTCAGACACGTCAAATGACACTTAAGTATTGATCTTTAACAATGAAATTCCATGTCAGAGATCACTCTTTGATTGCTTTTCAAGAAGTGATGTCAAGATTTTAACTTTTTACAAAGAGAAAAGCAAGTTCCGAACCAACCCCTTCCAACTAAAACAATTTCTTTTGCTTTCCCCCACCGTTTATACACATTTTACTAATAATAAATGTTTAAAATGTGTATTATATTATATTTAAAAAAACTTTTAATGTAATCATCATTTTCTCTATAATTAAGAAAAATGTCAAAAGAAATGTAGGAAAAATTAATATTTTAACCACGTTTATGTTCTGAATCCCCACTAACGCGGTTATTTGCAAATGTTAATTATAAAATTACCTTTTCATCGCAATATTCCTAACTGAAGGCTACATTAATGATTTTTATTCATTTGAATAATGAATGTTTAATCGATATCAAGATAATTAAAATATAATTTGTTGTCAAATTTTGCTCAAATTGATAAATACTCATTGATAATGTAAGCATGATAGTTCTAAATTATTTTTGATCAAATTAAAAATACTTTAATGATATTTTTATTTAATTAAATTAATAAAATATTCCAGGATTCCAACTGATTTACGTATACAAACTTTCAAAAATTTATATTTTAAGAATCATGAATACGATTTTTATAATATATTTTTTAAAATATTTTTAAAGCTGGCAAACATCTTATTTTTTACAATTATTTGTTTTTCTACAAATATCTTTAATAAGGATCGAGAAGATGCAGACGTTATCTATCCTTTATCATCCTCAGCATCCTTAAGCATGATGACGAAAAGTCGATTCTAGAATGGTACTATAAATTTGCGAACGTAAATGCGATCAAATTTACAATCAGAAACTGTAAACATTAAAAGAATTGTAAATGGAAATACAATAAGAAGCTCACAAACTTTTAACTGAACTATGCTCTGATCTGCACAACTGTAGAAGCGAGATGTCGAAATGTCACTCAATTATCAACGCTAATGGCGGACATTTTAAACATTCCCATTTATGTTTAGTTTATTGTAAAAAATGATACGTTTCTGATCTTTAAAATAAAGAAAATTTTATAAAAATTGAGCTTATGGTTCATAAAATATAAATTTTTTAAGTGTATATACCATAATTTTGAAACAGGCTGTAATATTTAGAATGATATCAGTAATAAATAAAAACATCTTTATCAGTTTGATAACAAATAATTTATAAAGAGAAATTATTCTTTCACATAAAAGTTTGTTTGTTTTGATAATAAAATAAGCATATTTTGTATTATTAATATTTAATTTTGTTAGATGATATCTCTTTTATATTTAATGTCTTTCGAGTATTCTTAGAATAATTTATATTTACTAATGCGATTCAATAATTGATATCATCATCATATCCTAACTTTTAAAATAGAAAATTCTGTTATGTATGTTGCATTTTTTTAAAGTTACTTTTTCTCTTTCTTTTTCCTCCAGAAAAATAGAAAAAAAATTTTCTTTGTTATTTTTTTCCTCTTTTTTTGATCTTGAGTTTCATCAAGAGACATTGTCTATAATAGAAATAATCGAAGATTTCTCTCATTTTTTTCAATATTTGATATCTTGTTTCTTGAAAAGATGAGGAAGAAAAAGGAGAAATTTTAAACTAAGAAAATGATTTTTGTATTTTTTTAAAAAAAATTGTATATTTATAATAAGAGCAAGTCACGTAAATTCTGAACTTATATTCTTCCAATTTATAGTTTATTTTTTTCTTTTTTTAGATACCTCAATTTTAGAAAATAAATCAGAAATTATTTTTCTTAATTTATATAATTTTCTGTGTGTTTTTTCGAAATGATAAGAAACAAGAATTTTCTTTTATTAGTCATTATTTCTTAATTTTGTTTTTATAAATTATAATTATTAAAGATAAACAACACACTAAGTACGTTAAGCACAAAGGAATTAATGGAGAAAAATCTTCTTTTCCAGATAAGAACATCATTATTTTGTGACTTTTTTTTTAATTAAACAGACAAAATTTCAAAGAATGTCATAATAAAATACAAGAATTTCGTATATTTTAACACTGTTTATCAATCTTGCAACATTTGTTTGTGAGATTTTCTACATTTTAAATCATTAATCAAAAATGTATTCATAATACATTGAATTAAATTAACATAATTAAATTTCAAATTAATTTAAATTGATATAAATTATTAAGATGATAATTTATTAAATCAAAACTTAATTAACTTTAACGAATGTCATGAAATGTTTAAATAATACATCTTCCATAGTTTATATGCAATGATAATATGTTAATTTCCTTCTTAAATGAAAGAAAATATTGACAGAGAGCATGCAGAATGATAATAATGGTTCTAAACTTTCGTCAAGTTGTTATGTAGGTGAAATAGTTTTGGTTTTTAATGTTTAGAAGTGAGGCGAGAAAGAAGCAGAATCTAGTCAGATATTGATGATGGATGTTTCTGAAGTAATCCAATAACTTCAATGCACGATAAATCACATTTGCAAACGTATAACCGTCATGTTCATCCGGTCAGGTTGAGAGGAGCTTTTATATAACCCCTGGAAAAGTGTCGATTCTTTTCAAGGTTTAATCCGTCCACAACGGAAATTTTATATCGGATGTCTATGCATTCTGCTAGCTAGAGATAGCAGAGACCTTTAAAGAGAAGGCACCAGCTTCTCTTACAGGATATCTATAGAGCTTAGGCGTAGTTATTTCGCTTCTATATTCAACATTTCATCGATTGAATTAATGGTCAATGTTTATGAATTTGTTATGAATAAAAATTCTTCTAGCTTACCTAGCAATGCATGTGCTTCGTACAGATTTCTACTTATATACCTAAATCTTTGCTAATTCTATCTGAACGCCTTTAAAATATAAGTTATATTCTTTGCATTTCTTATCATTTATTTGAAATTTAAACGAATTTAATAAGTTTGCAATGAGTATTTTTATTTATGCAATACGCGGCAAAATGAAGGTATGTATTAATTTAGTGTCAATTTATGGAGAATTTTTAAGCAATTTAAAATTTTATTTTATGTATTAATTAAGTTATGTTCTCTTGAGCTTTTCGTTAAAAAATCTGTAGTATCGACTTTAGAATATTTTGATAAATAACTACTTTTTTGGTAATCGAATCATCAGTTTTTGGTGTAATCATTAATCAACGATAAGAAATCTGTTGCAGCTGGTAGAATATTTCATGCTACTAATTTTTTTTTAATTTTTTTTCCTAAATATGCTTAATTTATAAGAAGAAAAAATGTTATATTTAATGTTTACTAAAAATTGCTTCTCAGAAAATGACGGAAACAGGCCCCTGAGATGCATCTTACCTAAGATGCTACACAAGACTAGTAGCTATTTTTCTTATAAAATAAATAAAAATTTTAATAATAATTAAAAAAAAATAGTTAAAGAGAAAATAAATATAATTAATATTTTATAGAGGTATTTAATTGCTGTTAAAAATTAAGAATTCCACTTTTATTAGAATTAAAATTTGAATTTCTTTTTATATAAAACTTTAAAATTAAGAAAAATTATCAATTATTTAGGATTTTATTAGGAGTTTTTTTTATGTTTTTCTTCCAGAAAACTCTCTTAAATTATTAAATATTCTTACTTAAAAATAATATATTTTTAATGCAAAAATAAAGTTTATTAATAGGATAAATGAAATAAAGTTTAACTTATGTTAAATTAATATAGATTTTTTTAAAGTAAATTTAATTATTAATCATCTTTTGAACTCTTAAAACAATTTTTTTATCATTGAGATTAAGCATAAAAAACGATAAATCATCAAAATATTCCACTCTTTTTTTTTGATAAAATAACCTCTCGATAAAGTGTCGATTCTTTTGAAAGATGGTTTTCTTTGATGATAAATTTAATTTATTAAACTTATCTCATTAAAAAAAATCTTTTTAAACTTTGGATCAATTAAGGAAGATAGTTTCATAATCAATTTATGGAAAATAAATTTCTGGTATCATATACAAATTTTCAACATAGATAATTCTCGTTCGAAATTAAACTGCTTCGATTATTGAATTAATTTTTTTAAACATAATTTACTATACTTAAATTTATTATAGACATAAATCCAATCGCGAATTAACTAATTTTTTTTATTACAAATTTTAAGCTAAATTAAGTTATAAATTAAATATAATAATTAAATTTACAAGTCGACTTTAGTTACGTTATTAGAGCTTTAAAGTTTGAAGCTGTTAGTTATATTATATTAAAATGTTTTAATTTTTTTCATTTCTCTCTATACGTTGTAGAACCTTCTAAATCCATTCATAACTTAGATGAATAATTTAAAGAAAATGTAAGTATTATCGAAATCTTCTTTAACTCGAATAACTTTAATTCTGAATGGATATTAATCGTGTAAGAATCGAGATAAAGTAGATTTCGTAAAAATAAGAAGAGATAAACATAGGTTATATCTACAATTTCTGGAGAAAATAAAAGTTGCAAAAATTGTTTAAACTAGAGAAAAAGTTGGATTTCTAATAAAGATTCTAGCTTGATATAGAATTATACATGTTTGTACTTAGCTACGAGTTATACTTTTGTTGACAATGCAAGATTAGAGATGAGAGAACAGTAAAATTCGTCATCTTGCGTAATGTTAGTTTGATATGAAACTTCAGGAGAAGCACTACGTGACGTTAACAACTCTTGTCATTATGATTACTACAAATAACATTTTGAAGATCCTTCCATGTTGTTTGTTTTCTCTTTTATACATAAATAAAACACTCTTATTTTTATATACGAACAAGAAATACGTGAGGTTTGTAAATTCGATTAAATTTTATGCCGGAAATTATTAATATTTTTACGGTTTTCGTTGATTTTATTACTTTATTAAAGTGCTTTTTATAATTTTATTTAGTTTACAAGCTTAAAATCTGTATATTTTGCAGTAATTACTGTACATTGTATATATATACTATACAATAAATACAGTAATTATTACATTAAAAAATGAGAATAAATAAATAGAAATTGGATTTACACACTTTAATTTATTTGTTTTAATTGTATGATGTAGTAAAATACCGTATAATAACTAACTGTATAGAATTTAATTCATTTAAACTGTATTCATGAGATGTTTTTATATTATTATTCTGAACTTAAAAAATAATATAAAAATATATAAAAATCGAAAAAGTCTATTTAATTTATGCAAAAATTAAATAAAAAATTCAATTAATTTATCATATTTTAAATAATTTTAAATTATAGTTACATTACAATATTTATAAATTTATTTATTTATGCGACAAATATTTAAATAAATTAGAAATTCCAATTAAAAAATACATAAAAATCTTACAAAATATTATACAAAAGCTTTACAAAAATTAAAATGTAAAGCAGGAAATTAAGGAAGAAAAAGAAAAAAATAAAGTAAAATAAATTCCCGTGAAAGAGGAATTAATGATAAATATGAACTTTAAATTGATATTTATACTTATAATCATTTATTTAACATTATCTCTTCAGAATATCTTAAGATACATACCAAAGAGATAACGCAATTCATTAATATTGTAGACCTGTTAAAATTCAGCATCTTATGTCATTTACATAGCATAGAAAACTCATTTAAAACGTGTAAATCGTCTTATTGTATACTTTAAATGTCTTCTCATCAAATATCTGTGTGGACAACAGCGTAATCAATGCTAATGCCACATTCATTCCCATTCTATCCTATCACGTTCGACCTGTTTAACCAAGAATATTGGGCAGGTCGCCAGAGTGTGATGATCATACTAATGAAGAAACATTTTTACCAAAAGCAGAACTTTAACCTCCCCCTTAAAGAAAACTTCGTTGCAAGACATCCAAGAAAATCTCTAACGTCAGAAAGAAGAGTGCAGCATCTCATTCGATTGATTTATGTTTTCTGTTTAAACTCTGACCCCTTTAGAACTTCTAGCTTGTTTAAGAATATCGATGATTGTATCATGGGCTTTGAAAATAACCGAAAAATAAAAGAAATAATGGCTTAAAATAGCAATTTGTTGATGTAAGTAATCACTCTCTTAAGACTTACTTACGACCTAAGGGAACTGAGTCATCAACCGATGGGAAAGTGTGGATACTGTTCTCTGATAGTTTTGATGACCATTGAGAATATCTATAGAAAATCGTTCTCCAATGATACTGATACCAAATGTAGTTTGGAGATAAAGTAACCATTGGTATTCAGCTCTTCTAATTGAATTTAACTCCTATTGTGTAGTTCGATTGTAAAGAAAGTGATTCCTTCATTTACATCATTAATTAAATTGCTGTTGTTAAATACACTTGTAAAAATCAATAAATAGGTTAAGAAATTTCCATACTTTTTTAAACTTTAACATACTTTTTTCCTTCCTTTCCCTGATTTACAAATGAGTTTTTTCCCCTTCTTTCTCTTACATCTCTTAGGAACTATGTACATTCGTGATCTGATACTTTGTTCTCGTCTTTTCTAGAACAATTCATCTTACAGACATTAAAACAATAAATTTTATAGTTATATTTCATATTCATGAAGTGTGAGAATGACATTTATCGATGATAAATCAAAAAATTTCGCGAAATATGATACTTATGTAATGATAAAGGTGTTTAAACAATTCACGCTACTTAAATCACATTCTTCAATAATATATATAAATATATATATATATATATAAGTCTATAAAAGTTAATATTTAACATGAAGTAGCAAATTATAGTTTAAAAAATTTAGTAAAAGAAATCGTATGAATTTATAAAATTATTTTAGAAATAAATTTATGATCACAAGGGAAAAAATACTTCAAAAAAACTAAATTTTCAGCTTAAAATATCTAAAAAAATGAATTTATAAGTAAACAAAATTTACTAAACTAGAATTCTAATTTAAGAAAAACCATTAAAATAAATTTATATCTAAACAGAAAGCTATTAAATTGAACGTATAATTGAAGAGAAAAAGCAGTAAATTTTATTTATAACTAAGGAAAATTATTGTTTTTTTTCCTTTTAAGATATTTTTTCAAATATTTTAAAAAATTATAAGGATATAACTAACTACACAACGTATATCTTGTATATATATAAACATGATAAAAAATAAAAATATTCTTAAAAATTTAATTAGGCAAAAAGAAAATCTTTTCATTAAGGAAAAAAGAATTAAATTAATAAGACTTAAATATATAAAAACTAAAAACTGCATTGTAATTGTTAATTGAAGAAGAATCATTAAACATCAAAGAAAACTAAAATTAAAAGAAAAAAAATTAAAAAAACTAAACTATTAATTGAACAAAAAAAAATTAATTTTAAATTTAATTTACAATTAAAGAAAAACTTAAAATCACTTAAGCTGAAAGTTAACTTTATAATATTTTAAAGATAAAAGTTAAAAAATGGTAAAGTGATAAAAATTTTTAAATTTAATTTATCACGTTTCAAGATTTTACCTTACTGTACGAGATCTTTATAATAAAATATTTAAGCTTTATTATTTAATAAAAATAAAAGGTTTTACTTAAAAATGTTCATAAATCATATTAAATTTATCATTTCATTGACAAAATTTTATCGTATAAGAAGTTAATTAAAATTTAAAAATAAAAGATTTCACTATAAAAATAGAAAAAAAAATTATATCATAAATTAATTAATTTAAAAAGTCATAAATTTAATTTAATTTATGACTTTAATGATATTTTTACATCATAAAAACTTTAAAGACATTCATTTTTAAACTATATTTTCCAAATATATATATATTAAAAACTCGTAAATTAATTTACTTAAATTTATTTTGTTTATGACTTTTTATCTCTTCCTTAACAGATTTTTACTATATAAGAATTTAATAAAATAAATAAATAAATAAAATATAAATTTATATGAAAATAAAATATAATAAAGAGAATTTTAATTATTTAATTTCTTTTTTATTTGTCAGTGAATTTAAATTAAATATTTGATAACATCTTAACAACTTATTAATTCAGCAAAGGTTTAAGTTATATAGAATATTGTCACATTGATTATATCCGATTGATGTCATTAGTTACAACGATATTTGCCTAGAGCTTAACATTTCAGGAAATGTAGCTTTGACATTCTGACGTATATATATATAAAGTTTTCGAGTATCAATGCTCCAAGCGATATTTTCTCTTTAAAACAGTTTGAATTTGTTAACACTGTAAGGAAGTCGATAGAAATCTTAAATTAACGAAATTCAAGCTTGTTTAAGAGTTAGTGAAAGATGTTCGTGTATTAGTAAAATTAGTTCATTATGTAGTTTCAGAACTATAGTAGCCATTACTTACGAAAGTTAATGATTTCTATAAAGTAGGGTTGTTAAATAAAATGAGAGAACATCAGACTTTGTTCTTCTTCTTCTTATTCGTATTCTTCTTCTACTTTCTAAATAAACTTGAGCATTTTTCAGTAATTACATTAAATTTTCTTTTCCTCTAATTAGATTTTTAAAATTGAATGCTTTAGATTTGATGTTAAAGTAAAGAAAATTTTCTGTTTTCGAATTTATCTCCTTTTTGGAATTAAATAGATGTTAAGTTATTATCGTAATTAAAGAATTTATAGCATAGAATTAAAAGTGTTATTTTTGTATTTTTATTATTTTTTTTTTCATTCACTCTGTAACTTTCATCAAAAATCATATGAAAAATTAAAGAAAAAAAAATTGCTATTTTTCCAATTAAAAATCTCATTAGTTTTTTTTTATTTTTAAATTTTTTTTTTACTATTTACGTACGATAAATTTAAGATAATTTGTAACTTAAGGTGAACTTTTAATCGGTAATTTCTGAATATAAACGTATTTTGAAACTCTTAACAATTATTTATCTTTAGAATTAACATCCATTAGTGTCGGGATTAGCATATATATCTTACATGAATGTCAAATTTGTTCTCATCTTTATTTTAAATACAAGTTATAAACCATATTAATAATAATAATAATAATAATACAAGGTAACAGCTGATGTGATGGAAAAAAATAATAATATGATAAGATGATGCCAGTATAATGTTTAACACATTTAATTCTTTTATTTTATCTGGATTAAGCTAATTAAAATTGTGTCACAAATGAAGAAAAAAAGTCATTTTTTAAATTTCTGAATTAAAAAAACGCAATACGTATGTATTTTATGTATGCGCTTGTAAATCACTTACGTAAAATGTGTTCTAGAAAAAGCACTATTGTTCACTTTTTTCTTTTCAGATACGTGATCTATTGTCACGTCGTTTTTGAATAGGACACAATTTTTTCTTTGATAAAAAAATGTATATATATATATATATATATATATATTCCACTAAATTTCTCTGCTGTGTAATTTATTATCCTATTTCAATTCTGTTATTATTATTTACTTGAATATAGAAGATAACTGTCAGAAAAAATTTATATATAACGTGAAGATACAAAGAAAATCAATTAATTAAAATGAGTTATGATAATGATGTATTAGCTACATGCATAGATTTTAAAATACGTTTATATGCAAAACGCATATTATTATTATTTAAAATTTACATAGAAGAGTGTACATTTATTATAGTTAAATTATTAAATTATTTTGTTTATAGTTTCTTATAACAATATTTAAAATAATACGGATTTTAATGTTTATTATGTGTTGCTGATTGCTAGCACCTTGTGAATAATTCATTCAAATTTAAATTTAACGGTTTTGATAAGTTTAAAATTAACAATAAAATGGCTATGAAGCGAAATAAAATCGAGGAAATTAATTTGAAATAATTTTTACAATATTTTTAGTCAAGTAAATAGGAAAACTCTACGAACCTTCATTCATTTAAGAATTTAATCAATCTAATTGGTTAATAAGACATCAATCTCATATAAACCACGCCTCCAAACGATGTACTTAATAAAAAAAAATCGATATCTTAAATTTTTATTTAACATTTAATTCTTTGTAATTTATTTTATTCAAATTCTAACGGCAGAAAATATGAATTAAATTAACTATAATATAGTGAAGAAGCGAAATAAAATCGAGAAAATAAAATTTGAAATAATTTTTTGAATATTTTTGATTAAACTAATAGGAAAATCATATGAGCCTTTATACATTTAACTGTTCAATCAGATGCTCTATTAGCCAATTAAATTATCTCTTATAAACCACGCCTGCTAAATACTCTAACAATAAAAAAAATTCGATTTTTTGAATTGTTTAAAAATATTTAATTCATAAATTATTTGTAATTTCTTTAATTCTTTAATTCTAAAAAAATATATGAAAATCGAGATTTTTTCCCCTTATATTTATTGCATTTTAACTGTCTGCTTTGTATTAAAAAATTAAAAAATAAAAGCAAAGAAAACATATTAAAAATTTACTTTCTACTTAGATATTTCTACTTTAAGATTATGATTTATCACTATACATAAAAAAACAATCACATCTTCACTTCAATATCCGTTCAGGTATCAATCTAAAATAAAAAAAAAGTAATAAAAAAATCAAAAATCGCTGTATAGCTTTTGAAAATCTCAAATGATTTGGATGCCCTACATTTTGTATTCAATATTAAAGTATTCAAAAAATATAGCAATAAATCTCTTAAAGTATTAAATAAAAATAGCAAGTTCTATATATATATACAGTAATATGTATATGAATTCTCTAAAGAATACCTTATCCAGTTTAAAATATTTGTGTTATCCACTAATTGGTTTAGTTTCGACAAAGATAAATTCACTACACAGCTAAAAAGAAACCGTGTACCTTTACTTCTTAAATAAATAATGATAAAAATTATATATGTAATAAATAAATAAATAAATAATATATAATATAATATATATATATATATATTTTATTAAACATATTTAAAACTAAATTTGTGTGTATTTATATTTGTGTGTTGCACGTGCATCACACAAGAAACAGAAGCAAACAGACAAGTGTATGCTTAGTTGTGTGTAATTTTGTTAGTGTTTATATATATTTTTTCCCCTTATAAACACAGAAAAATAATACACACAAATAGAAGTTTACAGACAAGTGTATTCTTACCTGTGTATGATTTTGCTTGTGTATGTTCGTTTTTATTCTATAAACACAAGAAAAATAAGACGAAAACAATTTTAATCAATTAAAAAATTCAATTAAAAAAATTATTTAATTAATGAACACTAGATTACTTCTAAAACCAAATTTATGTATTAATTTAAATATATACTCGTTTACTTTCTTCTTTTTCGCTTTTATTAATTAACATAAAAATGAAAAAAAATATATCGTCTATAAAATAAACTTTAACAATATTAGACATGTAAAAGTTCTATAAATTTAAATTTAATAATAATGAAGTAACAGAACTGTTTTGTTCGTAGTTCTAATTAAAATTATGTACAAAAGGAAAGAATGCTAATTAAGGTTTCCGTGTTTTTAATATAAAGACATCGAGCGTTTTCTACATGCTAAAGCGATAAGAAGCATGAAGTTTGTTAATTAAAGTGGCTGAAACAGAAACGGTGCTTGTCAGGTATTTTCCTAATTAGAGAAAAATTCTATTCTTTACCTTAGAAAATAAAAGCTTATTTTCATCTTTTCTTACACTTGTTATTTATCCATTTTCAATATTTTACAATTTATAAAGCACGATGATAAATAAATAAACAGAATAAATAAGCAGCTCGTTAGTTTCTACGTTTTATTTTAAGAGGTAAGAACTTAGTGATGCGAACTTCATTAAGTTAAAACTCCGATTTAACTTTTCTTTTGGGATCTAGAATTTAGTATAATAAATTGAAGAACACATTAAATTGAGAACGATAGCATTTAAATTCTATTTACTTTTCTTTTATTACTTTATAGTTGTACAATAAAGCAGAATAGGCTATTTATCTTTGTATAAATATATTTTACTACTGAGAGCTTTTACGTAATTTCTAATATATTAATTTTCCTAGACTTTTATCTCCTTCTTAGAATGA
The DNA here is from genome assembly GCF_030686945.1 of Centruroides vittatus. Classification (NCBI taxonomy): domain Eukaryota; kingdom Metazoa; phylum Arthropoda; class Arachnida; order Scorpiones; family Buthidae; genus Centruroides; species Centruroides vittatus. The sequence goes on along the minus strand of NW_027122474.1, from coordinate 3,122,617 downwards.
AAGATAAAAAATAAATATAAACAATTTTTCTTGATGTATTATACATTTATTTAAGTTTATTGCTAAGTTATAAAAAGGAAAATTGATATGTAACATTTTAAGTAAGATCAAAATAAAATAAATTCTTTAAATAATATCTTTTAGCTTAAGATATAAGTTAAAAATTTAAATTTTTCTTTTGATAAAATGATTGGTTAAAAAAAATTATTTTTTTTAACCAATCAGAAACGTTATTTCAAATAAAAATTAGAAATTTAATTTTAAAAAATGGTGTATTTGGTCTTAAAAAATAATATTATACAAGAAAATACGTTTTAATTTATTAAAATTATTGAAAAACGATAACTTAACCTTCGTTAAAATTCAAAATTTTTGCATTGTTAACTGACAGCCAATCAGAAGAATGGAAATTTTCTGTATATTTCGACCAATGCTTTCTGTCTAAATACTGTACTAATAATGTTAAGTGTAATATTTAATTTTTATGATGACATTTTGGGGGGCGTGTTCTTCCGTCGAGGCTGCTGGCGTTTTTTCTTGTGCTCCTGTTCGCTCATACTAAGCCTAAGAAACAAACGTTTTTGACTTTTTATTTCGTTAAAAGTTTAAATTTGTGGTTTACTAACATAAAGTACTTCAATAATAACATTATTAATAAATATGCAACGTTCTCCACCTAAGAGAGGAAGACCTCCACTAAATCGTGCCAAATCGGATACCAAGAAGAACCAACCTCATTTGTCAAACCCTAGGACGATAATGGACTTTAATTTCAATTCTGGAAAAAACCCTCATGAAGAACTTAGTGATGAAACGAATCCCAACTTAAATCCATCGCAGATAAGTGCAAACAGCATTTCAGGTGAGTCAACTAAGTCTGACCAACATTTTCCTACTAAATCTGACAACCTTCCAGACACCTCTACTTCAGAGTTATGGAATAAAATCTCGGACTTGATTAATACTGCTAATGACAAACTTTTTAGACAAATGGTTACGATAAAACAAGATCTAGAAATTATTCACGAAAACATCCGGGAAACGAGGGATCACCAGGTAAAAATGGAGGAACAAATAATTGACTTAAAACAACAAGTAGAAAAGTTACAAACTGACAAGGATTGCATTCAATTCAAATTGGACTCGTTAATTAATGAACATCGCTATAATAATATTATCATGTATAATTATCCAAATCAAAAAACCACCTCAAGAGCAGAAATACATAATTTTGTTACTTCTCTTTTAAATCTACAAAATATAGCTCAAGAGGATATACTAGAGATAGTACAACTGTCTAAAACGCCTAATATAACAATAAGAATCACTCTCAGTAATAAACAAATTAGAGATCGAATTTTTACTACTATTATACGGAAAAAACAACAAAATTTGTTAGAAGAATGGAATAATTTACAAATTTCTCCGGATTTAACTACCAATTCAAGAGCTAGACGGAAATTCTTACTACCAACTTTTTACGAACTACGTAAACAATATCCTCAGGTTAAACTGCGTAACGATATCTTAATAATCAACCACGAAAAGCTAACCTATAGTTTAACCACTGGAAAACTGGTACAAGCAGACACCTTTCTTCCTTCGTCAAGAACAGATATAACTAAATGACAAACTAACAAACATGACGATTTTCAAGTCCGTAAATCTTTTTCTAATAACCAATGCCTTATTGTTATTAATTGGAATAGTCAGGGCCTCAAATATAAAATTCCTCAACTTGATGTCTTTACTAAATATGAACCAGATATCTTGGCTATCACTGAAACCTGGATAACTTCAGAACTGGTTTACAAGTCGAATTTTTTCGAGAAATTTATAATCGAATCAGTAATGGCAAACAAACAAACTGGCCCAGGCCGTCCAAGTGGAGGCCTTTGCTTATTATTAAAAAAAGGTGTCGGTAAAATACTACAAACAAAAAAATCTAAGAATTTCATTTTGCTTCTCATCCAAATCAATAAACCTATTCTTGCAAATATCAAAAATAATCTAATAACTTTAATACTTGCTTATATTCCACCAGATGATATATCAACTTTGAATGAAATATCTAAACACATCGAGACTTGGCATTATATGACTCCTTACTCCATAATACTGGGCGACTTTAATGCAAGAATAGCCAATAGAATGGACTCCAAATATAAAGGTACTAACCCTTTAATACAAAATATTCGCTACTCGAAAGATAAATGCCTAAACAAACTGGGGCAAAAATTAATAGAAATAATAACGAATCTTAAAATGTATATAATCAACGGTCGCATTGAAACTGATACACCAGCAGAATTCACCTGTTTAACACACACAGGAAAATCAACTATTGACCTCACGATCTGTTCTGAATTATTACTAGATTGCTGCATGGACTTTAACGTTATCGACTTTGATATTTCTGATCATTTCCCCACAATGGTAAAATTTCTATTATTCTCGACAAAAAACTCTGACAAATTAACAGTCAAAAAACAACGAGCACAATATAAATCTCACAGATATTCCAAAGAAATTGAAAACCGTTTTGGCGACATCCCGATTGCAAAAGAGAACAATAGCGAAGAAATATACAGGTTAATGATTGATATAATGAATGATTATATTGTTCTAAATAATGGTAAAAGAAAATCTAATAACGGATTTGGACAAGGCTGGTTCGACTTTGACTGCTATAAAAAGAAAATGGAAAAAAAGACTAAATTAAAAATATTCAGATTAAACTCTAATGACATCAACTTCAACAACTATAAAGACGTTAAACGAACTTATAATAACTTAATTAAGACAAAAAAGAAAAATTACTTCAAGAAGCTTGAATTAAACTTAATTAAATATAATAAGGACAACAAATTATTTTGGAATACAGTAAGAAGATACCGATTCAAACCTAGCATAAGCGAAAATTCACTAATCATCGACTTCGATACTTGGAAAAACTTCTACCAACGCTTCTCAATAATTCATCTGGACTCACCAACAATATTAAATACACAGGCATACAACGAACACCTGGATGTTGACTTTTCACTTGATGATCTAAATGAAGCAATTCAAAAAATAAAAATCAATTCAACCCCAGGTCATGATAACATTCCCAATAAATTCCTAAAAATGCTACCTAATAGTTCCAGATTAAAACTACTTAATATCTTTAATATTATGTATAAAGCAACCTCCTTTCCTGACTCTTGGAACACTGTTATTCTCACTATGATATACAAAAGGGGCGACAAGTCTTCCCCTAACAACTATAGACCTATAGCACTGCTATCTACAATAAGAAAATGCTTTACTTCAATGTTAACAACCAAATTTCAACAATGGACCAAAGTCAACGACTTAGAAGCCAAATTCCAATACGCCTTCTCTAAAAATAAAGGTACTGAATCTGCTATTTTCATTCTACTAATGATAATTCAGCTTTATCTTACAAAAAAACACAGGAAAGTTTATGCTGCATTCATCGATATAAAAAAGGCCTTCGACTCAGTCTATACTCCATTACTAATAAATAACTTAAAAGCTTGTGGTGCTAGCAATAAATTTACAGCTACCATAAATAAGCTTTACTCAAATTACTCTGTTAAAATTAAACAAGGCAATACGATTTCTCCTCCATTGATTCTTTCCCGTGGAGTGCTCCAGGGTGACCCCTTGTCACCCTACCTATTCAATTTTTATTTATTGGGCATTGACCATCTTTTTAATAATTCTTCCGAAGGCATTGATATAAATAATCGAATATTTCATTATATCCTCTTCGCCGACGATCTAGTCATATTAGCCCCAAATAAAATATCACTTCAACGCAAGATTAATCAACTCAACTGTTATCTTAACTCAATCTACTTGGAAATAAACCCAACTAAAACTAATATAGTAATTTTTCGTAAGAACAATAAATTATCTAATAAAGAGACACAAATTTATCATGAAAATACTCCACTGCAAATAGTCAACGAAGTTACTTACCTAGGAGTCGTATTTAACTGGAACCTGACTTTCAAAACTCAAATTTCAAAATTAAGCATCAAAGTTAAACATGCAATTGATAATCTATTATTTCTATGTGCAACAATGAAAACATCAAATTTGAATATCCATCTCAAACTCTACAACACCATTGTAAATCCTATCATTTATTACGCAAGCCCAATATGGGGACTGGATTATCTATATAACCTTGAAACTCTACATATCTACTTCCTTCGAAAGTTATTTCATCTTGAAAACACAATACCTGGATATGCCATCCGACACGAGACTAGTCGTACTTGGGTTTTTCCCCATATATTAAAACGAATTATAAAATTTTACTACAGACTTAAATACAAAAGTGATGACAATACCGATTTTTTATATCAAGAAATGATAAAGCAGAGCAATAACGAGAAAAACAACCACCTTTGGCAGTATAAATTTCGAAGATTATTAAACTCTTTTGGTATATCAGAATTACTGTTCACCGACACGATTCAAGACTGGAAATTCGCCTATACTCTCCTACTAAATTCGGCTGTATCCCAATCAATTAATAAAGACCAGCTCTCCTTAAATCAAAGCAACTACCATCCTTGGTATATTAACATACTCAATATTCCCTCTTTTCAACCCTATATGTGGCAACCAATTGACCTAAACGTAAAACGTCTAATAATGCAGCTACGTCTCAATAAATACTCTCTTTTTGTTAATAGAACATATATAAATTTTTCGACCAATTACTGCCAATTATGCCAATCTGATGGCTTTTCTATGATCCACCTACTCCAAAACTGTAAAGCACTAACTAAATTGCGTGAACAATATGACATAATAAGAATATGCAACGTTGGATCACTTCTTGACTTTAAAATTAACCTAAACTTCATCAGCAGAAATGACGCCTATAAAATTTATAACTACTTTGCAAAAATCACTGAAAAAATTCCCGATAATAACTAATTATTTGTTGTTGTTTATTTAGGCAAATTCTTTATAACAATACAACCCAAAGGTAAAAACAGTGCCTTGTAATAAATTATGTTAATTAATAATTGTTACAAAAGTATGTTTTATGTAATTTTATCATGTAAATTAATTCTTTGTGTAATACTTGTATTTGTACCACCCCCTTAGAGGGAAATTTTCCCTTTGCAAATAAATGATGATATTTAATTTTTATTCATTCTCTTCCATTATTTGTAAACATAAATGTTTAAATACGTAACTACTGTAAAATTTATAGCAATAATTTCGAAGATTGCTAATAAGTTAAGGTATATAAAAATATAATTTATTACTAAAACAACACTAAATCATATCTTTATCCCTATAGCTTTACATTTTATTTCTCCGAAAAATTTTTAGGATGAAACTTATAAGCATATGATTTACATTCCATAGAATCCACGAGTTAGAATACGATCAGGGAGACAGAAATAGAAGGAAAATTTACTACAACTCCACTTTACAAATATACATTTTCGTCAGTAAATAGAAAAATGTTCGAGCGTACAAAATGAGGAACAATTTACAGTTAAAAATATAATAATTTCAACATAAACATAACTTTAAATCAAGTAACATTAAATCAGAATTAACGGAGTAAAATGCTATTTAAATAAATAAGAGTTTTAATTGAATAAATAAATAAATAAATAAAATAATAAAAAAAACACATTCTCTTTACTTCAATGAATTAAATGTAAGTAATTTTAATAATTTTCTGCTTAAAATCTACATTTCATTTTGGAATGGATCAAAATAGAAAATACAAGTTGAAGCATGGCCATTTGCCAAAAAAAGATAAAATAATGGAAAGTAAAATTACTAAAGTAAATTGACAAAATAGAGTTTTCGAAGCAATTCAGCAGCAACTCTCTCGAGTGTGTAGATATTATTTGTACAAAAACATTAAAAAAAAAAGAAGTTAGAAATAAAATTAATAAAAATTAATTACCTTTTAGAAATTATTACTTCATAATATATTTATATTAATTCTTAGACACGTTCTTAATTTATTTTATTTAAAAAATCTTGCCAGAAAGTTAGAATTTGCAAGAAATTTTTGTTAATAGGGATAAATGGTAATGAAAGAATATTTAGAGATTATTTTACTAAATGTTTGTTCGCATAGGGTTGATTATAGTAGATTTTCTAAAGAAACTAACTGAGGTAATGGTGAAATCAATGAAAGTAAAGTACAGAAATCTACTGAAACGCATCTGATGTTGACATCAGTTCATCAATCACCATACTAGACGAGAAATTTCGATGGAACCAAGGCTCATGCAATGCAAACAAAGTTTTGTCGAAACCTTTTTCCGGCTATTTCTTCCTCTTAACCTTTTCTCTTTAGAGAATTACCTTATTTCTAGTTTTTTAAAAAATGATCTGTTAAATACGAGCGTGCGTTACAATTTTGTTTCGTTTCAGAAAATCAATTCGGTGTTTTAAGAAATTCACCAAAAAAAAAAAGAAAGAAATCTTGAAAAAATTATAAACTACGGCATTTCTAAATCAATTTTATCAATTATTTGTCGTATTTTATGTTGAAATTACACGTAAATCGAGCGAAAAGAAGAAGAAGAGGGGAGAGAAGTGTTTGATGTAAGAAGAGTTAAAATAAATATCTTCCTGTAAAGGATATTAAAAATAAAAAAGATAATGTCTTATCAACTCTTCATTCCGATCTCTCGTGTTTATCGGAAAGTCACTAACCACTTTAGTAGAACATGAGATTCCGAATCGAAGAAAGAATGGCCCTATAGTAATTGTCGATAATTGGTGAGAGAGTACTGCTGGCTATTTATCTATAGACACGAACTTGGATGTTGTCTGCAGACGAAAGATATAAAGTTAGAAGAAAATAGGGTAATTTTCTTAAGTCTAAGAATAAGAGAGATTGAAGGGAAGGTAAAATGAACAAAGTAAAAAAATAAAAAATAAAGAAAGAGGGAGAAAAAATTTGGAAAGAGAAAGAATTCGGAGTGGATCGAAATTTCTCATTGGCTTTTCGAGCCAACAGTAAATTAGCTATTTGAAATGTTGGTACAACAGGGCGTCGCTTATCTCGGGACTTGTTTACTGTCGTTGAAGCTAAAACAAATGGATGTTGGAAACTTGTTCACACAACTTTGCCAGGGGCATGATGCACTTCTACCATTATCTCAGACATCTACCATTTGTGCTTGGAGGAAAGAGGAAAAAACGTAATTCTATTTTTTGTTTAAATGTGAGAAGATTAATTTACTTTTTTTCTTTTATAAATGAACGATTAAAAGGACATTGGAAATATTTATATAAAAATTTCTAAATTCTATAAATAATTTGACCTTTTAAACTTATGTATAAATTATATATGTGTTTATATTCCTAATACAAAGTGGCTTGAATAACAAAATATCTGTTAACATTTAACTGCTAATTATAGAAGCAATTATTAAGTTTCCAATGGAGTATTAAGTTTATACAACGTGTAGGGTGGAGTCACTTAGTAGTACAATGTACGATTCATTATAAATTCATTGGTATTTTTCATTTAGTATTTTTTTTTATTTTCTAAAATTAATCTTTGTAAGACGTAAAATTGTACAACATTCTAAAAATAATAATTATGTAATATCTAGAATGAAAATTTTATCATTTTTAAGTAAGTTATAAAGGAGATTTGGTATAAGAAAAGCAAGTTTTCATTCAAAACCACCTTTTAATAGTTACATACAAAAATAAAATATTAATTTGTCTAGATTCTTGTACCTTTTATGAATATAAAGCAAATTATTTGGGAAGAAGCAATGTCTTGAATGAAGATGCATAAAGGGATCATTCCAACTACTTTCATTTCCACTAATCTTCTATAAGACGTGTATGACTATTGCATGTCTGAGCTGCACTCGAGGTGACGTAATCTGTCATCAAGAAAGACATCTTTTGGTCATTTCTCGACCCGTGACATACTAATATTTCACATTCTTTCCTTCATATATAGAAAAGGGGATAAAGCAATAAGCTTTATCTTAATGGAAGGATCAAAAATGGAGGATTGCATTCTTCTATAACTTATAAAAGTTTTCTTGTAAATTCTTGCCATTTATATAAAATATTTTCAATATTTGTTTTTATAAATTTTCTAAAAGCTTTTGTAAATTGAAATTATCATCATATAGCAATTTTTAATGGCACATTCTAAAAATCTACTCACTTTTCCCATAACTATTAACCTACATATGCATCACTTATAGATAAGTGCAATGAAATTCTAAAGAACCCCTAGTATTGTTTTTTTTTTTAAAGAATGTAATGCTTAATTCTGATAAATTAACTTAAAATCTTTCAATATTATAGCTATAGATTGACATATATAATTGTAGATTTATCTAGAAGCTTTTCTATAAATTTGCTTCATACCCTCTGAAAAATTAAGAATAAATTAAGTATTATAGACGATTTTAACATTTAAAATTTCAGAATTTTCTACAAAGATAACTCCAATTCATAAAGAAATGAAAATAACCTATTCAAGAATCAAAGTTAGAACATAAATCACAGAGAGATGTCACATTATTTTTTTAAGAAATAAAATTGTGTAGTATTTATATTCAAGAAACTCAAGTTATATTTTTAGAGACAATTTTTCATAATATTTTTTTCCTGAGTTTTATATAAATCTCTGAATGTGTGAAATAATATAAAAAGAATTTCTGAAATTTATGCTCATTAATGTCGTAAGGAGTAGCGTGTTATTCTAAAAACTGTGTTCTTGTCACGGCAAAATACTCGAGTAACCTTCTTCCGTGACTAATTAAGTATTCAGAACATACTTTTTGAATTTATAAGAGGTCGATCTAAGACACGTTAGCAAGCGATTTTCTAAAGTTTCAAGAACTCGATATGCCACCTTAGCATATTATAAGATAATTTGCTATATAAACAATATAAATTACAATAAATTATATATAAATATATAATATTATAATTCATTAATTAAATAATTTTATGTAAGTATTAATATACCCCAAATCTCAAAAATATTGGGTTATTTTAAGGATATAAGATATAAAAGACAAAAGTTGGAGTTACAGGATATAACTTACGATTTTAAGGATTAAGATACGAGATATAAAATAAAGTTTTAAGGATATAAAATTCAAATACATAGGAATATCTTAAGGCTACAGATATAGGTTATAAAAATAGGATTTTAAGGATATAGGTACAGGATATAAAGTAGAATTTCGAGGATAAAATTATAGAATATAAAATTCAAGACTGTAGAAATATGTTAAGAGCATAGACAGAATATAAAATAGGATTTTAAGGATAAATATACAGGATAATTTCAATGATAAATGAATATATTTTATAGTATATTTATTTATTTTCTTAGAATTAAAAACAGAATAAAAGTCTAAAACATTTTATCTAAAATTTATGCATTGAAAACAACTATTTTTCTTCATTTTCTTCTAAAGAAAATGGTTATATTTATATTTTGTAAAAATATTAGAATGTACAAGTATTTAAAATATGCAAAGCCAACTAAGATCTTCTTGGCAATCGATCTCTCTACTTCTACAGTTTTTGAAGTTTTCTTGTGCAATTGTTATGCAAAATCTATCGTTCTGACTAAGAGGTTAACAAATATTTGTTCTTTCTGAAACGAACTGTTGGAAACATATGCTGTTGGCTTTTACTTAAAAGGAGATATATTGGATACGGTAAGAAAATGATTGATGAGGAAAAAGAGGAGGTAGAAAAAAATAAAATAAAATACTTTTTTTAATTATGTGAAAAATACTCATTCAGATAAGGGAAAAAAGATATTTTAATTTGTTTTTATAAAAATCGAAAATTTAGAGTTACCCTTTCGGATAATTGAAACAGTGAAGGATGCTTGTAAGTGGAGAAAGATTGTTGTTTTCTATAGAAGTAACATATTTAATAACTTTATTATTAATTAAATACTTAAAGTTATCCACAAAGATTTTATAGCATCCTAAAGTTTAACCATAAATCTTCTATAGATATACTAAAGTATAGCTATAAATTTACCATAGGCAGACTGATGTTTATCCACAAATCATAAAATTCTTTGATGAATTTAAGGATGCTGAATTAAATTTATGAATAAATTTTTAATATGTTTAATTATTAAATATTTAATTATGTTATTAATGAAGAAAATAATTTAAAGAATTTTTAAAAAATTTTTTTAGTTTAAATAATTTTATAATTGTATAATTTTTAAGTGAATTTTTCGAAACATATTGTTTTAATTAATATAAAACTAATGAGTAGAATTTATTATATTTATTTTTTAAAAAGATTTTAAAATGAATATTCGTAAACATTTCTTATAATTGGGGGCTTTAGAAAGTACGTTTGTATAGAAGGAAAAAAACACGACTCTCCTACCAATTTTATAGAAATGGAAGGATGATATAATATTTCTTCCACGAAATATAATGATTTTTATAATAATTTTCTATATAACAACCCGTGATTTAATTCTCTCTATTATATATATAGCTACAGAGAAAGCATACAGGTTAGGGAGTGGATCAATATCGAAAGTGTTAGCTATGAATGATTAGTATTGAACATAGAATGTCTGTTAGTAATTTGTGTAGAAGTTGTAGTATATATGTAGGTAATTAGTATAAACTGTATGATGAATATCGATAATCTGTACAGAAATTCAAAGTTGTAAGGAGCTATAGTTAACGCATTACTGATTCGTGAAAATCCCAACGAACCTCTATCTTAATGAGCGGATTGACCGTATTTATTAATAATTTTACAAAACGTTTTCCTAAAAATTTCTTAAATAAATGTTGATAATTTATTTGTAAAAGTAGCCAGATAAAAATATACAGCGTGTGTATAATATATTGATTTATATTTATGACATAAATTCAGTGTAATGTAAGTAGAGGAAAGATAAAATGTATCCAAGATAAAGTAAATTTTCGAATAAGAAAAACTAATAATAGAAAATAAATCAAACTATTACTATTCTACATGCTTTAATTTTAGAATCTGATGCAAACTATTCATTTAAACCATTAAGTTAGAAGGAAACTATTTAAAAGATTAGTTCTTACAATCTTTTAAAATTCAAAATAGAAATTTTCCCATCAAAGTAATACGATTTCTCTCTATTACTGTTTCCTTCCAAATAGTTTTCCATTTACTCTTTATAGTTTCCAGTAAACATACGAGATGTTGTGTGATCTTTTTGTATCGCACTTCTATCTGAATCTCAATAGATCTACCTTCTGTCAATAGCAAAGTAGTAGTAGCAGCAGCAGAAGCAGAAGCAGCAGCAGTTTGATGATTGTAGAAAAGAAATTTAAACCTTATTGCTTTAGACTGGATAGAAAAGAAATAGTAAAATAGACAGAAAAAAAAATTTATCTATTAAGCTCTTCTTATCTTCTTTTTATTTTATTTTTTGCCTTTATTTTAATATATTATAAAAAATATTTTAGAATTTAACTAAGGTTCTTTACAATAGTTACAACTTAAAAAATTTTATTTAAATTATATATTTAATTTTGATTGATTTTTAATTAAATGTCTATCGAGAATTATGAGTTTTATATATTATTTTAATTCAATTAATTAATTAAAATATATAAAATTTAACTTTAAAAATATAAATATACCATTTTCTAAAGGTAAAAAAAAGAGAGAAAAATTTAAATAAATTATATTAAAATTTCTAACTTTTTTAAAATTTATTTTTTAATTTAAAAAAAAAATTAAATAATTTAAAATTCTATTTTAAAACGGACATCTGGTTTCAAAAAATGTAAAATAAATTATTTTAGAAATATATTTATTAAAATAGAAAAAGGTGAATGAACATTTAATTTAATTAAAACAAAAAGAAATTATATATTTTTAAATTATTATTTTTTTCCTTTTTAACTTTTTAATAACTTAAAAAAATTAATAAATTAAAAAAGATATTAATTGTGATTATTGAACATTTAAATGTTATTATTGTTGAATATTTTAAATTTGAAAATAATTTTATTTCTAGAATACTAATTGAACAGTAGAAATAAACCATTTTCATAAGCTTGAGGCATTTATAATAATTATTAATTAGACTTTCTTTATTTAACTCAAGGCATTTTCCAATACATTTAACATTATAGAGAAATATCTGGAGGTAAAACAATTACTGAAATTATTGATTTAATCAATAATAATATTAGAAATAATAAATAAATAAATAAATAGGTATATAATTTTGTATAAAGTATTTATAAAAATTGAATTATTTAATACAATAAAATGGAGTTATTTTTGAAGAGAAAAAAAATTAATAAATGCAGTGAAAAGAAAGAGAATTTATATATATATTTATTAATTATTATTATTATTATTAAATTCAGATTCAAAATTACAAAAATATCTTAAAGAAATTTAAGAAAATTTAATTTTTGTAAAGGAAACCAAAACTTACACAAGCGCACACAAACACATGAAAAGTATTTAATTAAATTTTGATCTGTTAGGTTTTAATTAAAGATTTTGTATGGAAATTTTTAATTTTGAAAGATAATTAGTAAAATGTTAACGTTTTAAATTAGTTAATGTTTTAGATTTATAAGTATAAACATAAATATATATATATCTAAGGTGTTGATTAATGACTATCAAATTTGGTTAATTTTGAATACTAAATTGTCATTTAACAATTTTCTTACAACAAAATTATTCTTTCGATATTGAAACTAAATTAAAAATATATTCATTATGTTGATAAATTTATTTCATAAATTATATTTAATTTTATACAACGGTTAAATTAAAATTTTGTAAGCAAAAATATAGAACGATATATTAATCAATATATATATTTTTAAAGTTCGTTAATTAAAATAAAGTTTTTAACTTATAAATTTCCTTTAAAGAATTTTATTAATTATAAAATCGGTTATTTTTCTTTTTTATTGGATATTTTTTGAAGAATTGATTTTATTTTCCTGGTTTTTTTTTGTATCTAAATCAGCTCCTGTATTTATATATTTATATATAAGATAAAGTGGATTTATTGTTGATTTTCCTGTGTTTTTTATATTAAATAATTTGCTAATGGAATTACATTTATTCCTAATCTTAATGTTTAAATAAAATGTTACTTATATCCCTGTGGAACCAGAATCCTATTAAGAACGAAGCAATCATGTCCAATTCAGTCTACATTGCTTCAGAATAAATAAGAAGCACGTACTTCAGACCATCTTACATTAAAAATAATTTACTTTTAGTAAAAAATAAATCAATAAAACAACAATATACCAAGCTTGATATTAATTATTTATATTTTTCAAGTGTTAATTAAATAAATATTTTGTTCTTTACAGCAAATTCTACTGTTAGAATATATAGAAACATGTTTGTTATTCGCCTGTCGACTTCTTCTTAATTTTCTTTCATTCTTTCTTTCTTATTTTTATTTTGTTTAGCTTAAGGTATTTTACAATTTTTATTTTTTTAAATTGTATGAAAAGTTTCGAGAGTTAATACCTTTTTTCCAGTTAAAAAAATTGGTAAAAATATTATTAATAAATAAAACTGTTAATGTCATCTTAATTATAAAAGATAAGCTAATTAAAACGAGTAACAATAATTAAATTTGTCGCTAATCACATATTTTATCTTATTATACAACTGTATCATTTATAATTTTAAATTGTAACTGTTATTCAATTGCTGTAGAGTATCTTTAAAATAAACACGTTTAATTTTAATGAAAACAGTTCATTTTGTCAAAGACGAGAGTTTTGTTAAATTTTACTAAGTAAACATTTCATTCTTATATAAGATGAAATATTTATTTACTAAAATGATTAAAGTTCAAAAACAGAATAATATATATCTATTAATTCAGTTAACAAGTTAAAGAGTGTATTTGAAGTAAATTTTTTATAAATTCTTTTAAATTCTACTTTATATTCGTCATTTATTGATATTTAATTTTTTCTTGGATGTAGTGAATTAATAAAATTATTAAATATTACATTATTTTGTTTACAATTTTAAAATTAGATATGGAGACATTTTCTGCCATTTTAATAACTAATTTTAAGTTTTGAAAAAAATGAATTTATTTTTATTATAAAATAAACATAAATGTATTAATTTTCCATGTCTTTATTGATCTCATCACCATTTTTTTATTTTTTTTATTTTTAATCCTACATTTTGGATGTCTTGATCTTCAACATCCGATCCGGATGTTGCAGAAATGTCATCCGAACAGATTGTGATGTGGATCATCTTTGGTGTTTGCAATTCATGGTTTAAGGTAATCAATCCGTGGGAACAGTTGTATTTCTAGGGACTTCGTGCTCATTAATCTTTTCCAATACAAATCGGTCATTGCTTAAAATTTTCTTAATTGAATAATGTACGAGGAATTTAGGATAGAGCTACAATCATGACCTTTTTAAACATTTTTGACAATTATTCGCACTCAATACATTTTGCTTTCCTTAACATCAAAATTAACAAGTCTATAATCAATATTATCTTTAATATTTTCTGAAATTGGAGTGTTTCATTTATCTTTGGTTCTAGTTTGATCTTGATTTTCTTCATATTTATCTTCTTTTTCTGGATTCAATTTATTCTCACAAATATCATTTTTTTTATTTGTATTTTATTCTCTGAAATATCTTTATTGCTATTTAAAACATTCTCCTAGAAGACTGCTTTGTCTCATTCAACATTTATAGATTCTTCCTTAACAATATTATTGTTAATGAAAAATCAAGTTGAACAAGTCTCCTCAGATTTCATTATAACGCCATCACTTTCTTCCAATTCGTTTTTGTCAGACAGAATTTCAACTGGAAATTCTGGCAGCTTGCGAGGTTCCAATATTTGAAATTTGCTATTAGATAGCTCTTTTAATTCTTGATCCACATCAGAATAATCAGTTCCAAATTTTCTACTGTAGATATTTCATTGTCTGATACATCAATATTTACACTATCTGGTATCTGTATATCAAATTAACTTTTTATCTTCATTTTCTTTTGGTTCTTTTTCAGAATAGTGTTTTACTTTTCCCTCTGTGGCACTTTTTAAGTTCTTAAACTCAGAATTATCATGAGCATCACTCTCAAGATCTCACGAAGATATTCCTGACTTTCTCTTGCCTCTTTGCCAAAGTTCTAAGCTATTGGAAAACGATGATTTTGATAAACTATTCCTATATAAGATCATTTTGCATGAGTTAGATGTTGATGTTGCTGTGCTATTTATAGAATTTGTTGGCAATATAGTTGAATTATCAGTTAAATTAGCTAATCTTATAGAAGTAGGAAGATGACTTTTTTCTTCTGGAAGTTTTGACGTTATTTTTGTTGAATTAGCTAGCTTTTACTTTTTCTCATTTATATTCTTCTCGTTGGCATTTTCAATCTTCCATCAAATTTAGTATTTATTCTTGTTTCAATATAATGAACATAAGATTTTCTATCTGCATTCTCTGTCTACCTTCAAAACTTTAGCATCATATAGTTATGAACTCTATTATGAGCGTACTTCACCCTAACACGATCATCTATTTCTACATTTTCATCCCCATTCTCACCACCCTTTTTCTTTACAAGCACAATTGGACCAGTGTAATCAGACAGACTAGATTTAATAATGCCTTCATCCAGCCATACTTGAAGTTGTTTCTTCTCTTCAACTTCTTTTTCAGCTTAGATAGTAGTCGTGGGCGTTGATAAACAGAAAAATTCTATTCATCTCGATAGAAACATTACTCGTCTCAAATTTACCAATTTTCACAATCTGACTACCAATCATTGAGACTTTAGTTTGTCTAAGAAAGCCACTTCAGGATTAAAGGCTGTTTCATGAAAGAATCCGGACACTGTACAGTTACTGCATAAGATTGCTTGTCCACCATAATTTTGGTGTTGGATTTCCCTGAAATAGTGTTGATACTCGTACCAACACCAGTAAACTTGGTAATCTCTCATTGTAAAATCGGTGATCCAATACAGATATATTCAGTAGATTGTATGAAAGTTAAGGTGCTTCCTGAATCAATGAATACAGCTACACGATGCTCACAAATTTAAATGATTTTTGAACATTTAGCACTCTGTTTTTTCACTGATTGCTTTGTAACTCACCTTTTGTCCAGTTTGTTTACCGCATTCTGCTGCAATATGTCCACATTTCTAGCAATGGAAACATTTTTCCCTTTCTACTTATTGGGACATTTAGCATGAATACCTTAAATTTCGGTTTAATGTTTCGTTTCATCATCTCATAATTAGATAATTTATTTCTAAAATTTTTAACGGTTTTCATTCTATAAAGCAAATATTTGTTAGATTTATCATCCCGGATGCCTTCCATAATATACTGAAGCATCCTCATCAGCATATGAAGCAATTTCTAACATCCTGTACAAATATTTGTGATAGGATTCGTCTGATATCTTTTTTCTTTGTGACAATTCTTTGTGAACTCGTCGACTGTTTATCTTCAATGAGAACTCTAATTTCAAAGTCTTTTCACATGTTTCTACAACTTTGCACAGAGTTTAAAACTGGTAAGTAATTTGGCAGAACCTTTCAAAAGTCGTTTTGCTTAAACAATATTTTGCACATCAGTCCATCCACAAACGTTACTCATTTCATGTAATTCATTGATCCATTTATAAATATTTACTTCGTCATCATCGCTGAATGTGTATATAAGGATTCTTCAACATCCTTGAACGGGAGTACAGTTCTTGTCTCCGTCGAACTTTAAACTGACTTAATTTGAATGTGATATCTAGATCGAGTATTGTCGTTGTCTTCATTAAAATTAGTGCCTTCGTCTTTGAGTTTATCATCATCCCCATTATGTTATCGTCACTGTTTTTTTTTTTACATCA
The DNA here is from genome assembly GCF_030686945.1 of Centruroides vittatus. NCBI lineage: Eukaryota > Metazoa > Arthropoda > Arachnida > Scorpiones > Buthidae > Centruroides > Centruroides vittatus. The sequence goes on along the minus strand of NW_027122474.1, from coordinate 3,105,690 downwards.
TCATCTTTTTCTTCTTCCTTGCGAATGGACGTCTATAGTCTTTCAATCAGTTTTCTTATCACTAGTTCCCTTAATTCCCTCGTCTTTTAAATTCTCTTTCTCAATCTACGATTTTCATTTTAAAAATGTTTGACGGTTTCAAATTCGTCAAACACTGGCCAGCTTCCTTCACGCTATCTTCTTCCATTCCGTTTCTTTAAGTCAAACGTCAGACTCAACAGTTTTTAATCTGATCTACTTCTTTCTGTTTTTATCTCAGAAGAGCCTACAAATTTGTGGGATTTTGATATAAGAGAATCTAATGCGGGAATAACTAGATACATATTTTAATAAAGAAAAACAAAAAAGAACGATTGCAGAACGTCTTAACAGCTTAACAACCCATTTTATGACAATAAACACTCTCTTTTCGAACGTTTTTTTACATCTCATTCCATTTTTCATGCCCGCATACTTGAAACGTCATTCTTTATTTTTATTTTTAATCCTACAATATCTTTTACAATGATCAGTTTCATCATCTGATTAGTTTTTTTTTAAATTAACAATAATATTAATATTTTTAGGAAGTTACACAAGTTATAATAGTTTCTTTGTTAATTTTACATATTTTTCTTAATCAAAAATTATTTACTGATAAAGTATTTTTCAACAGAATACATTTTTAGTGTTTGAAAAAAAATAACAGAAAAATATTTGGCAGAATAAGTATTCAAGCAGTCTACAGAAACAAGTCGAAAACAAGAGTTTCCAATCGATTGAACAGTAGGTCCTTGGTCCAGCCTGTTGAGTAGTTTCCTTTCTCCGGCGATTATGTAAAATCCACTTTTCTGTCGACAGAACAGAAGTCGTGTGAATCGAACCGTTTTTTCCCCCAACCTTTCTTCTGTCTGTGGTTTTCACTATCCTATAGCTTGCTGACCTCACAAGTCGCTTTGGATCTTACTTGGTTGAATTCTTGGTAGACTGGAAACATCTTATATCCTTTAAATGCTCTTTCTCTCAAGAATATATATATATTTATATATATAAATATACATTTGCTTTTTATTACACGCATTGTACTTTAGAAAATAGCATTTTGAATTCTATTCTTTCATCTTAATAAAAAATTTTTGTAAGTAAAATAAAGGCGATTTATTTTTTAGAAAATAATCGTTGTTGTAAGCTTTATTGTTTAATCAAACAAAAGAAATATTTAGATATTACTCAGATTTTTATTCACGGAATATTTATTTTTATGTTCTTACATTTTTATGTGCATTTTTATCTCTTCCATTATTTATTTATTTAATAGAATAAAATACATCAAAGTCTACACGCATTTAACTCACTTTATGATGAAAATAATTAACGTTAAGATAATTAATGTCAATTAATTCCATTTAAATATTGTTAAATATATCGTAATATATTAAATATTGTTTGCTTTTAGTTGAAATTAATAATAATAATATTATATACAACTGAACTGTATCTAAATATTTAAATTTTCTGAATATTTATATGATATAAAATCAACCATTTTTCATTCTTAACAATAACTAAAGTCGTTTTAAAACGTATAATTTAATTACTTACGTTTCAAAATGACAATTGAGAGTTAATGCAATATCCTTGTATATTTTCTCAGGAGGATAACACTTTGAAGTAAAATATGCAAAAGTCCAATATAACACTTAAAATATTTGACATTGTAAATTAGTAACAATATTATACGAGATTCCGAGATATAAATTATATACAAAAATACGTAATATTTTTTCCTAACTCTTTTTTTTTAAATTTTAATTTCGCATTAACGACAATTAAGAGATGTTAAATCACTTAAAAAATAAGACTGATACATTGAGTTAGATTCTTTATTTATTTTATTTTCTAGTTTTTTTTCACCTCTTAAGTATCCTGCAAAAGAAAGAATAAGATGGTGAAATGTAGAACGGTTGGTCAAAGTGGCTAGCAGTAGTTTATCGATAAAAACAAAGAAACAAATAAAAAAATTATCAGATTTTTCTGAAATAAAAGTGTGAGCCTGTTCAGTAGCAAATGCGAAACAAATGGATTTGCTGTTTTCTTTTTAAAAAATCAAATTTTCTTTCTACTGAAACAAAGAAGAGATTGGTTATTTTATTTCGTATTCCTCCCCATATGGATAAGAAGAAGAATATATATATATATATATAGGTAGAGGGAGAGAAGGAGAGAGTATGTGTGTGTGTGTGTATACAAGAAATTTCACTATTTATTACTTTATAGAAAAGATTTTAGGTACATAAACAATTTAATTGAATCAAGAAACTATTGTAGAAAAACATTTTTATTCATATTACCGAATAAATTATATAAAATCCGGTTTAATCCAGCCGACATTTACAGCATCATACCAACTATTCCAGTTAAAAAAAAAGGAAAAAATAAGTAAAAGTTTTTTTTCTATTTTCAAAAATACCTGAAGGAATACAATAATAGGAAAAAGTAAATCAATATTTTTGTATATTTCCTTACTCCTATTTAATTTTATTATTTTTAAAGGTAGAATTTTTGAATTCGTTTGTAATTAGCATCAATTGGGTATATATTTCTTTTTGTCTAGGTAATTTACGAATTTTATTATTATTATTTCTTGTTCTTCTTCTTCTCGATAATCCAATAAATTACCTTAGGATACCAGAATGATGATTAATGCGATAGCAAATAAGGGCGAACAAACTTCGAATATTGACTTGACTTAATTACTTACTAGAATAATCGATAAAGAATTTCTTAAACGACAGGTGAAATTGTATATCCCACACCTTAACAAACAACAACTATCTCACTTTTTAAAGGATCTATCCCTTCTATTTTCCATGCAATTTTTTTAATCTTTAAAAGTTTTTAATTCCATTTTTTTAGTATGTCTACACGTCTTCTAGAACCTAATTTATAGTTTCAGGTAGTCATATATGTAGCTAGATTGATATGTAATATTCAAACTACTATAATATTTATAGCTCTATAAAGTTGTATATATTTGCGAAGTTCTATATATGTATCGTCAATCATGCTCAACACGTAAACTACGACCAAAATCGATACAAACTAATAAGAATTGTCGATAAATTATAAGTAAAGTTTCTATATTAAGACAACAATTAAGTATAAATGTAATAAAATAAACAATGATCTATTATTCCATTAGTGTTTGGAACATACCTGAGGTTATAGTAATTACTAATAAGGTAAACCATTCTTCAGAAAGTAAATGGATATGATATTATTACTATATTAAATTGCCTGAAGCCATTGATGTTGCTGATTGTGTATCACTTGTCGTAAAGAGACACGTGTACAAAGTATATTCATTGACTTTGATGTAACTCGAATCCTTCACATACACGAGCTCTTTATGTAATTTATGATACATGGTCACGGATACAAAGTGCAGATGTAGATAATATCCCTATCAATCCCCATAGTCTTGTGCATTTGACAATATGATACAATATGCTAAACTTGCTGACGACAGGTTGGTTGAGACCTTGGATTAACTGAATGGATCAATAAGTTAGCTTTGTTATCCGTAACGGCGATAATGTCACCAGCTGTGACACCAACCGAAGGAATAGATGAACCAATTGGAAACTTACTAAGAATACTAAAGTTATTAAATCATTGTTGATTTTAGTTATTTGACGTTTTATAATGGTTATAAATTCTTAAAACGAATCATCACTTGATATTTATGCATTTTCTGTTAACTGAAATGTAACCAAAATGTTTTAAAATGTATTTTCTGTCTCGTGAGTGTTTCTTGCATCATTCTCTTAGGTTCCTTCATCTAATTATAATGCTAATTAACTTAGATTTATATATATATATAAGAAATTAATGATTAAATTTATACATTATTTTTTCCTTAATTTTCTTACAGCTTCAATCCTGTACACAGCTGTTATACGCGGTAAAGTGGCATTGCCTTGTGACATATCACCTCCAGCTGCCGATGATGCGGTAGTGTTAATTTTATGGTATAAAGACGAAGACCCTGCCCCAATCTATACTTTAGATGCTAGGAGAGGAACAGTCGAACAAGCGAGGCAGTCATCTAGTCCACATTTGGACAGTAGGGCTTACTTCAATATGATCAACAGGCCGGCTTTCCTGCAACTAGATCCTGTACAAGAAGGTGATGCTGGAGAATACAGATGCAGAGTTGATTTTCGGAAAGCAAGGACGGTCAATACTGTCATTACATTAAAAGTTATAGGTAAGAGATGGTTTTCTTACACCACCCTAAAGCTCGATGTAACATAGATTAACGAAATAATAATTAAACACATAGCATCTTTCGAATTCATGTAAATAGAAAGTTTATATTTAAAAAAAACTTATATTAAATCACCCATATTACATAAAATCATCACATAGGTTGATGAATGGGAATTAAGATTGTCATTTCGGATATTAATAATCGATTCACTTTAATATTCATAATGATAGGATGTATTATTAGGAGTATTAATATCCTAAAGCATTAATTAGTTATCATTTATACAGGAAATCTATTACAACTCATTATAATATTCTATAACTAGTTATTTATTAATAATTAATAAGCATACATTATTGTGGTAAATAGGTTTTAGTAATTTATTCACATCTCCAAGGATACTTATTATAAGATTACAGTTAAATCATTTGATACTAGAAAGATATAAATGAAAGCTTTCAAACCGCTAACTATTATCTTCATTCCTTAGTGTTTTACTGTTTTCTATCCAAAACTTAGCCTGTCGATGACAACAGCTATAAATAATGGAGAAAGACAGAAAGTATAAAAAGTTTCATGTCGTGTTAAACTGTACCCGACGGTTGTTACTGTCATTACGTCAAAGTTTCTGTTTTTGGGGGAAGAGGATGAGATAAAAAAAAGTAAAATAAAAAAAAATATCCAGAACAATAGATCTGTTCTACCTAAGATCAAGGAGTGTTTCGGAGAGGCAGATAAAAGGTTGTGATAAATCACGCTCTTGTTTTACCATCTTCAATATGTGGCATGGTACAACGAACATCAGCTGGATGGCAAAATGTCTACTATGTAATAATAATAAAAACGTTGTCAGGTTTTTTTTTCCTTTCTTTCTTTTCTCTTTTTTCTATACGTTGCAAGCAATCTAGATGCTGCTGCTACTTTTTTGGGGGGTTGTGATTTCAATATTGTATATAAAAGGAAAAATAATTTTGATAGAATGAAATTTTTTTTTAAAGTATTCTTTTAAAAAGAAATTCTTTTTATATTTTCTTGATCTTGTTAATTATTTTTCTCCTTTTATATCTAGTCACAGAATTTTTATTTTAAAAGTTTTTCTTCTACTTTTCCGCTTTGATAATATAAAAAATATAACTTATAAACTTAGTATTTAATAAAAATAAACTTATATAAATTATTTTTACATTGTTTAATTGTAATTAGAGGCTTATAAAAATAGTGTAAAATTGTTAAATATACAATAAATTTTTATTATTTTTAGATTTTTTATATCATTTTTAAGTAATTTTAACAATATAATAAGACATAAGTTGACTACATTAAACAGGATATATTGACTTTACATGTAAGATTTCTCTATAATCAAGCATGTTCATGTTGATAACTTTGTAATTTTCTTCGTTTATATATAATATTATAATGAAATTTGAGTAATAAATTAACTGTTAAGTAAATTTACGTAAAAAAAAACATAAGCTACCTCAACACCAACATAACGTTAAAGTATTTTTTTTAATATGTTATAGGAATAATCTTAATTACATATTATGCGAACTCGAGAGTAATTTACATAACAATTTCAACACAATTTTATAAGATAAATGGTATTTTTGAAAGACAATTTAAGAAAAGAGACCGAAATCATTTATGATGGTGGCATTACACCATAGGAAAATATCTATATTCCACACCATAAGTCTTGGCTTATGGAGCCATCGATATGCATAAAATACACTCTACCAATGCAGGTAATGACTTATGAGAGTAAAGTTTATATCAAGTTAAGAAATATTTTTACTTCTCCACCCATCTTTCTCTCGAGTCGTTTGTTTTTTCAGTGAAATTTCAAGTAAAGTGAAGTGCATCGCTTACTACGAGAGAGAGAGAGAAGAGAGAGAGCAACTCCCCAACAGCAGCAGTGATAAATAACTCTACTCTAAACGGTCCTAAGAAAGAAGAAAAAACAAAGTAGAATATCCAACGATTTCTGTCGCAACTTTCTGATGGCACGCCACGATTACACGGAAGGAATGGAAATTGTCCTTAATAACGATCAGATGCAGCGTCACGATGAAGAATGGAAGTATATTTATCGCACGCTATATCCAATCAAGGAATGGGAGATACTCGCTCTCATCTATCACGACAAACTTATACTTTTTTGAAAAAGGGTGGGAAGTGGAAAGAAATAAATTCTGTCCACTTTCATACAGCTACACCACTATCCAAAGTACCACAGGGATGGAATGATACCGACTGATATCGAATATCCAATTTCTCTCTCAGGTCGATCCCAGAGAAATGCCACAGGACCTAAAGTATTCACTTTTATACATTTGGCAGATGGACTAGGTGCGTGTAGTAGACTTTCTTTCCTTCTTCCACCCCTGAATGTCATATCTTAACGAATTTTTACTCTCTAAACACTTAAAGATCTATTTATACGAAAAATTCTACATCGAAATTATCATTTATATACAAATTCAATTGAGCCCAACATTAATTTTCATAATTTCTTTCTTCTTTGTACCTTCGTACACGTATCATTCCTCTCCTGATCGATATATTATTATATTCTTAGTTTCCTCCAGAATCAATCTACCTTAACAAAAGACTATTATCGATTATTTGAAATTGCATAAAAATATGGAAGGTTATAAATCAAATTTTTATTAATTTAATATAAATGACAACTGATAAATTACTTATTAATTATATTACATAAAAGTTATGCTTTGTAACTTATAATAATTTAACTTTCTATCGAATATTTGCGTGATTTAGTTTGCAAGAATGGAATTTTTTCCCCTTGTTTTTAATTAAATAATTAAATATAATTTTTATAAAACATTTTATAAGTTGAAAAATAGAAATAATTTCTTCAAATATATAAAATAATTTGAAGAATTTTTGATGATTTTAAACGTATTTTAAGATCGATTATATTTAATATTTTATAAGAAAATTAGGGATATTTTATAAAAGAATTTGTTTAAAATTAAATTTTTATAATTTTTAAGAACTTTTTATTGAATATTTTATAAGAGGAAGTTCAAACTTTCTGAGGAAATTTCTTATAAGCATCACAAATTTTCAATTTTCAGCAGCATTTTTCAGCAATTAAAATTAAGAATTTATATAAAAGTTAAAATAAATAAATAATTTTCATAATTTTTAAACAATTTTTTTAATATTCAAATATTTCACGTATTGATAAAAATCCTCACCGACATTTCTTTCATCACTCATTTAAGAGACGAAATACCTTCTTTATTTTATAATATTTTCTTTCTTCCTTTTTCCTAATTTTTTAAAACTTAAGAAATCTGTGATTAATGAGATTAAGCATTCTTAAATTTTATCTATTGATTTCTTTATATAAAAAGACAAAAAACAGGAAAAGAAAAAAATTTTATAACTTTAGTTTATCTCTTAATTGAAAATAGCAAAATTAAACAGAAAATCCTGAAAAAATTTAAGATAAAAATTAATTAAGAAATACTTTTTTTTTGAAAAGGAACTGTCATGTTAAAGTAACTAACTCTTAGGATAAGTTTTAGTATATAGATAATCCTCATTCGTGCCTAATTTGGAAAGATACACAAAGGTCTAATTAGAACTGTGACTCAATAACATTTGTCTTTACAATTCATTGAAAGTTTGATTTCCCTTGCGTAAAATCTGCATAGATAACCAGAAATTTATTACACTTACATAATTTCCTGTAAACAAAATTTTAAAAAAAGAACATTTATCGATTTGTATCAAAGTTTTTCAACCCCCTCCAACCATTTCTTTTACTCCTACGACAAACAGCATCTTACACTAATTTGCATCTTCAATCTAACTTGTATCGTTGAAAATCTAAAGAAAATCTAAGATAAAGTAAATTTATACATATATTTTACAAGATTTAACATAATTTAACACTTTCTAAACTTAAAAATATGGAATTTATAAACACATTTATCATTTATATATACTTAAACTATATATACAAGCGCACACGTTGGATGCCCGAATATATATATATATATATATATATATATATAAGGTATTGCAACAAACCATAGATTAACATTAGCATTAATTTAACTCTCCAAAGTCAACTGATTATATTATAATTCTGTTTACAAAATAGCCACATGCTAATTGCTTAGGAATTTCGAATGATTGTCAGAAGATGACGGTTGACGTGATTTGAATGTATCGATTAAATGTAAGATCGATAAGCAGACAAAGTGACAACTTTCTCGTTTCTACACAGTAAAATATCATTAAAAATTTAATAAAATATCAAAATATATTATCTTTAACATCTATAAAAATACATATACACAAAAAATATTTATATTTAATAATAAAAATTAAGCAGACAAAGTGATAAACTTTGTCAGCTTAGAGATAATGTTGCGACTTTACGCATTAAAATATTATAAAAAATTTAGTGAAATATTAAAAAATATAATGTTTAAAATCTATAAAATATATATTTATGGAAAAATGTTCTCATTTGACAATAAAAATTAAGTATTGAATGTGGTATGCTCCTCAGCCTTTAGTTAGAAAATTATCATTTTGTACGCTAAATTATCATTAAAAATTAAATTAAATATTAAAAAACATAATGCTTTAAAACCTATAAAATAAAGAAAACTTTACAGTTTAGCAATAAAATAATTGTAAACAGCTATAAAATTAATCTTTTCAGCGCATAATTAACGTCGGATTTCCTGTCAAAAATACAGCAAAAAGTGGCTTCATTTTTCATATTTCTTTACATAAAAATATCTTGTTTTACACGTTAAATAAATACTTAATAGAATTATTATTATTATAAAGTTTAAACTTTAAAAAAAAGAGAAAATTTATATTCAAAAAGTGGAAATCTTGAATAAAAGACAGGTCAAGGAAATGAAATGTTAGCAAAAATATCAAAGAAAAAGTTAAAGGTTTTAGCTATAGAAAGTCGTTTGTGTCACGAAGAGTACAAAGAATACGAGATGATAATTGTATCATAAATTCGCAGACTCCATTTCTCAAGTGGTGAGAAGCATATTCTTTGACAGCAAAGTACCGCATGCTTTTGTAGATGCTTGACGAGATGTTTCTTCATATTTTCCCACCATTAATCATTACGTCCAAAACCGTGAAACGTTTCATTCGTCTGTAAATTGATTGAATTTTTGTCGTACAATACTCAACGTTAGCGATACATAACGTATCATCTACTATAAAAAATCATATATTATATCAAAAAATACTCTTTTTTTATAAAGTTTTTCAGGTTTATTTTTAGAATATTGAATAATTATTCTATATATGATAGTACTGGATGTGAATATATACTGTATAGGAAGAGAGAGAGAGGGGGGAGAGAGATGTCATATTATGAGTCGTAGTTTAATCTATAAGACATAAATAACTTATTTTTATTTATATTAAAAATTAAATACATCTTTTTTCGAGTATTAAGTGAATTTTTAAATAAAGATTTAAACAATTTTTGAAGAAATTTACTGTTTTAATTGTGAAAACTAATTTTTTTTGCGTTGAAAAACAATGAAATTTTAATACTTTTAGAACTTTTTTACGATGAAAATTCAGATTTTTCAGTTTGAAATTTTGATTTATTTTTATGAAAATTTTGAATTATATTTGGGAAAACTTAATTTTATTTTTTTCACTTTTAAGTCAAAGTTGTTTACGTTGAAAAACAAAGAAAAATAAATTTTACATATTAGAATTCATCCACGTCGAAAATCAGGTTAAACTTTTCATACTAAAAACAGGGGGGAAAAGGATGAAATTTAAGAATGCCAAACTTTCATTGAAAAAATTCAAACTGAGTTTCACCACTTGAACAAAAATTCACTAAATTTTTCACTTTGAAAAATATAAAAAAATTTTCAATATATAAAAACAAAATTTAGCATATAATAAATAAGAAATTAAATTTCAACTCATCTTAAAAAAACATACAATTTAAATAGAAGGAAAAAAGAAAGAAGAGGGAGAAAACACAATTTTTCTTCTCTCAATCTAAAAAAAAATACAAATAAGGAAATAAATTCAATTTATTTCTATTTAAAACTAAACTTTCCTACTAAAATTTTAATTTTATATAATAATCGAATAATTACATAAAATAATAATAATAATAATAAAAATTCAAGTGAAAATTGAGAAAAATGGGTACGAATGGAGAAAATTCGAAGGTTTCTCACTCATCATTCATGTGTTGACAACTTAATTAATCCTCGACTCTAATATTAATAACGTTGAATGTATCCTTATAGTCTATGTTTATCCTTGAGGTAGAAAAATTTTTGGAAATCTACCAGAGAGATAACGAGTCTTCGATTTCTTGTATGTATATATACACAGTAAGCTATCGTTGGTACTGGCATTATGTCAATAGATGGTATAATGTATGATGTATCAGAGCTAGTTGTTCAGCACTTTTCAAAGACAAATCAGAATTATTAGAGTGATGGCTCATAAAATATTGGAAGAGGGAAGAGACAATGATTGCAGGGTGTAATGAAATGTCATGCAATGCATGACGAACCTGATTTAAAAACGGTTCCAATCAATAAATTCTCCCTCTTTGACTTTATTGAATACGTCACTTTTCAATGAGATTTGAATATCTTAAGCAATTTCTACTAAAGAATTTGCAAATTAAATAAGTTTTCTTTTTTTAATTCTATTTTATAAATATATTTTTTTAAAAATCATTCGCATTTTACATGCTATAATGTGAATTAGTTGGGCTGCAATTTTTAAATTGCAGATTTATGTGTTTTCAGGATCTCGATTTTCATCTAGCTTGCTATATTTGTTCTCGATTTTCATCCCCATTAGTTACATACGAACTTCCGGTCTTTACCGAAAACCACATGATTTCGATTCAAAATTTTCTCGCGTACGGAGCAAGATAGATGACAGGCAATTCTCGATTGCTATCGGGAGAAGTATGATGTACAGGGGCAAGACATTTACTAAAATCCAGATCCAGATGTGGAAAGCTGAGGAAGACCACGATTAACGGAATTCCGGTCTGGACCGGAAGTTACGTGATTTTATTTTTAAATGAAAAGATTATTAAAATTGCAGTCCTACATTGTGACGTTGTCACAATAAATAATTGCTCATTATTTTGAAAGTTTTATTTCTTAAATTGTTTAGAAGAAATTCGACTAATTTCATCGTCGTTGAAGAAGAAGAAATTTGAAGTTTTCGTGTTTGAAATAATGAATTTTCTCGTTGGAAAAAAATGAAAAATGACCTTTTTTTATGTTAGTAATTGGAGAATTTTTATATCGATGAAACAAATCGAAATTTCTACGTTTCGAAATTGGAAATAAAAAGGTTTATGTTTACCGTTGGAAACAAAAAGATTTTAATATTCAGAGAGTAATTTTCATCTTTCATATTGGAAACAGAAACATTTTCACGCCGAAGAAATAAATTTGAAATTCTCGTGTTTGAATGTGAAAAATGTTTATGTTGAAGAAACAAATTGAATTTTTACTTTAAAGCAGGCAAGTTTTCCTATTTTAAAAAAAACATAAGAAATTTTTTTATATATATTAGAAACGTAATATTTTTACATCTTATAAACAAGTTAAAATTCTATAGTTTGAAATAAAAACCTGTTATACTAAAGAAATAAGTCGAAAGTATAAAAATTTTCAATTTAAAGGCAGGAAGTAAGAAATCTTCACGTTAAAAGTAAGGAATTTTTACGTTGAAAGCATGAAATGTTCACGTTAGAGCAAAAATATCTTCACGTTGGAAACAGGAAAATTTTATATTGAAAAGAGCATTTTCACGTTTTTTCGTACTAGAAACAGGAACATTTTTATATCTAAGAAACAAATTTCACGTTTTATTTACTTACCTGAATTAATAATTTACGTATAAAATTTATTTACTTTAATTAAGTGACAAATTAGTTATATAATACAAACTGTATTTAATAGAATTAATTATCATTCATTTTTTTATTAAAAGAAAAATAAACTTGTTTTAAGTTAAATTAAGAGATGAGTGGATTTAAATCATGTATAATTAACATAAGTACATAGATATGCTTTTAATATTAATTAAAATGCGTAGATTTATATATAAAATTTAATATATTTGTAAATTTTAGAGTCTAAACTTGCTTTAAATTTAGTTTCAGCAGAATTTTAAGTGTAGAAAAACCTAAAATTCTTATTATTTTCTTGCTTTGTTTTGTTATTATGAGAGGCTTACACGAAAATTAAAGTTTTATCTGAATTTTCACCTATATTATGATGTTTTAAGGTCATATTTTACACTTAGAAGGGCTAATTTTATGATTCAAATGGTTTATGCACCCATATAGACACACATAGCACGTTAAATTTCACATATTTAGCTATTCTCGTGCAACTAAAATGACCTTACCTGTAACTATGAGACATCCATATCGGTACATGTCGATTGTCATAGTGTGTTTCTACAACTAAACTTCCTAATTAGATATTTAGAACAATTAATACCCTAAATGTAATTCGCCTAAAGTTACCATTGCAATTATCATCATCATTTTCACAGATAGTTACTCAAACAGAATCATTATTTAGATAGTCACTCAGTAATTATACTCCTAATGTAATTCATTATGAGAATAATATTTTGAAGCATTTATCTATTGTCAATACCCTACATTTAATAAGTTAAATACAATTCGAGTAAAGTATTTTTTCTGTATAAATTAAAGCTTTCTAAATGGAGTGCTTCTAAAAATACCCTGGGGAGTGTAGATTATAAAAAGTTGGAAACTGAGATTTTAAGCAATTTAGACATAGAAATACCTACAATTAATAGGTTAGATATAATTGAATTTTTTTAATATAAAGGTACTCATGAAGAGGGAAATGTATTAATAAACTAAGTTTGAAAGTAATTTTAAGTGATTTTCATATAAAAATAGCTCATTTAAATGCTTTAACACAATTCTAGTGTTATGTTTTCCAATATAAATCAACGTTTTTAAATGGAACATTTCTACAAAAGCACTCATCAAAAAAATGGTTTATAAAAAGAGATAAGAGTAAAAAACTGTAATTTTAAGCACTTTACACACAGGACATACCTTTTTAAAAAATAAAATTTAATACATTTAACACATAAAAAAAACATTAAGTTATTTAATTATTCTTAAAGTTAAGCTTTGAAGAATAATGTTTCATGTTTAAGAATTTGTTTGTTTATGCAAAGAAACCAAATTATCTTCTTTATAACAACGATATTGCGTATAGTAATTAGTACCTTCATTTAGCTACTATAAAAGGAAACGATTATTGTGTAATGAATAATAAACACTTTAGATGCTCATTGGTGCTTCAGTACTTGTATTCATTAATGAGTGTTGTTGGCTGTAACTTTTAAAAAAGTTTTAAAAAAAATACAAATAGTATAAGTGACAGATTGAGATATAAAATGTTAAGCATGGTTTTCTTTAAGACATTGTTTACCTTTTAGGAAAAAATCTTATATTCATTTTAAACTTTTAAAAGCTGTTATGTGAGAATCTTGTCAAAGATTGAAAAGTCTAGAGGCTAAAACGTAAGGATTATGTTTAACCATAAACAATGTAAGTTCGTAAAATGTTCAACCATTAAAAATTCTGTTATGTATTCTTTCAATATTTTATGTTTATTTTCTTGAGCATCCTAAAATTATTTTTAATAAACTTTTTTTTTTAAAGAAAATTAATTAATACAAACACCAAACAAAAGATACCTCCTCTTAATCATCCGCATCTTCATTCGCTTCTAAATTTAAAAAAATAAATAAAGAATACGTATATATTTTATATTAATTACAAGAAAATAGAATATATTTTCAATATTTTTTAGGTGTGTGTACATTTAAATTCTCTCTTGCTCTTCTTTATCCATTAATAACAATCATTAAAGTTAAAATCGAATACAGAATTGATGCTGATATTATTCACTGACATAATGCAATTTTTAGCACTGCTCTTCTGCATCATTTGTCATGTATCATTCAAATAACCAGCAAAACTGTCATTACATGGTGAAACTTAGGAGTGTACAAGGGTGGAAACATTTATTGTCTGGTAGAAACGTAAAATCAGTTTAAAACGAACCGATTTGTCTTAACTCTACAATTAATGTCAGGTGTAATTAATTAAAGTTCATGTTCATTTATCTACCCCTAGAAAATAATGAGGTTCATAATGTTAAATGGCACATTTTCTTGTTTTATCATCAACTTTATAATGCTTTTCTTTCTCTGTATAAGTGAATACAGCATCTAACTAAATTTCTTCATTTATTTTAAAGGTAAAACTTTAGGAAAAAATAATAATAATTAAAGGTTAAAGTTTAAACTAAATCTTTTACTTTATTGTTTAAGAAAATTTAAAACTTTAATTAATTTTATCTTTTATATCTAAACTCAATTAACCTTTATGTCAGAATAAAGTTGATTGGAAATTATCTTTAACGTGAGTAGGTGTCGATATCATTTGGTTATCAATTAAATTATTAATATTATAAGAAAAAATATTGTTAATGGAGTGTTTGAATACTTTGAAGACGTTTATAAACTTATTTAATATTTAATGTTTGAAAAGATTTTTCTATAAATTATAAAATTATTCACACTTTTTCTAACTAGAATGGAGGCAACCTCACTTAACTTTTATGTACATTAATAATAATAAAATTTTAAAAATGTTATTTTTTAGTGGAAAATTTATATTTCGATACATAAATAAATTATTTATATAAATATATTTAGTAGGAGATTATATAGAAAAGTTACTTTAACAATAAAAATCAATATGTTTATAGTAGCTTAAATCCTTATGTAAGTTGTACTTAAAAACTACTTATAAATGTAATTTTTATAAAGGAAAATATGGTTTTAAAATATCATTTTATTATTTAAAATTTTTAAAAATAATTTAAACAAGCTTAATAGCAATTTTTGTAACAATATATCCCGCAGAAAGAGTCAATATAAGCTTACACATAGACACGTTACTGTAATTATATTAAGTAATTTACGTGAATTTACAACATTTAAATGTTTAAAATATTGAAATTTATGCAATAGCATTTATATTATTGTTAAAATGATTAAAATATTAAATATATTAAAATAATAAACTTTAAAAAAAGATGAAAATACAGGAGCAAGTTAATTGATAATGCTAGGAATTGTTAGAAAAACATCTTAATAATGATGCTAATAGAATTTTTTTCGACTTAGTAAATTTACATAACTCATCACACGTTGAATTTACAATAAATATTATTAAAAATAAGGAATTAATAATAAAAAAACACACAGTTTTGTATTGTGATATTACAACACATTGATCATTTTTTTTGTTTTTTTTTTAAATGTAATAAAACCTTTTGTTAAAAATTTAATTAAAGTATTCATAAACAAAATCTCGTTACATTTAATCGCAAAATAATCTAAAGAACACGAGTAAATTGCAAAAGATAAGACAAAGTAAGATTTTAAAGAGCAGTAAGAAAATGTGGGATGGAATAAATGTTGATATGACCAAATTAATCGACGTTTAAAATCGTTACGACTAACATCCTACCCCCTTTTCACTACAGGTGTTGTTTTAGTTGATACTACTACCAAGTTTATTACTACATTCTGGAAACCTCAGGTGCCATTTCAATTCTGGAACACCCGCAGAGGGTACTAACTGATGACGATGCATCCCTCTGGATCTCCACGCCTCTACTAACATTGACTGCAAGTTGATCATTATGACCTATGGGATGAAATTGTGTGATTCTCAACTATCATTTTCAACTTAGTAAACATGTGATATGTTTTCGATTTACAGTATATTCGCTTCGGTTCACTTCTATAAACTTTTACACTCTTTAGACCGAGTTAACGAACGAAACATTTCTAAGTTTATTTTATTAAAACTATAAATAACTAATATTAGACGTTATCTAAGATGATATTTGAATAAAAAGTTGTATTTTTTCCTACTTAAAATTGTTTGTTTAAGAGTTTTTTCCCCGATTCTTACGAAGTAATTTGACATGTAAAGAGATTTAACTCATATTTGTGAAGTAATCAGCTTAGTTTGTGACTTTAAACTCTTTTAATTTCTCACTTTTTTACTTGGAATTTGAAGATACTTAAGCAGATTTTTTTTTCTTTTTAAATTTACTATAATTTTTAATTTAAAAATGAATAAATCTCTTGAGTTTTAAAATAATTTTGTGACGGTATTAGTTCCAGTAAGTCACTTAAAAAATCTCAGTTACAAAAGAATGAAGTATCTCATGAAAAAAAATATATACATTTTTTCATTTAAATTACTTTAAAAAATATATAATCTATAGAAATATTTAACAAAATGCAAAGTTTTATAAGATTTAAAGTCATAAAAATTTAAAAAATATATAACTTTTCTCTTATCAATTTTACAAACAAAAAAAATCATGCTTTAAATGAAAAATTTACAATTAATTTACTTTTTTAACAAGATAAAAAAGTAATTTTTGTATAAAAATTAATTATAAAAATTTTATTTTTAAACAATTTACTTAAAAAAACAATTAACAATTTTTTACTGTTAATTAATGCCTGTTAAGATAAAAATTTTAAAGTATAATTAATAAAAAAATGTATAATTATATATAGAAAATTTAAAGAAAATTATTTTAATATATAAAGGTTTTTATAAGTTATATTCGTTTTATAAATTGTAATTAAGCATTTGAATGGTTGATGTCGACGTTTATCATAATTAAACATGAAAAAGTTTATATTAATTAATTTAATTAAAAAGATTTAAGTAGTAATAAAAAGTACTTTTATATATTTTAAAACTAGAATAAATCATTTAATTATGAATTAAATAATGACATATATACAAAATATATTTAATTATTTATCATCAAAAATAAATAAAGAATAAGATCTTAGATTTATTCCTTACCTTATTGATTATTTTATTATTTTCTTGGTTCTTTCATTTGTTTATTCTCGGATTTATTATTTATTCATTGATTATTTTTTATGATAAATAAATTTATAGAATTTTTATATTGTAATAAATTTATAAAAACATATAATAAAAAATAAATAAACAGAAAACACTATTATTTTTTATAATCAGCTAAGAATTGTAGTTTCATTGATTTAATTATTTTAATTTTTAATACGCTTTTAAAAACATTTATATTACTTTATTTTGAAAAAATAAGATAAATTAAATTTAAAATACAACAAAATTAATTTTGTTATTAAAATTTTTTAATATATTTTTATTATTATTTAATTTTAAAAGTGTGTATTTGTAATTGTGAGTATGGCATTTCATGAATAACATTGATAAGATTTCTCTAAATATTTATACATATTTATGAAAAAAATGTTTAATTTTAATAAAATTTTAAAAATTTCATAATTTTTTTTTGATATTTTAATATTAAATATTACAATTTTTTAAAAGAAAATCAGATAGAAAATAGCCTTTTACATAATACATATTATATATATATTTCAACAACAGATCGATGATAGTAATATTAATATACCACAAATAAATATAAAAAATATTTTATAATATAAAAAAGTAAGTAATTCAACTAAAGCATATATATTTATTTATAAAAATGAATAAGACAAATGTAAAAATCGTTATAAAAAACGATGAATTAGCCTCACGATCTAACAAAGAATATAATTAAACATATATATATATATATATATATATATATATATATTATTTATTTATAAAATAAATGCAAAATCTTCATATAAAACGATCAATTATCCTTATGGTTTACCAAAGACTGTAATTAAACTTCTACGACATGAGTTATATACAAATATACATATACACAGCTTCCATTGTTTATAATTTGGTATCAGAATCTATCATTTTCGCTATTAGTTTATGATACGAATGGAATTCCTTACGGTGTCATTAAATTTTCAAATCTTTGGGATCGTTTCTAATGACGATGAAATGAGAAGGCGTTTATGTTGATATTGGGTAAGATAATTAATGTACGTTCTAACTCCATTTCGTGCAACAACTACAAATTTCTAATTCAGATCTTTCCTGACATTTATTCTGCACTTTTCAATCTTTCTCGCTAATTTTCAAATTCGCATTTATGTTATTATAAGTTTAATAGCCCATTTCTAAGTGTGTATATATCTTACGAAAAATGAAATTCTATTTATTAAGCAGAGATTAATTTTAGAATTAGTTTGCAAGAGTTTATATAGAGTAAAGTAATGCTCTAATAATTTTAATTACTTATCAGGTGGATAATTTTCAGGGAATATTTTAAATGTTCTCGTTTTAATTTCGTTTCATGTGTTTAAGAAACAATAGAATTAAATATAATTTTATATAAATTCCATTTGTAACGTTGTAAGGGAATATATACAAGTAGATAATATAAATGAATAATATATATATAAATGTAAACAAGCGTGATCGTGCAATATTGAACATAAACTAGGAATAGATTCTGTTTTTTTTTCTTTCTCTTTTCTCTTCTTTCCCTTTTTTTTCTGACTTTGATATCTCTATAAATCATGAGAATGGTCAAGAGAGGTCAAGATACCTCATTTAACTTTCTCTTCTTCAATAATGTCAAACAGGAAGATACCATCTGTTATGAGGTAAAGTATTCATCGAATTTAACTTGAATTTTATCTCATTTATTTCGAATATTTTAATTCTGCACAAAATTTTGTTTAAAATTTAATAAATTTTATATTATTAATAGTGTCAAAAGGTTTAGTTAAAAGTTCACTTATTCATTCTTTAATGGAACTCATAACATAGATTTTCTCGATTCTAAGAATCATTTTAACGTTAAAAATATATAATAATTGCTAAAAATGAGAGAAGAATATGTAAAATTTAGTTCTATTTTGCATTAAAATTTATTAAACATTTGTAACTTTAAAGGACTTTGTTTTCCTTTAATATCAAGAAATTGAAGATAAGAATAAACAAAGTGCTAAAAGGAGAAGCATCATCCATTCGGTTTATTTTTAAACTTACATTTTCTAAGGTTTTAAAATATAAATTACTTTGATGTATTAATTTATATATATAATTAAGTTCAAGTTTCCTGTAAAATATATAAAATCTTACATTAAAGACATTTTGCAAAAGATTTTTCGATCGAAATGTTAAGTACCTCTTGTGTTTCTTAAAGGAAAGCACTTCGCTAATTTAAAAAAGTTCTAACGCCAGCTGTTAACATTTTTCTGCCAATTTTCACTAATCATTTGTTTGAAAAATATATTTGTAAATGGCCAGTATGTTCCTTGCTTCTTCTATCTTCATGAACGAAATTAAAGCGAATGTTTCATTGATATGCAAGCCAGTTTTTTGTAATCACCTTGGTGTAATTTGTAGTGGAGAGAGAATTTTTCTCTTGTCCACACCAACCACATCGATTTTTCTCTAGAAAAACTGGGATCTTAATTTTTAATTTCCAAACACAAAGCAGCTTTTTCACATTATTTTTCCCCCTTCATTTTCTTCTTCTTATTATTCGTTCCAAATGAGAAAACAGTCTTTTCTAACTGAAACAAAACTTCTAGATTCTAAGTAACTTCATTCTAATAAGTTCATTTATCACAATCTCGTTATGCTTGTTTGTCACGTTACGTTTGAATCGAAATAATTTCCTTAAATTATTTAAGTCCCAGAAGTGAATTTCTAAAATTAATTTAAATTATACTTAATAATAAAGACTATCCTAGTTATTATTGTACTCTAACATCATTGAAAAATTAGTTTTCCTTCTTAAGCATTCCACCATTTTCTCTAACATCCCTTCTACAAATTAAAATAATTCACACACAAGACTATCTTTGGGAATAAAATTATTTTTACTTATAAAATTAGGTTATCTGAAAATTTTAAATGGTATTAAACAATATGTACTTGGCTTGCTACCATTATTGTTATGCAAGTTACAAAATATTTGTAAAAACTCACTTGATATTTGTATAACCCCCGTCAACACGGTTACTTTGCCTTTATGTTAATAAAGATGATGATGATAATAATGATGATTATTGTTATGCAAAAGAAATCAATATCTTTATCTTTTAATCTATTGAAATTAGCATCCTTAGAGTTACAATTGTGATGAAAGGAAAATTTTGCAAAATAATAACTATATAATAAAAAAAATAATAGATAAAATCACACTTTATCTTCTTTTTTGTATTTTCCAAGGAAAATAAACATATATATCGAATTTTAATGGCTAAAATCGTGTTACTTTCTATAATAGCGTAATGGTTCGGCTTCCCTACCATACACAACACGCATTGCAGGGAAACCGACCAACTAAAAATATTAAGCATTTATTGTTATAAATTTAAACTTATTGCCGATTTTTTTTAATTTTTTAAAAAATTTATAATAAAATTATTTATTTATTAAACTATTATTAAAATGCTTGAATATTCCTATTAAAACACGTCAAATAATGTTTAGTTTTCTGAATAATTACTCAATGAATAGTAAATTTTATAAATATCTTACTGCATTTTACTGTTAAAATGTAAGTTTTACATAAAATTTTTTATATTTTAAATTACAAAAAGTGTAAATAATAATTTATAAACTTATTCAGAAAAAAAATAAATTTAAAAATTAACAAATCAAACTTTTACATTAAAAAAATAATAATAAAAAATAAAGACTCTTCCAATAAAAAGATAAAAAGACAATTTTTACTTTATGGTGTTTAAAGAAAGAAGCTATTCTTGCTATAAAACATATTGTAAGTCATCGTAGCGTATAGTAAAATTCATTCCATTCAAAAAAAAATATATATATATATATATAAACTATTCTTTAAACATTTATTTGATAAAATGACAGAAGTTATCGCATCTCCAGTTCTTTTCGGTTCATCTTCTCTGTCTTTCTTTTGTTGGCAAAGAGGACTGTTTGCATTACAGACTTCTTCTTCTGTTATTTTTCCGTCTGTTGAAGCAAGATATCGCACCACAAACATTATTCATTGAATTTCCTTATGTCTCATGTCTGCTTTCTTAGTTAGAAAAGATCGCCATCTTCTACATCTTCAGCTTCAGCTTTAGATAATTAAGACGAAGCAAGCAAAAATACAAAAAGAAGAAAGAAAAAAAAAAAAGAAAATGATACTAAAGGACAGTGATATATTGCCTCTTAATAGAAATTAATTCACCTTCTAGCCATTTATTACCTCTTGTTGTGTAACCTTCTCTATGAATAAAATATCGTGCAAATAAAATTAGTGATCGGGATGTGACATATGAGAAAGGATGATACCATGTAATCCTATTTTATTTTCTTTCTTTGTTATTATTTTTTTACAGTTAAGTAATATCACATAAATATGCAAATTTAGTTGTTCTTTCCCCCCTTTCCTCTACTTTACCTTATAATTTTCTTGTAATAAAGATATAAATTTCTTCTCTCCCTTTACCTAATAATGTAAATAATCTGAATTCCATTATGATTATTATGATTATTGTTATTAATTTTATCACTTTTTTCTATTTTAATGCACGATTTTCTTCTTTTTTACATAATAATAATAATAATAATCTATTTTTATTTTAATAAAAATTTTTAATGTGTAAAAATTGTAAAAAATCTCTAAATATTTAATAAAGATTTTCAAACGTTAATTAACCAATTTAGGTAAGTTTCTCTATATTTGTATTAATTGGTTTTTTCGGCCACCCTTATTTTGACACGTAAAAATTTTATATTTTTTGATTAAAATAGATAAATTAATAAATGAATAATTTAAATAAATTATATTTTTTACTAATTTATACAGTAAAAATGATCATTTTATCATTTTAAATTCTTCAACTTTTATAGAATTTTTCCTCAATTTATAGAGGAAAAAATTCTTCAATTTATATAGATTTTATTTTATAAAATGTTATAAACTTTTTCCCTTAAATTTTATTTTATATTCCCCCTTGAAAACTTTTAAATATAGTAAGTGAATGGCGAAAGGGCATAGCATATAAGTGACCTTAGTGTTCTAAATCGGATTTTTTGCAGAATCGGCAAATGCTCTTTCACTGACCATCCGTCATGTCTGACGAAAGATTTTGACAGACAAACAGGAAGATACAAGTACTGTCTTTGAAAACTATCGAACAATATTTCATATGATCTAACTTAAGGTTTAATGGAGTTAAAGTCAAAACTGGATATTCTATTTGTTGTCAATAATGCCAAAGAATATCGTAACATATTGCTTGCCCATACTTTATACTCTTCTTTTTATATATCGAGATTTTAAACGTTTATATTTTCTTAATTTTTTTTAACTTTAATGTTTTCTTTACATCATCTTCAATAGAGTTTTTTCTCGTTCTGCACCGTTATAATTATTTTGTTTTTTTTCATTTTTTACTCTGTTTTACGTGTTTTTTTCTTGTTTTATATCATCTTTATTATATATCTTCCTTGATTTTTTGCTTTACATCATCATAACTATACACCTCCTCTACTGTTGTTTTACATTATCATCACTGCATACTTTCCTCAATTCTTACTCTACATTATCATCATCATTAAATATTTTTCTATGTTGTATATCATCCTTTCTTATAAATGGATTTTATGAGGATATTTTCTAGTTAAATGTAGCTATGTAACTTGCATCATTTCTTGACTAATATACCATTACTTTTATTGTAAAAAATCATATTATCTATGATAAATGTATTAAGTAAGAACACACTTTTGCTTCATATAATCAAAATGCACCGCCAATTATATAAATACGAGATTGTAAAATCTTATTTTTTGATAAATTTGATACTATAGAATACCGTATAATTTAAAATTTAAGTATTATATGTGGATTTTTCACGAAATTCTTCGAGCAACTCTTTTGAAAAAAAAATATATATATATATAGCATCCTAACCATGAATTCTTTAGTTACAGCATATGAAAAATAATATATAGAGAAAATGAAAAATGGATTTTACGTTAGATTAAAGCAATGTATCAATTCACTTTCTATAAACAATAGAAAAAAGTTGGACACGTTCTCGAAAACATTGCTGATTGCTTGATTCTCACCATTTATTTTTCTCTGTTGCTAACGTTTACAATCAGAATATGGCAACGTACAGAAGATAGATGGAACAATTTGTATAAATCTTTTATCATTTACGGCTGGTGGAATAAGGTTACTACACTGAAAAATACATGTGAAAATAATAAGATATTTAATCCAAATTTTCGTATTATAAAATGAAAATTACATAAGATTTTTTTTTACGTTTTTCATCAAGATTTTCGTTAAGTTAAAACCGTAAAAAAGGAAGAAATTTTCCATTCACAACTCATAACAATAGAAACAAACAAAAGAAATTGATATCTTTACTCGTAACACGTTTTAAATTTCGTAAGAGATAACAATAATCCTCGAATCAAACGATGATTTTTCTTTCTATTATGCTTTCTACTTACAAGAAATATAAATATTTGCATATTTTATAAATATTCCTAAATTTATACGTATGTATGTATATATTTTTTATCCCCTTTCGAAAGTTTAGATAGGGGGTGTATATACAGAAAAGGTTGAGAAGTGATGTCTGGGAAAAAGCTTAGTACAGATATCAAAAGTAACGTCTTGTGCCTTCCTCTAACTTAAACCACTTCTACTTTCTACATATCAAAAGTTGTATACGTTTTATAACCATCATTTTGGTATCCGGTTCTTGGCACTCACCCTCTGGCGAGAAATACCCACGAGATTTGGTAGAAAGGTTAAGTTCTGTGTGTACCACTTCTCTATCCAATGCATAGAAGTATAGAATATATTGTCCTCTTGTCTTGGAACAGACGTTACATCTCGTGAAATAGCTGTCATTTTTTTATTTATATATATATATATATATATATATATATATAAGTGTATATATATATATATACACTTTTTCCCCTTCCTTCCTGAAATTTCCAATTCGATCTTCAACTTGATTTCATGTTAAAGCCATTTCAATTCTGTTAAATCAATTTTTTTCCTACTTTTATACAGTTTAAATCTTGTTTGTAAGGGTGAAAATTTCAATTTTAGATAAGGATTTTATACCTGAAATTTAAATTTATATATATATATATATATACGTGTATATATTTCTTTTTCTTCTTATTTAAAAAAAATCTGATTAGCAAATTAATAATAATTATTTTTCTTTTAATTTATTAAATTAAAATAATTGTGGTTAATTAATTGGTTAATTAAATATAATAATTTTTGTAAATGAAAAGAAAAATAAATTTGTTTTTATTTTTCTTTAATGATTTTTCACTTGTTGAAGATAAAAAATGATTATTATTATTTTTTAATTGAGTTTAAATGAAAATTAATTTTATTTCTTTATTTTTTATTTTAATTATTTGCTAATTATGCAATTAAAAAACCTCATAATTAATATTTTTTAATAATAGAGGAATAATTTATTTTAAAAAAGATGCTAGAAAGTATCAATTTCTTTATACTTAAATAAGACTTTTTACGGGTAAAACAATCAAAATTTAATTATTTTATATATATAAAAACATTATATTTTTATTAAATCAAATATAAAAATTATTATAAAAGTGTGCAGAATATATTATAAAATTTATTTGTATAATAAATAAGTGGAATAATTTCTCTAAGAGAAATTTATGTATTATAATCTCTCTCAAAAAAATTGTTTACTATAGCAGAATGGAAGAATATTATGTGCATACACTGTGTATATATCACATTCAGCATCAGAATACAGTTAAGTGGTCTTGTATCAACCTTGAAACGTCTGAAGAGACCATCAAAATTGGAAAAGAATACAAAAACTTGTATAACTTCCAGAACCGTAGGACCAAGAAACGAAAGATGGAGAGAGGAGGGGGATAAAAAAAATAAGAAAGTTGTAAGAAGGAAGCATCCCCGGATGTAGTAGAAGATGTCAATATAGAGTAGGAAAAAGCAGCATTCCTGACAATGCAAGGAAGAAGGAATGCACTCTTGATAGATAACATCGCTATATCTAACTTAAGTGCTTCTGATACTCGAGCTATTATTAAGAAAACTTATATATAAACCATATTTATTAAAGGCGCCCTTTTATTATAATATTAAAAGATGTAAAGCTGTATCTACGTAAGTTTTAAAATGATGCTAGTGTTATCTTTATGTAGCAACAATAGGAGGAAGACTATAATGTATATAATGTATGTTTATTATCAACGGATGCAACTTCACGCTTTAGTTGTTAAAACGTTCATTTAATCAGGGACATAATTCGTACATAAAGGGATCATTGTGTGAAAATAGATCGTTGATCCATCAGATACATAAATTAATTCATTGTAGATTTAACGTTGAACACAGCCTAGTAGATAGAGAAATATCAAAAGGTATCTTATTCAACTCGACACTGTTTCAACATGTAATTCATGTGAGCGGAATGCCTAATGTTCAGTTAATGTCATCAGATATGACCTCTCTAATCCTTTCACGTATCTCCGTTTAACCTAACAGTCTATTGGTTCTAACACTTTCGTCGTTGCGTTAAAAGTCAGACGACCGGCAATTCAATTACTCTCACCAGTTCTAAACGTTCACGCTATTGGACCAGACTCGTACCAGTAATTAACAGGAGATAGACTTTAGGTTCGATCCATTCAATGACACTATAAGACTGTTTTCGGTTTCTAAGTTCGACTCTTAATAGATAATTCGATAAATAGTATAACAATGGGAATTTTGTCATGCCCATACCATTAATGAAATCTTCTCCTAGGCAACCGATGTAAGACGAAATTCAATTGGTTGTGTGTCTAGTTATTTAGGAAGTTTCTTGCAATTATATTGGAATTTCCAAGAAGTAAACTTTACTTAATTATTTAATTGTAATTAAATTCATATTTATATTTGATTTTATTCTTAAAAATTCAATAAATTATGTATTATTTTTTCTAGAAAAATATCCACCTTTTCCTCTTTGTTTGGGTTACTATCGGTTTATAATATGAAATTTTAAATATAAAATTGTTGAAATGTATTAATATAATAAAGCAAAAGGATATAAGAATGTTTGAAATAATATAAAGTCGAATGTGAAACAATATAAAGAATCGGAAGTAAAACAATGCTATAAAATATAACAATAAAGAAACGGTTAAATGTGTAACAATATTAAAAAAAATACAATTATATAAAATAGTAAAATATATAAATAATTAAAAACATATGTAAACTTTTTAATTAAAGAGAATAAACCAATAAAAGACAGTATTTGTTACTGATACCGTTCGTATGTCTGTTCGATAAAGGGAAAAAACCAATACTTGAAGAAGCAAATATATCTTTTTCTTAATAGGAGTTCAACCTATTTCTACTGCAAAATGTGTTTCGGGTTCGGATCTCAACAAAAGCTAAAATTTCAACAATAAAATGGAAAAAAGTACTGTTAAATACTCGTGTCAATTGCAATTCACACGTAGAAAAATAATTTCAATTAAAGTATATTCGATAAGAAAACTGCATTTAGTTTTTGTTGAGATCCGAACCCACGACATGTTTGCAGTAAAAACGAGTCGAACACAATACATTTTTCCGAATTTTATTAAACAGACATACGAACAGAATCAGCAGCACTATTTTACTGGTTTATTCTGTTTAATTAGAATATTTTACATAAGAGAGAGTTTATATTTTACACTTGATAGTCGCTAAAATTATATTCTTTATTAAAATGTCATGGGTTCGATCCCTTAATACTTTCTACTAATACAAATAATTCAATTACTTTTAAAGAATAAAATGAATATAAAATTGATATAATTTATTTAAAACATTATAAAAATTAATTTAAATAATATAAAATCTAAAATAAACATTATAATTTTTAACGTTAAACTTTAATTATTTTCATTTATTCAGGTAAATTATATAAATTGCTAATATAAATATTTAGATATAATAAGTTGAACTTAGAATAAACTTATGTTTACATAAAATTCATAAAATTTAAATAGTTGTTTATATAAATATAAATATTCAACTTTAAAATTACATTAATTAATTTTCTGCAATCGTTTCCTTCAAAGGATTATTTTTAATTTTACTATAAACTATTCTTTGAACGAATATATTTTCCATATAAATTACAAATTAAACTTAAACCAATTTGTTTTCAAATAAAATAATGTTATTTTTCGCTTTTAATATTTATTTAAACAAATTTAAAACTGTTTAGATGCAATTAAGGCATTATTAGAATATAATAAATATAATTAAAAATAATATAAAATTATGTTTATTTAGTTATAAATGATGTAAAATTGTTCTTTACTTTCGAGCAATTTTTAAAAAGTTTTAGAAATAACTCTTAGAGTTAATTAGAATAGGATTTTCTTAATTAACATATAATGTTAGATAGTTTGTGAGATTTTATTAAGCTTTAATCTCATTAAATTTTATATATCTTTATAGTTTTATTGTGAGTGTAAATTGCTAGTTTTATAATATATTTAGCAGTAATTTATATGTTAATATGCTTAATATTTTGCTCGTACTAAAAGACATTTTCATTATGTTTACACATTAAAAATTAAGAGGAGTATACTTGTTAGTTTACGTGTTATTATTATAAAAAATATAAAAAAATATTATTATATAAACTAGATATTCGTGTAAAAAATTGACTAAAGTTTCGTCTGTAATTAATTAGGATGAGCTCACGATATATTATTTTGCTACAATTTTCAAATTTCAGATCTTTACATTTCCATTGTTCTTCGTTAACCTCCAGAACAGAGTTAGATAGGCAAAAATCGAGACCAGATATGAAAATATTAGGAGCAGAAAACCCCGATTAACAATATATGAACTTCCGGTTTAAATCGAAAGTCACGTGACTTCAATTCAAAATTTTCTCCAGATAAGTTAGATGACCTGCATGGCTCGATTGTTATTAGGAGAAGTATGATGTACAGGGGCAAGACACTATTAACATCGAGAGCTTAACGGCTGGAGATCCCGATGAACTAGATGCAAATTTCCAATCTTGTGATAGTCATGGGTTCAATCCTGTACAAAGTTAATGTAACTGTAAATTGTTGTAATAAAACAGTTAATGCTAATATATATATATATATATATAATTTATTATGTAAATTATTGTAGAAAAAGAAATAGCCTTTATCCAGGATGAACTGGTGACGTATTATTAAGGGTTATTGGTTCATTCCCATGCATAGAAAAAATATAATTTTACTGTTCAATTTTTCAATTTACATTCAGACGTGTGATTTATACAATAGGATTTACATTTTTGAAGTATTGTTTGTTTATGAAAGAGTTACTTGATCACGTGACAAAATATCCGTTGATTATTTCTTTCTAAATAAAAATTCAAATACAAATAAGAGATGTATTTTTTAAAGAAATTTATACAATAAAAACTGCATTAAATTACTCAAAATATTTCACGTAATTTTCAATATTAATTCGAAATTACGTGTTACGAGACCAGAAAAGTACTTAATTTTATTAAAATAGCATGTTAATTCGTCTTCCTCGTATCAAAAAATATAGATTATTCGTTTAAATACTTTACATTTATGCTTTAAATTTACAATGATTTAACATTGAAATGCTAAATTTTGCTAAATGCGAATAGCTTCTGTTGATGTCATTGCTTAATAGATGATATTTTCTGTCAATAACGACACATTATGAACTCAGCATAAATCAGCAATGCTACTTACTCTGCTGGTAATTTCATAACGAGTTCCACTACCCGTCATTAGCAAACTCAACAAGGATGTTGCGTTCAAATATCTTCGCCATTCCATTCACACAGAGTCACGCATAGTCATTAGTACAAAGTCTGCCTGTTGCAACAACAACCAAACCTTCAAAAGCAGAGGTTAGTCACAGCTCAGGTGCTCTTGACGTCAAGTCATCACTGCACATACTTTATAATGCAAGAAACAAATGAGCTTCATCTACATAATTGTGCATCACTAGTTTTAGCAGTATCATATGAATAAAGATAACCAGTTAACATGTGAACCCAACTGTTATGAGACGAAGAATTTATAATATATTTTTTTCCTGGTCTTAAAACTCTCAACAGATTATAAATTTACATTTATATATAAATTAGCCTCCCGAATTTATTTATTTTTTTTGTAAAATAGAGCATTTATTCTTATAAATTTTTAAGTTTAAATAAATTGAGAATTACAACTATTTTAAGAAAAAACATTTTAAAATATCAAATGTCTGTTTAAATAATACATTTTTAATCTTTAAAATATTACATAATTTAAAATGACATTCGCTATATTTTAAAATAAATTTTGATTTTTACTTTTAAAATAAATAGTTTTAAATATATTTAAACGTGGAATTTTTTAAATAATTTTCTTAAATTTTAAACATGTTTCAACGATTATAACTTAATTTTAAAAACTATTTTAGTGTTTAAAATCGAAATTGTGAAAAATATGCAACAAAAATTCTAACTATTTTTAGATTTACGCCAAAGAAAACTATTATAAATCTATATTTAATGCATAAAAGATAACAATAGAAACGTTTGTAAAATGTGAATTTGAAAGGAAATTATCATTCATCTATTAAATTTTATTGATTTTAATAATTGCGCTAAAGGCCTAATTAAAAGTCAAACTAAGAGAAAGACAAAATTCAGTCATCTGTAATGTCACTCACAAAAGTCTGTACAGAAATTAGTAGCAATTGTATATTTGTAATTATCGGCTAAATACTTGTTACAGATAATTAATAATAAGCAATGTTTGCTAATGAAACAAGAATATCCTTTTGTCTCCTATATACACACAATTTTTTACTTCGTTATGTATCAACCATTACTAATCGAATTTCTTAATTATCTTATCAATAAACTCATATATCATTACAGTTATGAATCTCGAGTAATTAAAATAATTTTAATAAAATAATTTACATTCAAAACACTATCTTAAAGTAAATATTAATCTTTACACGTTGTATATTTTTAAGTTATTGATTTTTTTTCCGTAAGATGTAATTATTAGTAAACCGAATTAGTTACTTCGTGTTTAATGATTATTTTTTTAATGCCAGAGAAGATTTATCAGCGTATTATTATGAGTTGCTTATTAATTATTTGATTAATTATCATATAAATAACTCAACAGAATAATTTTCTGCTTGGAAATTGCGAAACAAAGAATATAATTCTTTCTTTCTTTCTTCTCCTCTAAGCTGTTCTGTAATTGCTCTTTACAACATCCAGAAATCTAACGAGAAAAAGAATGTAGGAAACAAAGGTGACAATAACGAGATAAAGCAATATGTCCGAGCACAATTTTATCTAACTTTCTATATATAATTTATATTTATATGAAGATATAAAGGGAGAGAAAAGATAGGAAGAGAAAAAGGAGAGAGCCACAAGTTGTAAGTCTGTATAAAGCAAAGTTATGCAAAGTGGATACTCGAAACTGATTAAAAATAAGTGTTTATTGATTTATCGAATCTTCAGAAATTAATAACACTGTTATTATATAAACTGTTGTTAAAACAATAGACGTGACAGGTGGGTTGCTTCTCTGTAAAATCGAGCTTTATCCATCACGATGCAGACAAAAGGATATGGGAAAGAGGTCAACAATCTCCTGCTGGATGCTACAGTACTACAGGAAGGAAAAATCCTCCTGAAACCACAGCATGGTGCGGCTTATAAGCCATACCCACAACAAGCTAGGCAGGTGTCTAATTGACCACACCCCAACACCCATTGGATATAAATTTTCTTAGAATTATTACACACTTAAAAGTATCTTAAATGTTATAAATCAATAAATGAGATCTATTACTAATTAGTTTACGTAGGATTCCTTCAATAAAATTAGAATAATTATATTCTAAGTTTAAAAATACGAAACATAAAAAATTACAAGTAAGTTTTGTATTTTTTAAAGAAGTATATTAATTTGTATCATTAATCATTTGGAATAAAAACAAGATAAAAAATTTCCAACAAAAACACTTCGACGAATAATTTATCAGGTAATTTGAAATCATTTTTAGACATGTAGCGAGAATGAAAGATGTTAAAAACGATTGAAAACAGACGAAAAAAAAATCAATTTTTGTTTGGAAGTTTGTTTCTTTGGATAGTCGAATAAAAATTCTTTCCAATAAGTTATGAAATTTGTTGAAATTTTTTCTTTATCACGCCCATTCTTTCTTTTTATAATGCCTTTATATGAAGCAATTCAGATAAAACTTTATACAGTAAATGCAATTCTTACAGTGTTATGAATTCGTAAAAAAATATATATATATTTTTAAAAAATTGTTATAAATATTAATTTTTCTATTTTTTTCTATAAAAAATTATATTGTCGTACGATTAATTTGGAATTATTTCAATTGATAGTGCCCCCGGGTGAACCAATCATCACTGATGAAGAAGATAGGCACGTAAAGGGTTTGATAGGTCCTTATAACGAGGGAGAAAGTTTAAGATTAACATGTGAAGCAGTAGGAGGTAAGTTATATATTTATATATAAGTATATGTATGCCCAAGCCTAGATATATAACAGCAAAACATATATGGCTGCAAACATAAAGGGGCCCCAAATTTAGATTTTTATGTTTAAAAAAGTGACAAGAAAGTGCTTTAAATTGAATTCATTTTGATGAATGGTAAAAAAATCTGTTTTTATATCTTTTATTCATACATTTTTATGGAATTCAGAGAGAGGAGTAAGGCCTTTCTCTCTTCTTCAGGCCCTACACATTAAGAGATGCTGAAACTAGATCATCACTTGATGGCATGCAATATGATAACAGATAATTTTACGATAATTATGATAAATTAATATATAAAATTAAATTTTATATTAAAATTAACCTTAATGATTCATAAATATTCAGTATTTTATTGTAATAAAATTATAAGAATAATTTAAATTTGTACATCTTTTATATGCATTATCAATTCACTCATCCATGAGTTTAAGTCAAAATTTAAAAGAATATTAAATATATAATTTTAAAATTTTATATATTTATAAACAGAGAAAAATAAAAATTAAAATCAATTAAAATTTATATATTTACTTTTTATTTCTTTTAAAAAATTTTTAATTAAAAATTAAATATATAATTTATTAAATTTAATTATAATTTTAAAAAATATAATAATAATTAATTTTAATTTTTTTAAATGTATTTAAAAGTAAAGATACTTTTTGTTTCTTAATTAAAATTAAAACTTTTACTTTTTTAATAATTATTCTTTAAAAGAATTTTTTATTTAAATTAATAATAATTAAGTGTAATTATAAAGTTATAAATTAATTAATTCAAATAACATTTAACTATTTCTATAATGAATTAACCTACCTTTTTCTTTTCTGTTAATTTATAAATAAAATTAAATATAAAAAAATGGCCAATTTGCTTAATTTTTTAAATATATTTAACTTATTATCTGTATAGTAAAGGTTGATAAATACGATTAATATTTTTTTTATTTAATAAAAAAATTAATTAATATCATTAATTAATAATTAACTACTTAAAGTTTCATGTTGAATGCGTTGATAAGCAACAGTTGCAAGTTGATACGTAGTCTCAACTGATATAAGCAGACATCCTACAGAAGGGAAGAAAAGCATTAAATATTTGAAAGAGGAAAAAAGCACATCTTTCTCAGACTTTCTGCCTCAAGTCATTCCTCAGCCACCTGACATGTTTATTGATTTCTACGTTGGATTTTTTCATCCTTCTTTTCCTCTTTTTCTTTTTTTTGATATTTTCTTAGGTTGAGCTACCTCATGCTGCTTCCATGGCGTCTTTTTATTGCTTGCTTTAGTGCTTGGGGTGAATAAAAGTTTTCTACAACAGAAAAAAACTCGTTTATAGTGATCAAACTAGTACAGACTTTATCGTTTTTTGTCGTCAATTAAATTTATTTTAATAAAAAAACAGAATATATATATATATATATATAACAATATAGCTCTCTGTTTAATTAAGTTGTTAGAACAGCTTTTTTTTATTTAAATATATTTAATGATTAAGTACTTAAGTATAAAAGTTTTTTTAGCTTAAAGGTAATTATATTATTATATACTAATTTGATAATTTTATATAATTTTTTTAGCAAAATTAAATTTACAATTTTTATATTCATTTTATTGAAAATTGTATATTTTTATAAATAATAAAAACTTATTCCATTTTCGTAAGGGAATTTATATAATTGAATTTTTTTAAACCTTGTTTTAAATAATAAAAATTTTATATTAATGCTTTCTACTCCAAAAATATACATTAATATAAAATAAATTAAAATAAAGTGATAGAACAGTTTTCTTTATTAAAAATATAAAAAAAAATGTATTAATTTAAATCTAACGATAATAAATCTCAGTAATATTCAAGTGAATATATCAATTTATTTATTCAATTTAATAAAATATGATTTTTGACTAATATAATATTCAATTTTATCACTAATATATTCAAGTTACATAATATTTCACTTGTAACACTTTTTTTCTTTTACTGAACCCCTCAATTATTTTAAAAATTAAATTTGAAAACTTAATTTTTAGATAAAAAATAATACTAAATACATTAAAATTATTGTAAAATTATTTTTACTATCATAAATAAAAAATTAACTCAATATTTTTTGATTTACAGCTAAATAATGATGCAGAATTTAAAGAATAATTTTACCTTTGTTTACGTTTTCTTTAAAAAAATAATTAAGAATTTAGTTTAAAATATTGTAAAATTTAACTGTAAATTCACTAAACATATTTTTCTTTTAAGAAAAAATATTTACATGCAAAGAAAAGAAAAACTCCAATGATTTCTAAAGCTTTGCATTTACTTCCTTACATAAACATCATAATGGTTCGTGCCATTTTTTTTTTTTTTTTTTTTATATATTCCATGTTTTCTTTACTTTAAAATTTTGTTTATTTTTTAAAGTATTTTTTTCTTAACAAATTCTTATTTTGTTTGACTAAATTTAACAAAATAATTTATATTTATTTAATGAAAATATTCTATGAAATTTCCTGCGAATTCCTAAATCTTACTAATTAATAATTTTATCCACAAATCCTGAACATATAGTAACTAAATTATGTAAGGTAATTAAATTTATTTTTTATTTTAATATTTAAATATAAACGCGTGTAAGGTTATAAAATTCATTTTTAATTAAAATGAATTAGTTATAAGCCATCTGATATCATATGAGAATTAATAAAAATAATTCGAAAGCACGCAAAGTAATGGCTTATGGCGACAGTTTACTTACAGTTTAAATATTTCCTATTATAAAATAAACAATTAAACTTCTTTAGCTATTAAATTATAATCTTTATAAATATTTTTAATGAAAGTTTAGTGGTCATACGCAAAGTGCGTAAGATATGATATATGAAAAATTTAAACTATGATTGGCTATAGATGGAGCTGTTTTAAAGATTATTGGTTGATGGAGTGTGTGGGCGGAGATTTGTCGATTTCTTGTCTATACTACGTATAAATCAGAGGACAGTTTATGTTTGAAAGAATTGTTATTTGACATTTTTTAAATGTTTTAAATAGAATTTTTATTTTTATAATTATTTTCAAAATTAATATACTTATTTATCATTTTTATATCATTATACTAGCAGATATGCCCGGCTTAAAGTAATAAGGACAAACATTAAAATGGAAACCTTAAATTCTACAATCTAGGGTCCCCGATATAATGCCAAATTTACATTTCGATATTCTTACTACAGTAATTATAATATACTTTATAAAAGATTAGTTTGGGACCCCTATTGGTGGGACTCGGGCAATTGCCATTTTTGCCCGTAGGATAACGCGTGCCATTTTTATTGTATATCATTAAGTTTTATATTTAATGATATACAATAAAAATGTATGAAATCAGAGGTGGAAAGTGAAATGTCTAGGTTTTTTGGTAGCCTATATTTTCTTAGGGTCCTAGAGAGTAACTATGAAAAATTTGGTGTATATTGGTCAAAGGATTTAGAAGTATATTGAGAACAAACAAACGAACAACAGATTTTCCGTTTTATATATACAGTGTGTGTTTATTTTAAAATTAATTCTAAAAGTATTAAAGCGTAATAATATGTAGAAATTTTATGTATTGTAGATATAAGCGTAGGGTCATTGTTGCGAGAGGTCATAGCATTCCTAATTACGAATGGTATTAATGGCCTGTAAATGTAATTCAGAATTAAGTTTATTCATTAAAAAAATTCATGATTTATACTCTTTTCTAGTTGAGAACCGAACCCACGCCTTTGTACAAAACAACGGACGACAACAAATGCGTGGGTTCGATCCTATTTGTCCTAAATACATTTTTAAAAATCTTAATTCATGGTTCGGTTGTATTTTCAGTAGAAGTAATTTTAAGACATTTACAAAGCTTTTCCTAAATTAGATTATTTTAAGCAATTATAGTGAAGTAAGCTATGCCGAAAAATAATTAAATATTCATTTAAATATTTTTAAATTTATAAAAAAAAATATTACTTTAAAAACATTCAGCTTTTAGATTATTCATTTCAAAAACATCATAAAATTCAAATAACAAATACATTTAATTAATTATTTATTTAGTATTTGCATTTAATTACGTACAAATTCATTTAAATTTAATTTCATTTATGTAATTCAACAATAAAAAGTAACGAATTTTATAAATATTCATCTTTACAATTATAAATTTTACGTTTCGAATATCAGATTTATGCATTTTTAATTTACAATTAAATTAAATAGGCTACTGTATTTAATTAATTAATTAAAAATATTAAAGATTTATATAATTTTAATACAATATTAAATCGAATTTTTATATTTTAATTTAAATTACAATATATATAAGTTGGTTTTTGAAGGAAGTATTCGTTGATACGAAGGAAGAAAATTTAATTTTTTTTTAATGTAAAATAATGATACAGAGTAAAATTAATAATAGATATTTGTAAATAAGTGAAAAAAATTAAATAATTTAATTGCATTTTATGCATTTTTAGATAAAGAAAAGTGAGAAAAATGGAAGTTTATTAGATACCATATACTTAAATTGATAATACTTACATTACTTTCGGATGATGATGAATAATAGCCTTAAGGAAATGATTAATTCTCTATGCTGCTGCTATCCTGTTAATGATTCTAAGTTAATACTAAATTAGTTTTCGTTAGTATATCCTCAAGTTGATAATAATAATAATAAGACACTTGCGAGCAATTTTAAAAATGAGATTTTTGTTAAAATATTTATGTTTATATTCCTCGATACTGAAAATATCTAAATCTGTAAGATTGTTACTACTTTGAAGTTCTTTAAAGGATAAGATGTTACCACATTAGCTTCAGTAACTGTGGGTTAATTCAATAAAATAAATGTCTTTTCATTGGGATATTTTTATGTATGGAGTGGTTTTTATGAAATTTTTATGAGAATTATATTGTGTATCTCTTGTTAAATATTGATATTCCTATACAGAAGTGAGTCAGAATGTAATTATGGAAATAAAAATGTGGTTTTGATCTCCAATTATGGACTTATAGAGTAAAACCTGTCCGAAACGGAAAACTTCTTAAATGGAAAAATTCTTCAGAAAGGAGCGATTTTCTGTGTTAAAAAAAACCGGAAACTTGCCAAACCGGAAAGAATATTCGATACCACGAGATTCCGGTTTACGTAGGTTTTGCTGTATATTTAAATTTTTCTAGACGTAAATCAATAAAAATTGCGACTTAGAAAATGTAAATATATTTATTCCTAGTTAAGAATCGAACCAAATTTTTAATCCTGGGTAGTCGTAGGTTCGGTCCACAAATAAGAATCGATACAACACACTTTTATAAGTCTCGGTCCTACTAAAATTTACTTATAAATTTTATCATAAATCCTTTTAACTATTGAATATTACTAATAATTTTATAATAAAAGTTCGATTTCTTCTTCTAAATCATATATAATAATTTAATCGTAATTAAAAAATTATTATAATTAATTTTATTAATAAAATTTGACGTTCCTAATTGAAGAATTATACAAATTTTTAAGAATTAACCTTTAGTATTTTAAATTTTCGTCTTAAAATTCCAAAAGTTTCCTATAATTAAAATATGAAGATCTTAATATATCTATTTGATTAAACACTTGAGAAATTTAATTATGCGAAAGTTGACTTGAAACATTTTTCAGTAGATGCCAAAGAAAAATAAATTCTACTTAACGTTTATTCTAACTCCTTGAAGAGTCTAGAAAAGTTATGAATTTTTATGAACTTTCAACCTTAAACAATATTATTATTATTTATAATCTGTTTAATATATTTAGAGAAAAATATGGGGTAGCCCAAAAGTAAGTTAATCGTTATGGCTCCCTAATTTGCTGTCTCACAAATAATTGAACACAAAATTTATATTTTAAAATCATGTTTTTATCAATTTTGTACAATAAAACTCATACACATACATATACACGTATAGCATACAAACTACAGTTACTTATCTTTTGGAGCCATCCTGTTTCCGTGTATGCATATGTGTACTTTATAGGATGTCAGTTAACTATTATATAAAGTGATGTCTTATTTAAATAGTTTATCGTATCTTTTTAATTACGTTTTAACCAATAAAAAGACGTTTTTCTAAACTCAATTTACGATTCATATTCACAAATGTACGGTACCTAGAAGACACAAGTTCGTGGTTAAATGACCTTTGGATCACCCTGTACTTCTTTTTTTTACAACTGTAACATTGGCAATATATTTTTCTCTTTTTTAAAATTATAAAATTTAAGAAATGTTTATAAATTTTTCAAAAACAAAAGGAAAAATTTATTTAATTTTCAAATTCTTTTCTATTTTATTTCTTTCGTATCCTGTTAATGCATTTCTACTTCTTGTTCTAACATCCTGCTGCTAGAAAAATCGTATTCGTTTCATTTATAGGGTACCAATAAAAAATAAAAATATCCACTTCACAAGACGAGAAAATTAAGGAAAGGATAAAAATGCAATTTTTTATTTTATTTTTCTTTTTTTTTGTATATGTTTATTGCAATTTCTCGAATTTTTAAAATGATCGTAGCTAGCTTATCAACAATAAATCTCTCTTATTCTTGGATTTGTATTCAATTTTAACTGAGATATTGTCATACAAATGTTTGATTGAAAGAGTTTCTTTCATTTCTAGAATAAAATAAAATTAGAAAAGAAAGATTTACGGATGTCACAAAAATTAGTTAACCGTTTTAAAGACTAACTTACTTCTTATGCAATTACTTAATCATACTTTTGTTTTGTTAAGTTTCCACCAATTCTGTGAAAGAAGAATACGTTGTTATGAGCTTAATTTTTTATTTATATTCACCAGTGTACCTGGAACACACGGAAAAAAAACTTTTTTTCAAGTCGTGGTTAGTTGATTTTTGGATTGCTCTGTACAAAAGCATTTAAAATTAAGAATTTTGGAAGAGGTATAATATTAATTATTATACAGATAAATTTACAAGAATGGTTCAAACGTAGTAAATACTAAATTACTTATATTCATTTATGGATAATACAAAAATTCTTTAATAATGGGATCCTTTTCGTTTAGTATAGAAATAAAAACAATTTAAGAAATTAAATCGTAATTGTTAAAATCCTTTCGCAGCTTATTCGAGCGATTCATGCAGGACCACCCTTTAGAGAATATCTAAAAATTAATGCAAATAATTATTTTTAAAAAATATATTTAAAAATGCTGACAATTTTGCAATTTTTAAACATTTTTTATACATAATTTTACTGTTTATTAGCTAAATAACATACACAGTAACGAGTTGAATACATTAGTAGGAAATTTCAGAGAAGCAACGTGATTTTAACAATTTAAACTATCAAATAATGCAAATAGTTACTATTAAATGTTGTTATATTTTGTAGTAATAAGTTTTAAATATATATTATAATATTTTAAACATTAAAATTGTTTGCTAAGTTAACGAATTCACAACGAGTTCATATATAATACGCAGAATATTTTCACTATTATTATACCGTACACTGTAAATGTTTATATATTTTAAATCGAATTTCTTACTAAAATTAACGTATTAATTCAACATTAGACGATATACATAGTAAATTAATGTTTACATTTACAAATTATAGGTTTATTCGTAAGCTTACGTCGTCACGAATAGGGTATAAAATTAATTTTTGAATTCTAGAATATTTAACTAAATAATTTGAATGTAACCATCATTTATATTTAATATTTTGTTAATTTAATTTATAAAATGATAAATGTTTAATCGTATATCTCTTTTTTAATAATTTTTTTTCGATTTTATATATATATATATATATAATGATTAAAGGTAGATGAAATATTTGGATAGACTTCTTGCTTACATGAAATGAGTTCGTGTAAACAAAAATCTATTGAGAGGATATATATCATATCCCTGTCATATATAAATGATAACTTTACTAGATATCTGTCGTGTAGTGTATACCTTGAGAGATAAATGATGTTACAAAAACTGCTTAAATATTATAAAAATTCGTGCATTCTTTCCATTCCGGTGAATATTTAAAACTTTCTAAAAAACTTAAAATGAAAAAAATAATTAAATTTATTCTTAAATTTATCTAAAATTTACTTTATTTCGTAAATTTTATACTTTATAATTATATGAAAATTATACAAGGTTTTCCTAATACACTATCCAATGAGTTCAAAATTTGCATGCTATGAAGTTGATGCTACTCCATCATACCTAATTACTGTTAATAGTTGTAAAGTTGTTTTAATTATACTAAATCGAAGTATATTTTAAAAAAAAATTATTAATGATTTAAATTAATGACGAGTCAGGACTCCAATTTTTATGTTTTATTAATTAGATGTAAGTATTTTATTTTTTAACGGAGTTTTACATAATAAATTTTAGATTACTTTTTGCTTGTTTTTGGGAGATAAAGTCAGTAGTTACTTAAGATACATTTATTTTTTAAGTAAAAATTTTGTTTTAATTTATATTTTAGAGATTTGTAGTTATAATTCTTTTAAAATAATCATAAGTTTTCTTATATTACCCTTGGGATCTTCCTGTATCTTTCTACAAAATACGAGTCGATTTTACAATATGGAGCCTCATTTTTATGTAATATATTATCTAGAAGGCTAAAAATTGTACCTATATTTATTCTACAGCCTTTAATTTAGCATGTGGAATCTAATTTAAGCTCTGATTAACTATAATTCTACAATTAAACAGATTTAAAGCTGCTTATTGAATCCTGCTTAGACTATAACTTGATGCTCCATAAAATCTAATAGATGAAAAATATGTCCTAAATACCTAATATTTTAGTAAATATAATCTATAAAATTCATATCAGTATTCAGTTATTTGTAATTATAAGCGATTTTAGTATTTAAATGTATATAAAATCCACCTTAATATCTTCATAAAGCCCATGTTATAACTCAACTTTTCATTATCTTTCTCGAATAATTTCTCATCTGTAGGCGCTATTTTTACATTAAACTGCATATTATAAGATAAAATTATTCATAGAATCTTATTATCCATTTAACTTATTACATTTAGTGTATATTTGATCTATATTATTATCATGTGGAAGAGGATAGTCTATTAAGGTCTACCCATTAGATTTAAAGTAAACTAGTATCTAGAGAGCTGAATACCTTCTCTAGGCCTTAGTATATAAATAAATTTTAAAAAATTGAGTAAAATATACATAAAACTTTTAATATTAACTCTTGCAGATGCTTGAAATATGGCTTATAATCATTAGATAAAGTCTAAAGTCAGAGAAGAAAGCATTTCTAACTTCATTTATAGTTGCTTAAAATAGGATTTATATAGTTATAAATAAAAAATAGAACTAAACTAAAGCTAAATTTTAAAGATAATCCTAAATAAAATACGCAAAGAAAATTGAAGAAGAAATGCATTCACTTAAAAAAGCATTTTTAAAAATCCTATTTAAAGATAAAAATTTATCTTGTCCAGTAGAAAATATAAAGAGTAAAAAAAGTAGAATATATCCAATAAAAATATTTTTAAGGTTCTTTTTATTTAGAAAAATCCTAAATAAATATATAAATAAAGCTAAAATAGTGAAAAAGAATTTTTAAAAGTCACATAAAAATAAAATAGGATCAATATAGTCCTAGATAAATATATAAAAAGGGATTAAAATGCAAGGCGCATTCAATAAATTGTACATTTTGGTGTGTTAGAAAATGCCTTAAAGTAACCCCAGAAAAGTCCTAAATAAATACATAAATAGAATTAAATTGGATGATAATCAAGGAAAGCATCTTTAAAATATCATTTAGAGACGATTGAGAGGATATAACTCCTTAAAGAGAATTAAAGTGGAAGATATACTCAATAAAACTAAATAATTTTTCGATGAAGTAATGTTTAAAATACGAATTTAAGAGAATTAAATAGGTACTTAAGCATGTTTAAAGTGTGATATATCTACAGTAAAGAAGCTATTTTTAGATTATATTTAAAGATTCTTAACAGAGATAAGTAAATAATCGAGAAAAATTGGATTTAAAAAAAAGCAATTTTTTAAATAATTTCTTATTAAAATTTTATATATATATTTAAATTTTAAATTTAATTCTGATTGTATTTTCGTTCATTCATTGATGCTGAAGTACTTCATGATTTAATATATGAAAGTTGATGAACTGAAATTTTAATAAGATTTGAAGACCTAAACTTGATGATAGGGATCAAGGAAGCTCTTTTCTCGGCATTGATTCTTTCTAATGTGTAGAATGAATGCGGTTAGGTAGATCTTAATTCGATTTTAAACACATTCCACTTGTCAAGTTAGAAAAGAGTGGAATGTTGGAGAGATTAATATCTACTTAGTGGGCTTCTCTTATGAAAAGTGCCAACATTAAATATAATAGTTGGATGTTTCATTAAAGACGACATATAATCGTCAGCTAATAACAAACTGTAAAGAAAACAACATCAAATTAAGCAATTAGTATCGAATGAATGTCACAACATTGTTCCTGATGAATAACTGTTAATGTATCTCATCCAAGTTTTCTTTATTCTTAAGAGTAACTCGAACGTCTCATTATTATTTATAATTATCTTGAATATAATTAGTAGATCCGTTGATTGTAATAAAAATTTAAGTAAGACAACTTAATTAAATTTGCAAATTTTTGTTAATTAACATGATTTTTCCTTTTTTTTTTTTTTTTTTGAAGTAGACATTCATTTATTATTTCTTTATTTATAAGTTAAAATATAAAGTTATATATATATATATATTTTAGTATTAATAACCTTAAAATCTAATATAAAAAAATAAGGCTTAGAAAACATTAAATCTTTCAGTTACATAGAAAAGATCATAAAGAATTTGTTCAAAACAATATTTATTTTCATTTTTGACGTATATTAGTAGAAAAAAATAATGTTTTTACTCCAAACAATTACTATTATTACTTAAAATGTTCTCCAGATCATCCTTATAGGATGATAATTCATCATCTCAGTTTTCTGTTGGTTAGAACATTGGCTAGGACAGGTTGATATTATCGTTTTTTTTTTTTAAAGTAAAAAATCTAAAATATATCTAATATCTATATTAATTAAATATAAAATTGACTAATTGTATAGTAAATGCAGTTATTTAAGTTTCACATTAAAAAATTAAAATTTAAGGAGTGTGTTGAATATCATAGTTAAGTCAAACATGAAAGTGAATGAACTGCATATTATACTTTCTCATCTCTCAGCAAACAAAAGGAGGAGACGTAAGCCCTTCAAAATTAATAGAATCTAAGCTTCTAATCCTGTGTTGCGTATCTCACAGTACATGGACTTAACCCTTTGGCCAAACAAGTAAGGAGAATGTAAAGGAAGAGAGGGGATGGAAAGAGGAAGAAGAGGAAAAAAAATAATAAAAAAAGAGAAAATCTAATCATTTCCGCAACTCTGCAACTAGCTAGCGATGGGAATCATCCAGAAGTTGCTGGATATCAGAAATTGTGATCGACCAAGCAACTTAGCTGATAGAAAATTTCATTGCCTACAGTTTTTAATGGGTAAATGGTAGAACTAAATTGCGATGTTTTTATGCCTGGTTAAACAGTAAAACTTTTATCCGTATGAAACTTAAATAATCTATAAATAGAGTAAATTTAATTAGTATCAAAATTCAATTTTAAAAAAAGTAAATTTAAGTATAAAAAATATATATATATATTAGTGGCAGTAGTAGGAGTGTAGCAGTAATGACTTCAGTAGTATAAGATGGAGTAAATTTAAAAAAAAACTATATATGTATAAAAAAATAATATTTTATATGACATAATAATAATAATAGTAATAGGAGTTATGTTTTTCCACAAGTTTACTTTGCAAATATTGCATGAAGTAAATATTTTTATGTGCAAAATCTGGCATAGATCCAATGTCTTTTACTTTGAGATCATCTTTGCTTGTGTAGATAAATTGTGTGTCGGACTATTTATCAACACTGTAGCCTTGACGTGAACCGGTGTTGCCAAAACGGCTGTGAATAAACACATTTTTCTTTCATCCCTTAGAACTAGCAAGAATTCACATTGATGTGACAGCTGAATGCTAAGATTGACAGAGACATTAGGTAGATAGTTACAGCTTCTATCTCTTACTGTCTAAGTCTTGAAAGGGAAAAAAAATAAATAAATAAAAAAAGAAAGTTTTTCGGTGCAGCAATTTAAATTTTTCCTTCCGGTAAAAGTCTTGATGTTCCTGTATCTTACTCAAATTCTACTCTGGAAGAGGTGACGTTTGTTGTATTTCGAAATTCCTCATACTATGCAGTTTTCGATACAGAAGTCACAAGTGGGGGTATTTTTTTTTCTTAACATTTTTTTCCTTTATTCCCCTTCTTCCTGCTTCTCTCCAAGAAAGGAAATCAAGGAAACAAAAACAAAAAGAAAAAAAAAACATATATCTTTTGTACGAGATGCTGCAAAAGATGTGGAA
Source organism: Centruroides vittatus (assembly GCF_030686945.1). NCBI lineage: Eukaryota > Metazoa > Arthropoda > Arachnida > Scorpiones > Buthidae > Centruroides > Centruroides vittatus. The sequence continues at coordinate 3,061,228 of NW_027122474.1, read as the reverse complement.
AGGTTTCACGTATCTAGTCATCTTGCACAAACTCATCAGGATAATGGTTTCAAGTAAAAGTTAGTAAAGAGTTTTGTCCCAAGAGATATCAATAAAATTTGATTTAAAACTTATGCATATAATTTTTATAAAAACTGTGTTTAAAATAGTAAAATATTAAAAGTATATATTTTTTTTCTCAAATTACTTTTAATGGTGTACGGTGCTTTAAAACTATTACATTATAGAATTATATACGTTCGTAAGATGTAAGTTTTAAGAAAGATAGAAAGTATTTTTTATGATTTAATTTATAAAAAAAAATATTAAAAGTTTTATCTTTCATCAGCTTATAAAACATTTTTAAAATACTTATTTCGAGTTTTAAGCTCGTATTAATACATGATAAATATTTATTTTAAAACATAATTTTTTACTAAAGATAAAGCTGTTGATGTTCTATACAAAAACTTTTTAAATATTATAAAATAAATTTTATTTATAATAAACAAAATATTGAGGAGAAAATAAGCGAATATGCACGCATAAATTTTAAAATATATATAGGCCTATATATATTTTATGCATTTTTTAAAATTTCAAAATAAAATAAACCCATTTTTTTAAAACCCATAATACAGAGAAAGTAAATGCCAATTTATTTTATTCTAAATTCAAGATGAGTTTTGGAAGGATCAAGAGAGGAGGTTGTCCATCTTTGTGTCGAACACTTCTAGACTATTTAGTCTCTCGATCACGTAGAAAGAACAGAGAAAGAACTTTCTGGAATAGACAGGGACTAGGTTTAATCCGATACTTGCTGACCGTCTACAAACGTAATTATTCTCTAATCTTACATCCATCTAGCCTTGACGTTTATCCAAGGAAACAAAGTAGCAGTTGCATGGACGGGAAATCAATGATTTACAACTCAAAGTGTACGGTTGATGCACGAATATACGTCTGAGGATGTACTTAGTGTAATCTTAGAAGAACAAACGTGCAGATCTGTCGACACACACTCAGCATTTCCTCAAAATGAAAAGGAATAAAGTGAAGTGACGTTCATTGATTTAACAAGCCTTTTCTAAACCGTCACTTTCACGTAATTGTATGAATATTTCCTGTTTTCTTTTACTCTTTTATTCTATTTTTCATGCGGTTTTTCCTTACTTTTAGTTACTACATTTTTTTAAACTACCTCTAAATGGAATTGTGACGCATCATTTGAGATTTTAATAATTAAAAAAAAGCAATTTAAATTCATTTAAAACTGTTGATCGTAGCAGAAACCCGATGCTCCTCGAAACGAATTACCCAATTTATTTTATTTTTTTAATTGCACTGAATTTTTTTAAAAAAGCTGTAGACCTATGAACTCTCACTGTCTGTAAGTTCTTCCCTTACTCTCGAGAACGGTGTTAGATTAAAATTGAGACCAGATATGGGGAGCAGGATCAGATTCACTATGTAAGAACTTCCGGTCTAGACCAGAAGTCACGTGGTTTCAATTCAACATTTCTCCAGAACAAACTTACTTAGATGACCGGCATTACTCTATTGTTTTCAGGGAAAATATGATGTACAGGGGCAAGACACTGCTACTTTGAGGTGGAAAGCATATATTTTAAATTAAATAAATTAAAAACATGATTAAAACTTGCAGCTCGGTATTGTGACGAAGTAAAAATAATTTTTGGTCTTTTTTTTATTAATTTTAATTATGGAATAATTATAAAAAAATATTTTTAAAAAATTCTAACAAATATACATTCTCGTTTTTCCGTGATTTTTCTGTATTTTTAGTTCAAATTTCCGCATTAAAAAATGATCGAAATAGAAATGGTAGCAGCAAGTGACGAACTCGAGAACACGCCATTTTTCTGAATTTAATAACTAAATAATTATATAAAATCCCTAATAACTTCAAGGAGATATCCAGAAACGTATTACGGATGAAAAATTAATTACTAATTATGCAAATTATAAATAAAATTTTGAAGAAAAATATAAAAGAAAGGAGTCACTTTTGTTCACATTTGATAAATTCAACTAATAGCTTTCTATATATTTCTTTTCAAACTGACAATACCTTTAGAAAATGTTCAAGATATCTTCCATTCTTATTGTCGACAGTTTGAATTAAGTTCTTTAGCAAATACCTCAACTTTGCTTTTGATAATGGGTGGTCTCTAGTAACATTATTTTGACGTTCCACATTCATTCTTGTCTTCAATGACAGTATTGTAGAAAAATAAAAACTCTTTCTCATAAAGAAACTAGCTAATTTCTTCTATGCTCTATTCTTTTGTGGGTTTTTTAAAAGTATTTATCTCTGTAAACAATAATTATTGTTATTATTAAACTTTAGTTTTGATATAGTTTTACCTTTCTTAGATTCATAACCATTTGTAAGAAATTAAGAAAATTTTTCTATACATTCTTGAAAATCTTATAAGTTTTTCTTTTGAATCTAGAAAATTATTTTGGAAGTTTAATTGAGTTCAATTAAGGGAAAAGAAAGAAATTAAACGTTTAAGTTAACATTTTATGAGACTTCAAGAGGTTTTAAGAGTACTTTTGCATTGTAAAAATGTCTTTTGGGGGCAGAGAAAGTATATTAAAAATCTAAAAGAATAAAAATTTTAAAGATATAAATACATAAAATAATAAAAATAAAGATATAAATACATAAAATGTAAGAATAAAAATTCCAATATTTTTTACACGAATAAAAATTTTTTGGGGATCAAATAAAAATTTTCGAAATCGAAAAAAGTTTTCAGATTAAAAAGAAAATTAAAATTTTATTAAAGAACTTTTCAAAGCCAAATTCCAAAAAATTAAATATTAAATTTTAATAATTTTTTTAAAAATAATTTTTGTAAAAAAATCCTTAAAAATTAAAAATTATTTTAAAATAAAATAATTTATTGTTTCTATTTTAAATTTTCAAATAATTTACATATATATTACAGATATAGAACAGATTTATCTAGATTTTTCAACTGATTGAGGATTGGTCTGAAAATTGGTTTCTGTTAGCCCTTGAGCATTAACTATGTAATTATTATCTTGTCTAGTGAAGTAATCCTCCAAAAAAAACACAAGAAACACACCAAAAAAAATCAGTTTGTGATCGTTATTTTGAAGGAGAATGTGTTGATGTATCAGGAAGCAAGACATTTGTTTAAGTACCTTTCGTTCCCCCCAAAAAAAACCATCAAAATTTGATGAATTTTATCAAAAAAATTCGCCTAATCTTTGTTAATAATTAAAGAAAATCTTAAATTATATTCTCATCTCTATAAAACAACGATTAACTCTCATCTATATAATTAATTTTTTTAATTATATATCATTAAATACATTATAACACATTAAAAATATTATCAGAACTTAGGACCGCATCCTTGTAAAAATTATTCTTGACATTTTTATGATAGGTGTGCCATAAAAATATTATTTTTTTAATAAAAAAAATATAATCGATTATTTTTTTTATCTTCTCTCAGTTTTAGATGAAAGATTTTTATAATCTATTTACTTTAAAAAAATTTATTTCTCAATTTATACACTTATATATTTACTAAATATCATAAAAATAAACGATAATATAAATAAATTAAATTAATTTCTGATGATTTCATGCAAGAAATTATCATATATTACTCACTATTCTTATTAAAATGTTATAAAAAAAATGTTTAACTTTATTAATTTTTATGATAAAATGGTAAATGAATCATGCAAATTTATACAATTCTATGTACTGTACATAATAAACATATGTTTATAGTAAAACAATTCATAAATGAATATAGAAAATTTCGTATATAATATACTTTAAAGAAATCTTTTATTTATTTAGGAATTTATCATCACTTTTATTTATAAATTTTTATTAATTTACGCTTAAATATTGATTATTTTAAATTGTCTTATCTTATTATATTGTTAAATTTTATTTTTAAAATGTTTTTAAATAAAATTTATCAGTTGAAATTTCGTTATAAACCAGACTTTCTTTATTTTGTATTTTTTTTTTTTTAGTAAAATATTTTAGTAAACATTTTATCTTGTTTTCAACTCGAATAAAAATAAAAAAATCGTGTAATTTTAGCTTTTAATCTCTAAAAATGCTTTAAAAATATATAATATATATATATATATATATATATATTTAATTTACAATTTATCCACAAAAATATTTTCTTTGAAAAATATAAATTTTAGTTATCAACTCGTCTGATTATTCTATATAATAAATAAATAATAGTTACAAGAATTTATATGTATACTTTTTTGTTAATTAAGAAAATAAATAATTTTAATTCATTAAAATATTTTAAAATTATTAATAATAAAGTTATTTTTTCTCTCCAAAAAGTTTGATTCTTTGAAGTTAGTCTAATTTTCTCTAAAGACTAACGATTTCGATCTCATCTTGCTTCAGATATCCTTATCGTATCTTCACTAGCTCATTTATTATATATATCAATCTTTCAATGCTGACAACCCTCATCTTTTTTCATTTTCTGTCACTTAAAATTGATTGTACTCAATCTTGAAGATCAAGATGACTTTAATGTTGAATCCAGAGTTATATTTTGAGAAAATTTACAGAATAATTCAATTTTTTTTAAATCAAACGATTTTTTATTGACTCAAAATTATCTTTAAATTATTGAATGATATAAAATAGTTTTCTAAGTGATATTTTTATAATATTATTACTATTATCTTATATATATATTTTTTTTTACACTGGGGATGTTTGAAGGATGCTGATGATGATGCGGATAAATGTAAAATAAATAAGAGAAAATAATAAATTAATTATTAATTATAATGTATATTTTTATAAAAGGTAATGTATTGTATAAATAATTTAGAATTAAATCCGTATTATACAGTATATATACATATCTATATAAATTATTTTAATGAATAAATTTAAATAAATTTTAATTTTTTTCTTCCTGATTTTTTATTTGGAAAAATAAAAAATAAATAGAAATAGTTTTTTATTTACTAATAAATAGAATTTTAATATTATTAGAAGTATAAATAATCCTGTTTAAAATTTATTAGTTACAATTTAAATTCAACCTTAATTCTTATTTTAAATAAAAATAAATCGATTTTTTAAGAATTTCGTATTAAAAACAACAGGGAAAAAATATAAAAATATAAAAGAAAATTTTGAAAAATTTCTTTAAAATTTATCAGCATAGAAACTAGAACCAATTTTCTTACAAAAGTTTTCTAGTCACTTTGGTATCAATTTTTCCAACATTCATGCATCCGAATACACTTTAAGTCTTCCTATTTTTATAAAATATAAGAATATTATTATTATTTATCATCAGTCAATCCTCTAGACTGAATTTCAAAGCAAGGAAACGATTTTGTTACTGTCAAACATCATATAACAATATATCCTTTTCTTGAATAATACCGTCTTACAAATCCTTGGATATCATACAAACATTGGCTAGAATATAAAAACTTTATATATTTTTTTTATGCATTTAATACTTTATTGAGAGAGATAAATATATAAACTATATTTATTTGCATTATTGAATATAGTTTATACAGTATTTTACAAAAAATTCATAAATACTCCCATACAGTTTTTACATTAAAGCGAATGTAATTACACTTATATAAATCGTTATATTTTAAGTAAAATATAATAAAAATTATATAAGTTTTTATGTAAAAGTAAATAAAATATTGAGTTTTAAGTTTAATAATTAAATTTATTAATCTTTTTACTTAATTAATATTTTATTTTTTGACTTTTAAACTTCATCAGTACGTTTATGGATACGGCAATTTATGTCTTTGTTTAATAAATTAAACATTTTTACGTGGAATATTTGTGAAATAACTATGTATATATCTAATTTAATAATAATTTATCGTATAAAATTACTGTATAATTAAAATATTTGTGTAATTTGTTATTGAAGGAATTATTTGCACTATCGAAGAAATATTTTTCAGTATTATCATAAAATCATTTATTGTTCTGATATATATAATTTCCTTTCTTAATTTGACATAATGGTTATTAATTCAGGATAAAGTATCACTTGTCAAAAAACGATTACTAACTCGAAAAATTGAAAGAATAAAAAGAAAAGAAGATAAAAGATTTACTATTAATCTTTGTCGATATATTACTTAATACTTAAAGATTATTCTTTTCTTCTATTCTAATTTTAGTATAATAAATTAAAAATTTACTCTTATTGCTTTCTACTTAAATGATATTTTTATATTAATTATATTAACAAAAGTTATTAGGTCGTTTCACTTCTTAGAAAAATATCCTTTCGTGTCTAACTGAACATTAATTAAATTAAATGATGAATTTTTAAAAAATATATACGTATATATTTTTTAAAATATCCTTTGTGACGTAACTAATGCACTTACTGATTATCATTATTTATCAATTACTTGATAATTAACATCACTGCACTTGCTAATTATCATTACTTACATCTAAATAGGAAAGGCAGCAAAGTTTACTTTTATATACATATATATATATATATTTTTCTTTTAAAATTCTTTTAACAAATTTTATTATTTTAAATAGATTTATTATCTTTAAACCTTTGACATTATTATACAATTTTTAAAATTTTAATTATTTTATTACTTTTAGAGATAATAATTAAAAATATATGCTTAAGTGTAGAGTTTTCATCGCCTCTCTAATACGCTTAATTGAAATATTTTAGTTATTTAATATATTTTATAATTAATAAAATAGAATAAATAATTAAATTTTATTATTACTCGTTTATTAACGCTTTTGCTTATTAATATTTATTTAAGGTAATATTAACGAAAATTAATTATTTATTAAATTATTCTTTTGTTTTAAAATAAGCAAAAATTATAAAGAAAATATTATCATTATATTAACAATAATAATCCTTTTGCATTAATTAATAATACAAAATTAATTTCATTTCATTGAATGAAAATGTAAATTTTACATAGATTTTTCATATTTTTTTTTAGATCTAGTGAATAAAATTTGCTAAGAAATAGTTCCAATTATTAATTAATTAATTAATTAATTAGTACAAGAGATAGATTTTGATATAAATTTAAATATTTTTGTATAATTCTCCTGAGATAATGAAAATGACAATACATAATCCAAGAACAATCCAAGTCCGAGACAATGGAGTAGTCCACATATCTATTCCTTCAATCATCCCTATTGTTAGCTGCTTGGAATAAAATATTGGGGTATATTATAGAATATTAAATACATAATAATTTCTCTAATTATTCCAATTAACTACTAATAATTTCATAATAATTTAAGAATTTTTTTTATATCTGTATCCACCATTCTCACCTTCTGTAAAGTTTTCCAGTTAAAATTCCATATTAACGCTAGAATTTATGAAAAATTAACATTATAAAGCCATTTTGTTTCATAATATCATCAATTTTTATTTTAAAAATTTTATTAATTTATTTTATTAAGGTTTATTAAGCTCCATTCTAACCAATTCTCACCCTACTCTACTCCACTACTACACTCGCTGATTAATATTACTACTTGAAAAAATATAAAATATTTTTTTTTGTATAAAAAAAGGGGAAAACTTTTTTATCTTCTCTTTGAAAATCGGTATAATTTCATTCTTTTGGAGATAGATAGGCCTTCGAAATGCGTAATGTATCTGTTCAGAAATTTTAACATAAACTACTGAATATATGAATAGGGTTGTAAGAGGATTTGCATTTTAGATCGGGATTTTTATTGGAATATTGATCTAGTTAGCCAAGTATTTAGAATAAAAGTCCATTGGGAGAATATATTGAAAGATTTTCATGGGTGAATCTGCGAATAGGGAGTTGATAAGTGACACTTCTATCACTACATCAAATTTTTATAGTTCTATTTCCATTGATGAATTTAGATAACAGGTCGAAAACAACAGAAAGGTACTTTAAATCACTCAAACCATTTGACATTAAAAATCTGTATAGATCTAAACGTGATAAACCCGAGGCCACTTGAAGAGAGATACCCGAACTTCAAACTGATAAGTAATCTTTAAACAGTGTGAAAGATCTCTATAGCTTATCCACACCGAGAAAATGAGAAGATAAAAGAATTATTTTCATTAAGTTCCAATCGCTAATTTCAGTTTCTGTTAATTCAACTGGAAGAAGTATCTATATTAAAGAATGTATCTATGAAGTAAGAATGCAGAACAGATACAAAACAATTGGTGGATGAAGAGCAGATCGATTACTTTTATATCGTTACCAAGGCAACTCTTGATGGAGTTCAGGAGCGGGAATATTTGTGCACAGTTCGCTACCCGGAAATTAAGATAGATGCCAAAGCGAATGAATTTCTGGCTCGTTGTTTTCATTCACAGTATCTGAATGTTTAACTGATCAAACTTTGACAAGGCAAAGTTTGTTTTATCTCTTTATGCTGAAATGAATTACAATTTTGCAAAGAAAAACAATTTTTTTTTCCCTCATATTCAATATGCTTGTGTTATGATATCTCTCTGTAATTTCTCATTGAAAGAATCGAAAAAAAATTATTCCAAATTTTCTATTCCATATCTTCCTACGCTTTTTTGTTTTATTTATAAAAATAATAATTAAAAAATGAATTTATGTCAAATTGCAGAGGTACACCAGAATACAGTCGATATTAATATGTGAATTTCGTTTCTTTGTCTGGACGTAAGTATTGGAAATTTTAACAAAGCATTTCATACTTTAAAGCAATTTATAACGTGATTAAAGCAAGAAAATATATAGTTTTACAATAATAAACAAAGTTGATAACGGAACTTCAATAAATATTAGAACCATGGCTAGCAGTAAGAGCCATACCATTTCATTTAGATAGCTCACGTTCTGTTCTTTTCCAGTTCTCATCGTTATTGTGCAAGTGCACCTATCTTTCTCTAATCTATCACGTAGCCCATTAAGAAAAGAGCCATAGAACAGGTAGATATAGAAGAACACGAGTAACGAACTAGAAATGATCAAAATATATCGAAAGAATGACCATTCTTGCTAATTGTAGTAAGTAAGATATCGGATCAAGGGAAGCTGGGTCATCGAAGGTGACACGTGTCAAGCTCCTTACTCCTTTCTGGCTAAGATTAATGTCATTCTGCCGACTGACATTCATCATTTAACGTACCCTTATGCTAGCAACCCACTACCAATAAATATACCCCGCATTGTGAAGGAAGCCCGTTGTTAACCGAGAGTATTATGTTCTCAGTGACATCTTGGTTTCCTAAGCTACCACCGACTTGTTTTAATGAGATCGTTGCCTTTAATGGCCTACTTTCGACGCCTCATTCAACACTTCTGACCAATAATAGAGCTTTCTTAGTATAACTTAATGGACAAATGCCAGTTACTCTACCAAAGATGAACCGATGAATTGGTCAGTATCTGGTATAAAGTTGGTAAGCAGCAATTAAAATTGCTATAAAAATTTACCTAGTTGTGTGAAATAATTCTATTGTAGGCAAAACTACCTTTTAAGAATCGCTCCATTGGGCGATATAATAAACGAGTTAGATGGTAAGCAACAATATGGTTTAGAAATATCAATGATAAATTACAAAAAATTTGGGTAGTTACATATTTTATACAGTATAAAAATATATCGATCCTCTCATGATAAATGGCACTTCGCTAGAAACATGTCAATAGTACCAATTCTTGATCAAGAATGGAATTCGATATCTACTTTGAACTTTTAACTTCAGTTCTTGTCAAGTAATTCAATAACGTCTTCTTAGATTTCTATATACTTTACATTTTTATTTCTAATTTTATATTCGTTAAGAGTATATAATGAATGTGTGTATTTTTAATAAATAAATGAAACTAAGTTTAGTCTACATCCAAAAAATTTAAGCGACGACTAAAATTAATGGGAAATTTTTGCGAGTTAATCCGTTAAGAATGAATCTTGAATATAAATTACATTATATTCCTGTAAGACAGGGATATTTTGATGAAATTTGCAACTAGTATGGGTGGGTCGTCGTTAGAGTATGACACGTTTGACAGGATATTATTACGGTCATGCTTGACTAAGTTGCGGAAGCGAAAAATACTTTCCATAGTTGAAAAGTACAACTGGCACAAATCCAGATATCACACGATTGAAAATAATAAGTTCAGCACATAATAAAGAAAAAAATATCACAAACATTAACAGCTTTATTTACAATAGAATGAGTGAATTAATCCTGGAAGACGTAGTGACCATGCATCAGTTAAACTACTCAATCAATCAAACTTAAAAGAATATATATATATACATACAGATATATACAGTATTTAAAAAGTACGCACTCCAGTTAAAAATAAACACCATAAAAATATAAAAAAAATAGTAAAAGATGATTTTTACAGCGTTAAAAGTGCTTTAAAAGAGCATCCTATAAACAGATTTACTTCATACTTACTGCGTATTTTATGGCAGTAACAAATGCATTGTTTCTCTAGAGGATGAACTATTGAGCTATATAATATTGTTAATGTTAATCCATGCAAGTGATCGAGGGAATATTAGATACGACATTGCCAGGGGCACATCACATCAGTCGGCGCCATGTGCATCGATCACTCAGAATATCTTTATCTCCGTTGGGAACTATACAGTCAGTCGTTATATGAAGAGCAGGATGATTCATTCTCTTTAAATTTTTCCAAATGAGATGAAAGAACAATCGATATCTCCTTTAATAAATTGAACATTTTAAAAAAGTTACAACGCATCTATTAAAAAGAACAGAAAGGGAGTATTAAGTCAATAAAATTAACTTTATTTTATAACAATGAATAAATAATTGTATAGAAAAGCAGAAAGAATCTTTACAGAACTCCTTTAAAACTTTTTAAATTCTGGTGATTAATCATTCTTGTCGTTAAATTCTGCCAATTAGATACCATTTGATGAGTAGTTTAATGTAATTTTGGAGTAGGAAATTGCATTAAACACTCGAAATTTTTGTGACGAAATTCGTCATTTTGAATTAAAGAAAGTATTTCTTTCTCTCTCGCTCTCTCTTTCTTTTTTTAAATATATATTTAAAAAAAATCGAATAGTTGTGGTTAATTTCTTATTCTGATATACGTTTTACTGATTGATGATCGCCATTTTAAATTCACGATATATAAACTGACTGAAGAATACAACGTTTCTAAAAAATAAAGAAGTTTCATCACTTGGAATACATTATCGAAAAAGAAAAAAAAATCAATCATTCTACTATTAAAATCCTACTTCTGTGCATTTGTTTGTTGATAATGTATAAAATTTAAAAAATAAATTGTAAATTAATGTAAGGATCTTCAACATAATGAAATTCTCTCTTAAATAATATAATTAACGAAGCAAAAATTATAATTAATTTTTTCAAAGTTAAAATATAAAATATATATATATATATTTACTTCTAAAAATCACCATTTAAGCATTTAAACGTTGACTCATTTAAGGATTTAACTTGTCAGCATTAATGTTGATTGATTTATAATTAGTTTCAGGATTTATAGAATTGTTTTTTTATGAATCCAAAAAAAATCTTTAATCATTTATAATTTTTTTTATTCCTAGATTGTTAGGAATGTTACGATCGACAGACGTATCAAATATTAAAGATAATGATGTAATAATTATATGAGGTCTTTCAGAAAAGAGGGATGAGTATCATTTTTAAGCAGACATTTTTCTATTAAATATTTTACTTTCTAATTATCTATATTGTTATTTTATTTTAATTATTAATTATTTTAAAAAGAGAGAAGAAGATGGAGAAGAAGAAGAAATGACAAACTCGACAAATATCGATTTTAATAAAAAAATTTTTAATTTTTATAATTTTTTTTTCTTATTTAACTTTGACAAAATTTAGAATTTTATCAACGTGATTATGAATTTTGATTCGGCTAATTTTATTATAAAAATTGGAATTTTCCAAGAAGAAATTTATATTAAAAAAAATGAAACGTTGTCAGAGTGTGAAGGAAAAATTTATTTTTATAATATTAAAAATGATTTGAGTACCTAAAGTTTTTTTAAATCAATATTTTGGTAGTTAAAAATGGCTAGAAAGTTAAACGGAATATTTATTGTTAATTTGAAAAACGATATTGATCTGGTAAAGAAAGCTTTAACTTGTTAATGATAATTAAGCTTTAAAAAATTAAATTAATACTTAAAAAATGTATAATTAAATATTTTAAACTTATATATATATATATATTGTCTTAAAAAATAAAATTCCTTAGATAGAAAATACTTCTCAGTACTGTTACAACTATAAAATAATTATAGTACATTAGTTGCAAAAATCATTAAGTACGAGAATTTTTTATGAAAATTTAATTAAATGCACAAGGGTATTATTCTTTAACCTAACAAAATCCAATCATCTCTAATGAAAATCAGCTTAGAAGATATTTAAAAAATGATTAAAAATAACTCTTAATTTATTTTAATTCTCTCCCTCTTTTAGGGGAAAAAATATTTAAAAAAATTCTTTATGATATTTTAAAATCTATCTATAAAATTATTTTCATTTATTAATTGAATTTTAGTAAACAAAACATAAAATATTAACTTTAAAACACAGTACATGTATAGAAATATCTTCAATAACATATATTAAATAAATAAATTTAATTTTTTAAAGGTTACAATATCGATTATAATTTAATCTATATCTAAAATCATAGATTAATGATAGCAGTTCCATAATTTACAACGTTTGTCTGTTCAATAAATGTTGCAATTACTGTTCTAGATATAGATTCAAAGAAATAAGATACCTTCGGATACAAAAGTAATTTATTTATTTATATATTTTTAGAAAATTCTGTATAAATAAAATGTTTTCTGTAAGTAAATGAAGAGTGTAATTTAAGATTAAACTTACATATTTATAAAAATGAATTTACTTATTAAGAAATACGTACATTTCTATATATTCTAGAAATAAACGTGTTTCTAGAATGTAAATTCTAGAATTTTCACTTATATATATATATATATATATAAATATAACTTATAAAACTTATGTTTGTACGTATGGTGTATGTTTCTAAACATTCTAGAGATATATTTTTCTAGAAACTATAAATAGAGTTGTCAGCTGTATTTCAAGAAATGTATACACAGCTGAATATTTTACATATGTATCTATCTATAAAATAAATTCTAGAGTTGTTACTAATATATCCCTAGGAATTTCTGAACATTCTAGAGATATAAATATTTTCAGAAATTAATTCTAGAGTTTATATCTAACGTATTTCTGAGAATTTACACATTTCTAAATATTCTAAAGATACGTATGTTTCTAGATTGAAAATTTTAGAATTAAGAATTTAGAATGTATACATTTCTAAACATTCTAGAAAATAAATTCTTGAATTATCTCATATAGGTTATATACCGGATTTTTAGGAAGAGGAACGTATGTAAAATTTTAGAAATATTTATTCTTATAGAAGGAAAATTCTAAACTTGTCACCGAATTACTTTTCTAGAAATTAATCCCGTTTCTAGAAAGAAGCGGTCATATATTTTTCAACGAGAATAATCTTGTAAGCTGGATTGTAAAAGAAGAAAATTGCGAATTGGGATCATTAAAATTTTCAACATTAATGATTTTCGTTTTATGCATAATTACTTTGATCGGATTTCTTAATTCGTATGATCGACTTAAATGATTTTCTGTGGGTTTTTCCCATTTCTTACAACATGTGTTAGTGTCGATCCGCAACCACGCCCTACATACACACATTGACTGTTACAGGTCGATAGCAATTTCTGACGTTAGATGTCGCAATGTGCGTGGGGAAGAATCTATTAAACGATCGATAGGACAATGACTGACTTGACGGATAAGTTAAGACATGGGATGGGGTTTGTAAAGCGGTTCCTCTAATGAATAACGAGAAAATGATGTAAGGTCGGTTCTTTGATGTCCCTACCTTTCCTATTAGGTCACATGATGCGAGTTACATCCCTATCCTTTAATCAAAACCCCCCACCTTTTCCTCTCTATCCTACATATATATATATATACGACACGTGCCCATCCCTACAATTTGATTTTTTAAATGGGAAGACTTAAATTTAATTGTTAATAATACATAATTTAATCATTTATCGTCGTCAGAATTGAATAAAAGTAATTACTATTTTATTGTAAAATAAGATATAGATATATACAAGAATTTTTTTTCTATATTTATTTCATATGTTCACGTAAACATTCCTTATTTTATTATAAAAGTTTTTTCAAATAAAAAAATAAAAAAAATTGTATATGTATATGTTCGACAGTTTGACAAAGAAGTAAATATTTATATTTATATATATATATTTCTTATATTCAATTTTTTATATGAAAAAAATATTTTCTAGTATTATATATTGTACAGTACAGGTACCTACAATCATATATACATTTTTTAAAAAATAAAAAAATATAAAATAAATTATATTATTTACTTATTTATTTTTTAATAATTCTAAGTACAGAAGAGTATTATAAAGTATTATAAGTACAATATAAAAATACTTAGTAATGTAAGTATACTGTATTATGTAAACTCGAAAATAATTCGATTAAAATCAATATTTATAACCTATTTTTATTTTAGTTTACTAAATTTTTATATTTTAACAAAATATACAAAAATAATTTTATGTTTAATACTTTAATTTTGTTTATAGATCAATATACTTGCAGTTTTTCTTCGCCTTTGGTTTCATTTTTGACAGGATATTTGATGTCTTAAAAAAATAAAAAAAATATCAAATAAAATAATAAAAAAATAGCGATAAAGTTAGAATGTAGTCATTACATTTACATATTTTTCAACAATTTTTATTCTCATTTATTCTACATTTCTTATGCTAAACACAATGTCATTAACGATATACAAATATACATAAAATAAAATAAGACAGATGATGCTTTAGAACAAATTATCCATGTAAACTAAACATTTCTAATATTTAAAAAATATATATTATTTTTTTATATTTAAAAGACTATTTTGTTGTATAAATTTACAGAATAATAATATTAAAATATTAAGCATAAAAAATAATTCTGTTTTTTTTTTTAACAAATTTATCCCTTGTAGAATTTCTGATTTTATGAATAGAGGAATCATAAAAATACATTTTTAGTTGTTTTTGTTGGAAATTAAATTATAAATTAATTACAAATTTATAAAACATATTAGTAATGATTTATTATACATTTAATTTTGAGTTTTTTAAATATAATAATAATTTAATTTTTTAATAAACAAATATATATATACTGTAATAAAAATTAAATATTATAGGCTTATATAATTTTATACTGTATAAATCAATATAAATTTAATTATTTTAATATTTTCAATAGTTTATTTATACAATCTTTAACATTTTTATTGATAATAATAATAAAATAAATTGAATTAAATCTTAAAAAGTTAATTATTTCATATGTAAACAGGTTTAAATAAAAATTTTATTATAAAAATATTGTTTTTTTTTTTTTAATATTACATTAAAACAAACGTATAAATTCAAGAAAATAAAATACAATTTTATGTACAAAATCAAAAAAAATAAATTTTAATTAATTTTTTTAATTTGTTGTTTCTAAAAATTTGTTTTAATTTCGATAGTATTAAATTTTTTTCCGTGTTTCTTGTTTGGATAGAAAATTTGCATATCGACCCTTATTAAAATTTAATTCGATTTCTATGTAAATGTTCGAAAACTTATCATTTGTTTAATTTTATCTTTTATTTATTTAGTAATCTAAACCAAATATATGAAAATTTAAAACTACATTTTTCCAATAAAGTTGATTATTTTTTCGAAATTAACGTATGAAAATTGCACTTCGTTCATTAAATTACTTCAATATTTTGATATGTCCCTAAGGAAAAATAAGGAAAGAATCTTTTAATTTTTATATACAGATTTAAAAGTTAAAAAAATAATAATTATTTAAGAAAATACAAAAAAAATTACAATAAAATTTTATCCAATAACATATGTTTCAATAGTTGACATGGTGACTATTGAGACTAATATAAATGCAAAGTAGAACATGAGCTTAATTTTATAGGAATTTCTCTAAAAATTGCTATAGAAGTAGAAAGAATTGATAAAGAAGATAACCCATCAGAGATTTTTCCTACCCATTTTCCAAAACTGGATATTATCACAAAGAAATTGTAAGCTTGGATTTTTACTTCTTGCAAAGAGGAAGATATTTTAAGGGGGGAAAAAGAAGAAATTCAGATAGCATTAAGAATTCTGCCATAATATGAGGCTTCTTTCTCAACTATATATAGCTCTAGATTTCTTAAATGGCAATGAAAACATGAACATGACTTTTGGGTGGGGCAACATGGATGACTCGAGGCGAGAAACACGATGGTTTGTGTAGTAGAAAAGATCTTTATATCGAAAGGTTAGGACCTGAACCGTAAAAAGATTTCGACTTGTCGAGATTTCTTTCTGATTGACGACTTTTTCAACGCCTTCTTCCAATTCTTATACTTTTTTTTAAAATATCAGAACTGTAACCATTCGAATTACCTTTTTTTTTAAATAAATTTTTGTTGCATATGGAATTTATAAATATACATCTTAGAGAATAAAACAGTTTGCAATATTTTTATATATATACATTTATATATAAAGAAATAAAGTTTTATAATTTGAAATCTGTCAAAAAGAGTAATGTTGTTCTGTCCTTTGTTTTTCTTTTCCTTCTGGTTATATAGAAATTTTTTTAAAAAAATACATCAAACTCTTCTTTATCATCAACATCCATGAAAGAATCTTTCTTAAAAATATAAGTTTCTTTAGTTATAAAACGAGATTTTTATTGGAATAAATCCATTAAAAACTTGTTATAATTGTTTCTAGTTCACTCTTTACTCTTTTATATCGTCAAATATAATAATTTAATAATTCTTGTGGGCCATTTGTGGAAATTTCTGAGTCAGCCAATCAATCATTTTAATCAGCTTCAAGAATCTGTGCATAATCAGCCCTTTGCAAAGTGATAAATTGTTTCTCAGTATAACGATTCGACTGAAACGATTTACAAGAATTTTAACACGTTAAAATTTATTTTAAAACAAGTTTTGATAATATTTTTTTAAAAAATTCGACGATTTAGTTTACATATTTTTAAAATAAAATTACATAGAAAAGTGCGATTTATAGATGAATTTTTATCAATTTAACAACAATAAATGGAGTTGTCTATGGAATTTTAAAATCAAAAAAGAGAAAGATACAACTATGACTTCTTCACTTCTACTTTACTAAAGAAAACAGCAATAGTCATAATCATAAAATATCTCAAGAAAGTATGGTAAAGACTCTGTCAAAAAGCAGGAATAGGAAAATACCCAAACAGTTGAATGATTGATGGTCACCTATTTCTTATAGGCTCTTGATACCATTTGAAACCAGAGTGAAAATAGAAAGGAACTTCAAGCTTTTGTTAAATTTATTCAAAGAAAACTCATTTTTAGATGGTTAAAATTTCTTATAAAAATTCATTTTCCTTAAGATAATAATAATAATAATATGCATTTACATGCTAATTTCATTTAAAAACACATACAGAAATTGATTTCGTTTATGTTTTATATCACTAAAATGATATATTTTAAATTTATATATGAAAATTTAAGAAGAAAAATATTAGAGTAAGAATATTTAAATAGTTAAGCATATTTAATGGTATTTAAATCAAATTTTTTACACTTAGCTTAGTGACTTAACATACTGTAAATCCGTCCTTTCGTATAATCAGTATTCGCGCATCGATTGCCTCCGAACGGATTTTGGAGCAATGTCTGTGCCACCTGGTAGTACTAAAATGACAGAAGAGGTACAGTAGTTTCACCCCCATTCTTTTTTTTCTTCTGTTTTTTTTTTTTTATCTTCTTCTATGCAAAAGGATAGGGACAATTCTCACGAAAGCGAGCGTGCTCTGCTACAGAAATCAGAACTGTACGAATTGGTAGGGGGTTATTTGGGGTTGTGAATGTGGATACGGTGTGTGTCGCAGCAGATGGTAGCATTCCGAGACATTACAACGTCACGATAATAGCATTGTCTCCTTCTTATTTACTATAGGTGTTTATTCGTAATAGCGTGACTCTGACAATGGATTAAATGTTACGCTGAAGAATATTTAGTATTTTATTCTCGTTTTATACATTAATAAATCGAAAATTTTATCGATTTTTCTTTGGTTTTCCTTTCTCAAATGATCTTAAAAGTTTTACTATTTTAAAAATATAATCTTTGTTAATAAATGGTAATTAAAGTAATATTTTTAGAGAGGTAACTTAATTAGTATATAGATGAAATTTGATAATGATGTTTATAATTCTAATAAAAGGATGGTAATGAAGATGATTGAATCTTTGATGATAAAGTATAGCCTTTGACGACTTAAACCTTATTTTTTTATATAATTAAAGAGGAATATTTTTCGTAGTTAGACTTACAAGTGATGAACAATAGAAAGCATACTTTCTGAAGAATAGATGAAGATCAATAATAGTAATAAATCTCGTAAGCAATAGATCATAAAATATTGAAACAATAAATGATGAGAAATACAGGTAATGAGCAATATCCAATACACTATAAATGTAAAGCATTTTATAAGCAATATAAGCTTATGTTAATGAGCAATAGATGATAAGGAATACATGCTTACGCTATTATATCCATTTTAATACTTTTAATGCTGTCAAACTTAAAGTTAAAAAGAAAGATAATGATGATATATCGTTTAATTTCTAATTATTCAAAGACTGTTGTCTTCAAAAATGAATACTTTCGTCAATAATGGTTGTTTACGTTATTAATTTCTTCTTAAAGAGTCTTAATTATTACTAAGATATTAAAATTTGTTTACATGATGTAAAGCCAACATTCATCCTTTAACAAGTTGAAGACGATGACTTCTTTAATTTATAATCATGTAAAAGTTGTTATTCATCAACAAAATTGCATCTCTTAATATAGATTATTAAATTCTTTGTAAAGAACAGTAATTAATATTCAGGATTTAAAATTATTTAAATTATTTAGCCTTTATATTTATAGAAAGAATGCTAAAGTTTTACAGCTTGTTTTACTCGAAAAATAAGAGAATTATTCGAAATATTTACTTTAATTTCATCGATTCTAATTTAAAATTTTATAATATCGATTATATAGTTACAAATAGCATCAATGTTGAAAAATTTACAGTAATGTAGCTGTTAACTCGTGTCTAAAGTAAAGAAATAAATAATGGAATCTTCAATTTATAATCATTTACA
Organism: Centruroides vittatus; assembly: GCF_030686945.1. NCBI lineage: Eukaryota > Metazoa > Arthropoda > Arachnida > Scorpiones > Buthidae > Centruroides > Centruroides vittatus. The sequence continues at coordinate 3,041,818 of NW_027122474.1, read as the reverse complement.
ACGTTTTTTCTTATTAAATAAGGAAATTTATCAAAATAAAAGCTTAAAGATTAAAATTTCTCAATAGTATCGCGACCTACACATTGGGAAGCTGAGTTCTTTTCCATAATAATAAATTTTAATTAAATTAATTTATGCATTAATATAATTCAAGATACGATCTTTAAAAAAAGAAAAGTTCAAAGTGCTTCTCTAAGTTTGAAGATTCTTCTACTCGTCTACAAAATTATAACTTGTATGAAAAATTTCTGTTGAAATTATACGTTATAACTCTTGAACATCAATTATTATACGTAATTAAAATTTGTTAATTTAAATATTTCAGCACTAACATTAATAATAAATTACATTAATTTAAACGAATTCTTTTTTTTTACTTCTCCTCCTCCTCCTCCTCCTCCTCCTTACAAAATGTTTGTGATTATAATAAATAAGCTTCTATTCCTAACTAATATAATCTATTGCCAAATATGTGTATGTATGTATGTATGTATGTATGTATTTATATATCTAAAATTAGAATTTTCTCTTATTAGGTCATTAATTAAAAAGTTTATTTAGTTGTTGAGTGTCTAGAATTATATATAAATATTGAAAATGAAAAGAAATGAAGTAATAGTGAAAGCGAAATGGGAACCACTTAAAAAATAATCAACTTTTGGAATTATTTAATTAAAAATAAGAAAGTTATTTACAAGTTATTTTATTAAATTATTTAAAATGTTATTCATTTACAAACTTAATAAGATTGGATAAGTTTTTCTCTTTAACAGAATTTAACCTATCCAATTAGATTGTAGTCGTGTATGTACGTGTGTTTGTCTGTTTGCACTTTTTATAAATTAACTCAAATAATGAAGCGAAAGTAAAGTAGAGGAAGAGAAAGAGAAAACGATCTGTTCCAAACTAAGTATTGTAAACAACGTATATATATACTGTACAGTAGTACATCTTGCTCACTTGCTAGTGTATGGAGCAAAACTAATTCCTTCGGGTCCTTGCTATAATTAATCACAATCCAATCATCGGAAGCGGAGTCATTCTACATAAGATCCTTTTCTACACAACCAGCATCACTTTCTCTATTCTCAAAGTCTCCTAAGCTTAGTAAAGGGGATTAAACCATAATGTCGAATAGTAACAACGCTCGAAAATTAATGGAAAAGATACACTGTATAAAATTGAAAAGAGGAAAAAATTTAAGCATATAAATGTGTTCCACGGTGAATATGACTAATAAAATTTTTCACATATTCAAATTAATTTCGTTAGATAAAAAGGGATGATAATTTTTGGTGTGGTGATAAATTATCAAAGGTGATTATCGTTTGATGATGAAATGCTTTATCGACCCTTCTGCAAAAATTCTAGATTTACTATATTATTATTTTTTTCTTCTTCTTTTTTCAAATTAATTTTTTATGTAAACATTTTTTAAACTTTTTAAAAAAACATATATTTTTTAAAAAATAAATGTTTTACAAATAATTTTTAAATTAGACATGAATATATTTGACCTTTAAAAAATCTTTATATATTTTTAAAGTTAATTCTTTAATTTTTATTTATTTATTTATTTTTTAAATTAATATTTAACCAATAAATATTAATAAATTAATAAAAAATAAAATATTTATTTACTTTTTATGTAAAAATCTTTATTATATTTTCAATATAACAATAGAAAATGCTACTAGGAAATCCAAATATATGTATATATAGAATAATTTTCTTAATTATTAATTTCGAATTAATTTCGAAATATCATAAATTATTAAATATTTCTATTAAAATTAAATTTATATTTTATATAAATACACAAATTTTTAAAAAAGCAAAGTTTCGAAAAGAGAAAGTTTCTTCTTTAAAACATTTTCAAGATTCATTCACTTATGAAACTGGCTAATTAAATTATCTCAGGTTATTATGAAAAATGAATACATCATTGTATTAAGTAACAAAAAGCCATTGATAACTTTTATAAAAACACTTTTTTTAAGATAAAAAGCATGGTTTAAGATGTAGTTTTGCTTCTGAAAACGAAGCATTTTAAAGGGGTGCTTGGCTAAAGCGTTCAACTTGGTAACACTCTAATGAACAATAAAATGCCTCATTCTAGCCAGCCATACTCTCCTTTTTAAGTAGGAAACTAGCAGTGACAAACCTTGCGAAGCGGATTACAAATTAAATTTAATACATACAAAATCATAGTCACAACATTACCGAAACTCATGGTTGTTGTTTAGATGACCCGTTACGGAACGTAGTTAAGTACTTAAGTTAAATTTAGTAGCCTACATAGAAAGTTGAAAAATAAAATAAATTACTTTGTAACTAAATTGATTAACTAAGCTGATGAAATTTTCTTTATTTTTCTTATTTTTTATTATTATTATTTTTTTGTTCTTTCCGTGCTATATTTTATCTTTATAACTATAAGCTCTAACTGATTACGTTACTCTACTAAAAAAGAAGTTTACTAACTTTTCGATTAAAAATTTTAATTGAATTTAATTTAAAACATTAAAAAGAACTTTAAAATATGGAAATTAATAATGTAAAATTGAATTATTGTTGTTATTTCTCTTACAATTATAGCTACAGAAGCGTAAAGTGAGCTATGTTAAACCGTGCTTTAAACCGTATTCCCTATCCGTTATACCAAATATAAAAGTTTTTTTATTGATTTAATATTTGGAAAAATAAAAAATAAAAAAATATAAAGGCAAAAATAATAAATAAGGAAATGTATCTATAGAAAATAGCCCGAAAGATTTTTCTTCAAACCAATCGACTACTAAGCTTAATCAGAGTAAAGTTTGGTCAGGAAGATAGTAAAAAAACAATAAAGAAATCCCTCGAAAGTAAGAAAAAAATATTTAAAAAAAATTGTAAAAGAAAAAGCAGTTTGCTTTTAGAAGAATGATTCAAATGGTGAATTTTATAGCTCCCTACTCTCTTTTAAAAATTTGCTTAAATGACTTATGGATACAACTTATATACAAAATTTAGATACTTAGTTAAAGCTATATATCTTAACTATATATATATAGAAAGAGATACTTTCTATACCTTGCAATCTTGAAAATTAAATTTTTTACTAACATTTTATTATGCAAATAAATAAATAAATTGTTCTGTTTAACTTAAACATATATTTTATTTATTTGATTAATTTTTATGAAGTTTAAATCTACAAAAACAAGAAAATAAAATAATTAAATTAACTTCAAAAGAAGTAAGAAATTGTAAAATTCTATTCGAATTTTTATCATAAAATTTAATTATTTTTTATAATTATTTTTATTATAAACTTCTTATAATATATTTATATAAATATTACAAATTTAAATTTATCTAAATGGTTTTTACCATGTTACCAAATGGTGCTACTACTATCTTTATAATATAAATATAAATATAAATATATATATATGAAAAAATAAGAAAAAAATAAAAAAGTGTTCTCTCCACAATTGATCTAACTTCAGTAATACAGATGTTTCTTCAAAATTTTTGGTCTTTAGCCAAATGTGCAATAAAACTGATCTGTCCAAATGTCCTTACTCGTAAACGAGTGATCACATATATAGTTTCCAAAATTTTCTTCCTATCTACAACTGATATTGTGAAAATGGTTAAAGTAAGTAAAATTTCATCACCAATACATTATTTTTCTTCAAACAACTTTCTAAATATGTCGAAGATTTCTAACAGGGGAGGAAAAAATACATAAAGTTAACATTGAATAAAGTATAATTTGAAAATGGTATCGTTACCTCTTGTGAGATTTATTTATTTTTTAGGGAAATATATATATATATGTATATATATTTTTGTTATTTTTTGAATATTTGATAGTTTGTCCTACTTCAAAAATGGTAAATGTTTATAATAGAATATCTGAAAAGTATTATTAGAAATGAATAGCCGAAGAGGTAGTATCTTATTGCATTTATGTGTCCTTCAATAATAAACCAATATAACGATGGTGCTTACTATTTGCTGTAATAAGAAGGACGAAGAAAAAATACTAGAAAGTTTCAATAATTGAATTTTTAACATTTATATGTTTTAAAAAAATGTGAGATAAAATACAAAAAAAATTATTTTCTTGAATTTTTTTAGATAATTTATTCTTATTTATAAAACACTTATTTAATAAAATTTAAAAATATTATTAGAAATAATTAAAAATTATATTTTATTTAATAATTTAATAATAATATTAATAATAGTAATAAAATTTAATGTCATTCTTGATAGATAACGACTCAATCAATAAACACTTATGCTTTCTTATCCCCCTTTCTCTCTTTCTCTCTCTCTTCTCATGATTTTTGATATAGTTCAATAACAATTCAGGTGACGAAGACTTTACTGTCTTAAAAAATCATTTGATTGCTTTTTTCCAAAAAATAGTCAGTCAAAGATATTAGAAAGTCATTTCTGTTCAATTCTGTCCACTCCATATGTCTAGATGAATGGTGTTTCTTTCATGCACGCAAAAACTGTGTAGACATATGAAGAATTTGGTTTGAAAAAAAGAATCAGTATGATTGCAGTTGAAAATATGATTTATCTGTCTGCAAAATTCTCTTTTAACCTTAAAAATAAAACTTTTTTTATTTAAAAAAAAGAACATTTACGTGGATGTGATTAGATTATAAATTTAATATTTTTCCTTTCACAATCTTTAAATTTAGATATAACCCGCATAAGATATCGATCAAAATATGTCACAATTCTATCTGTTGAGTCAAATTTGAAAATTTTTATGGTTTTAAATTGTTATTTTGATTTAAAAACATTACATTTTTGTACGCAATTGCTAGGTTTCTGGTAGTTTTTTTAGGCAGTGTAAACTACCGTTGCCAGGACTTAAATGGTTTTTTAAATCAATAGATGCAAAGGAAATAACTAAAAGAATATATATATAAAAGAAGAGAAAAACTTTGGAAATATCTAATGACTCTAGGGAAACATTTTATGAGTTTACAATAACCGCGAATGGCTTGGTTTTTTCGACTCAAATCGGCCATTTTCTGTCAAACAAACATCGAGGAACAATGACAATGCTATTGGAAACTATAGACTTTACTACGTTTCTAAGAGTACAATCTTCTATACCCCGAATGAAATAACGGAAATGCCCAGAGGGTAAGAGGATACAGGCAGCTGGGTTAGACAACTGTAATAGGGATGAAGATCTAGCGAGATTAATACTAGCTCTTCCATGTTCTATGCCCTAGGCCAAAATAACACTATACCTCAGCAGCAGTCTCTTCTTGTCAATAAAGTTGATGCGTGATCTGTGAGTCTAGCACATGTCAGAAGGAATTGATAGTAAGGCTGCTGGATGTAAGTAGGGTTATTTTTTTCTTAGTCACACCGTCGGTATTGTACACGCCCATTCCCTGTGTCGTTTCACTGCTTTCTCCTCCTCTGTAGTCACCACAGACTATCTTTTGTTGTTAATACTGATTACTTGCCAAGATAAAATGACTTCACACCATTAGTAGTTGCAACAACAGAATGACTAATATATAATATTGACTGTTCATCCAGACAAATCCGCAAATGGTATAGTTTGTTGTTGATTTATGCAAATATTAGTGCTCGATTTTCGTAAAGTTCATTAGTGTTATGGACTATGACAAACGTTGATTCTTTGACAATTTCAAAAGGATCATTTAAATCTACGTAAGTAAATATAAAGTATAGTCTCTACGAATTAGATATATTTAGATATATTTATACGTGTTACCTAGTTTAAGCGATACATTTAAGCGTGAGAATGGATATAAATTAAGAGGAATATATCTTCGTTTATTTAATGAATGTTTAAAATTAATTATAAGCATACAATTAATTAAATTACATATACAATTTTTACATGATTAAAATTACTTCCTACGCAACAAAGCATTTTTAAAAAATACTTAATTTTTTCAATAAAAGCTTAAAAATTTGACTTTTTTAAAATTATTAAATAAATAAAACGAATTCAATTTCTTTTATACTATCATAATTAAAAAAATACAGTAAATTAATTATATTTTCGATTTAAATAAGAATAAATTATGAATTGGAATTTAGAAAATCATTAATATATTTAAATATTGAAGTCATATTATTTAGAGCATTATGTGATTTACAGGCAAACTTAGTAGAGAGATTATAGCAGCTGCAATTAGTGCATAAACAGAAATTACTCAAATTTAATAAATAGTTTTGAATGGAGTAAGAGTTTGGAATGCTGTATTAATACTGTCTCTGCTTATATGTATATATGTATGTATATATACTCGTATGATGAATGTGAAGGAAGATAACAAAAGTGGAAGATTTGTGTAATCAGCAAATAAGTGCTTCGAAGGAAATCTTAATATAACTTTTCTCTATTGGATTATGAAGTAGAAGATGAATAATTTAACAATTTTACTTAGTACGTCCGACAGATTTACCTTCTACGTACTGTACTACTGATAACTTGTTCGCAACAACAAACCGATGACAGTATCTGATCCTGGAATGTTGGAGACATCTCACACACATACAAATTTTATTGATTTTTAACCGGGTCAAAATTATGGTACCGTGTTATGAAATTTAATAAGTAAAATCCCGAAATAATCTATACATTGAAATTGTTAAATCTGATTTAAATCTATTAAATTAGTTAGAAAAAGATTAAGAGAAATGATTTTAATCTTTTCAGATGTTTAAAATATTTTTATAAATTCTTGTTAATTATTTATTTATTTTAATATATTTTCAATTGTCTTTTGGGGTGAAAAAGTTTTTAATTTAAATTTGATTTTTTCGAGTTAAATTTTGTTTTTATTTAAAAATATTAAATCATAAATAATTTTTTAATTAAAAGTAGCAGTACTTTTTATAATTTAAAGCAAATTTTAATATAGCTTTTAACGACTTAACCATGCTTTAAATATGATTCCAGTTTCAAATTTTAAAAAATTTCTATTTAAAATAGCAAAATTCTATAATTTTAAACAAAATTTAATGTCAATTTTACATAAATTATTGATGGAAATTCCAAGATTAATGATTCTAAATACAGCCTTTTCTAATTTAAACATGCGTCAAAATTGAGTCAATTTTTAAATTTTTACAGATTTTATACCTATAATTACTATAAAAAAATATAAGAAACTAAATTTATAGATAAAATTTCAGCATTTATTTTACATTAAATTGATACAAATTCGTTGAAGTAATAGCAACAATCGATAATTCTAGTAAACTGAGAGATTCTATAAATCTAATCCTTATTTTTCTTTCTTCTTAATATCCATATAAAGAAGCATTATTATAATTAAATCTACTTTAAATTAATCACGTTTGAAAACATTGATTATCTTAATGATTGAGATTTTTTCTGTAATCATTTAAAATTCTCTAACAGCATTTAGGAAGACGTCAACAAGTATTAATTTTGAAGAATGATACCGTCGACATTATCTTTTTTTGTGAAAAAATATACTAATTTTTGTGGAATTCGATAGTAAAATCTTCTAACAAAACATTAACTGTGAAAAATGATCTCTGGAAATGTATAAAGACTAAAAAATCTACTACTTATCTCATGTATGATTTCTCTTTCTTATTGATAAAAGTTGCTAAAATATATTTAAAATTTTATGTCTCTTTTATTAAATAAAATAAATCGAAATCTATTTTATTAAATAACTAAACAAGACACAATAAATTTCTTGTGTTTTTTAAACTTAAAACATTTATAAATTTAATCAATATATTTTTGTTGTTCAATCCCTCTAAAAATTGAAATTTTAAAATTTAAAAAAATATTATTAATTTATAAATAACTTTTGTATTTTATACTATAAATATTTTACTAATGTTGTAAATTATTTATTAAATATAAGTATTTATATATGAGCAAATATGTTATGTGGAAAAAGAAGAAAAAAAAAATGTGATAAGTAATATGATCTATGTTGAAAATAATTTACTGCATTAAATCACATTACTCATCACATTCTTTACAAACATTTATCATCACTCTTCATCATCAATATATTTCTTATAATAAAAAAAAATTGTATTTTATAAATTGCTCCGCATCCTCCTCATCATATTGATGTAAAGGATGCGGAGCAATTTCGAAACAGTTAAATATATAATGATATGTATATACAACTACTCAAAAATATATTATGTAAAGACTTTAAAAGCAAATTCTGGAAAATATATTGTCATTTTTTTATATTTTATATAATTTTTATATATATAAATCAATAAAAATTAATTCTCATCGTATAATTGCATTCATTTTTATATATATTTAATTATATAAATAAAAATAAAATTATTTATAGAAATAATTTTAAAATATTTTATTTTATTTATATTTAAATGTTCATCGTCGATAAATCTGCAGATACAGTTTGCTGCAGTTGCTTCAGAAAAGAATCGATAAAGTCTGTTCATGCCAAAGAGGAAAGTTTTCTATTCTTTAAAACATTTAAAGAAAAGAAATATATATATATATATACATACATACATACATAAAATTTTAAAATATTTAAATCTAAAAATATAAAATTAAATAATTTAATTATTTTCCTTTTTTTTATTCACATTTTTATTTAAGATAAATATGTTATAATTTGGTTGAAGATTAAGTAAATACTCGAGTACGAATGTAAAAATAAGTTGTTATTCATCTTTGTAAAAGCTGTAAATGATTATACGATTCAGAGGATATTATAGAATTGAATTGAAATTTTTTTCTCTAGAATAGAAGAAAAAAAAATACATATAATAATAAAAATACAAATTGCAGATCGTAGAAACAAACTCGATTAGTAGAAAGGTGCTTTTCAGGAATGGAGAACAAGACAATCATCATTACCTTAGCTAAAACCCTGTTGTACAATGGGTTCATTCGATAATGAAATCCATCCAATACAATCTTGTAACAAATCCTTTCAATTGTGAATAGACAGAGAAATTATTATCTTGATTTCTTACACGAAAAAAAGAAAACCCCCTCTATACATATTGTAGATAGCTAGTAGGAAAGATTAAAATATAAATCTATAAAATGTATTTTTGTTCTTGTTTAAAAATCCTGGTTTTATTTTAAGTATAATGTTTGAATTTTTTAAATTATCAAATATTACTTGAATTCTAAAGCTTTGCTTTGTCTGATGTATAAGATTTTGTTGTTGAAATTCTCCCTTCTACAATTTGGATTCGGAATTTATTCTATTCGTACGAAGTCAATTATTGCTTAAATACGAAAATTTTACTGTTTGAATAACCATTTATTGTTTAAATGTAATATTTTCTTATTTAAACTACAGTGTAGCGTTTAATTCTTAAATTGAGTTGCCGAATTTATTAATTTATTACTTAAATTTTAAATGTTTGCTACTAAATCCTCATCTAGTCGTTTGAATTCTAACTTTGTAATTTTCTAATTTAAAATTTTTAAACAAATTCTAACGTAGAAAATTCATTTTTTATCAACGAAATAATGTTTAAAAATTCATTATTCCTACTTAAAATTAAGAGAAAAATAAGAGAATATGAACTCTAGAAGGTTCATTTTCTTCTATTTCACTATTCACATAATTCATTTTTTATTATTGTTTACACATAATATAATTTAATTAAAACTAAAAAAAGTCTTTTTTTAATTATAAAAATTTAATTAAAGCATTAAGTTACAACTTTATTAGCAAACGAATTCTCTTTGAAAGATTAAAATCATAAATTTTTCATCACATGACACAAAGCTTTTACATGGAGTAGCCATTTTAAAAATTTTGTCAAGAATCTTATTATATATAACAGAAATTTATTATAAACAATAGCTATTTATATTTACTATAAATGGTTATTTTTGGGGTGATATGTATTCTTTCTCTTACGGTTGACTTGAAACCAAGACTAATGGATCCAAAATGTGTCCTGACAGAGATTTCGTGTTGGACTTTCAGATCCAGAAAGCAGCATTTGCTATTCTGTCCCAAAGAATGTACGATCCTGATCGAGAGCAGGTTTACTCTCCACCTCTTGTAAAAATGACTTGTCAGCAACTCTCAACTTTCTTTCTTTCTTTTTCTTCTTTCTTCTTCTGGAACCATGTGGCTTTACAACTGCATTATACATTTGCCATAACCATTTTGCTAAACATATTGTCCTTTCATAACATATAAGGCGAATTCTTTACAGCAAACATAACATACATCCCCCAAAACTTTACTAGACATGTACTACATTCCATCTTGTTTATTTGGATAAAAATATGTTAACTTTAAAAGGAAGAAAATAGCTGATAAAATTTATTTAATTTAATACAATTTTTTATTTTATTACTAATCATTTTCAACGTTTTTCTCGAATTTTTTATTGGTTGTTTGTTCTACTAAATCCTTAAAAATATCCAAATATTTGTAAGAATTCCAAACATTCCTAAGTATCGAGAAGAAGTAAAACGTCTTATTTCCTCTGGGAGTTTGTCTGAATGTTTATCTAGGTGTTTGCTTTTATGCAAACATTCCAAACTTCTTGCTTGTGTATGCACAGTAGTTATTTTTAAAGAATTTATATATAAATATATATATATATATATGTGTTATATATATATATTTTTATTAACTTGAAAGAAGATGATTGTATCAGTATTTTTACAGTTAAATACATCTATGTTGCCATTATTAAATTACAAACATATCGATTTAAATCGTTTATATATATATATATATATATAATTATATTTTACAGTTAATTTAGGATAAAAGATACGTTAAACTCAACTTTTTTACATTCTAGAAGGGTATAACTCTCAATAACATCATTTGAAAACTAATGATAAACCTATAGTCAGTTACTAAAAAAAGTGGAAGAGAAAATATTTTTCTTAAATACAGACATTATATTATATGCATTGTGCAAAGATTTATCAACATTTTTCTAGTAATTTGTCTTTCTTGTCAGTTTTTCATCAAATTTAGTTGTTGGTTTGCTGTTAAAAAAAATATAAGGAATGATAAATGAATGTTTCACATACTATTCTCTATCGTAAGCAACATTCCATACAATCGCTTGAACAATCTGAAGTATTGAAATGGGAAAAAGTCGCTTTTTATACACCTTCTAGATAGATAAATCGTTCAAACACAATTTTCTTTTTAGAAAAGAACTATAGTAAAATCTGTTGTCGACCTTTACAAAACGTACCCTCCTAGAAATAAATTGTTATTTTGCTTTATTTTTTATTATTCATCCTACTCCTGCTCTTCCTTATCTTTTCTTTCTTTTCTCTCCTCACTCTAAAATAAAGAAAATGTTAATTTTAATCTTTAATTAAGTTTATTTCATGAAATATATCTTTAATTTTACTGTTGCTTATGTTTACTGTAAATTTTAGTTTTAAAAAAGTGTTGTTTACGACGAGAATATAAGAAATGAACTCTAAAATCCGTTTCTTTAACTCCCTTTTCTTGATAAAATATTTTATTTAAAAAAATTATTTATAAATTTTTAAAATTAAAATTTATAAACATTTTTATAACGTCTAACTTTGTATTTTTAAAATAAATTTTCTAAATTTCTAAAGCTAAATTTAAATAATAAATTTATTTCTAAGCGCTATAAAATTAAATTTTTAAATCTGAAATTTTCTAGCTCTAAAAAGAAAATAAATTTTATAAAATTTTTTGTAAAATTTATTTAAATTATTTAAAAAAATTAAGATAAAACAATAAATACAACCTATGTAAAAGCAAACTTTTACATTAAAATATATTATAAACTAAGTATTAAATTAAATTTCCATTTAATAATAAAAATAATAATATTTAACATTTAAAAAAAGTATTAATAAATAATTTTAATATTTAAAATAAATTCAAAAATCATTATTATTATTATTATTATTTACAATTTCTAATGTTTGTTATTTTGACTTTTTAAAAAATTTAATTAAAAATCTTTTTGTTTGTTTACATTAATTACAATTATTGTTTAAATTAAAAAACAAATGTATATAATAACATTTGTTTAAATTAAACTTTTATTCATTGAAACAAATTCATTTAATTTTAATTACTTTTTTTAAATATTTTAGTATGAAAAATTCACAATAAAATACCATTATTCAAGTTTAAAAATGTTAAAAATTAAATTAAAAAAATTAAAAAAATATATTTTTAAAAATGTTTTTGCTCTAAAAATTTGCAATATTTAAATTTGTATTTTTAAAAATATTTATAAATTTGTTATTAAAGAACTTTTTAAAAATATTTAACTTTGTTTTTAAATTATAATTAAGTATAATTTTAAAAACCAATAAAAATATTTTATAAATGCATTTTTTATGTTATTTTATTTTAGTTTTTAAATAATCTTTAGAAAAATCTTAATAATTTAAATTTAGAATAAAGATAATTTTAATCTTAATTATAATAATTTAATTTTTTTTAAAATATTATAATATAAAGAATTTATAATAAAATATATGCATGACAGTCTAAAGGTTAAATTTAAAGAATAATAAATGTAATTTTTTTTTTTATATATATTTTTAATTTAAATTTTGAGATGTTGTAAAGATCAATCAAGTATAGATATATAGAAAAGGAGAAAATACAATTTGTATGGATGCAGAAAATAAAGATTTCTCTTATTAAAATGTCAGTTATTCTTGTCTTACTCAATAAAAGTAAAGAATTATTGATTATTTAATATTAAAAGAAACAGTACTAACTTTTCAATAATAACAATAATGAAACCTTTCTGTGTGTATCAAAAATATTATTTTACTTTAAAAAAAATAAGTAAATTTATCAATAATTCAAATTGATTCTTATACATTTGATTATAATAGTATATATTTATTTATTTTTATATTTTATAATGTATAAAAATGATTTTTTTATAAAGAAAAAAAAATCACTTTTAAAAATCTAGTTCAGCTCAGTGACCTCACAAATATTTATATATATTTTTTGACATTTTATATATTTATTTTTTAAATTTTATTCAAAAATATCTGATTTTTTAATGATTTAAACAATTTTATATATTTATTTATTTATTTTTCTGCACTTTATTTATAAATATTTTTTTATTTACTGGTAAATATCTTGAAAAATAAAATGTTTTTTTTTTAAATTATAAAACTATTTTTTTATTATTTTTTTAACTTGGAAAATTTATTATTTTTTTTTAAATTTAAGTGTAATTTAGACATAATTTTAGAAAAAAATATACATAAATTATTGAAATAATATCTATAGTATTGCCTATAGCAAATTTTGCTGCAAAATTAGTTAAATTTCAGTTAATAATTTTGTTAAGTACATTTAAAAGAGTAATTTCTCTTCTATTCTAATTATACATCTTAAAATGGCTTAAATCGAAGCAACATCGTGCTCCTCCGCCATATTGGAGTGATCCGCGCTCGTTTAAAAACAAAAGATGCGACCACATGTAGCGTGTTTCAGATTATTTGAACAGCATAATATAAATATTTAGAACGAAAAATTAACTGAAATTTTCGAGTAGAATTATTTATTTACATAATTATTTCTTACGTTAAAAATATATCTGTAATAATTTGAATTAAACGAGGCAAAATCACATTAAAATTTTTAATAATTATATAATTTATTAATTAAATTTAAAAATGAAAAAAAAAAAATTTAGAGAAGAAACTTTTTAAAAATTAAGGAAAAATCTCTAAGGAATCGACTGATTATCACGTTAGATAATTAAATATATCTGACAGATCTTTTAGTTAAACGTTGAAAAAATAATAATAAATTAAAATAAAATAATTGACATTATTTTATGAGTTAATTTATAATTTTTTTAATGATTAATGCACTTTAATCTAATTAATTACTTAGTTTTTCCAACGAAAACTTTTTATCAATTTTTATTTTTTTTTCCTACTAAAATGTGTACATATAATCGAGAATCGGTTCATTTTTATATCGATTATTGGATAATATTTATCCAAAAAATTGATTTAAAAAAAATTGTACTTTCTAACTGCATTAACTTAAATTCTTACAGTTGAATATAAATCTGATAAAGCTCATGAATCAATTGTTGACTGTAAAAAGAGTGTTCTTTCATTACAAACGAGTTGGTGAAACCCGATAGTGAGAATTAGAACCTTATCACACTTTTAACAGCTCGTTAAGGTTGATAGATCTAATTGCTTTCTACTATATATAGCTGTAAATATTCTTCCTTTTAATGAGAATTGTTGGTTATGCATATTTTATACTGTTGTTGAGATATAAGGCTTATATCAGTCTAAGAAACTGTAAGGTTAAAACCCAAATTAGAAAAAAATTATGATTTATATGTATATATATAATAGAAATTTACGAAGTGAATGGCTTAAACTGGTCTTAGTATCAATACCAGTCTTTCTTAGATTCGAAACTTCTGTCTTAATTGTTAATATATAAGTTAAATTATTAACTATTCGGTGATCACATATAATAATTAATTGTTTTTTTTATGTATATATAATCTTTTACTTAATGAGAATTGTTGGCTATATATATTTTTATTAGGAAAGTATTGTTCTTCAGATGAAGAAACTTCGTTAATGTATAAGTCCAAATGACTGAATTTTTATGATTTTATGATCAATTTTCAGTTGTTTTTCCATTATATAACGTTGTAAATAGTTTTATAATTAATGTATACAATCGGTTATACACACAAACAGTATATATACATGTATTGTATGATTGTATGAAGGAGTTGAACTCGAGCTTAAATCGTGTGATATCAACCCCAAAATGAATTCGTAATATATGAGTCTTAAATTATTAATTTTTCATAACTATGTAAGATAGTTATTTTTCTACATGTATAATTATAGTATTCTTATATTTATTTTGTATGTAATGGAAGCTGTACTTAAACATTGAGTCTTTACTTCAGTTCAGAAAAGAGATTAAATTAATATAGTATATAAATTCTGATTATAACAATTACAATTTACTATATTAAGTAGTAAATATCGTTTTACTTATTAAAAATTCCTAATTGTATATATTTTCTACGGAGAAGCTGTGATGATGCTAGATTTATTATCGATCCCAGTAGCAATATTAACAATTAGTGTAATATGTAATAAAATCTGAGCTAGATTATGGATTTTGTCATGATTATATGAATCAGTTAGCGTTGTAGAGAAAAAAATTTTTGTACAATTACCTTTATTTCTATCATACATGCTTGATTATCTGAGAGAATCATTTGCTCATAATGATGTAGACGTACCAGTTTAATCGATGATGTTTGTTTTCGACGCAAGTCACGTTCATTGGTTTCAATCAGAATGTCCAGAAATTCTCGTTGTCCCAGTAGGTAAGAGAATTGTAGGTATTCTAGCTATTCCCATGTGGTCTAGTCTCTGTAAGACAGTACGTCAGATGTACCCATTTATCCATTAGATGTAGCTGACCGATTCTACAAGCTCTCCTTGCCATGTTTGCGGATCGAATGCTTATCCAGGATAATGCGAAAACTGTCTTTGAACGAACTTTACAAAAATCACTAAGTATAATAATTGGTAGTTAAGTTTTAACGTGGTCCTTTCTTCTAGAAATCACTCCCCCATAATAAGAAGTGGATAAGAACAATTTCATATGTCTATATATTTTAGCACGATACTTACTTTCTAGAATGCTTATATGATTAACATATGCATATATATATTATAATAATATATTAATGTTTAATTAAATATTGAGAAAGAAAAATCAATCTTTACCTCGTTTTATCAAAAATATGTTATGAAATTTATAGCTATAAATGTTAAAAATTCACAAACATTTACTATTTTTTTTTTAAATTCAGGAAAAATAAAATATATTGACTTAACTTTTTGTATATTTTCTTTAAGTTTTAATGATAAAATTGACGATTTTCGTTAATGTTTATGTTGCACTTAATCAAAGTGTGTGTCTTTACAGGAAAGCCTCGTCCTGCTGTAACTTGGTGGAGAGAATACGCTTTAGTGGACGATTCGTACTCATTCATACCAGGTGATAACTTGGTGAGAAATCAAATCGAAATAACAGAACTCAAACGTCACGATCTTCTAGCTGTGTTTACATGTCAGGCGTCCAACAACAACATCACTGTTCCTGCCTCAAGTGCCGTTACTCTAGATCTAAACTGTAAGTATCTTTACGTTTCCTAAAGGTATATTAAACATTTTCTGTATTATTTGATTAATGATACATGCGATAACTCTCACGAACGTAGCTAAGTAATCATTTAGTAGTATCCTTAAAATATTTTCGTTACAGTAATTTATATACCTTTCAACATAAGCGCATTTTTGAAAAATTACTTTTATGAAATACATTTTGCAACACCTATAATTTGTAAAGTGGCACGTGTGCTTGTTTGTTAGAAAAGAAAAAGGAATTGAGGAATTCAAAGAAATTCAAATAGGAATAGCGTGTACGAATAACAAACTGTTTCGTTCTGGTATGCTGATTGTCAGCAAATAATTCGCATTTGTGATGTGTTTGCTCTGCCATATCGATCTAAGAAGACCTGTTTATTCAGCAAACACGTAGAATGATGCAGCAAAGAGACGAACTAAAAAGAAAAGAATCTAACAACAACCAAAAAAAAAACAGAGTAACCAATTACGAATTGTTAAAGATTACGTACATTTCTTCAACCCCACAATACCAAATAGCTTCCTTTTAAAGACACGATATATCAATTCACACTCAACACATTAATGGACCTAGTTAGTTAATGAACAAACGAATATATATGTATATATTTATAGAAAAAATAAAATAAAAATATTCCTGTTTTTTTATTTCAAATTTACAAAACTAGAAGCTTATTCATTCCTTCGTTACCAAATTACTATTTTTGTATGTGTGTGTGTCTGTGTGTGTGTGTGTGTTTTTTATAGTTGATTATTGTTTTTGTTTTTCTAAGTTTTGTAAAGTTTCGTTGTGCAGTAATGACTGAACACACACGATCGTTAAGAGCACATCATTTCAACAATTTTCTGCTCCGCTGCATGTCACTTCCCTCTTATTGTTTAGTACTCATCTGTTTTCCCAACGGAGTGGACATTCTGCAAAAGGGGTGTATGTTGTATTTTTTTCCCCTTCATCAAATGACGTCCCAAAGATTGCATTTGATGTTAGCTAGCTTTAGACTGTTCGTTCCACTTCATCGCCGGCAAATTCCTTCAACTAAAGAGATCATTTTGACGACCTTAACAGTACTACAGATTTAAATGACATTGTTTCTTATGCCAAATTTATCATTGTCGTACACTCCACTTTTATACCTAATGAAGTTTCGGTAGGATTTATTACATTAACTAATTTTTTTCTCTTTTTTTCTTCTTCTTTTTTTCTTCCTTTCCTCTTTTTTTCTTAACATCGTTTATGAAACTTTGAAATCTATAATACCCTTTTTGAATAGCGGAAAAATTTAATTAAATTTGAATAATTCAATACTTAAAAAATTATTATTTATTCTAATAATAACTACTTATTATTCGCATTTTTAAATCTAATATATAGATATATAAATTTATACTTTTACACGCCAAGAGAGCGAGAGGAGGAAAAATGATGAAGTGTAGTAAGATGCAGATGATGCGGAAAATCATATATATTATTATATCTAGGGTATTGTGTTATTTTTTGATTTGACAAACTTCTGAACGTGTTTGTCATAAAAAATTTTAAATATAATGCTATAAAGATTCTTGATTAGAAAAGGAAACTTATAAGAAAAAAGTTTACATATATATATATTTTTTATGAAACAAGATAAAAATAGAAAATAGATATTGTACAGAAATATCTAGTTTTGTTCTATTCATGTTCAGAATCTTGCTTCCAGTATGGTATAACAGAGAAATTGTTCAGCAACCTCTTTTTGTCCTCACTAACAATAGTTTGGAACGTTCTAAGGAATGTCATTCTTTAACTTTTTTTCTTTATTTTTATTCTTTATTGTCAAAAAACAGAGTCGAAGCAGGAAACATAAACAAACTTTTTGATATATGCACGCTTAGATAGGATCATTTGTCTTTAGGACAATATACCTGAGATATTTTGGTCATATTTCTTTTCTGTGTAATTTAAGGACTATTTAAAATTTGATATATTCCCTTTAGGTTTAAAATAGAGTAACATAAACAAATATGATTAAAAATTAATAATAAATCATACATTTTTCTTTAAAATGAATCGTACAATATTAAAATAAATACAACAATATTTATTAAATTTAGAAAATAATTTAAATTTAATTTAATAAATTAAGTAAAAAAAGAACTTTTTAAATTTTCCATCTTGTTATTCTAATTATTATTTAGGAATTTATGGAATTTAGTCATTTTAATAACAACAATTTTGAAGAAGAAGAAAATTTGTAAATTCTTATCAATTTATGAAACAGAATTTTACATTTCTAACTGGAAAAATTTTTAAATAAATTTATTGAGAAGAATAAGATTCATGAATGATTCAAGTAAAGTACTACCACATTCATATAAATTTAACCAAAGGATTTATATCTTTACAGGGAATTAACTTTCCAGTAATATTATTAAATCCTCATTCATAAAACATCTTACAGGATATATACAAGGATATATCGTTTCTAGAATATTAGAAATGATAATTATGAGTAATCTTACATTTTATCTTCTTCTTCCATCTTAGTAAAAAGAGGATATTATTAAGATTAGTTCCTGTTATTGTTCAGTTAAATAAATAAATAAATAAATATATATATATATATATATATATATAGTGTAGGAATTTTAATATAAAAATTGTAAGCTTTAAAAAGACATTAAAAACTATGTAAAAGGTAATTTTCTAAGTATATAATTAAAATGATTTATTAATTTTAATAGATTTATTAACTTATATTTGATTGAAATTTTCAAAGGGATATATAGCACTGTATATAATCATTCTAGCAATTAATATAGTAGAGAATTGATAATTAATAAATAGCTAATTATCTTTATGTCAACAGCAATACATAGGAAATATTACAGTGATATACAATGGCAGTTTATCTCCTGTCCAGAACAGGAGAAAAGTAATAAACAATCATCCCAGCATTTCAACAAATTTCTATACATCTTGCTAAATTATTTACATGATATCCACATAAATTTTCTTGTTAAATTTAAAAAGTAATAAAGAAACTACACAAAAATCTACTTAATAAAATTAAAATTTTATTGTAATTATTTTATATTTTTAAGCGTAATTAAATTTTTCTTCATTCTTTTAAAAAATAGATTATTATCTTTAAAATGCTTAATTAATCATAATACGAGAATTTTTAAAGTTAGAACAATTATTAAATGAGATTTTATATAAGTTGCCAAAGTTTTAGATAATTATCTTTTAAAGAAGAATTATAACAAAATATTAATTTGTAATCTTTTTAAAAAGATTAAAACATTAATCATTAGACTTTATTACATACAACAATTACATTACATCTATGTAAAAAAGAGAGTAGAACATAGAATTTTCGTCCATAACTGCTTAACATCGATGCTATTTTAGTTAATGAGAGCTTGCATCAGTGCTAGAAAAGTTGTTAATTAGAGTCTACAGATGGCTTGGCACGTGCACTATTCATTGTCAAAGAGAGAACTCTTGGAAAAATAATAACCGTCAATTTAAATTAGTAAGTGGGTTTTACAACACAGCAACGTTCAAGATATATAGTAAATCTAAAGAGACGGAATGCTACTTTAAATATTGCTAACCCACAACGTTATGACAGAATCTGTGTATACCACAAGGGCAATTCATCATTTTATAATGGAAATGGTTGGTAAAATACTGTGGTTTCCAAATGACCGTAGATGGTTTCAACTTCTTAATGGCAAAGTTGACTAATTGCGGTTTTCCAGGTTTATACGGTTTATATAAGCTTGCATTCTTCGTCGTTGTACCTGATGTCTTCAATGCCATAAAAGTTGAGTCGAGAACGTACTCAACCGTGAATAATTAATGTCTCCCATACTGTTGTACAAGCATGAAAGCCAATTTCTCCAACATAGCGAAAGAGCACACACACACACACGTTTATAATTCTAAGTTTAATAGCGTTAATGTGCTAATATTTATTAAATAAATACATCAAATATGTCTTAAACCAGAACGTTAAATTATTACAGAAAATTATTTTTAAATTTTCCATATAATTTTCTCGTAAAGGAAGATCACTAAATCTAAATTTTATTATCTTTCTATATTAATTTGTTTCCTTTATTTTATTATTTATTTAACTTTTCTTCGGTAGAAAAATATTAAAAATTTAATTAAAAAACTATATATATATATATATATATATATATATATATATATTTAAAAAAATAATAAATTTAAAGAAGATTATTGTCTATTATATTAATTATTTTATATCATGCATTTATAAAATAAATATTTTATTCTTTTTTCTTATTTTTTAAACTCCATTATACATTACGTCTGTACATGCTTAACTGAGTAAAAATAAATAAGATTGTTAAAATTTGATCAGTAAACAAACTTATCTTTCTATAAAGACTAAAAAATAGATAAATGTAATACTTTCTTCAACTGTTTATCATTGTTCTGATCAGCACTAAAGCTTTATAGATTATATATATATACATACACACAATAAATTCAAAATATTTTATATTAAAAAATAAAATAAAATTTATAAGTCTGGAATTTTTTAAAAATATTTATAAAATAATTATATATAATTTAATAAACAAATCTATAAAAGCTTTCAAATAATTAAGCTTACGTACTGTACATTTAAAAAAATTAAAAGATGGTTTATATTAGGAATAAGTGCTTAATTTATAAAGCTAAAATTTATTGGGCTGCAATTTAAAAAAAAATTGTAGACCTATAAATTCCCTCTGTCCGTCTTTCCTTAATCTGAGAACAGAGTTAAGTATAAGAAAGACGAGACCAGATATGGAAAGACTAGAAGAAACAGACCCCGATTAACTGTATACAAACCTCTGTTCTAGATTAGAAGTTACGTGATTTTAATTTTAAAAATCTTCCCCAGAACGGAGTTACACAGATGACTGGTACTCTGCTGTTATCAGGAAAAGTATGATGTACAGGGGCAAGCTACTACTAATTTGAGATGGAGAGCATATATTTTAAATTAAATGAATTAAAAATTCAGCCCGGCATTGTGACGTTGTTACAACAATTTTCGCATACTTTTTATTCTCATTCTCAATTTTTGTATAATTTATTTTAAAATATTTATAAATAATTACATAAAATGTAATATATTAAGCATACAAATATAGGGATTTTTTTATCTAAAAATTCTTTTTTTAAAAAAACTCTATTTTTACATATTTAACTAAACAATACTGGTTATATTTCTATTTTAAAAGTATTATATTTTAAAAATTTATATAAAATATATGGCATTGTACAAAACTAATAACAGTTCTTATGAATATGATAACTTACAACGTTAAAAATTTCAATATATTTCAAGAACTTATATTTGAAAATTTTATATTCTGTAGAATATTATTCATGCCAACTATTACGATAACGTCGTGCACATTACTCTTTCACATAACAAAATATATGACGGGATACATTTGCATCTATCATCTAACTTTCCTATAAGAGAATATAAAATATGCAGATATATACATTTTTATGATTTTCTTAAAGCGTAAGATGCTTAGAACACAAAAGGAAAAAATCGCATAGAACGGCAGAATTTTTATGGAAAAAATAATATAAACAAAATCTTAATATACCCTTTAAAATAATTAATTAATTTATTATTAAAGGGGGAAAGGAAAAATATAAGAGGAACACTTTAAATGATTTCCTAAGTGACGTAACCAATCTTTATCTTTCTCGTTCTTCATACCCCCCTTTTCGTATTTGAATTATATAGGAGCACAACAGGAGATTGAGTTTACGTGTTGGACACACAATGTGGTGAAATATGACTACGTCATGTCGCTATCCATCAAATATGCATGATGGCTGCACTGGTGGGACGACACCAACCTAGCTAACTAGTTACCTCGTCTTTCAAATAATCCTCCTTTATCTGTGCCTGATGGCTAAGTTGGTGTAAGGGTCGACATAAAATAAAGGTTTGAGATCTGAGCTTTCTAAACCGCACCAGCTGTTGAAGACTGCGTGACTTGAATTTTTAAAAACGTGTCATCATTACGGAAGTTTCGGTCACACTTTTTTTTTTATTTACATCTGAAAATTATATAAATATATGCGTTTAAAACTGTTAGAAAAAAATCCTTATTTTAACACTAAATTTTAAGATTAATTTATTAAACTATAAAATTTATCTATATTAACTCGATAAAATCATCCAAATTTGTGGTTTTATCATAGTTTTTTTCTCATTGAAACAAAATTGGAAATTAATTATGCATTTAGGTTATAATAATATAAGAAAATAAATGCTACTTATCTGTATACAGAAAAACTTTACTACGAATTAGATAAAAGAAATTAATTAGGTTTTAATTAAATATTTAATTTAAAAAAGTAAGAGATTTCTGCCTTTTTATAAAAGAAAAAAAAATAGAAAGTTGATGAATTAGATGGATGAAAGCAATTAAAATTTCAGTTTTTTTTAATCTACTTTTCACGCAATTAACTTCGTTTAAGTAACAAATCATTACTATTTAGCAATAAAAATATTGATTTTTAAATATATATATTTATTATTTTCTACTAATATTTATACTGTATAAACATATATTATTCACTAATTTGCATATTTTATAAACGTTGTATTTTGCATTAATTTTTATATCTACTTAATTAATTAATATATATCTATTAAATAAACATTTCTTCTTCTCTTATTTTTTTCTGCTCCTCCTCTTCCTTTTTCTTCCATCAGTTTATTCCAATTCTATAGAGGAGCTGTTTTTTTTTGTTTTACTAAGCCTCCTTCAAGTTGTCTTTTTTCCCCTTCTTCAGATTTTCTTTTCCAATATCTTCCTTCATATATAAAAGCATACATTTGTTTTTTTATAAATGCATACTTTTCATTAATTCATATGTTTAAGACATACCTATTCATTAAGTATTAAAAATATTTAATTAAGTTATTTATGTATATTCTATAATTTTTTTCTTCTTCGTCCTCCTCGTGCTCCTTCTCCCATCTCTTCTTATTCTCCATCCATCAGCTTATCCTATTTCTATATAGGGGCTGTTTATACTAAGCCTCCTCCAAGTTGTCCTATCTTCACTCACTCCTTTAACTTCTCTAGTGTCTTCCTTCATACATAAATATGTACTTTTCATAAATTTGAATATTTAAATATATATATATTTCATAAGCATATATTGTACAATAATTTATATCCAAATACATATAAACTTATAGAAAAAAATTTAAAAGATTGATATAAAATAAGAGAATTATATAGAGATTTAAATAGAATCAAACCGTTAAACAACGGCCACTGACAGAACATAAAAATGGCCGCCATTTAGAGGTGGCCGTTATTGGAGGTTCGACTGTATAAAATTTAAATAATAAACTTTATAAAATTGTTTAAAAAATAAGAAAAATTTTAATATTTATTTTATAAATATTAAATTTAAATTTATTATATTCTTTCCTGTTCCAATAATTCTTTCACTGTGTAGCGTGCTCTGTACTTTATCGATAATATTCATTCTTCAACCTAATCAATCTTAGTTTTATTCTGATTATCGAAAATTCTTAACGATAATTTTAATTATATATAAATCCTATTAACTTCTAAATTAAATTTACTTAAATATTTTTTAAAAAATATTATTAACTGCTACAGTTTTAGACACTCATTAAATTATTTTCTTCCTTGTTTTTTTCTTTCGCTCTGTACTTTAATACATGGAAAATGTTTTTAGAAAAGAGAATATTTTCTCTGTTTCTTTTTAGATATGACTTTTTAGAAGTGGAAAAAATTTACACCTTATCAATTAAGATAACAAACACAATTCTAACCATATATAAACGACGTTTACTGTTTAACATTAGTAGAGAAGAGTCGATACTTGGCTCCAAGTTAAACTCTTTCCTCGTTGTAAAAAATAATGTTTTAATTAATTTTTAACGAACATTTTTTAAACAAAACTTTGTATTTTTTTATTTAATGGCTTCTATTTTAAAATATGTAAATTAAAAGGTTGAGGTTTTAACACGTTTCCGAGGAGGTACCTTTCTTTTTTTTTAATCATCAATTGTTTGACTCGATTTATGTTTTTAAGTATATAAATTATATATATTTTTTGTTTTCTATTCTTCTTTTTTATTTTTTAAAAGAATTAAATTTGCTACTAATCATTAAATTCATAAAAATTTAACTGTTCGTGTAACATTGATAAGGACATTTCTGTTAACTTTTAATGACTTCTTCTTCTTTTTTTTTATTTTAATTTTATTCTGCAACCGTCCTGATTTGATAATTTATCAAATATTTCAATTAACACCCTTTAATTGAAGGAAATGGAATGTATCTTTATCGAGTTTTGACTAATTTTTGTTTTTTTTTAAATACGTTATTTAAAATCTAACATTTAATGAATTTATACTAATGTACAGTAATTAAATTTATATCATTTTCTCAAGAAAGAATCCAACGAAAGCTGTTTACGTGCAATCTGACGGTGTTATAAAATGTCTAATTATGATTAAAATTATAATAATTAATATTAATTTATACACAATTTAACACTGTATACCAAGGAAATATTTTTTCCATTTTTTTTAAAGTTAATTAATATTTTATCAATGACTTTTATTTATTATTAAACAAAAGATGGATGAGTTGCAAGTACATTTCTTTCTTGTTTTTCTCTGTGTATTATTTCTTTAATTCGGGCGTACATTAGTAAATAAATATAAGAAAAACAAGCATTGCATCTTCGTATAGTCAATAGGGAATGTTGTAACAGACAGAGATGAATCGACTGTTCAAGAAACGATGTTGAATGGACAGTTGATTGACATAAGACATAATCACAACACGAAGAGTCTGTTAATCAGAACTGGTTGAACAGTTATCAACAACCTTCAACTCTTACATTTATTTATAATTATTTCCATCTAATCTTTTATTTATTTAATTAATTAATTTTTTTTATTCTTCTCTTCGGATAAAAGATGTTTATCTTATTATTATTAATATTCAACATATAAATATTTGTGTATAATAAATAAATTTATGATTTTATATTTAAAAGTTCATTCTAATTTCTTTTAAAGTTTTTATTTTTTATTGTGATTATTTTTAATATTTTAATAATATAAAGTTAAATAAATAAATAATAATAATATATATATATATATATATATATATATATATAGTTTTGTTTATTTATGATAAAATTCATTTAATTTTTGGATTTTTTTAAAATATTATTTTTTGTTTTTTTAATTTATAACGTCTTTAAAATTACATTTTATAATTTTATTATACATTTTTATAATATTTTTAGCTCTTTAAATATATTTTTAAACGTTTCTAAAGATTTTACCGTAGAGCTAAAAGGAATTTTTACATTTTCAACACGTTTAATCGTTACTTTTATTCTACATTTTAAACGTGCATTTAAATATTCTAAATGTAGCCTATAATATAACAGAAGAAATTTTTCAATTTTTAAATAAGTTTTAATGTACAGAGTAGTACAAAAATCACTTGCGTATACTGCTAATACACATCGTAAACGTAGAAACACGTAATTAAGCACGTAAGCATTTGAATAAACACTGCAATTTGAGTCCTTACACTAGTTAATTGACTTTTGCCCCACAATGTGCTTCGTATACATTTTTTATACGCATGTATTTTACATTCGTTTCATGTTTCGACTTAACTATATACATTCAGATTTTTTTTTGTTTTTGCATTTTACCAAACTTTTTATTTATTTTTTGTAGAATACAAAGCCTAATCTATGAATGAAACGAAAAAGAAAACTTGTGAATAATTTAAAAATCAACCCCATTATATATTCTTGAAGTGTTCGTTTTATAAATGAAAAAAAAAAATGTTCGAATTTTTAGTTATTCTTATTTATTCTTTCCATAGATAGATAAATATATTTCTCGGGAGGGAAAGAAAGAAATTCCTTTTTTTTTTTTATTTTTATATTCTTTTGACTTTTGAATGATAACAAAATCGAGAATTTGATGACACTCATCGACATCATAAGTAAAAATATTTTTGACACAAATCCAGTAAAAGACAGCAATCCCATGTGTAGAGAACGTGCTTGTTTGGGTAACAACATACTTATCGAACTGGTTGACCAAACTGATGACGGTTTTATGCAATATTTCCAACAGTTATATAAAGTATCTTCCTCCATCTGAACACCTTCTCTACCAGTTAGGTCACGAACACCAAATTTAGTTGCCAAAATTACAATTATGACGTTGTAAATTTTATAATACGACGTGTCAACTTTTTTCTTTATCTTCGCCGCATAAATTTTGTATAAAAATATAAATTATTATGCTAATTAAACGCGTAGAAATCAATTAAAACTGAAGACCTCTAACTAATTTGATAGGAGTAATCAGTGTCAGGCCTTAAATTACAATATATAAGAGGCTTCTATCAAATGATAATAAATATAAAAGCGTGAGGCCCTAAAATTTAGCTTGCTTAATATGTAAATCTGGCCTTGATTAGTGGTTTCTTTCAGTTAATTTCGTCATTATGTTTCAGTTATTTAGTATAAAAATATAAATTATTATGCTCTAATTATAGGCGTAGAAACTAATTAAAACCGAAGATTTCAGCCTTGAGACTATCTAACTAATTTGATAAGAGTAATTAGTGACAGGCCCTGATTTATACTCGTTAAGGCCCTAAGTTACGACATATGATGCTACTATCAAATGATAATAAATGTAAAAGCATGAGGCTTAAAGTGTTAGCCTCATTGCATGAGGCCCTAAAATTTAACTTGCTTAATATGTAAATCTGGCCCTAATTAGTGGAAGTTTATTTCAGTTAATTTCGTCATTATGTTTCGGTTATTTATTGAAAAACAATATTAATGTACTACTGTAACGTAGTAAATGCTTGGAAGTAAATCATTTCCTACATACTTTTTAATTGTAAATTTAAAACACCTATAGACCATCATATCTAATATCGTTTTTGCTTTCTTTCCTGCACTTTCAAGTAGAAAAAAAAATAAATTTCTATCTATAAATAATTTGTATTGTCTTAGCTACACTTGTAAACTTCATTTACTATTTAAGTCAATTTTTTTTTAGAAGTTTGTTTCGTTTAGTTTCCTGGTGAAACAAAAGTTCTAAAAGGAAAAAATAGTGTTATCAAGATTGATAACAGTAATACTTTAATGGTAATGTTTGATAAAAGTTCTTAGTTACTTTAGTATATTAGATAGTAGTTAAATGATCACCTGTATTCAGTTGACATCTTCCCAAAGCACTACTTTTCAAAGCTTCTATTGAATAACTAATAGAAACTAGCCATTTACGTTCATAAATCTAATTAACGTTTATTTACGACTCTAGAGTAGAAACAATAGACAAAAAACGTGATGTTGAATAAATCAATTCAAGCAATTAATATGTTTCTTCGTGTTTTTCTCCAGCATCCTTTCCAGCATCCGGGATGCTGGAAAGGATGCTGGAGAAAACCATAAAAAATCATGCTTAAAAATATTACGATAAAAATTCTTTTTTAATATAATTATTATAATATAAAATTCTATAAAAATACAAAGACAAAAAATTAAATTAACGAAATTTAAAATAATGTAATTTAAGAAATTTATTTCTAATGATAAATTAAGAAAAATAAATAAATAAAATTTTTCCATATTTTCAGAAATCTTAAATTGCTATTTGATGTTTATGAAAGTTTTATTTTTATTTTTTTTTAGTAAAATATTATTTTTTCTGGTTTAGAAATTCTTAAATATTTAATGATAATCGACTGAAGTATAACAATTCTTGTTTCTTGTTGAAAATATGAAAGTTTATGTGATGCTCAATATTTCTTTCTCTCTTGGAACTTCAAATAAACATTTTATAGGCTATAATCCTTTTCTTTTTCTTCGAAAATAAAACATCTTTTACTTTTTTTCACTTCAATTTTTAATGTCGATTCGGTTTTCTTAGTTTTATTATATATATATATATATATATATATTATTTATTTATTTATTTATTGCATTTGAATAATAATGTGATATATTCTTCTGGACAATTATTTATGAATTCTTTTTAATGAATTTTCTTTAATTCAAATTATATACATAAATATTTAAATGACACGCTCTCAAAAGAGCAATTTTATTCGATTTTATGCTAATTTTTTATCATAAAATTGAGAATTTATATGTAGTGAATAACCGAAAAGCCAATTAACATTGTAAAGACTAAATTAATGTTTTATTTAAATATTTTATCGTGTTTCCATCAATTCTGTGAAAGAAAAATACGTTGTTCTCAATTCAGATTCATATTTGAAAGTGTACTGTACACGGAACACACTAAATAAACATTGTTATATTAATTCGAAAAATAAATAAATTTTATAATTATGTTTTTAACAAGAATTTTAAACATTTTTCTTCAGTTTTCATCACCTTTGTGATAATTAACTCAATGATACTTAGTAGATCATGAAATATTACTTGAGAACTCACAATAGACAATTATATACACTAATACTTCCTATATTTTATACAGTATAACTAACTTAACACGTATATCCTGTATAATCCTGTGGGTAAATCTTCACGTATGTTTCTATATAATTCCTATTTAGGATTTATTTTTATATAAATCGTTGTAAACTTTTAATGGTGTCAGTAGTGATGTGAAACATCTAGGCCATTTCTAACCTATAAAACTTTCCACTTAATCTGATTGGTTTCCGATCACATACACATTGCTGAACTGCAGTCTTCACTTTGAAGATTTTTACTGAGAATAGCTCTGGGCCGAAAAATCCTATGATGGAGACTCTGACTACTACCAATATCCTATACCTCCTTGTCAATAAAGTATATCCATTCGGGAATAGGTGTTACTACAAGAGAGAGACGAGAATCATTCGACCACAACATTCACTCTGTATGTGAGACTGTCAGAGACATAGATCGAGGGATGCTTTCATATTTTTTTTCATTTTTTTATTGTTCTCCCTTCTTCCTCTCGTCTTTATCTAACTTATTGTAAATACCACTTAAAAAATTGTTAGCACTTTAATATTGTGAAGTTTATAAGATTCTTATCCAGTTTATAAAGTAATATCTGAATTAGAAAATCTATTTTTAGAATGTATAAACGGAGAAAGGTTTATATCGAGAGATATATTCGTTATAAATTAAATAAAAATATAACATAGATTAAAAATGATTTTTGACTCTTTTTTCACTCTTCAGGCGAAATTCTAATTTATTTTATAACCTTGTATAATTTAAATTTAAAAAAATATTAAATAAAATTTATTTTGTAGAAGGGAAGCAGATTTGTGTACGATATAAGCAATCAACTTATCAAATCCAATCTTTTGTAGTCTTTCTGACAACCAAGAAAGCACAGCGATCACTTTCACATAACACGACAAGTAATGAAGTGGTTGGTATATTGTTACCACCTGCTGTAAGCTTAGCTTTAATCCCAGTTGTGTCTGACCAAATTGGATATCCGGATGACATGAGTCCAGTCGGCCTGAAAGCTTTCAGTGTGTTTCTGACTGGTTATTACTCCAATTCTTACTGTGGAATGTTCACTTAACTTCGACCTTATAGATACTTGCCTCTATTTCTACACCAACTTGAATTTTCTCCTGATAACATCAAACATTTCCTGAAAGAGAACACAACCTGTAAGACATATATATATATAACTTATATATCTATATATGTGTGCGTGTATGTGTGTGTGTGTGTGTAATGAAACTGCAGGGTATAGCAGCCACAACAAGAGTTTTCAATCAGACATACAAACATGCCAAGAAGTTAATTCCTTTTTCCTATTCTTTTTTCCCCATCTCCTCGAGCAGTTTAATGACTAAAGTAGATTTTTTAAATCCAGAATGAAACTTTCTTATCATTTTAATTAATGAAAACAAAATAAAGAAAAATAAGTAGCTTAAAGCCAATTTTTCGTTAAGAAAAATAACTAAATAAATTTGACGTAATTAATATTTTATAATTATCTTTTTATAAAAATAAACATTTATATTTAAGCTATTATACTGGTTAATTTTTGCTTAACAATTTAATTATAAATGTAATTATTGAATATTTTGTTAGCTTTATGTATTAAAAAATTAGTTTTTAATTCTGTAAAATTAGCAATCTTTCAAATTGTATAATTACACTTCAAACAAATGGTAAGAGATAAAGAAAACTGACAAGGAACACCGTTATATCCCTCTTATAAATAAAAATGTATATATTTTTGGTCATAACAATTTCAAATATTAACTAAATTTATGTTCTTTACTCTAAATTATATTTAAACACACCTGAAAATCAGTTTTTAAATACTTTTCTACCCCTATACATAATATTTTTTACAGCAGCATCCTTATTCAGCATCTTAAGAAGATGCTGGAAAGGATATGGATTATGCAATTACATATGCTTAAATAAATACTTTTAGAGAAATTACTTAGATCAATGCTTAATTTCACTAATAAATCAAAATAAACCCTTTCTTAAATGGTGTAAAATAAAATCTAGGCGAATTTACTTATAGGAAAATAAATATAATTAAGTATAAAATATTTTAATTGATTTCCTAAAATAAATTTTTGATAATTCTCTTAAACAGTTCACATTTCAATAATCCAAATAATTTTTAAGTGGAGGAAATTCATTCAATTTTCGAAGAGAAATGAAAAATTATCCCAGTTTAATTATTTTATAAATTACTCAAGTAATTAAAAAAAAGATAATCCATTTCCAAAGTGAAAATTTTCTTATCTTAAAAAAAAAATAAGAAAAAAAAAGAAAAAATAAAGGACGAGAAGAAATTTTTCCTTTTCCAAATGTTTAGATCCTTGATGAAATTAAATCTGTCTTAAACGGATTGACGAAGAAAGAGGTCGAGGATCAAGTTCATTTCTCAACTACTTTTACGTTAATCCTTTCTTTTTAATTGTAAACATCATTCTATAACAAATTTACTTTATAAAAAATTTTTTTAATATATTCAAATTTTTTTTCCTAGAAAAAAAAATTCAGTAAAGAATAAGAATTAATGAATAAATTACTTTTCTAAAGTTTTGTAAAGTTACAAACAGTCAGCTTTTTGACATTGATTGTCATATTCCATTCTTATTTTCGACTGTTTATAATTTACTTAATTGAAATTCATTTTAATTTTTTTAAAATAAAATACAACATTTTGCAATTGGCATATTTATGATTAATGAATTTTCTATAATTTGTAAATTTAAGACGAATTTTCCACTTCACTTTACCACTTCTTCTTCCTTGTTCTGTAGTTTAAAATGATGATTTATTTTTCCTTTCTTTTTTTTTAAATTTTAACAGTGAAGCCAATGGAGATCAATGTAGTACCTTATCAACAACCATTATCAGCTAACCAAGAAACAGAAATCACGTGTACAACGACAGGCTCAAGACCAGCTGCTGTTATTACTTGGTGGAAAAGTAACAAACAAATGAAGTCAATGCGTGTTAATGTAACTCAAAAAGGGGATAAAACTACCAGTATTATCACATTTACACCAACCAAGGAGGACAATAGTAAATATTTCTCATGCAGAACTCATAATCCATTGATACCAGGAAGTGCATTAGAAGAAGGATGGAAACTGGAAGTATATTGTGAGTAATCGTAACAGCTGTTTAGATAATTTAATTATCTCTGCTGCTGACAGTTTTATTCGGAATATATATAGATATATATAAATATATAATGTATATTTTTTATTTTTTGAGGGTAATTAACTTTGCTGTTAATTAATATCTTCCTTTTTGGTATACACAAGATGCTTTCTCCATCCTCCTCTGAAAAGTTTCAATTAATCTACTTATTAATGAATAAGTTATCAGAAAATTTGGAATAAAGTTTATAAATTAAAATTTATTTTTCCAAATTTTATGTAGAATAAGCTTATAAATCCAATTTAAACATTAAACTTTACTAAAATAAAATAGTAAAAGCAAAAAAAAAAAAAAAAATAATAAGAAAAATTTTTATTGGTTTTTTTTTTCTTTAAATTTAATTATTTAATTTAATTTAAGACGATAAATAATTATATTTTTAGTACGAAAATATACATTTTAATGTTAATTTAAAAGAAAATATTATTAAATATACCATTAAATTACTTCTCATTAATGGTAAATAATATTAATAGCAATATTTATATAAATAAACAATTAATAATTCGAACAATTTGAATAAAATTAATGGTAAAATACCATTAATGATGAATAATATTATATTCAATATAATTTGTTAATTTGCTTTTATGGAATGTTTAATTAATGGTATTTATTTATTAACGGTACTATTAATTATATAAATGTTATTCTTAATGGTACAACATTAATTCACTATTAAAATTAATGGTAAATTAAGGCTAGAATGTACGTATTTTTAACGTTATATATATTTTTTTACTTAAATATATATATATATATATTTTAAAAATTAATTTAATTTAATTTTAAAAATTAAAACGTAAAAATGATGTTTAGTTAGCTCAACAATAATTTATTTAATTAAAGTTAAGAGAGAAAAACAGTTTTTTCTCTTTAAATTAGTAAAAGAGGAAAAAAAAAACAAGATTAAAGTTCTTAATTTCAGAATTTTCTTGAAGTATTAGAACCATGAAATTTAATATAGCAATTTTATCTGTTAGAAGAAAATTAGATAGGCTTACTCTAAACGAAAGAAATCTTTTTATAAGACTTGTGTGCTAGGTGTTTTGTTACACATTTCTGTTCAATTCTCTGTATCTCCATCGTTCAATGATTGAAGGTGGTGGAGTGTAAATTGTTACTTGGATCACGTTCGGTGACATCCTTCAGGTCATTCTTTTCCGGCATGCTCACTGACCCTTTTAGATCTTGTTACATTACTATGGAACACTGAATGTAACCCTAAAAATGCATTCTTACTTTCAGGAATCTCATTAATACATTTAGCAGGATTTTTCTGTGTACGTCTTGTAAATCTCTGTACGTTTCTGTACAATGTATATATCTGCATAAGATATTTTTATTGTAAAAGATTTTTATTTTTTAGTCGTTTTTCATTGTTCATATCATATTTTATTGTTAGATGTAATGTAAATATGTCTGTTTCATAGTTTGAAATTAAGAACGTGTGTCAATTTCTTGTAATTTACAAGTTACAAGAGATATTTTTCAAAAAAGCAGGAATAAACAAAAATAAACGTGTTCAAACTTGTTTATTTTTGTTCATAAATAAATAAATAGGTATATTATGGCATTTTTGTTATATTTATATAATATTTATACGAAAAAGTTCTCTTTCTGGTAAAAAAAAAAAAAAAAGACAAGAAACGAACGAATTTCACAAATAAACATGTTGTAACTTGTTTATTTTATTTTATTTTTAAATATCTTTGCGTTTTAAACTATAAAAAAATAAGTTTTTAATTAATATATACGTTTAATATAATTATTTCTGTGTTTTGTGATTACATTTCTATAAAATATTAATTTTAAATTTTGTATATAAAAATAAATTATGAAGTTTAGTAACTATTTTAACTAGTCAATAGCCAATTTAATTTTTAATACAGAATCTTTAAGACAGGTAATCTTTATTTTTAAATGAAGTAAAAGATAACATTGATGAAATTTTTATATCATTAAGAGTAAAAACATTAAAGCAATTTAAACAATTTAATTAAGGTTTTAAAATTTTAAAACTTTGTCTTTAAGGATATTTTCTTAACAGCTTTCATAAATATATACATTATTGTTTAATTTTTAAAATAAATTTATTATTTGAAAAATTTGATTTGTTAAAATATTATTTTGGTGGTATTTGGTCCATAATAATGTATTATAATCGAATTATTTTCGCTTATAATTTTATGGTACAACCATAATTATTTACACTTTACTACTTCAAGCGAATTATATAACATTAAGATTAATGTAAATTAATAATAATAATTATGATAAATTATTATTTTTAATAAGAGAAACCACTAATCATTCTTGTTATACAAAGTTAAATAATAATTAATTAAAATATATTTTGTTTCTAATTATATTATTACGCTTTAAATATATCTTAGAAAGTTTAATACTTATAAAAGGGTAAATTAAAATAAATATTATTAAAAAAGTTTACATTTTTTAAGATTTTTATCGTTAAATTTATCTTTATAACCTGTTTAATATATATAACTTTTATATTTTCTTTAAGAAACTTTTATATAAAGTATGATATATATTGTAAATTTTTCCTAATAGTTAATTATTATTTATTAATTATTAAGTTTAAAATCTTATTTATAAGCTTAAAATAATAATTTATAATAATTTGAGATAAGAGAGAATAAGGTTTTTGATATATAACATAGAGTAATAATTAATTTATATTATATACATTATTATGCCTGGAATATATCTTATAAAAACAGGAATTAAATTAAAATAATAATATAAATATATATTTAATAGTTCTATCAATAAACTTATAATTAAACTTTGTTTATTAAATTAAATTTATTTATTTTCTTTAAGAAATTAGCTTATAAAGTAGCTACTCTGTTTAAGAAACTAGCATGTAAATTAAGTATAAAATAGAGACAACTTGTAGATATTTTAAAATAATTTAATATTAATTAATAATAAACTTAAATAAATTAAAAAATCAAATTATTTTAAACAAGAAGAGCTAAGAGTTTTATACTTTTATATTGAATTAATGTTATATTCAAGAGTAATAACTTTTTTTATATTTTTATTTTTTAAGTTATATTTTTTATAAAAAGAAATTGGGAAGAATTCTTTGGATATGGATTTACATGTATCAATCTGCCACGTCAGAATATGATGTTTCGTATTCATAGTCAATAAATATTTATTACTTCCTGGTGATGCTAGCATGAAAGATTTTTAGGAGGGACTATAATAGATATGACTATAACTTCTAAGTTATATCCTACACAATTCAAAGAAATTTGTTTATTTTGGTGTAAATTTGTACTATTTTTGAACTATTTTTGAAATATAAATATAAAAAAATCATCCTAGTTTCTACATACAGCAAGGGTACATATATACACATTCAATTCAATACGAAAATAATGTAAATTATAGATATTTATTGAGAATTTATGGTATAAAATGATAAATTGGAATAAAAACTTTGAGATCAAAAAACATTTAAATACATTTTATTTCGATAAAAATGTAAATCATAAATATAAAAATAATATATATATATATATATATTTTGCTTATAGAATTTAAACTTTTTATATTTTAAAATTTAAATATTCTATATTTTATAAATGGAAAAGGTTATAAATTTAAAGTATGAGTAATGCTGTAGCATGTGTTTTTATGTTTTCATTTAACTACAAAGATTTAAATTAAATTATAATAATGTCTGTATAAGGTTACTTATATTCTTGAATGTATCTGTGAATGAATAATCAGAATTTCTACATTATTTGAACAGGATTTTTTATATTTGTTTGTTTAAAATCCTTAGAAAAATTCAATTAAAATCATTCTGTTTCAATGTTTACATATCTATCTGCCCTTTAACAATGCTCTTTTCTTTGATATGAGATTTAATACAAAACAAATAGAGGTTACAATCACAATTTCTTTTTTTGAAAGATCCTAAGTTAAAAATAAAAATAAACTATAATTGAAATAATATTGATTAATTGAATTTAATAAATTAATTATTCAACAAATTTTATTATGAATGTACTAATTATTAATTACTTTAAACTTTTAATGACTATGCAAATTGTAAGAAAAAGCACGATCTTCATTTTCTTTCTATCTATTTGTAATTTTAATTTGTATAAATTTATTTTGTATTTATTTAAAAATCGTTTTATTTGAATAAACTTCTCAAATTTCAAAATTATAAATAAATATAAATAATTAAATTCTTAATAAATAATGCCAGTTGTCATTAAAGATGCTCAGTTTAGTATGTTCAAAACTGATTTTTTAAGGATAAATTGTTAAAATTATTGATTAAATACATTTAAAATAATTATTTTTATACTTTATAAATAATCTCTCCTTCATTAAAAACGCAAAACCTACAATTATTTTAAGTGCTTATTTGATAAAGCATTATAAATATATTTACTTTACATTAATCATTTTACTACATTTAGTTAGCGAATTTTTATAATTTCTCTTTATATTGTTCAGAAAATATACATTAAATGTAAAATTAAATACTTCTATTATCTTTTTTTTTTATTAAATTTCCTATCTTGATTTGGCTACAATTTGAAAAAAAAATTTAGACATAAATTCCCACTCTCGTCTGTCCGTCTGTCCGTCCTTCCTAAATCTCGAGAATGGAATTAGAAAGATGAAATCTGAGACCGGATATGGAAATAATAATGGTAGGAAGCCCTGATCAACCGTATATAAATAATTGCTCGTTCAGTTATATTATCTACAACATTCATAATTGAGTTTAGGAATTTTTAATTTTAAAATATATATATATATATATTGCCAAATTTATTCTTTATATTTTAATTATAAAGTAATTTAATCTGTACATTTTTAATATTAAAAAATTTAAAACATTTTAGTTTTTAATTATAAAGCAAGAAAATTTTAATTAAAAATTATGAAATAGCTTAATTTAAATTTAATTAAGCTATTAGTTAATTATTTTTAAATAATTTATTATGAGAATATATACTGTAAAAGAATATTTTCACGTGATGCTTATGAAAACTTGTCTTTTTTTTCATTAAGATTTTTTTATAAAATATAAAACTTTTAAAAGATTTTTTTAAAATAAATATTTACTCCATAACAGTATAAGAAACATGTTGTATGGTTTGTCTTCTTTTTTGATGCATTAACTTGTTTTCTCTGAACGTTTAACGTCTCCAGCATCATACAACTGATGCAGGATACATCTCAATCAAGCAAGAACTTGTTTCATTTTTAAAGAAAGAAAGAATAAATAAATTCATCAAAGAATATAGCAAAGTTTAAAAAAAAATTGTTGGATGTAATTTTACTTATATAAGTTTCGAGAGTTTTGCTTGATTGCACTCTTTAGTTATTCATCTAATAGAATACAAATTTTTGATGAATATATTTGATAAAGTTAAATTCCAGAATCGATATTCAAAATTGCATTTTATATCAATGGAAGAAATTAATTTGCTAATCAATGAAAATGTTTTATTTCTGGGGACATTTTTACTAATCGATATTAAGATAAAAATTGTATAATTTCGAATGATTTTTATTTATATTTCGGCCATTTTTTACTTTCATTTTCTAATTTTTATATACTTTATGTTTTGTATCGTCATATTTATTATAGAAATAAATGACTTTTAAATAAATCTTATATAAATTTTTTGAGATTTACAATTAAATTACAAACATAAATTTTATATAAAATTTTAATATATTTACTTATTTAATGCATAATATTATTCTTACTTTTGTTGCATGAATATTTAGCTTGGCTGAAGAGTCAGTTAATTACGATATATTTTTTAAATCGGTGTTATTAAAAGAAAATAAATCTTGGCTAATTGACTTTTGACCCACCCTTTATTAAATTTTGCCCGAAAATGTGCAAAAATCGAAATTTTCATACAATTCTAATGTTTAGAGTAAAATAAATACTTTTTTACAGGGATAAAAACTTTATAAATTTTGAAATAAATGGCAATAATTATAATAATAATAATTAAATTTTGAATTAATTTTATAATATTCAAATTTAATTATTTTTAATATTTCTAATTCGTTTTTCTTTAAAATATAAATAATTTTTTAGTTTATAAAAAATTAAAATTATCTTATTTATCTTTACTTATTTTTATATATTGGTTTTTCTCCGTTCTACAATAGAGGATAAGTTAATACAATATACCTTGACTACTCCTGTAAACCCAATTTATTAAAATTTATACAAAGAAAATTGAAAAATATAAAATGCATCAATCTTTATTATGTCAGCTGATTGTGATTTCACATTAAAAATTTATAGTTTTTATTTTACTTTCTACTAAAATATCTCACACGCAGGCTTAATTCATGTGTTGTATTATTGGCACTTTATATCTAAGTCATGCACAACAATGTATGTAAGTGGCACTTTTTTAAAGAAATTCTATAGAAATTTAAGGTCTTTTTTTATAGAAAAGCCTATAAATCCTTTCTAGGATCTTTTATAAATATGATTTTCTAAGAAATCTTAAATTTTTTTTCTTTATTTTAGTACATTTTTCCGTAAGAAGAATAGCGTGATAATTTATGACATATATTCAAAGATGTGGTCACTTCTAGAAGCAGAAATATAGAAAAAAATTTCGAATAAAATTCTTGTTATTTATATTTTATATTGAAAATTTGAATATTTTCTTTGCTCTATAATTAAGTATCATAATTTTAATTTTAATCAGTAACATAAAAAAAATCATATTTAACCAATCAAAGAAGATAAAATAGAATGTTTCTTACATAAAAATAAATGAGAGACACTAAAAAGAATTATCTTCTGTAATTTTTACACCAGATTGCAATTATAAAGAGGCAAGGTTATTAAGTGAATGAGTTCCTTGTATCTCAACAAGAAACTCAATCACTTAATAACCTTAATTTTTATAATTGTATCTCGTAAAAAAAGAAAATATTTTTTTCCCTTTTACGTTAACGTTTACTTTTCATTTGTATAGGGTTTAAATAAATAAAATTCACAGAATATTTTTTTTATTACAGAATTGTTAAGATTTATCAAAGCGTAGTAAAGATAATATGTTATCAGATAATATATTAAGGACAATAACAGAGATAAGGTGTTAAAATATTATAAAAAATATATGAATCAATAATACAGAGGAACACTAATATTCTAACAATACAAATTGTATTCTATGTATTCTATAATAAATTTCAACATGTTATTGAGCTGCAATTTGAAAACAAATGTATACCTGTCGTCCGTCTGTCTGTCTTTCCTTAATCTCGAGAACGGAGTTAGATAGATTAAAGTCGAGTCCAGATATATAAAGCTTACGGGGAGGAGGTGCTAGTAACTTTGTATTAACTTCCGGTTTCGACGGCAAGTCACGTGATTTCAATTCAAAAATTTTCCCCAGAACATAGTTAGATGACCGGTATGACTCTATTGTTATTAGGAAAGGTATGATGTACAGGGGCAAGACAACGTTAATTTGAGATCGAGAGCATATAAATAATAAATAAATAAATGTAAAATATGATTAAAAATTGAAGCCCGGTATTGTGACGATGTCACAATAACTTTTGCTCGTCTTTAAGATTGTTAAGATTATAGAAAAATTGCTAACAATACAAAAATATACTTTGTTAACATATTAACAATAGTTATAGTAACTTTGCTGTAACTTATAATTTTACTTTAAGATTATTAAAACAGTATAAAAAAATTGTTAATAATGTTTTTGTACACATTTTACTTATTGTTACATTTTTACGCAGGACCAGATTTACACGTGAGCTACAACTTAGGCCACGTGTTACAAGATTACAGCCTAAGGCATAATATTTATTATTATATGATGTGGAATAAAAGCTTCTGTGTTATAGCGTAGAATTATAAGTCCTGATTTAGATTTGTTGTGACATAAGAGGTCGTTACCCTCTTCTACATACAATTAAAGTAAAGACAATATGTCTTTACTTTAATTGTTAAAATGATAAATAATTATATAAAATATCCTCAAACTTTTTCAAATGTTATGACCTTTCTCACCATTATTTCTTCATTCTACTTCAATTTTAAAGATTAAGGAAGAAAAAAAATATTTCTGTATATAAGAAAACTTCATTAATTACAAAGGAAATCACTAAACAGCATTATAAATCTATAAAATTATCCTTTCTATGATTTAATTGGTTCTGATCACATTTTATTTTATCTCTTTACCTCTTTTTATATAGATAAAAATTTTCCTGATTTTCTCGATTTCATCTAATTATAGATAATAAACAGGGATTAGTTTCTCTTGAGGAAACATAATGATAATATTATATAAATTTAATGGTTATTTTTTTATTTGTTTATTAAATTAAAAGTAATTCTTTATTAAACTATAATGATGACAAAATAAAAAAGATTCCTAAAGTATAAACTTACAGCAACTTATAAAATTTTTATTAATAAAATAAAAGTTGTTCATATGATTGTTAAATTAATTAATTAATTATTTATTTATTTTTAATCTGAATAATTAAGTTATTTTTTAAACTATAAAATTTGAGCTTAAATTTTGTGTTAAGCTCGTTTAAAAGCTTAATTTTTGTTTAAAACATTATGAAAATAAATTTTTTTTTTTCGCTTTTTCTACCTAAATTTCAGCTTAAAGATTTTCCTTAAATCTACTTAAAAACCACGTTTTTTTTCCCTAAAAACTCAAGAATTTTCCTTCATTTTATATAAATATTAATTTAAAAAGCTTATAAATTTAGATTTATTTTCGAAATTTAACGTTATTTCAATAATGAAATAACAGGGCTAACCTTAACCACATATATAATAATTCTCGTATATATTTATTATAAAATGAATATAATGTTATATAAATGAAATAAGAAAACCATATATAAATGGTTTTTTGTTTCATTTATTTATACTTTTATGGAGAGGATGAACAAGAGAAGTATATAAACTACATCATGTATACTCGCAACTTTTACATTTACAACATGAAAGCATCCAACATTTCATATTTAAACACCTTTCTCACGCAATTTTTCAATTTGTTATAAGATTTTCTACAATTTTTACTGCTAAATTTTTTCTTCTTTAATTTGAAAATAAGAAAAATAAGATTAAAATTCCATAAAAGTAAGAAAAAAAAACATTCCAGTAACATTCTTCTATAGAATTAATAATATAGTTTACTTATAGTTTTAATCATTTTTTTAAAAATTTTATAAATAATTTTATAAAAAAAATATATATATAAAGAATATATCCTTTAAAGATATTTTTATATACTTTAATTTATTATTAAATTAAAAATTTTTAAATTACAAATTCAGATAATATAATAAATTTCTATAAAATTTATTTTAAAAAGTAAAAAATAAATAGAATAAAAGTATTTTTGAAATAAAAAAAGCCAAAAATATAATATAAAATTTTATAAATTAATAAGAATTAAATTAGTTTTTATACTTTTAAAAAATAATTTAATTTTTGAGTAGTTCCTCTTTTTATTTTCATTATAAAATATTAATATTTTTTTTTAATTTTAATTATTAACTAACTCTAACTCTATTGTTTAAAGTAATATATATATATAAAAGTATTTGTTCGAACTATTTTTTAGGTAAAACTTTTTAAAGATTTTTAAAAAAATAACAATAAAAATTTAATTTTATTAAGAGTAAATTTTATATTATTAATTTCTTTAATTTTATATAAAATAAAATTTTAAAAAATAGTAATACAAAATCCTATTATTTTTACTTTTTTTGTTACAATTTACAGTATATTATTTTTTAATTTAAAATTTTAACAATATTTTTCACGTTAAAATATAATTAAGTTTAAGTTTTGTAGCATTTAAATCTATAATGCTGATTATATATATATAGTTTTATGAATATTATATACGATATAATTTAAATGTTGGAAAATAAGAAAGATGTATTGGTAGAAAATTGGAAGTAAATTAAATTTTATATATAATTCTATTAGAATTATTCATGAATGAATCAAATATATGAAAGTCTTTCGTTAGTCTGTATGTCTGAACATTAAACAAAATTCAGGCATACATGAAAGCTATTTATTAGAATTATATATAGATATATCTGATGCAAATGCTTCCATCTCGTATCGTGTTTCATCTATGATTTCCAGTGTATGTAACAGTATAACTTCTGGTAATGTATCTGTCAATCACGCACTATACAGTAAAGATTTCATTTCTCTCGTAGAAATGCAAAAAAAAAAAAAAAAAAAATGTGATTTTTTACGCTTGTAATAAACAAAATGTATTTATTTTTATGCAAAATTTTATACAACTTACGAAGTATTTAATTATTTATAAAAAAATCTATAAAGACATTTATTTATTTATTTACTTTTTATGATTTATTCATAAATTTTAAAAATATTTTGTTCGTTGTGGAAACAATAAATGGTAACATTGCTTTGTTATTTATGTAAATTTTACTATTTATAAGAGATAAATAATAGTTGAGATATAGAGCGTGAATGACAGACATGCAAACTTATTCGTTCTTACTACTTAACGCATCATAAACAAGTGTTATAATAGAAAAAAACTTATAAGTAAATAAACAAAATAAAATTATTAGTTATAAGAAAAAAATATAATTAAGTTTCTATTTAAAAATAGAAAAAAATCTCTAGAGAAAATACAATTAAAAAAGAAAACACAAAAATTTACGTAAACAACAAATAATTTTTTCTTGGAAAAAATTAAAAATAATAATAATATATTTAGTCAACTAATTAATTTTAATAATCAATCAAATAATAATATTTATCAAAAATTTAAATTTAAAAAAAAATAATAATCAAGAGGAATATTGCATTTATCAATGTGACATGTAGTATATTTAATTACAGATCTGTTGTGAATCTGAAGAAAATGTGTTATTATACAAACCAGTTAGAGCTTGTAGCAATGTTAAAGGTTGCTTCTGTGTGAAGTTTGCAGATGTGCAACACCCTATTCGCTATTTTCTCATTACAAGCAAATCTTTATGGATATTAACAAACTACAT
Organism: Centruroides vittatus; assembly: GCF_030686945.1. Lineage (NCBI taxonomy): Eukaryota > Metazoa > Arthropoda > Arachnida > Scorpiones > Buthidae > Centruroides > Centruroides vittatus. The sequence goes on along the minus strand of NW_027122474.1, from coordinate 2,998,739 downwards.
GTCTTATTATATCAACATCTTTTGTTCTTTAATGATAACAATCCTCAAATTTTTTTTAAACTGATTTTTTTAAACAAAAATGAGAAAAACAAAAATAAGTCTTGTGCTGTTTTATAAATTATTTTCTCTCCAATTCATTTAACAAGGCCCTAAGCTGTTCAAATGTGTATTAAGTTTATTAACAAGGCCCTAATCAATAACCTTGTTAATAAACTTAACGCACATGTACACAGCTTAGTTTGTAAATTTAAGGCGCACTAAGCTATAGTCGTACTAATTTAAAACAAAATAAACTTCTCTGTTAAATAATGGAAAATGTGTTTTATTTTTGAAAGTGAAACATGAGGTCCTAATTTGCAATTTAATGCCTCATGCAACAAGCTAATCTATATTTTATTATGTAATATAAGTTATACAATATCTTAGTTTATATACGCATAATTTAAAAAGGCGATATTTTAGGGCCTCATATTACGAGGGGCCTCTTCCACCCTCAAAATAGAAAAAGAGTATTGTTCATTTTTATTTGATAAAGCAGGTAAAGCTTCTTATATATTATAACTTAGTACCACAAATGTAAATCAGTCCATGATAATTAATATTTTCAACGTGCCAAAATATTAATAGCTATTATAATTAATTATATTTATCATAAAATTTATATAATAAATTTGATATTTTTGATATTTTCAGATACACCAGAAGTGTCATTGCAGTTAGGGAGCAAATTCAAGAAAGGTGATATCCAAGAAGGTAATGATGTGTATCTGGAATGTAACATCCAAGCCAATCCATGGGTATCAGAAGTCAGTTGGTATTTCGAAGGCCACGAATTGAGAACAAACACGTCAGCTGGAATTGTGATCAGCAATCAATCCCTTGTACTACAAAAAGTTCAACGAGTTAATCGTGGAAGATACTACTGTATGGCTACAAATAGTGAAGGGCATGGAAGAAGTAATGAAGTATTCTTGAGAATAAGATGTAAATATAATTAAATTTAATTATTAACTAACCTATGATTTAGTTTATTTTATAAAACTTATATTATTATCATTTGAAAAATATATGTAGTTTTTTTTCACTTGATTAAGTGGAATAAAGTATGATGCCATTTTGAAAAATCGAATTTTATTTTTAGATTTTTCTATAAGAATAAATATCCATAAAAGTGTAAATTAGCTGGAATAAATGTCGAAAGAATGTCATTTTGTTTAGGCTTTATTTCACAAAATTTTTTTTCTTTATCTAGTTCTTATAGTTTGGCTTCTCCAAGTCGTAAAACTCAGTAGAAAGTTTTTCTTCTCATTTGTTGAGTAATCGAATTGGTTCCTTAGAAATCAGACCATTTGATCCTTATAGAAAAAAATAAGATAAAAAAAAGCAATTCATGATTGAGAAAGTCATTTCAGAACTTTTAGTAAGAAAAATTGTGTGTTTCTTATTAAAACTTTTAATTTATATAAGCTCAGAAATCACGAATCTTCCTCCTGAAATACCCACGTTGCATGCAAATGATATCGATGATATATATATATATATATATATATATATTATCGATATCATTTGCATGCAACATGGTACTCCAAGAGGACTTAATATATACATATAAAACTTTAAAATCATTTTTAAACTTTAATATAATTCATGTAATTTTTCTCATAACCAATTTTCGTTTATAGCACTTTACAAAAATAGCTTTTCCTTTGTATATTAACCAATATATACTTTTCCTTTTTTTTCATCTTGTAATGTTACAAGTATCCATTATATAAAGTACAGCCAAAAAACGAGATACTTATAGAAAATTTTAATAAAAACTTTTCTTCTTTGTACTTTTATTTTATTATTTTATAACGATAATAGTCTTTTTTTTAGTTTATATCAACACTCTACTAAACTAAGGAGGTAGATGATTTTTTTGTTCTCTGAATATATATCAAATATAGCAATTTTAAAGCGAAATAATCAAAAAATTATGCAAAATTATTAAGAAAATGACTTCTAGACTTATAAAATTTTATTAAAAGTTAAATTAAAATTAAAATTTTTATATAATACTGAATTAATTCGACATAAAAAGCGATTTTTTTTTGGTATATTAAATTTATAGAGGAATTTAAAATAAAATTTCACTTTTAAAACTTTGTTAAATGTTGTAGTATTTTATATTAAGATTAAAAATGATGTGCCTTTTCTTCCATTAAAGCAAAATAAGTGTAACAAAATCAGCATCTTTTACTTAAACGAACACGTGTGTCAGCTCTTATTTACATAATTATATCATTCTTATGTTTGCAAATGAAATGAAATATCAAATATACAAGATTAGTTAGTCGTTAAGCTTCATGTAAATTGTTTGTTAAAGTATTTTCATAATGAAGATGAATCATTGCCAAGCAAAATAATCTACGAAAAGATCGATAAGTCTTCATAGTAAGCATCGTTATCAATTTTTCTTTAAGGATTAATGATAATAAGTAACTTTTATATATTTTAGTAATAAATTTTTGGCTTAAATAAATTTTTTATGTTGAATATATTTGCTAAAATTTGTGAGAAAAACAATTTCGTTTCCTTAGAAAGTTTCCTTAGAATCCCATCAAAGTTGGCATGTGCTATACGTTTCCTTGTAAAAGAGGATAGAGAGAGGTGACATATCACTTGTTAGCTAAAGATAGAGTGGTCCAAGAGCAAAATTCTAAACAAGAAGAATAAAATTATGTGAAAATGAAAATAAATATACAACTTATACTTTAAAAAAACACCAACAACAACTGCTTTTACTTGTTAAAGTCAAGTAAAATTTATCGGTTTGTATCTTATTACAATATTTAAGAAGTTTTTAAAGTTTGTCTAGCAATTTATTTTCTTAACAATTTAAGTTGAAAAATTTAGTTAATTTTTTATTTTTTGTTCGTAAGAAATTGTTGAAAAATTAAATTTTATTTTTATTATTACTTTTTTATGAAGAAACCTCAATGTTAATAGATTAAAGTCAAACAAATGATATATAGAACTGACAAAATATCTAAAGAATACTCTTTTTCTGAATTTGTAGAGAAGAATAGAAAATAGCAAAGCGGGTTACTGTCGAGTAAAGGCACGTTCTGTCGTTTAAATTACTTTTTTACTTTCTACACTCTTCTGTACGGTTTGGGACTTAGTCACATGGGAAAACCATAGACTGTCTTTACCTCTTAACAGTTCTGGAAATGAAGTCCCACGTGTGTTTCCTCTCTACCCTTCGACCAATTTAAGATACTTTCGTTATCAGCAGCAAGGGATATTGTTGAGGGATTTGCTACAGTTTTTTCTCATACTCAAAACTAGGTATATAGTGACATGAAAAGTCGAAAACTTTATTTGATTACTTAGCCTTTATCTCTACTTCAATACAAAGTATAAGAACTGTAAAAAAAATGGATTAACGAAACTCTTTGACACATTCATTTCATAAATCGAAACATTTTTTAAATTATAGAATTATTTAAAAAGTAAAATTAATCAAGAATAACGTGTTTTTCTTTAGATGCACCAGAGTGTAAAATTGGTCAAAAGAAAGTTTATGGTGTTGGTAGGCAGGAGACACTTCTTGTTTCATGCAATCTCGATGCTGACCCCGAAGAGATCAATTTTCGTTGGAGATTCAACAGCTCTGGTAAAAGCTTAGATATAACAAATGTGAAAGTAGAAGGAACTAAAAGTCTTGCAACTTACGTACCGAATTCTGATGATGATTATGGATCTCTCATATGTTGGGGTACAAATAGTGTAGGAAGACAGAGAGAACCGTGCATTTTTACAATTATACAAGCAGGTACTTATAAACATTTTATATATTTATTCTAATTATTTTAATTTTAATTTATTATGTATATAATTAATTAATTAATTAATTTTTGAAGAATTTTTTCCATTTAATGTATTTAAATAATTCAAGTACAAATTTAAGAGAAAAATTAAAAATATATCGCTTAAAATTATATTTAAATACTGTATATTTTTTAAATAAATTTTTTATCTTGCTTTTATAAATGCAATTTTTATAAATATTGCAGTGCAAATTTGTCTAAAAAATTCTACTTTTATACATTATAATGGAGGAAAACGTATTAATGAACTTCCTCTAATTTAATAAGAGATTTAATATAGGAATGAAAATAATTCTTGATTTGTATTGATTATCAGCCTACACAATCAACAAACTTGAACCACTTAAACTGGAACAGTTACGTTAATCAACCTCAGACGTGATCGTTGCATTTACTATACGAAGATTTAACATACAATCCCTTCTTAATAACATTTAAATTAATCATCTTATTCAAAACTTTAACTAAATTTGAATAATTTCGAATCCAAATTTCCAAGATAAGTTGAAATTCTTTTACTATCTTTAAATATATACATATATATATATATATAAAATGTTTTTTCCAATTATTCTGTAAATACTTCGTAATGTGATGAAGTATTTACATGAATAATTCTTCGATTTATATGTAATATAGAAAATGAAATTCTCAATTTTAAAAAGAATTCGTAAAAGAATAATACTAGAAATTTTATATTCTGGAGTTAAAAGAGATTCTTTTCACAAAATGAATATAAGTAGATCCACATAAAAGCAAAAGTGATGAACTGTTCTTAAGTTTGTTCACAAAAGCACAATGTTACTTCAAAATTGATTTTGATCTTGGAAACAAACGATTCGAAAAGAAATCCAGTATTAGGTTTCTGAAGAAGAGAAAAATTCTACAGATTGATTAGTATCTTCAACCCAATGCCCTTCTAGCCAACAGCATTTATCCCTAGTAAATTGGAATGAAATTTCTCTTCGAGACCAGAAACAATTTTCTCTGTCTATATCGAACAACTAACGATAAAGAAGTAAAGGTTTAACTCTCAGATTTTTCCTCTTTATAAAAAAAAAAGAGAGAGAGAGAGAGCGAAAAGAGAGACGAAGGATCTCGATAGAACTGACTACATCAATATGTAAATACAGCTTGCAAAGATGTGAACTACGCTGTCGAAACTTGAATTCGATATTTAATATCGTTAGATATTTCTCCTCTGCTTCTTGAATTCTGTGTTTGTTGGCAAGATAGGAAAATCTTAGTGGTGATAAGATTCTTTATTTATAAGGGAAAAATATATAAATAAAAAAAATAAATAAATAAAGTTTGATCGTCTTATCTGTTTTCCACTTTCCTTAATACATTGAAGGAATATTTTATGTATATTTTTGAAAGGATGAAAGTTAAATAAATAGTAAAAAACAAAAATATTATTACGTCTTTATTAACTTCTTCTTTGATACATAATCATAGTATACTGTATATAATCCGTAATTTACGTATAAATTTACATATTAAGACATGTTATGGAATTTATCCATATAACCTTACACGTAAAAAATGTGTAGACGTTTTAAAGGTAAATATATATAAATTTATAAAATAATCATATTTGAGGTTGGTAAAAGGTTAATTATCTATTTTTATTGTTTTAAAATTGTTTGATTGTATTGTTATAAAAATATTCTGGGAAGAAGCCAATTGTTTTTACACGCTTTTATATAAGAACTTTTAAGGCTCTCGCCTCTAAATGCGGTCAGTTTAACTTCTAAATTCAAGAATTGTATCATAACATTAAACAAAACAAAAAAAATCATGCAAAGTGATTGTTTACAACTATTCCTCTATTCCATTTCCTCGATTGACAAGTTTGAAAGAAATTCTACAATCTCCTCTCGACACATTTTTGTAAGGATAAAACCTCCATCAATCGTCTTTACTTCTCCAGATGTTCTTGATTCCTTAAATTCGACTGTACAACAAATGCTTGTCTGTACTAGATGGAACCATTGGAATTACTTTCTTGTGTAACAATAATATTTATATAACTACTATTTACTTTTCTTGATAGAGTAAAGACTTTTTTCCCTCTTTTCTTGCAAATCTATAATTTTGTTTATTCTAAAATTCAATTTTTTTTATTTTTTACTTTTTCCAATTTGCAATATGATATATCACACAGTTCTAACTATACTTTGTGTTTTAATTTAAAAAGTACATATATAAAAATGTTAATTATCTTTTAATAATGGTGTCTAATTGGTGAATATCTTGTCTTAATATTATTAAAAGTTATAAGAGTAATTATGAAAATTTTAAGTGTTTTCTATATCTATTCTTTTACTAGGACCTCCTGAGGCTTTATACAATTGTTCCATGGTTAACCACACAGAGGATTCTTTGCAAGTTGAATGCAGCGAAGGATACAATGGAGGATTGACGCAGATTTTTACAATGGAAGTATATGACACTACAGACCATCGCCTACAGGGTAATATAAGTTCTGTCCAACCAACCTTCTATATTCAAGATCTGCCAAGTGGAGCTGTTCTACGTCTAGTTTTGTATGCTTCGAATAAAAAAGGCAGAAGTCCGCCCAATTTTTTAACAGCTAGTACCCTACAAAAACCCGAAAAATTAACTGGTGAGACATATTTTCATATAAATATTAAAGAGATTTTCATTTATAAACTACAGGTTTTTTTTAAAAATTATTATATAGTTAGTTATACAGGTGTGTATACGGTTAAATTTAAACACACGAGGCCTTAGGCAAATGTTTAACGTTTGATACTTTTATGTTTATTATCATTTGATGGAGGGGAGGTCTCTTATGTTATAGCTTAGGACGACAAATCTAAATCCGTCCCTAGATGTATATTAAAAATACCTAAACAATTTACTTTTTATTATTAAAATTTTTTCTATTTATTTATTATAAAAAATAGTTTAAAAGAAAAAAAAATCTAATCAAATTTTCCTTAACGTTTACATATTATATGAAGTCTTTTAATAGAAGACCATTGTGAACACAATCAGGAGTTTAGAACAATTTTCTTTATATAATCTAAAAACAACTTACAGTAATGCATCTTATGCTGATCCTATAACATTGCACAAGTACCTTTTGATTATACCTCTTTCCACAACAGAGCACAAACGAGATATTTCCTTATTCTTGACAGTGCATTGGAGATGACATTTGCTCCGCATCTCTGTTCCAGATTATAATGGCTGAGGATAATGGCTCCCAGGAGTTGTATTCTTCAAACTTACCGTCTGCTTAATTCTAAAGAAAGAAGATCGTTCTTTTATTTAAGAACAAAAAAATCAAAAACAAAATAAAAATCCTGTTAAGGTAGAGAAAACTCCTAAAACCCCCTTGAAAGTTCTAAAACTGACAAGGGCTATTTTCTATAATCACTCTTAGCAAAAGCTGTTGATGGTGAGGAAAGTAAGAAAGGTTAATGCGATGCAGACTACAGTATCATCTTATGTTATCTGACGAGTGTTAAATAGATAAATATTCTAATAAATCACGACGTGACTTAGAAGAGTTGACGCAACTAATCCCCATACGATGATATGTGATACTATCTTTGATTCCATCTAATAGCTTATCTTAATACAAGAGAAGTTTTTTCAACTTGACATACGAAATACTCTTTTGTAAATGGCTCATTTATTCTTTTCTCAATCTAATGTTATTAACTAATATAATTTAAACACATTAAAGTTTAGTTATTAACGACTTACATTATTCTTGATTTTTTTTAGTGTCTGTCTCTCTCTATATAATTTAAGCTTAATAATTATATACCTTATTTTAATTAGGATCATTAATATGTATTTTTTTATTTAATTTTTTTTTACTTGTCTGTTGATGACAGTATCGCGAGGTCCTATTCTTTCAGTTCGAATCAATTTTTCCACCATTTTTTTCTTTACTTCTATCATTTTTTTCCACTTTTATCTTATTACATGTCATGATCAATCTCTCCACATTCCATTTTTTTAAAAATTATTTTTACTTGTCGATGTCTTCTGCGTATTTATATCCATACCATCTGTTTTCAGGAAATTGTATTTCACTTCTTTTATTATTGTTATATATATATATATATATATATATATATATTATATATAAATAAAATAATAATCTATAGATAAGATACAGCAGCATTTGTGTTCTATACATTATGTACTATTTATCCAAAAATGTAGAGAATTAATGTTATAAATTATAAATTTTAATAGCATTTTTTAGTAGAAAAATACCTAAATTTTATATTTTTCTTTAGCAGGAATGCAGGGAATTATTATCATTCGCCCAGTATTAGGATTATTAATTGGTATTGTAGTAGCATTGGTTATAATTGCAGTTGTAGTTATAATTTCTATGAAAATTAAAAAAAGAAGAAAAGAAAAAGGTATATTTAAATATTAAATTTGTAATTTTAAAAAATCATTTTTTATCTTATTTTTAAAGATAAGAGCATTTGTACTTAATCGCATCTTATAGATATGTATGTATTTATATTTTGTAGCATCAGCTAGAGCAAATGGCTCGACAGACAAGTAAGTGTTTAAGTTATGAGTCTTTCGCATGTAATTTTGATGATGTTTGTTTAAGAAACTTTATTTAATATGTCAATGCATTCGTCTTGATAACTTTCATCTTAAGCTTAGACACACACACACTTACATACTATGATGCAAATAGGTAAAGTGCTTTACTTGTCGACCACCAAGTAAAGGTATTGTTGTGCATTATTCATTTTTGAAAGGGAAAAAAAAAAGAGATTTTTGTGCTTCAAATCATGTTTTAAAACTAAGAAAAACTATTTAAAGTAATGGGAATTTATCTAAAACAATTCTTTTTCTTCATGTTTAAAGTTTTCCTCGTTTATTATTATGCATCATCATCATAAAAAAGTTCTCGTATAATTACTAAATAATTATGTAAAATCTCTTAATATAATGTTAAATTTGATACAGTTACAATTAGATTTATAATCTTCTATTGAATTGATTTAAAGTCCATGAAATTGCATGATAAGCTGATTATATACTACCCAAAATATAATAACTCATTACATGCAAAGGGTTTACAACTGAAACCAATTTCAAACTTTAATAACTATACCAAAACTCAAAATTATCTTCATAAATATTCAGCGAATCTATTCAGAATTCAAAATGGAATTTTTATATATTTTCTACTTAAAATTATATATCGAATTTTATATAATATACTAGCATGTGACCCCATTTTCTTTTCATACTTTTCAAACACTTTTCTCTTTCTCTTTTCTGAATAAAATCGTTATTTAGAAAGTCAATGTGTTTGGATATTTTTTTAATATAAATTTCTAAGTTTTAGTAAAGCTCAAAAGTTACTTGTACGTATTCACAAGTTAGTAAAATTCTAACAAGAAAAAATACTTTGCACTAAAGCTAAAATTGATGTTGCTCTAAACATTTAAGTATTATGCATATTTTTAAAAATATAACGTAAAAAATTTATTTTTTTAAACTTTTTAAATAATATCTGCTCATATTTTTTCAATAATAATTATTAAATAAGCTATAAATATTAGTTTAAAGTAGTACGGTTCGTGTTACTCCCACGTGAGCTTGCTCTATCAAGAATCTTTCTTATAATTTTAATTTTAATTTTTTTATATATTATTCTAAAATAGCATAGAAAATAATTAAAATTATATATTTTTAAAGCTATTTAAAAATATTTACACATATTTTTTAATAATAATTAATTACAGAAGCGATAAAATTTTATTTTAAAACAGTACAGTTTGTTCGCTCTTAAATAAACGTGCACAAAAAAAATTAATTATTTTTTAAAATTTTATTTAAAAAATTACATAATTTCCTTTTAAAATTTAAAATATATTTACCATTTATTTTATATAATTAAATCAAGACTATCAAGATAAATTTTTCCTCATTAAATAACCTAACATCACAAGCATATATTTTAAATGGAAAACAAAGCATTTGTTTTAAAATAAATTACATATTTTTAATTTAAATAAATTATTTGACAAATTTTTATTTTTAGCAAGTAATAGATGCAGTTATCTATCTTTCACATAGCATTAATCATACTTTAAATTATTACACAATTGTAGCGGATGCCTCATTCTGTCGTCAGATTGAACATTACCATTAAAGTCTTTTGTGGTATACGTCATTTAAAGCTTTGCAATAAGGTCCATTGCTTCGGAAAATAAAAAAAAATAAAAATAAAAAAGAGACAGCAATGTCGTTATGGTTGAAAGAAAATCACGAATGAAGACGAGATTAACGAATGTACGCATCAATAGACAGAACCGTAGACATTTGTCAGCCATGTGTACACTCCTATTATCAGAAAGAGGTAATTTTGGTTTGTCGCTGATAAATTGTAGGTGATGTAATTGACGGGATACAGGATGTATTCGTTTTTCCAAAGATTGGATGTTGGTGTCTCTTTGAAAAATAACTGGCATTTTTCACATCCACCTGAGTTATTCTAATTATTGGAGAAATGCGATCGATGATGTTGACGAATCAGTTATAACACCAACCTCTTTATACTTATATATACGCTAATATTCGAAGAATATTTATCTCAAAAATTGCTTAACGTAATTGGTTGTAATTTAATATCCGTTATTTGTTGTTATCCAATACGAATTTTTCCCCCCTTTTTTTTTCGTTTCCTGCGTGTAAATGTGTTAAGATACATGAGATTAATCGCGTGTATCATGCGATAATTTTTTAAAAAAAAGAATAATTTTAAATTAAATATTTACGCTTAAATTATTGATATATATTTTTACGTAATATTTATATATAACTATGTTAAAATTATTAAAAAATTTGTTTAAAAAAATGTAAAAAGTTAAACCAAAATTTGTCACTTTCTTAATTTTTAAGTGTTTATAATTGTTATTTTTTTTATTATTGTTAATGAAAATGTCGTTTTAATTTTTGTTTGTATTTAATTTTCTATATTTAAATATATCAATTTATATTTGAATTTTTGTTTATAATGATGTTTATTTTCTGAACATACGAATAAATTTAAATCATGTATAAAAATATAAAAATAGAATTTGTGTTTATATATTTTTATATGTAAATAAATTAATTAATGTTAAATAATTTTATTTTAATAATAAAATATAATATTTATGTTCTTTGTGTTGGTTTTTTTACTTTATTTTATATTTAAAAATTAAATTATTCGTGTTTTAAAATATAAAAAAATTCACAAAAAAACGCGTAAAATACTCTTATAAAAATATTCATATATTTTTTTATATTAAAAAAAATCCTGATACTGTTGTTTACAAAAATTTTAAAAACATAAAAATAATATTAAAATATTTTTATTAATACTGCAAAAGGATCAGATATACTCCACCTAGGTGTGGCTTTTACAGATAAGATCTAAATTCGAGCTATCTTAAGAGTGAATACATGACATAAAAGACACACCCTGTTGTGATAATTTAGTAAAAGTTAGGCTAATTTGTCTGCTGAACCTAAATCGTATTTAAATAAACTGTAGAATGGAATTTGTCAAGATAACCATCACCTGATTTATTTTTATTTTATTTATGTTTGTGTTATTATCACTAATCTCAATCGATATACTCCTCCTAGTAACATCAGAAGTGAAGTTCTAACAATAGTTATTCTGTCTATCAGCACTGTAAATCATGTCCTTTACAGTTTATTGCAGTATAAATTACATATATACTGTACTAAATTGTGTACTGTTTATATATTATTTATTAAGTAGATTCTTTATTTACAGGGTTTTTAAAAAAAAATCTGAATAAAATATTTGACAATAATAATTTTGTACATTCTTTACTGTTTATTTCTGTATAAAATATATGTAAATTATACTGTAGCAAGTATACACTAAAATATATACTGCTTACTGCCTTAACAATATAACTTTTGTTTACTACTTATTAAAATATAAAATAATTATATTAAATCGTGTATTTATAGAACAGTAAATTACAATTTATTATGCACAGTACATGTATATTGTTTATGAATAACTTTATCAAATAAAAAATTCGCATTAATTTTTTTTATTTATTTCTGGCAATTTTTTTATATTTTAATTAATTTCGTCTTAGAAAAATTCAAAAGAAACGAAACTAATTATTTTCTTGCAGAGCTAAAATTGAAAAAATAATAATAAAAGCAAAATATATATATATAGTTTATTTATTTATTTATTTATTTATTTATTTATTACGACTTTTATTTCATAGAATATTATTATTTGTTATTATTACTTTTGTTTTTGTAAGACAGAAACTTGTTTTTATAATATAAAAATGTTGTTTGACGAATATTTTAAACGAAAAAGTTAATTATTTGATATAATTTCTTCTTTTTTTAAATATTTTATAAAATATTTCGATTATTCTGAATAGAAACGTCGTTGAAATTTAATATTTAGTGCTTTAGTTAGTGTATAAATCAGTATCAAGATTAATCAGATGAATCCAGCTTTCAACTAATTATTATTTTTATAAAATTCATTTTAAAAAAATTCTTTTACAGTATATTTTTGTGTGTAGATAATACTGAGCTATTTAGTATCCATAAATAAATTATAATGAATATCGTTGACATTTATTGTAATTTATTCATGTTAGAGTTCGGTTTACGACGGAAGCCGTCGTAAACCGAACTCTAAGATTTGAATTAAATTCTAAAATTTAATTCGAACTCTAAAATTTTAATAAATTTGTAAATGGTATATTAATTCTTGAATTTTTATAAATTTAGGGATTCATTCTTATCTAAAAACACGTATTTATATAAAATTTAGTTTTTTAAAGTAATTTTTAAGTCAGGAGATTATACTACATCCAACATAATAAATAACATTTCGTTTCTTAATAAATGCTACATCTAATTAATAATCTAATATACAATTAAAACAGTTAGTTTATTTAATAATTAACTAAATTTTTTAATTAAATTTATAAACAAAAAAAAGTTACTTAATAAAAATGATATTTAATACCAAAAATAAAATTGTTTAACAAATAATTGAAAGTTAAATAATTAAATAATATTATTTTTTAAATAAAGCAAAAATTAATATTTTTAAAAAAACCTAAAAATTTACTATTAATATTTTATTATATTTTAATTGAAATTAATTAAAAATATAAAATAGCAAAAAAAATGTTCTGAGATTCATGTAAACTTAGTTGTATATAGCTAAAGGGAGAGTGAAATATATATATATATATTTATGTAGTAAACAAGAAACAAAAAGAGTTTTACAGAAAATTTTTGTAAATATTAATGACGAACGTGGACCAAAAAAGAAATAAAAATGTATTATTAATAAAGCAATCCCTAGGGGTGCAATGTAAAAATTTTTGCATATTGTAACAACATCAGGTTAGATGAAGAAATACATTCTTGATTTTCCACGGGAATAACATTACTGAATTTACATTTGATTGTAGCTGAAGCAACACCTTGTACATTCTTTAACTTATTATAAAATGCAACAAAATTCTTTTACTTTCCTATGTAAACCTTAATAAAAAAAAATTTCTCACTATATTTTTAAATACTCAATAATAAAACAGTGTTATTGTCTATAATTGTAAAAATAATAATAAATATTAATATTTATGTTTTAAATTATGTGATTTTTTTTATAGTTTATGAAGTTTTCTTCCTTTCTGAAAATAATTTTTACGGAGTTTTCAGTGCTTAGCTTTTGCTTAAAATGATTTTCGTCGTAACTTGAGTTCTAATCTGCTGTAAGTTCTATGTCGTAAATTTAGGTTACGTTCCTGTAAAATATATTGAATCCTGAAACAAAGTATTACGTCCTGAATGTATTAAATTTGGCATTTAATGCATTCAGGATGAAAAATGTATACCAGTCGTAAAAGCGAGGTTTGTAAAGAGAAAAGTCGTAAAGCAGAGTCTACGTGGTTTGTATTTTTAAGGGACTTATACAAGTAATCTATACAGTCTCTAAGGTACGGTACAATACAGACAAATGAAAATTTAAGAAACATTCAAAAAAGATAGCTTCATAATCTCAATTTACGACAAAAAGTGTATAGGGAATTATAGTTCGATTTACGACGGTTTTATTTTTCTTTTTATAAAATTTTAAAGCCTTTTATTATTATAAAAAGTTATGTATTTTACTGTTAAAAATGTAATTTTAACATTTAAAAAGTTGTTTTGTTAGTTTATTCTTAAAATGCTCTTTGTAGTAAGCTAAAAATAGGACAATTTAATGATGAATAACTTAAATTTTTAAAGACATTTTAAAAGTAGAATTTTTTCAATTTTTTTCCCCAGTAAGAGTATTGAATTGAACTAAATTGAAACGTTGAAGTTATAAAGAGATTACATGCAGTTGACGAATCGCCAATGTGTCATAATTTAACCTTTCCTTTTTGCAAACATCCATTTTTTGATAAATGTTATAAAGACGTGGCACAATTTTGTAACATTTCACTTAAAATAACTCAATTCTTTCATCTTCAAATACTCTGAATAAATTTTTATTCAGCAGAAAATTACAAAAAATACTTAATAAATGATCGTTATCCATTATTTTATGTAAAAAACACTTAAATTTCATAAAAAAAGACATTATAAAATGAAATTATTTTATTACAAAGGATCAAATTATATATATTTTTAAGTACAGTTGCGCTAAAATCATCGTTAAAGACAAAGAACTTTGAAAATTTTTGGGGGGAGTTATTAAACTAGATTATATAGTTATGACTATCTTTACATTATTTTTTTCTAAGAAATTTGAATCTTGCTGATATTTACGACGTATCGTTTAAGTTTCAAAGGAATATTTTTACTTTTCTTTGATATATAAAGCCAACGACGTAAGGAAGTGCGATACGAGAAGTGTTTGAAGTTATTGACCATTTACATGCTATACTATTCATGTTACACACCACCATATTATAGTTTTGTCTTTACTTTCTTAATGAGTAGCGATTTTCTAAGATTTTCTAGCTCTTACGACCATCTTTTGTGGCTCTTTTTTCTTCTTTTTTATACTGTAAAGAAATTGTTATCTAAAGAAAGTGATTTAAGTCAACTGAGATATTTTAAGTATAAGACACATGGTCTCTTGAAACCAACTGTTACAACCCAATCTAGCTTCCTGAAGCAACCACATAAGAAGACTTTTTATCAATCTTTTACATTCTCAGCACTATTTTTTGATATTTTTATGGATATCTTTCACGACTCGGTGTAAATTTTAACTGAATGAGTCAACAACAGTCAAAAGATGGGAGATGCCAAGGTTGAGACCTCTATTGAAGTCCATGCGATTTTTATAACCCTGTTCGTACTCAGAGAATAACGAGCTCTTGGCCAGATCGTAAAAATATCTAGACTAGAGTTGTACATAAAGAAATGCTACACCGGAGTGAAAATCTATATCTGATAGTACTCGGTTCGTCTTTATTACTTCCGTTCTTATATTGAGTTAAGGTTAATCTACTGAAGACGGGTCCAGATTTTTCTTTATTTTTTTTCTTTTTAACTTTTTTAACTGTTTCTGAGCCAGGTTGCAAATTTACAATCTTAAAAAATCCCCAGCCACTTTGAAAATTTGGTTATGAATTTACTTCTTTAATATCCATTATCTATAAAGTATCTTTCTTCCATTTTTTTTAATATTAAGAAAAAAATTTAGGGTGGATTTTTATATTAGCCAATATCTGATAGATTTTATATCCTGTAAGTTAAAATTAAATATCATCTTTTTGCAGTGAGATTAAATATCAAGTTCTTGAACCGTTTGGATGATGTCCTTTGCATAAAAAAAAGTTAAATGCGATTAAATTTTGATATTTTCCACGATTATTAACTCGTTTTTTGCGATTAAATCTAAATTATACAGGCTTTTTATATATTGCATTCCAAACAAAAGTTAATAAAATTAATTTCATATTCCCAACATCCCATTCTTGATGAGATTAAATATTAAGTTCCTGAAGGTGCCCTTGAAATCCTTTGCATAAAAAATAAAATGCTATCAAGTTTTGATATTTTTTTCAATTATTAACTTATTTTCGTAATGAAATCTTAATTTTATAAACGTTTTACGCCTCGGTTTCCATACAAAAGTTAAGAAGATTAATTTTATCTTCCTATTTCCCATAATTATCATATGCTATAATTTCTTATATGTACTATAAATA
Source organism: Centruroides vittatus (assembly GCF_030686945.1). Lineage (NCBI taxonomy): Eukaryota > Metazoa > Arthropoda > Arachnida > Scorpiones > Buthidae > Centruroides > Centruroides vittatus. The sequence continues at coordinate 2,982,619 of NW_027122474.1, read as the reverse complement.
TTAATAATTTATAATAAAAATACAAGAATATAATTCAGACTAATAAACAGATAAATTTTCTTTATAATTTCTTAGAATTATTTAACTATTTTATATAAATTATTTCCTTTAAAATTATTATTATTATTTTTGTAAAATTAACAAGTATAAATAACCTAAATAATTCTCAATTAAAAGAGAACACATAAACAAATAGCGTAATTATCGATTTATATGTAAATAAACTAAATTTCGATTTAATTAAAGCGATCTGAGGCAACTCAATTAAAACCTTCTTTGAACTGGATTGCATAATATTACTTAACTGTTTCTGTGCTCTTATTCTAGAAATCAATTAAGTTGCATGGACAAATCGATACAGTACAAGATTTTGCTTCAAGAGCTTTTGTATAGATTTTATTTAATAATTTTATATGACTAATAAAATTTATAAGAAGGAGAAAAATTTCTTTAAATTAAGAAATAAAATTATATAGGCTACATATATATATTTATCAATTTTCCAAATACTTTTACCCAGTTTAATTAAAAATTTTATTTAATTGATAACTTTCAATTTAAAGCAATTAATAAATAAATTTATATATCAATTATCAGGATAATTTCTTCAGAAATGTATACGTATGACATTTAATTAATATTTTAATTTGTTGAAAGTAACTATTTAAAGTTTTATGATTAATTTGTTTGTTTTCAAGTTTCAAATTAGCTTATAATTATTCTTTAAAGTCTTGAATATTTTGTATGTAAGACGTTTATAAAAGTTTAAAAGTTGAATTTACTTCCAAAAATACATTAAAGAATAAACGTATTCGACTTATTCTTTCGCAAACAACTGAATTAAATCGCCGTTTTTTTTTCTTCTTCTTCTTTTTTTTCTCTTTAGAATAGCATAAAATTGTTCCCAAATCCATTTAAAAAACAGAACGAACAACTAGGAAAATTCAGTTAAATCTATTGTAATTGCTTAACAACTTCATTAAATAAGTAGAAAAAAGTGCTAAACTTGATCAGGATTTGTAACAATTTAATCCCGGATTTTTCTAGATGTAAGTGCTTCATATTTTTCTTTATCAAGAAGCATACGATTTTTAGAGGTCGATAAAGGAAACATTTCTATAGCTTTAAGTTTGTTTGGTGGTGCGGTAAACCGAAAATCTAAAACGACGTTGTGTAGGAAGACACCCAACACCTAGACGTCAGGTGTCTTTCTTCGTCTTACTTCACTGGCACGTCTATATGGGGATCCAGAAAGAAAAACACATCCCATGAGTTTTCTGAAGTTGTGATCAATACCAGATCCTGTCTCCCGGAAAATTACAAATAACCCCATGCTTTTCTTTCCGGTAAAAATTGATCTTTCTCCTCTCTCTCTTGTCCTATACTTGCTGTTAGAAGACGTGATTAAGAACATTTCTCGTTTGTCGCTTTGTGTGTCTTGCGGTTTTTCTTTTTATTTCTTTTTTTTAAATTGTTTCTCCTTCAAACTCTTTCATGATAATATTTTTCATTGCACGTTAAAGTTTCTTTAATTTTCTAAACCATTTTATATTTTGTTTACAACTCTATAAAATGTATAGAGATTGGCTACGTTTTAAAGTTTAAAATTGAATTATTTTGTATATTTCTTTATAAAAAATTAAATAATTTTAAATTGAGTGTAGTTTAAGTATTTAATAATCCATAATTTTGAATAGATTTTTATGTATTAACTGCGCTCTTATTTTTTCTGTTCTTGTGCACCTTACATTTAAAATTGTAAATATATATATATATATATTTGTAAATAGTTTCAATACAGGACATGTTTCATATTTTATATTATTACTTTTTCTTTCTTTTAACCCGTATACGATAAATCTTCGTGGTAACAGGAGGAGGAAGCGAAGAAGATAAATGAAATATAAATGGTGCTATCAGTACGAATAGACGAAGCTTAGATGTGATATGATCCTAAACGTGTGTGCGGTTTTCGTTAATCTGATTGGCTATAGGCTGATAAAATATCACGTTAGTGAAATTATTTTAGCCCATGAAAGTAACATGATCTTCAAATCCGTTAGACTCGTATTCTAGTTCTTATGTTTTATCTTTGAGCTTCTACTTGCCCAACTCTACATCATTTCTTTTTCGTTCTTAATAGTTTCAATAGAACTTTACTCAAAAATCATAAACAAATAATTAAATAATTTAATAATTTTTGTTTATTTCTATTGTGGAAACGTTATAAACACCCTCTAAGCAATTAAACAACTACATTACAACAATTAATAACATAACATTGATGGTATTATGCATTTAAAACACACCCCTTCCATAGATAACCTGTGTACATAAATTTAATCATTTTATTTCGTACTAATGATTAAAATATCTACTTAAATATGAAAGTTTAATCATTAATTATTATAATTTGTAAAGAGATTTTCCGAAGAAACTAAGCAACAATCCCTAACTCATTATACAAACATATCGTAACAATTAAGCAGATATTATTAATAAAATTCTATATTTAAACACAATTTTTCTATGTATGAATATAAATTATACGTGTAATATTTTCATTCGATACTAATGATTAGAAAAGAATGTATTTAAGTATAAAAGTTTTGACTGTTAATTGAAGTTTTAAAATTCTGTCGTCGTTACTCAGTTTACAATCATTGTTGATCTTGAAGACCGAACGAATGTTTCAATCAGATTAATTTCTTAGTAGAACATGTTTTAAATTAAAAGATTCTGTCTTTGCTAGTTTCTTGTTGCTTCCACGTCATTAGTGATGCCGAATGGTTTCTTCCACATACCGCCAGATTCCCTCAAACCTGTAATTATCTTCGTCATCAACCACATTACACAGTTCAGTCTGATGCCTGTGGTTAACTGCTTTAATGTAAGAAAACGTAGATATTTTCTGTCATTATGTTTCTTTGTATTCTTTTCAAAATCTCTTTTATATAAACTTACGTTTCTTACTCGAAACCAATTAATTTAGCTGAAGCTCATTTCTAATTTATACTTTAAATAATGAGAATGAAATACGTATAAAAAAAGAGAGAGAAAGAGAGAAAATGTTTTTGAATATTTTTAAAACTTTCTGTCAATACGGCATTATAATATTAAATTACTTTCATGTTTTCATAGCATGTAGTTTTTCTAATTTATATTTATTTATTTATTTTTTCGTGTACAATTTTTTATCAGTTTAAATTTGAAATTTTTATATTTAAACGATTAAATTTTCGAAAAGTTTCTTGTTCTATATTAATTTTCAATTTTTATCTTTTCATATAAATAAAAGTATAAATATTTTTGAAAATCAAATATCAAATATATATATATTTGATCAATTAATTTTCTTATTTTAAAATGCATTTTAATTTTTTTCTAAATTAAAATAGTAAAAACAATGAATATTTTTTTTAAAAATATAATTCATAACTATGGAAATTTTTGTAATTAAACATAATTATAATTAAAAATTAAAAACAATGATAAATTTTGGAAAAATAGAATTAGCCCTTGCCTAAAATAATTTCAAAAAAAAAAAAATGAAAATTTAATTGAAGATGAAAATTATTCCGTTATAATCGGATGAAAAGTAAACAATGAAAAATGCTTCGGTAAATATTATTCAATTATTTTGAAAATTCAAAAAAAAAATTACGTCAAAATTGTTCAATTTTGAATAAACAAAACAACGAACTGTTCAATTTCGAATAAACAAAACAATGAACTGTTCAATTTCGAATAAACAAAACAATGAACTGTTCAATTTCGAATAAACAAAACAATGAACTGTTCAATTTCGAATAAACAAAACAATGAACTGTTCAATTTCGAATAAACAAAACAACGAACTGTTCAATTTCGAATAAACAAAACAATGAACTGTTCAATTTCAAAGAAATAAAATAAATAAAAACAAAACAAATAAAAAAACTCTTTAATTAAAATGAAATAAAAACTTTAAAAACTGTTTACAAAATAAACCATAAACAAATATAAAAACTAAAAAGTACATTTTATGTATGTAAGACTATATAAATTATTTTATTTAGTAAAGATCATTTCAAAAATTCAAAATATAAAATAAAAGCTAATGTGAAAGTTCATAAGGTAATCTCTAATATATTTAAATTTTATTTTTTATTAGAAAAAAATAAATATAATTATCATTACTATTGTTTGTGAATAACAATAAGAAGAAAAAAAAATCTATTTTCATTTTATTTTTTATTTAAAATTTTTTCATCTAACATCAACACTGTTAGATTCCCAATACCTGTCTAAACTTCTTACCTATGTTACACTCTATATTTTAACAAGACCTCCATTGAATTTACAATTTTTCGTATTTCGAATTTTCTCTTCGTAATTTAGTTTTCGCTTTATTGTTTTCTATTGCCTATGTTTTCTATGAATTCTTTACTACTCTTCTCCGATCCAATTACTTCAATACACGAAGGAAAACCCTATACAATTTTTATTTTCTGAAGTTGAAAAGTTGATTCTGTTTTCATGTTTTAAAGTACTAAATATATTACCAAAATATCTAGAAATATTGTTTATATAATCATCTAAATAACATAATACATATATATATTCTTTTTCTTAGTTTATGTATATAAATATTGATCGAATTTGCCATTTTCTCTCTTATATCTTCTCTTTTTTCTTTCTAGTTTTTTAAATAAAGAATTTAATAATAATCATTTAAAATAGTAAAAACAATTAAATTTTTGAGACAAAAATTATTTAAATTTCAATAAAATTTAAAAATAAATAGAATTAAAAACAAAAAGCATTTATTACTTTTTATCGAATTATTTATTAAAATTTAAAAATATTTTTATATGATTTTAATTTTTATTATACTAAATAAACTTTAAAATTTTGAAGATTTATTGATTTTTTAAGAGAAAATATTGAAGTTTTTTCTGTAAGAATGTATATTTAATTAATGATAAAATTTAAGAAGATAGAAGTTTTATGGGATTTTTTTTTCTTTTACTTATAAAACACTGCCAGGAGAAAGAAAATATATTATTAAAAATGTATATCATCTCGTGTTTAATAGGAAAATTTATTAACATTTTATATGAGGGATTAGATAAAACATACATCAACAATGTACTTTATCAGTACCTATTGAATCTGTTCCATCTAATAAGATTTATGACGAAGAAATCTTCAATTAGTTTGACAAGTTCTTTGATTTAGCAGCATAGCTTATCATCCGTAACTTCTAATGATATTAATAATTATCTGTGATCCTAATGGGCCGTAAAGGAGGTCGCCGTTCTCATATTTTCCCACTTCTAACACAATGGTAATGACATTTAACATGATCTTCTAGTTAAATTAACCTTTCTAACAACCAAATAATATTATGTTTAATAATTTAGGATATTCGAATTTTTATTTATTTTATTATCATTATTTTAATATAGAAAACAAAAAAACTGTTTTTTCTTTATTATTCGTTTCCTTTCTCTATTTTGTAATTTTTAATGAGAAGATGTAAGAAAGGATGAAAACTAAAATAAAATAAAAAAATAATCATTGAAATTTATTATATTTTTTTAATAAATAAATATTCTTGTTTTCTTTTTTATTAAATATTTTTGAAGATATTTTACATTAAATTATTGATTTTATCAACGTTGAAATTTTTAGCTCGGGTTTATTACAAATTCTTTTTTTTTTCAGAGAAGAATAAATAAATTCTAAGAAGGAATTTTTTTTGGAGAAATATAAAAATTAAATACATTAATATTTAATTTTGATTTTATTTATATATTTTATGATGTTATTTCCTATCGTTGTACACTTTTATGTTAAATCATTGGAGAGGATGTTCAATGGTTCTTTATTTATTATTTACAAGGTGAAGTTCAAGAGTTCTTCAACATCTTCCCAATGATTTAATATAGATTTAATATAAATAAAATATATAAAGTAAATCAAAAATAAAATATAAAATTAATGTATTTTTATTTTATTTACATATTTTATTATTAAATTAATTTTACATTAAATCATTAGAGACAGTGGCTCTTAAATGGCTTAATAAATAAATGAATTAATTAATTAGGATTTCTTTTAATATTTATTTAATTAAAATTTCCTAAATTTTAATTTAAGTGTTATTATTAATGTATAAGTTACCAACTTGTTAATTGATGATGTGCTTAATCTTCAATAATCATCATACTAATAATCATAATAATAATAATAATAATTGAATATAATAAGTATGGGTTTTCAATTACAAATGTTATTGTGCTAAACGTAATTATAATTCATTTATTACCTATCTAAATTTAGTAAGTTATAAAATATATAAAGTGTGAATAATCAAATTATTAATTTGATAAAGCATAAGGATATAAAACTGCTAAATCATATAATTAAATCATTGATATATACATTTAATTGTTTATATTTAATTTAATATTTAAGTTTATTAAATATAATTTTAAATAATTAATTTATAATAAATTTATATATATATTAAAAAATAAACTTTATATATATGCATTTTGAATTATTGGATAGGATATATTTTGTTTCTAGATGCCAAACTCCTTTAAAGAAAGACACAGATGATATGGCAGACAGTGAAGAAAAAGGACCAGACATCATCCCAGCCAAAATAATAAGTCGTGTACACTGTCTTGGTAAGAATTTTATATTTATCAATCAATTTATAGATATAAAAAGCATTAATAAACCCCAAAAATTTAATCTAATAATTTACTAAATATATTCAAAAAATACATGTCATGCCCTATACCTCTATAATAAAATACATCATAACTCGTGTTTTTATGTATAGAATTTAAGCAAACTTTCAAGCTGGGACTAGTAAAGTTATATATATATATATATATATAGTATACTTTTTTATAACTGCAAAAAAATATTTTCTTTTGTCGTCTTACTCTACACAGTCTGAAATACCCGGTTGACTTGTCTTACCTAATACCATCTAGCTACTGGGAATTTTTCGAAACGAATGATCAGTTTGATCTGGCTTTCCCCCCTTTCTTCCCAAAATGTATTCAAGTAGCGCTGGGACTAACATGAGAAACATTGGCGTACACTCCCTTCTTTGCCGTATACATGAATTTCAAATGTTGCACAGGGAAGAGGAAGAAAGAAGGTAAAGAAAAACGCCGTCTGGACCAAACTTGTCTTTTATCTGCATCGTTGATGTTTGAAATGGATAATAGCTGTTACTATACTTTAACTTTTTCTTATAGAAAATTAATTCACATAAATATAATATTGTCAATAAATCGATTAAGTGATACAGAATACAGGAACACAAACGTAATCGATAGGAAGAAATATATGTTTAATTTTACGTTAGTCAATATATATATATGTTATATATATATCTGTATAGTTATATGTACTAAAATTGATTATAAAGTTTGTATTTTTTGATGGTTTTTCCACTTTTACTTTATTGTAGATGACGTTAAAGAATCATCATCTCCTCCAACTAGTACAGCTGCCATATGTCATTGGAGTTCTTCCTCGAGGGAAGTCGTGTTCGAGAATACTTTACCAACACAAGCTTGTTCCACATTTAGAAAAGTATGACATGATTCTTTTTATTATACTTTTATCTAACGTTCTGTATATTTATCGTTGAGTGAAGATAAAAGAAAATAACTGTAAATGATTCATCTGTCTCTAAAGATATCTATTCATGCATTCTAATTTGTTATGACAGGATAAACTCAATTTAATTTGAAACTTAATAAATGAAGCCATTTAAAATTTATCGTTCTACTTAATTAATTTCTATTAAACAATTCTTTTCTTTAGTATACATATTGCGAAAATATTATGTCACGGAAGATTAATATCGCTTTTTACAATATTCAATAATTTATTATGTTGTTGATATTTTTTATTTTATTAAATTGTAAAGATTTTTCTATATTTTCATTTTTAAAAATTGATTTGTTTCTTATATATTTATAGTATGTTCATTTAATTTGTTTGTAACATAAATTTACTGAGCAGTGATGTTACAGTATCAATATTTATGAATGTAATTAAATAAATATTATTCTTGTAACTAAGATGTAACCTTACGTACAAGAATGTATCATGTTTAATTTGTAAACATAAGTTTAAAATTTTTTTTTAATAAAATAATAAATATTAAACATGCATAGATAGGAGTGTAATAATTTGAAAATTTCAATTTTCTAATGCATTTTCATGAATAATTTATTGTTTCTTTATAAAATTGCGAATCTTCTTAAGACTTTATTAATTATTTTATATTTATATCATGCAGCCTGAAGATGTTACGTACGCTGAATTAGCTCTTCCCAAGGATTTACAAAGTTCAGCGACAGTTACAGTTAGAAGAAAAGAACCACCAACAGAATATGCAAAACTCGATTTACAGCGACATATGCCCTCTCATATTGTTGTAGGAGAACGAGACGACGACGAAGAAGCAGCATGTACATCGTGTGAAACACCATTAATGAACAATAAGAGAGAGAGTGCAGTGTAGCATCGATGAACAAGAACAAAAATGGAAATAAAATAAGATAAAATAAAAAAATACAAATATATATTAAAAAAAAGAATATATAAGAATTCATCCACCAACAGTAAAGACAGCACCAGTTCCCAACCACGGAGGCGTCATGCCTGTCTGTTGGTTACACAAAAATCCTTCAGAATAAAGATCAACCTCAACCCTTTCCCTAGCGTGAATCAAAGCTTGCGTGTAGGATCTTAACGGGGGAGAACTTTTATCATAAATTTAGCGTTGGGAACGGCAGAAGTGTGCTGTCTACGATAAATCAGACAGATGGTTGTGAAGAATACAGACGGTCCTCACTGTAATCACGTGTTAAACCGTACTGTAAAAAATAAAATAAAATAAAAAAACGAACCCACTTACTCCCCTTCCGGCTGTGGTGCTTGTGAATTCGCGCGACAATCCAAGGATTCAAAAGAAGATTATGTGTGTTCTGTTTATGTATGTTTAATAAATGTATAAAGAAAGAACTAAAAAACAAAAAGAAGTACGGATTTAGCTGCCATTAAGTGAAGAAATTCGAAGACAGTATAACAGAGATATGAATAATAATAATATAATAAGAAAAAGTTAAATCGCTCAGGACTTGTCGATATAAAAATTAATCTTCTTGGACATTTGAGAATATTCAGAAAAGAAAAAAATATATATATAAAATTGTACACAGTCGTACAAGACATTCATTTTTCTGGAGTGATTCCTATGACTTAGCTTGATGTTTTACTTACAAACAATTGTCAACATGGATTTTTTGAAATACCGTTGCTTTGTTAAGCAAATAATGTAAAAGTGGCCTTCTTTATAAAAACAAGAAAAAAAAATCTTAAAAAAACTGACTTTTATCAAAATGTTTCATGTGTCAATTTATTAAAAATTCAAATTTTTTATTAAAAAATAGAAATAAAATCAACAACACATCATTAGAAATAACATTAATCAGACATACGTTATCATTATTTGTTTTATTTAAAATTCGAATTTTACAAACGTATTTTTGATATAAATTAATAAAGAAAACAAGTAAAATTTTGTTAATTATTAACTGTTAGATTACGTTTATTAATTAATGTTCACTAATAAAGCATTTATCAATATCAACATGATAAATGTTTTAACGAAGTAATATATTTTCTGTCGAAGAAATGCATTTAGTAGATAATTTGTTTCGATAATAAATTAAGGAATAAGATAAATTCAATCAAATTTTCAAGCATATTTTATTGTCATAATGCTTTAAACTTTAATTTTTAATGGCGTATGCGTGTATACAGTAAGATACCCTCTAGTAATAATGAATTTTATATACTTTAGTATATAAATCGCTTTTTTAATACTTATGTACGGATTTATACGTTTAAAATACGATTTTAAAAGTATTTTATTTTATAATTTATATATTTATTTACACAAAATACAATTTCATAAGAAAAAAAATATTGAAAATGCTTAAATAATAAAATATAAAATACAATTTTTGTTTTTTTTTCTTATAAATTGAAAGAATTTTATGAAATGTTTACGAATTAATTCTTTGGAGAATTGAGAAACAAAACTTTTCATCGACTTAAAAAAAAATAAAAGAAATATATATATATAGAAAAATATTTATATATTTTTTTAAAGCTTTATATATTAATTTTTATTTTCTTTTTTTCCTTATATATTTATCTATTAATTAAATTATTAATTTATGTTATTTTGTATGCAGTTTAATGTAAATTAATATTTAATTTTAATTAATTAAATGATATTTGAAATTACATTTTTTAAATAAATAAATATTTTATTAAAAATAATTATTAAAATAAAATATCAATACATAAGAAATTATTAAATTATTTATTATGCATCCTTAATTTTTATTTAGGATTTTTGATTAAAAAAAAGTTCAAAATAAATATTTACATCTTTACTTTATTTTTTTTTCCGTGATAAAGTCTTAAAATTTTAAAGTAAAAACTTTGAAATTTTTATTTTTAAATATATAAAACTGTAATTTATTTTAAGCTCTTTTTCCTAAATAGAATATTTTTATATTTAATTTAAAATAATATATTTATATAAAATTTAAAAAAAAATAAGTTTATTAACTTAATGAAAATATGAATCATAGAAAATCTTAAAAATATATTATTATTATTATTATTATTATTTTAATTTTTATACAGTTTTTACCTTGATTAATTTAATTTATATTATATAAAAAAAGATTAAAAATTTATTAGAAGGTATAAACATATAATTTTTTATTTATAATAAAATATAAGTAAGAAATTTACTAATTATAAAATTTATATACAAATAACATAGAAAAAAAAATTTAAAAAAAAAATTAGAAATAACAAAAATAAAAATTCGAAAACTAAAATTTAAAAAATGGTACAAAAAATAAAAATAAAAATAAATAAACAAAATAATTTTCTTATTATTAAAAAACAGTAAAAACAAAAAAAAAACCTTTTTCTATTTGAATTTTTGTAAATAATTTTACTAAATCATAATTCATATTTTAATCTAAAATTACAATAATTTTGCAAATATATAAAAGGAACATTTGTGCAATTATATTAAGTCGTTTTAGTAAAATTGCTCATTTTATTGTTTCCTTTACTTAATTGCCACTAGCCAATTTCATTTTCTCAGATTTTTAACTTTCATATCTAGAAGAAATGAAAAAAAAAGAAGAAAAAAATTTCTAATCTAAGATTAGAACTCGTTTCTCATTCTAAATTGAAATTTTAGAAATAGCATCGTTTAGATTAACTGCACACAAATCGACACTTTCATCCAATATGAATCTACTTTCTCCTCCCTCTCACAAATATATACTTTTTTTTTTCTATTATAAATATTTTGAATTAAAATAATTTTATTTATTAAATTGTTTTAAAAATTCTATTATTAATATATTTTTTAATCAAAATTTCTATGTTAAAGAGAGAAAATTTACGTATAAATTCTTGTTTGTGGACTTTTATTAGCGTTGATTTTTTAATAGATAATACAGGGGAAAATGTTTTTAAATATTAAATAACGTTTAATTGTGATTTTTTTCATTGTTTTTAGGATGTTATATATTTAATTAAATCAATAAATTGCATAAAAGTCTTACGTTTTTATGTTAATTAAGTGTAGAAAAATTAGAATAGTTTTTTTAAATGAATTAATGCATTAAAATACATAAATTTTACTTAAATTAATTAAAAATTACTAAAATTTATCATTTCATAAATATTGAAATTTATGAAATTTTCATCAAATCAATAAAATTATTTGCTACTTGTAATTTTTAATTTACACCTTTCTTGAACGAATTAATCTTTTCTTAGTTGTGATCGTTTTACAAATATTATAACAAAATTTTAAAAAATAATTCGTAAATTTACACAAAATTCTATTTTTTATCATTAATATTTTTAAAAAAACACATTTCTACAGCTTTTTTTTCTTGAAATGCCATATTCTTGAACACGAGAATATGGCATCTGAAAGAGCAAAGAAGGGATTGGGATTGGGATTGATGACATCAGGCAACGCAATGCTTGGGCGATCTGCCAAAGACAAGATGCCTCCTGGGTGAACTTTATAGGAAACTGGCTCCTATATAGGTGTAAGACACGTGGTAAAAACTTGGAAAACTCTACGTGGCCAGCGTGTTAGTCAGATGCGAACCCACGACGAACAAGTGTTCGGTAGTGTTAGCCACTTGGTCATTGGTGGGGAGCAAAGAACAGGCAAAAATATGGAAAAAAGAGAGAAGAGAAATTCATTTTCTACTTCTTTAGTCAACATATATTTATTTATTTATTAAATATTGAAAGATTTTGCTTCTTTTGCGATGCCTTATTTTGGTTCCCCTAGATACACCTTTCTTGAACGAATTAATCTTTTCTTAATTCTAAATAAACTACCCTATCTAGGATATCCTCATCATATAGATTGGGTCTATGGCCATACATGCTACACACTATAATAAAATCGTGTCTATGCTTTAACATTCATTTTTCCGACAATATATGAAATATGAAAAGATGTTTTAATACAAAAAATTTAATTCAGAAGAATTTCAGAAAAATTCTATTAATTTTTTACACGAAATTAGATCAAACTTTTATACAATATTAACATAAAAATAGTTATTTAACAAATTCTGGTTTTCTTTATAATTTTATATTTAAAATTTTTAGTGAATTATAAGTCACATTTTAATAATATTAAACATTTAACAAAACTATTTTGTCCTATTAGATGTAAAATTAATCAAAATATAGATATTTACAAAATTTGATATTCAAAACAATATCTTTTTGTATATGTACTTATATATGTATTTAATTTTGAAAATTGAAAATACTATCATTTTCTTTAATGGGGTATTAACACAGGATTGTTAAAGACCAAGAAAAATACATGTTTTAATAGGAGAAAAACAAAATAGTCAGAATCTTCATAGCAAACTCCGTTTAGACAATAGATTGTAATTCAACACAAACAATGTCTAGATTAATTTCTTTACAGTCAATGATTACAGTATACGAACAGATTCTGATCAAATTGTTGCTATAAGATGAAACAAAGACCTGTTTGCACTAGTAATTCTTCCAGTTAGGAAAACTAAACCAAATTATAAGGTAGAAATACAATTATTGACTATTATCTTTATCCATGACTCTCTTATTATTGACTAGAGCAGATGTTAAATCTCATTTTCTTTACTCCTTTCACTTTTACAAGACACCTGCCACCTATAATATATCAAAACAGTTTAATGATTATTTTTTATTATTGTTTTATCCATAAAAATATATTTTTTCGTATTTATTTTATTACCGATATCGTGTCTTTCGAAATTTTTATTATAGGTACTACGTAAAAAAACTCGAAGAGTTGAGAGAAAAAGAATTAACTTAAACTGTAGACACATAGATTGACTACAGAATAATGTTTTACTGTATATAAAAAATTCGATAAGATATTAAATAAGTTATAAAACACTATTTTTCGCTTCAGAATTAACTACTACTTATACGGAATGTTCCAATATATTAAATTGACGTTTGTAGAGCTGCTCTATATCACCTTCAAAACATTGAACAAGACATTTTGTGAATCTCACCCTTTAAAATCCAACTCCATGAAATTCTAATACCCTTCTTTGGATGTGAAACCTTTTCTAGAAAGGGGGAAACGTTTGCTCCTTGGTGTCAACTCATCTATATTTCAAAAGAATTGACAATTGATTTTTCTATCTGACTGAAAGACCTATGTTCTGTTTAAATGATACGACAATTTGCCAAACCTTTCCTGCCTTCTAACTAAATTTTTTTTCTTTATTTATATAATTTATATTTAATATAATAAATTAATTTATATATAAATGCAATTAATAAACACATTATTGTGTAGATTTTTATACAGAAATTTGTTGCTTGTGGCATTTACTAGTAATGAAAATTTCATTTCAAGCCATTATGAATTTTTCTATTTACTCGTCAGTTTCATTTCAGTTTATTATTAATAAATAAAGGAAATTAAATTATTTTATTCATTTATTTTGTTTACAAGAGGTAAATATTGCTAAGTAATATATCTGCAGATATATTTTAATAAATCAAATACATTCATTGACAAATACGCACCAGAATTAAATTATCCGATTATTGCTAAATTTGGCATAGGGATGTGTCTCAGATGGTATGTAGATAATTACAATTGTAGTCTTATTGCACTCGAGGTGATGCCACTACAATGCCTTAAAATCACTACCACGGCATCCCTACTGAGGTAACGATTTTTAGATACGGTGACATTGTACGACTGCCAGAAGTTCACTATATTTAGAATTTTCAATATATATCTTGTTTGTCAGTATTCGGAAGCAAGACAATCCTGTATGACGCAGTCACACATTACAAACAGTTGACAGCTCGAGAAAGGTCGAATCATCGGGCTGAGGGCGGCAGATTGGCCGTTTTGCCAAATTGTCTCTCATCTGGGCCATTCTTAGCTGACTGTGAGGAGGTGTATGAAGCAGTGTGTAAAGGTCGCTTTTAGCGTCCTAAGTCGAAAAGCCACGCGACAGAGATAATTGGACCCACCTGGCGTTGGGGCCATAAACGGCCGGAAAGATCAAAGGAGTAGCGGTTTCGTTTAGGGGTCAACGTGTGTGCTACGTGCCGGCCGGCTTGGGAAAAAAATGTAAACAGGGAACGGACGCGAATGTGAGCTATGTCGGCGGGAAATAGGGCGGACGTCTTTGGAAGCTCTCAAAAAAAAGAAGGAACTGATTGGTCGTAGCAGGATCCCTTAAATTGGAAGGGTGGCGGAAAAACGAGGAGAAAGGGCGAGAGACCGGATACGTGGTGGTCTCTGACACTGGGTAAGCCTTTGAGGTGTATAGAGAGAGCGTTCTCCTCTTGGAAAGTCCTCCGGAAAAAGGTTAGTGCAGAGACGGACGGCCACGCGGTTGAGCCATCTCCGGAAAAGCGACTTGAGTTCCCCGAAGCTTAACAGTCCCCAATAGACAAGCCGACTAGCGATACTACATCTTTGTAGCATAGTGTATGTATTGGTGTCGAACATTGTACATCTTGTAAATATTTGTTGTGTAAATAAACTGTATATATTTACTTGTTGAGTGTGGAGGTGTAGCTTTCCTCGAACCATCTTACGGACATTCTCGAGTCGCAAAACCCAACTCGAGACGATTCATCGTAAAGATCGCAACGGAGTAATAAGGATCTTCACTCAGTGAATACATGAAGGAAAACATATATGGTGGACAAGCTATGGACGTCCCAGCATCAGTAGAAATGGTTGTCTGACTGTAAGACAAGTTCAATGGCTCAATAGCATCTTTGATTACCACAAAGAGACTGGTGAAAGCTTGGCTACTGAACCAAGTTCTTCTTGTACCACTAGCAGGAGACTAGGCAAATTTGCTTGCGGAGACCGATACACAGTCTGCCATTAGTACCCTAACATTGTTAACTTCTTTTGCAGTGATACCGTGACATAAATGTAGGGATTACTACGGACCGTCAGTTTTTCGTCTTTAGCGACAAATCCCGGTTCTGTTTGAGAACAGAGAATTGACGATTGCTAGTGAGCTTTAATTGCTCCTTTAATGTTGAGCGACGCACTGCTCCCATTGCTAGCGTGCGGTCTGAAGAGCAGTGCTGTGAAGGAAATGACACGTTCAGGAAATCCTGCGCTCTGATGTCTTGCCTTTCATTGCAGGGCTCAAACAATCCTTTTTCAGCAATGTAATGCACACATATACTGTTTCTCGGGAATGTCTTCATCTCTTCATCACGTTGCCATATTTTCTTGGACTGTCTGGTTTTAGATTTATCGCTCATTGAGCATAATGGGACCAAGTGGAACCCAACTTCGGTTATCGACGTGTTGGAAGATCTTGAGCAGCGGTCGCAACAGTGGTCCGTAGTAGTCCTTAGGCAAGGTTTTTGCAGGATAGCATATGGTTCCTGTATGTTTCCATTCCCGACCGTATCGCCGCATGTGTCCAGGCAAGTCTCTACATGGAACGGTTCTACAAGGTATTAAAGATTCCTTTAAATTGTATCAGTGAAGATCCTTATTGCTCCGTTGCGATCTTTACGATGTTCTGTCTCGAGTTGGGTTTTGTGACTCGAGAATGTCCGTAAGATGGTTCGAGGAAAGCTACACCTCCACACTCAACAAGTAAATATATACAGTTTATTTACACAACAAATATTTACAAGATGTACAATGTTCGACAACATCACATACGCTATGTAACAAAGGATGTGGTATCGCACGTCGGCTTGTCTATTGGGGACTGTTAAACTTCGGGGAACTCAAGTCGCTTTTCCGGAGATGGCTCAACCGCGTGGCCGTCCGTCTCTGCACTAACCTTTTTCCGGAGGACTTTCCAAGAGGAGAACGCTCTCTCTATACACCTCAAAGGCTTACCTAGTGTCAGAGACCACCACGTATCCGGTCTCTCGCCCTTTCTCCTCGTTTTTCCGCCACCCTTCCAATTTAAGGGATCCTGCTACGACCAATCAGTTCCTTCTTTTTTTTGAGAGCTTCCAAAGACGTCCGCCCTATTTCCCGCCGACTTAGCTCACATTCGCGTCCGTCCCCTGTTTACATTTTTTTCTCCAGCCGGCCGACACGTAGCACACACGTTGACCCCTAAACGAAACCGCTACCCCTTTGATCTTTCCGGCCGTTTATGGCCCCAACGCCAGGTGGGTCCAATTATCTCTGTCGCGTGGCTTTTCGACTTAGCACGCTAAAAGCGACCTTTACAGTATCGTTGTTGCAATTCTTCATAAAAATAGTTGATAATAATTTAATGTTGTCGGAGCTGTTGTAAATGTTTCAGAACATGCAAACAAATCAGAAAAAATAGAAATAATTGGGAATATCATGTATTTAGTACTATAAATAAACTACGTTTTTCTATAATATCAATGATTTAAAAGGTTTGCTGCCTCAGTTAGTACAGTATATGTTGTGTTTAAAACATCATTGGTAAAAGACATCACAAAATTCAAAGCATCATTACAAGTATCCAATTATCTCATTAATTCGATCTCGATAGTACGAAATCCCGTTAGTTTGTACTTGAATTATTTGTCATGGCCGGGAATATAGAGATTTTTATGTTAAGGAATTCGATTACTTCGAAATTCGATGTGAAAATTTGGTCCGAACTGTGATATGGGTATGTTAATTAACTCCTTCGTTTTAGACCGAAGTAATTCCACACTACAACTGAATAATATACTAAGAACAACTCTAATATAGTCAATATGGCTTTGCTTTTCAGTAACAGATTTTCGGATGTCACCTTACACATGGATTAGCCTTTTTCTTTTATCTCATAAAATACGGCGGGATTTCGGGATTGCAAGATTGGACTACAAGTAGCATATTGAGATATTTGTAAAACTATAGGTTATTACATTTGAGCGAATTACTACTTTTTGGGACACTAAAAATAATTTGGGCTATATTTCCACTAATTCTGCTTTACTTTTTATAAAACCTATCTGGCAACTTGTGATATTCTCACCGAACAGTGCTGTTTACTTGTAGTTTATTTATATTATTATCATTAATTAAGGAAAATAGCGTCTTGTATATGTAGCCGTATTCTTTTTGCTTAAAAAATTACATCAGTTACGTGGCATTTGGTATATTGTACAGAAATATGTAAATCTCGGATAATTCGAAACTCAGTAGTTCGAAGTCACGATTATTTCGTTCCTTTAACTTCGAACTAACGAGGATTTCCTGTAGCTGTGTTTGGTAATTTACCTTATCGTACAGAAAAATTCTTTATACGTAGCTAAGACTTAATAAAGATCAGCTGATCGTTAACAATAGTGTGTATAATTTTGCAGAAGATGAGTGTCATAGAGGCAGAGGCAAATTGTCCAAAATAAATATTTTTTGTTCAGGTAAGAAAGCCCGCAATATAACGTTGTATTAATTAAAATTTAAATTATTATGACGTGATTAAATTTATCGCCATAAATTAATAATATGTATAAGAGAAAACATTTCTTTGTAATATAATACTTAGGAAAAGAATTGTAAAATATATAATTGTATTTCCTTTGGGTTGTTAATAGTCTTCTCTTGTAACGAGAGTAAACTCAAATACATTAAGGATTGGATTTGGAAAAATTGTATCGTTGTTGCACAGGAAATTGTTCTTTTTCTAAGATATTATAACCACTTATTACCATTACGTTCTTACTATTAAAGTTTCATTGGATTCCAAGTCTTCTTTGCCATACATTTATTGTCAATGAGCGTATAACAATGAACATTTCACTACGTGTTTCCAAATGATAATACATGAGAAGTTAATGTTAAAAATAAATTTTATTTACTTATTTATCGCTTATATAAATATTAGTTTCTTAATTTAGAAAAAGATAGGAAATACACCATTAAAAAGTAAATTATATAGAAAAAGGATCTGCGAATTATGTGCAGAGAAGTTATCCAGCAGTGAGTCCCGAATAGCTCCTTTGCAAGGCACAATAATAAGTTGAAGGACAGGAGCAAAAAATCTTCAATCCAATCGCGAATCCATAATCCTGGATTATGGATCAACTGAAAATCCATGGAAACAGTCGCAACTTCTCCAATTGAAGATCCAGCAACGTCACGTTATTGGATAAAAGTGATTCTCTGTTAGATTTTAATCAGATACAAAAATTTTTAATATATACTGTTATACATTTTTAATTATCTATAATACTACATCTTAAATTATGATTTTAAGTCGTTCATTAATATGCAAATTATTATTTTCATTTGAAATTATATTACTTAAAAAATAATTATGTTCGTATTAAAAGAATCTATTGTTAATTATAAGAATTTAAATATTTATTTATGTAAAAATATCTTGAAATTTCATTTTGTTAAATTTGTCAAAAAATGAAAGAAACGAAGGAATTAAAATTTCACAAATATAAATAATAAAAATTAAAAATAACAGAAATTTAATTAAATTTCAAGAAATGACTAAACAACAAATAAGATAATGAGATCAAAAATTATACAAAATAGAAATGATAAAATGGATATTTAAACGGGAATTAATTCAGAAATTTCATTGTTCTTAAACTTATTAAAAGAGATTATGTAAAAATATCATATTCAAGAACAAAAATAAAAACATTTTCTGCATGAACTCGTGCATAGATGCCAACTTCAAGGGTTTTAACCCCTTTTGGTCCCCCAATAATATAAATAAAATCGAGTATAACCATTTAAAGTGGTGCCCAGCCTCCAAAAATTGAAGGATAAAAATAATCCTTCGATTTTGAGGGGGTGTAAGGTATGGAATCGCCAAGACGCGCGATTCCCACCTGTTTGTTGTAACGAACTGTCATAACGGAAAAGTCGTTAGGATCGGCCGGTAGAAACGACCGTTAGGAACTTCCGTGGGAAGAACCGTTAAGTTTCAAATCGTCGACCATCGGACGATTGGCCGGCGGGAAGTGACCGTTGGCGGCCGTTGCGGGAACATTCAAATTTGATTGGAGCAGGGTTCGAACGCCGTCGACTATTTAAGCTCGGATCGAAGTTCGTATCGGGATCGGCTGGCATCGGATCGGATCGGATCAAGGGAGATCGTCGTTATCGAAGTGCTAACTAACTCTCTCGTTGGAAGTTACGTGTTTGTGTACGAACTTGTTCCTGACTCGGAGGTTTTGTTAATTACAAGTCTGTTTGTTCGTAAGGAGTTCTTTCGACGAATTTGTACGGGAATAGTCGGTTGTTGTTCAGACTAGTGTTTGTGCATAATTAATTGTAACTCTAAATTGGATTATTTTGTACATTTACTGTAAATATAAAATTTGTGTTTTTTGTCAAACCGACTGAGTGGTAATTTGAACATTACTGGGGGTTTGGCACCATTTATAATGAAATCTAACTATGTTATATATTTTAAGTGTTCAGTACATTTGTATTTTATTATATATTGTATGTATAATTTTGTTTTGCCAACATATTTATGTAAAAATTTGCATATTTATATAATATACAGTTGAACCTGTCTACTTCATACATGTTTATCTCGAAAGTTATTTTCCCCCCTGCATTTTCAGCTAAATTCAATATATTTTCCATGTTTATCTCAAATAATCTCCCAAAACCTCTATATCTAAAATTATAAACTGAAGTGTCAATTACAGTTTTAAAGCTAAAATTTGATAGCATAAATTGCAGTTGAGAAACATCTCTTGCAATACAATACATCGTTGAAATTAAGGCAGCTTTGACTGGCTACGAGTTCGGCTTGGGTGTTATTGGTTAAAGGAAGTCATGCGTCAGAAACTATTGACAAACTATTTTAGTTAAGGCATGTGAAAAATGTTTTATTTATATTCTAATACAGGTGTGTACTGTACTTGTATTAATAGTAATAAAACACCGTACCACTAATCAAACCTGTTACTGTTTACGGTGTAAGATCCTGTATATATCGAATTTTTTTCGTTCCCGGGAGATACGAGATAGACGGGTTAAACTGTATATATATTATATATTATATATAGAACTTATATAAAATATACTATTAGATGCATAGTATATTTATTACGTTTATTTTTTTTATTAACTTAATAAAACTCTTATGTAGATAAAACATAATTAAAGAATAAATACATCAAGGATATAATAATAAACAAGTGTAAAATGTATACAATTGATCAATATGATTATAAACGATCGACAGAAAGTAGCGGTCATGTAATTAGAGTTACAATGATTCGGGAAAGTATGCTTAATCGATAAATTTAACAGATTGAATCGTTGATGTATACGATGCAAAACCGTAGAAAACAACAGAACTAATGATAACTAAATAATAGCATGTATAATTAGGCTTCAACTAGATTTAAAAGAACAGATTTTAAGAGAGATTCATTAGCATATTTTGGAAGATGAGCTTAATTTATGCAAATTATGTGATTCCAATATAGAAGAGGTAAACATTATAAATAGTAAAGTTTCCTCTGAAAGTTACACAGAAAACATTTCATACTCTTTGTGAAATTGGTAATCAAGTCAATAGTTAAATACAATTTTTTAAAAGCAATTTTGAGTTTTGAAGATTTCTGGATTTGGTTTTATGATAAGATAAGGCAATTCAACGCATGGGCTATCTGCCAAAAAGGGCTTTCTTTGGGAAACAGGTAGTTATTTAGATGTTAGACACGCGAATAAAACCGTAGAAACAGCCAACGTGAGGTGCAAACCCATCACCAACTATCGCAGTGTTCTATGATTTTAACTACTGTGTCACAGGCGGGCGAAGATTTTTGGGAAAAAATGTGACCATGCATTCGTGGAAGAGCTGCTTCTTGCCGGAAATCGTTTGCATGCACACGAAGTAAATTTTAAGGTGCAATAACATCTCGAAGAGGATAAATGTAAGATTAAAAAATCTCATTTCCATGAGAAGAAAACGTATCTTCATCATGAATGTGGAAATCTGAGCAGCCGTTTAACACAATAGTTCTTAACATTATCAAATTTTATTTATAATTTATATAGCATTTATAATATATAGCAGTTTACACTAGATTCCACACACTGCAGATGTTACTCCAACGATAATCATGGCACTGCAGATCAACTCCAACGATAACTGAAAGGTGATCGATTCATCTATACCATCAATTTAGTTTTCATTTACAGTTCTTAATTCTAGATTAAATATTTTCTACGTAGAGTTATGAGATGAATGCAAACAATTGCCACTATCCTTAAGCATTCTGCACACAATTTGTCTTCAAATCATTATTTCTGTTGTTCCCGAAGGCTGAATGAACTGCCTTGCAGACATTTCTTTATGATGACTGGATGTAATGCGGAATAAAGGTCATCATGAATAATTGTAACTCTTTAATCTATGACTTGTGTCTGGAAATAATATTAAGAAACCGAAATCTTGGGAACGCAGATAAAGAAACATTTAAAGATATTTTTTTTCTGTATCTTATTTCAGGATTGGTCCATTTCTAATCTGCTAATGCATCCACGTGGTTTTCTATATCATTGTAAGATCATGACTTTCTATAAGATATTTCATAAATCCTTTATTAAAAACCAACAGATAGCCTGATCCTAGCCACAATACAATTATTTTATTTTTTTAAATCATCTTATAATGAATTCTATTAACATATTTCATCATTATATTATTGCAGATCAATGCAGTGTTAAATGTATAGCACTATACTGGAATTATAATATTAGATTTATTAATAGTTTTGACATTTATATTACACATTGCTGAAACTATTAACAAAACGAATATTATGTATAGTGAAAAATCAATAATATTGATTCATTCAGTAAATTACAGTATTATAATAATTATTAATGAAATGATTTAAGTGAAAGACATGCACGTCACTATGATAAAATGCCCAGATATTGTTATAAATATTAATTTTCTATACTCTACTTGAAAATAATTTTCTACTTTATTAAATTCTACTTTATAAATTGAAAGCATACGATGCCATTAGATAAAATTCCTGTGTGTCCTATATTAATATTTATTAAAATTTTGTAACATTTAATTACTATTATAACTTTTAACATTTATTAATAATTAATAAGAAGTTTTAAAAATATTTTATAAGGTTTTACATGTAAATTCTCCTTAAATTTCCTTATTTGTTTACTAAAATTAGTAAGATAAGTTTATACTTTACATAATGAGTTATTTTCGTCTTAAACTTAATATATTCTTCTTCAATTTGAAAGTACATAACATAAAATTTCAAGAATTTTAAAGTTTTTAAAAATATATTTAATGCGAAAATATATAATACGAGTTCATATAAACTTAGAATAAATAATTGTACAGGATAAACGATATTTACATTAAAATTTTGTTAATAATTGCAATTATTTTATAAAGATTAAAGAATATTTTTTTAGATAAAGATTTATTGATTCGATTACAAAAATACTTTTTTTTTCAATATTTTATTGTATTCTGTAGTATAGAACTGAAGCTCCCAATCTGATCACAAAGCAACCCCCAGGGGCAGTCGATTAATCAAAAGAATCGATAAATTACCAGAAATCGTTTGAGGTCAGTGAACAAAATTATTTTTTATATATTTAAAAAAAACAATAATAATTGATATAACGTTAAATTTTAGAAAATTAAATAAAAATTCAAAATTAGATATTTTATATTTCTATGCCAATTAGTATTTGTGATTTATACTTATTTTGTAGCAATATAAAAAGAAACCTCTTTCTATATTGCAAATTAAATATAATCTTTGAAAGAAAACCACACAATAACGTAAGTAGAACTGATATCAAGTGGGTCCGAGTTAGAACGTGCGAATCAACATTCACCCCCTTAAAATGGAGCGCTGGAAATGAAGAATAAACTCTTAGATATTGTATATACATGTATACAAGCACGTTTGTCATATTTATATTTTTATTCTGTAGTTATTTAATGTTTCTTTCATTTATTTATTTATTTATAAAGGTAAGGAGGCCTTGGAAACATGGCCCCTCACTAGTTACGCTATTAGACGACAAGCAAAAGAGAGTTGAAATACCTGATGTAGAAAATATCATTTTTTTTAATCATTTAATTAAACAACAAACTCTAATCTGGTTTTATAAAATTCGTTATTAACTTATTTTCATGTACTGTTAACAATATACTTAAACGTAGAGATTTGTAACATAATACAAAATAATCATAGGTTATTACTCGAATAAATTTTAATGATTAATATAACACTAGAATATTCTAAAACTAGAGAGAATTCATTATCATTAACTGCTTGATATTAAATTACATTATTCGTGTTACAAGTTAAAGGAAATAAAAGAAAATTTAATTAGTAGAAATATTAATCGAAATATATTTTTAATCTGATATCATATTTTATTAAAAGAATATTTTTATTTCATAAAAAAATACATTAAAATCTTTTTCTTTCTTAAAAAAAAAGAGAGAAAGAAAATTTAATTTCCAATTGGATTCGTTTCATATTCCGATTTATTTTTATGGATTTTAAAATAGTTTAAAAGTTGCAAATAAAATAATATTATAAATATGGATTTGTTTCCTTGAATATATTTATATGTATTTTTGTATTTAGTAAAGGGATTTATGTTCTAATCGTAAAACTTTATTCTCAGTTGAATATATATCATTAAGAATTCCTATCACAAACTTTTTACTCATATATATATATATTATAAAGGCAATTGTAAAACGTTTTATTTTTAAAACATGACAAATAAAATTCTTCTTTTTTATAGCATTTACTTCGAGGTTTAATGCTATTCTCTAACAATTACGCACTTGACAAGACAAACTCTTGTGTATCTTTTCTTATCCTCTTCCCTCTTTCATCCTATTAATCTATCCAGACTGAGGAGTTCAAGGGGCAATTGTCTAGCTTCTCTTTTGTTACTTTTTTATCAGCAGCATCCCTGACGACAGTTTAATCGGAGTCGTTCAGTGATTGTGTCCGGACGAACATAAATAATACCAGACTTCACTTAAGGTGGCCAGACCCACTGTGATTGAACGTCAACGTTATGGGGTTCTAAAGTCGTTGTCAGCTCGTCCACTCACTCTCTCTTAGGATATAAAAACTTGTACTTTGATGGCAAGTCGTAAAAGGTGACGACACGAAAGAACTGTCCAAAAAATAACCACCTAAAGAGTGTGGCAACGATGATTTCTAACTCTGGTGTTTTCTACTCTCAATGAAGCTTTCTTTTATCCATCCAGGAGTCGTAAATTCCTATTAGTTGTACCCAATGGAATGATTAATGTTACGGTTTGTTTATAGTTAGAAACAAAGTTAAATTTCCTACCAAAAAAATTTAGAAATTAAATTTTAACGTTTCCAACTTTGAGTCTACAGAACTTGCGAATTGTTCTCAAATTTATTATCCCTCATAATTATAAGACTCACAACATTAAAGAATGTTTTAGTATATGTCAGCACATCTGAAATAAAGTCAAGAGAAAGAGAGAAGAGAACCTAATTATCACAGCTAAATCAATAACCAAGAGTGCTAATGGGTGCACAATATAATTAACTCGTTAGCACCATTTTTCTCAGAACCTATCCACATCTTATAATATTCACATAAAGAGGAAAAATATCTCCCAACCTATTTATCATATACATTATATTTATATAACTTAAAGAAAATAAACGAAAAATATGTAAATTTTTTTTTATCATATATTTTGTTGTATTAAAGTTTCAGTATATATATATATATATATAGATATAAAAAATATCGTACAGTTTAGGATCCTGATACCATAATAACAAATAGAGTATCATCTCGGATTACAGAAAAGAATATGAAATGCGAAAGGTGCTCGAATTTATCTTACTAAACATCGATTCACGAAGAGATTCTGATGTTTAGCTTTCTGTAGGTCTTTCCATAGGGACGACTCGGTTTGAATCCCATGTGTACAATGTTTATATGTTGGTACATGTTCCCTGCAGCAACAGCAATCCTATCTCTAAAGGAAAATAAAAGTAGATATCGTATATAACAGCAAACAATAACGTTGAAAGCATTTTTTTTTTCTTCTTACGATTTATTATTTAAAAAATATATGTTATACATTTTATTTTTTATAGAAATATTTTCAAATTTTCTTCGAATTTTTTTTTTAAACAGAAAAACTTATTTTTATTTTTTCTTCCCTGTTTATAAATTGACGTTAATGTTCGAAGCGTAATTATATTATGTGCATATTTATAGAAAAAAAAAGTAGAAATTAAAATAATTTTATATAATTTTTACTTTACGTGCTGATGTAAATGATGAAGTGCATTCCATGAATTCTTTACGGTTGCACGATTTACTAATTTGTTTAGCCTTTTAAGGTACATTCGGTCGATTACTTCGCACTTATCACAGTTAATGAACGGAAAACAGAATCTAATGTGTATTGAACATTTACTACCGATTAATTTTACTTGTTTCTAGAATTATCTAGAAGATTCCTATATAATAATTAACTAAAATTCAAATCCTTAATTATGGCCGCTTATATAAGGATTAAGTGAAGTTAATTAAAATTTTCTATAATTTAATTTGCATTATTTCTATAATTAATTATTTAATTTCTATATAAATTCTAGTTACGGTTTTAATTAAAATTATTAAAATGCTTTTTGTATATTATTATTTTTTACTATTATTATTATTT
This sequence comes from Centruroides vittatus, assembly GCF_030686945.1. NCBI lineage: Eukaryota > Metazoa > Arthropoda > Arachnida > Scorpiones > Buthidae > Centruroides > Centruroides vittatus. Next base: position 2,956,277 of record NW_027122474.1, on the reverse strand, counting down.
TAAACGAATTGAAAGTGTGGCTAGAAACAGATTTATGTATTTAGTTAAACAGAGATTGAGCATTAAATTAAATTAATTTAATGCTTAATTAATTTAATTTACCATCTTTTAACTTCATTTTTTTAATTAAATATTTTAATTTTTTTTTAATTCTTGATTTAGTTTTTAATTTTAAACCTTTTATTTTCTTCATCCGGATAAATTCTACCTTAATTATAGTTGTAATTGGTAATTTATTTTAGAAATTTAAACTTTAATTTTCAAATTAGAAACATTCTAAATATTGTTTAAAATTATTTATTTCAATTATCTTTAGTAATTTCTAATTAAAAATTGTCAAATTATTTCATAAATTTCTTCATCCGGTGCTTCATTGTACTCATACATTGATGTATCTTAGCATTCTCCACTTGCAAACATTTATTATTAAATTAAATTAATTCATGTAAAAATCTATTGAATAACTTTTATTTAGTAAAGAGAACAATTAGAAAAATTTATTCATTCAATTCTTTTAAATTATTGTTTTTTCTTTCTTATTTTAAACGAATTACTCAACAAGAAATCTCTTAACTAATTTAGCATACAAAATTAATGTTGCTCTTTAGATGTTTTTGTTGCTTTAAAAAATTATAATTTTGATTGATCAAATAAAAAAAAATGAAAGAAAATTAAGCTCTTACAACATTATCTTTTATTAAAAATAATAATTTTAACAATAAAATAACATTTTTTTTTATAGAAAAATAAATTTCCTAGTTCCAAATCTCTATTCAACTTATGGGTTATTTATCTTGTCACAGGATGCAAATAAATTGTTACAAATTAAATTTATGGTTTATATGTTAAATTATACATAGAAAAAAACCACATAAACTATTTAATTTTAATTCAAGTACATTAAATTAGATGTAGTAGCTTGTACAGGGTTCATCTGAATTACGTTCTCTAGAAAATTTTATACAAGTTTTAATATATTTAAATAGAAAAAAAAATTAATTGAATTACAGTAATGACAGTTTTCTGCTGAAAAAATAATGTATAGAGCCTATATTATTATGACTAATTCAAAATTTATTCACTTTTAGACTGGGAACGATCGGTGTCTTTATATTAATCCCAGTGGCAAATTAAGATCTTGTGAATCCTCAGGCTCTTGAGATTCTAGATTTAAAGCCTCAAAAACATCTTGAGACCTTATAACTAAGGTGTTAATAATCAGGAAGCACAGATTTTGAGGCCATGCCCCTATCAGTCTCCAGAAACTGAATAAGAGACTTCATATGAGGTAATACGTCTCTCATTAAGCATATTATTTTCATGTATTGAGTTAATGAAGAAATAGATAGAATTTCTTAATAGCGAGGATAAAAAATGATTCAAAAAATTTCATCATCATGAAAAACTCTTGATGAAATTCTTGTCATAAAGACATTCTTGACATCCTTGCCTTCAAGACATTGCCATCAAGTAGTGAATAACCATGTTCCACGAGAAATTAAGAATTAATTTTTGTATAAATTCTGAATATCTCATGTCTTTATATAATTAAGAAATAAAAGCAGTTGGTATTATTAAAAATGTATACAAAAATAAATTCTGAACATAATTAATATGTTTATTTGTTAATAAAATTTATTTTTCTTTATTAATTTTAAATATAACTAATTAATTAATTAATTAATTTTCTACTAATTTCTTCTATACATTATTAAAAGAAAATAAAACTTTATTTATATTTTTATTTTATTAATTAATTAAAATAAAAACTTTACATGAAAAACTGTAATTAGTAACTTGAAGTTAATAAAATATATATATATTTTTTTTAATTTTTAAACTCAATTTTTACTTTATAAAATTTTAATGAACAAAATTTAAATTTAAAAAGAGAAAATTTAAAAAATAATAATTTAATAATTAGCAAATAAAAAAAATAAAGTTTTTAATTAAGACTTTAACTCATAATATACAAATTTACTTCATTAACTTTTTAAAAATATATAAATTTTAACGTGAAAAATTAAATTAAATATATAAATTTAATTAAAAAATCATAATGTGATTTTGTACTTCTCTAACACTCAATTTTATTTTATCTTTTTTAAATTATTGACTTAAACAAACATTAATTATGTTGTCTAATTTCTGCTTTATAAATCAAATTATAATAATTATTCTTTTATTAATTTTCAATTGAAAAAGTTCCTGGAATTATAGACAAAAATTATTATAAATTCGTTTTAATATTTATTTAAAAAAATCTTATTTAAATTACTATTAGTAAATTAAATTTAATAAATGTTTATTTTCATCATCATTAAAGATATTTTAATTAATATTTAAATAAAAAATTAACTTAAACAATTTTAAAAATTAATAATAATAAATAATAAAATTTTAATTATTCAAACTATAGGAAAAAGTCTTTAATTTATAAATTTATTTAATATATTTTCTATTTAATGTATAATAACAATATAAAGCATTTATTATATTATTTATTTATTATTCAATTAAAATATTTTAATTGAATTTTATGTAAATAATTTTAAAAGTATAAATTTAATTAAATTTTTTTATTATTTAAATAATTTTAAACAGAATATATATAAAGTTATATATATATATATTTTGTTTATTAAATATCATCATCATCATAAGAAAGTTTAATAACATAAAAATAATACAATACAAATTAGCAATACAAAAACAGAACAATTTCTCTGTTATGGGGGGAATAATACAAGTGGTTCGAAGGATTACAAATTAGCAAATCTCAAAGATACAAAGATAAGTCATAAACACTATAAACAATGATTTTATGATTGCATACATAATGTTTCATCTATAATTACAAAGACAATGAATACAATAACAATCATTAATTTTGATGTTTCAAATAGTACTTTTCGGAGATTTTAACAAAATAATTGTATACTTTGTAAAGATTCGTTGTACTGAGATTATTTAAATTAAGTTAGAAGTCGAGTAATGAATTATAATTGCATATTTGAGGTATTTTATAATAGTCACGCAAGCTATGAAATTCTTGACAATTGTGAATTAGACGATATAATGAAAATTCTTCAGAATTACATAAAGGGCAATAAGATCTTGATAAATCAATATAAATATTATTAATAAAAAGAGTATATTTATTTAAACGGAGTTGAATTATTAATCGTTTTACATTTAAAATAACTAGTTGTGACATATAAGGTTGTGAAGACGGAATTTGTAATAAATCAATATACCATGAGTGATAAGTACTTTGGTGTAGTGAATTTTGATCTTTGTTTATTGCCTGGGAAATTGCGGAGTTTATTAAAAGTGAATATCCAAATTTCCAATCATTAATGTTATCTTTAAATAATGACTCCGATACACCAAAACTGTTTAGGATTTGGCTTAATTTGTAATTCCATAGATGCTTAAATTTCTGATTTTTACTTTGATTAATATTTTGTTGGTGTAAATATATTATAGTATTATCATTTTTAAATTTGATTCTGTAGTAAAATTTTATTAAACGTTTCAGTAAGAACGGGAAGAACCAAATTCGGTTTACTTCATGCCGCAAAGCATATCCTGGAATAGTTCTTTCCAGATGAAATAATCTGCGTAAATAATAGACGTAAAGATATTCCAATTTATAAATATAATCTAAACTCCATATTGGACTTGCATAATATATTATGGGTGGGATAGTTGAGTTTACTAATTTGAAAATTCATATTAAACTATTTGTTTTCAACTTGGATTATTAAATATAAAAATTGAATTTTGATTATATTAGATAAAAGTTATTTATTTAAGTTCGAGTTAAATATTTATAAATTAGGCATTTGTTTACATCTATTTTATTTTTATTTTGTTGAACAGAATTTATTATTAAAAATCTAAGAATATATCTTAGCAATATAAATAATTAAACATTTAATAGTATACATAATAAATTATTTTCAATAAGTTATATATGAGATAAAGAATTAAAAAATAAATTTTAAATTTTATATACTTTTAATATTAATTAATTTTAAATTTAATTATGTAAAAGTATTTTATAAGTATATTATATACAATATATTAAAAAGCTAAGAACAAAACTGAATTCTGCAGGTTACAATTTAAAAGTTACATTAATTATGTTTACTTATAAATTTATGTATTTTTAAATTACGAATATCTTTTACTTCTTTATTTACCACCACCTTTTTCCTTCTCTTCTCTTCTCCTTTACCCCTATCACTATACTATTTTTTCCTTTCTTCTTCTCTTCCTTCTCTTTCCATTCTCTTCTTCCTTCTTCTCTTTCCTTATCTTTTCTTCCTTCTCTCTTCTTCTCATGCTCCTCCTCCATTTTCTTCTTCTTCTCCTGCTGCTCCTCCCTTTTCTCCTTCTTCTTTACTCTTCTTCATTTTTTTCTCCTTCACCTTTTCCTTCTTCTTCAACCATGTAAGAACAAAAAGATTTTGAATAACATTCCTCCAATTTCTTCTAGACTATATATCCCCAACCACCTTAATTTCCTTTCTTCAATATCTTCACATAATCATGTAAAATAATTATACCACCACCAGACTGATGCTTGCACACAGTCCCATTTTCGTTTAAATACAGGAACCATGATATAACGTTATTATCCTATCTAATTCGTTCGTAAAATAAACATAAATATATACTTAAATAACTAAAAAAAGAAGAGAAAAAGCGCCCAAAGACACTTCTTTCAGCTGTTAAATCTCCACTAATGTGGACGAAGAGACCTGACAACAAGCTGAATTATGTAAAATAATTATAAAAATTATTCTTTTAACTTTCATAATTATTTTTATACTGTTTTTAACTTTCATAATTATAAACATTTATAATTTTTTTTCTTAAATTCCATTTTCTGAATATAAAGATATATATTAGATTGTTGTTGTAAATATTTTAAAAATCTTGCACAGAATTTATGTATTACACTTTTTAAAAAATATTAAGAATAGTTTAACGTTTCAGACATGAAATATATGAATAAATTTTGGAAGATTTTTAAGCATTTCTTTTTTTCTTTTTTAATAACAAAAAAAAATTCAGCTAGGAAAATTATTTTATTAAAGAATGGAATGAAACAGTTTTTACCATTCAATTTACATTCTTTCTACTAAAATTCCTTCAAAAATGTTGTCTGAATATATCGTTACTGAATAAATAAATTTATTTCTTACTCTTTGTAATGATTTCAATCACAACGAAAGTAATCGTGATATCTAAGCACTTCAGATAGTACTGTATTGTCGATTAACCTAAATGGACTTAGTTTATTTTCTTTTATTTTTTAATTTTCTTCCTTGAAAAATGTTTTAAAATTATTATATATATATATATTTTTTTTATTGTTTTCTACCATTAAAGGACATCAATAATTCATAAAATTTCTAAACGAATACAACTAAAAATATATAAAAGTAATGAACTCTCCGTTGGATTACAGTACGATTAAAATGCTATAAATTGTTAGTTATACTAAAGTAAGAATATATTAAGAAAGTTTCCTTTATTTTAGACGAGTAAATATATACTTTTCCTCTTTTCTTATTGTTTTTTTTTTTTTTTTGTTCTGTAAATATATTTCTTGGCAACAAGAAAAATTACAAGGTGAAAGATGTGTAAGTGTGTTAAACCAATGGATAAATATTTTGATATCTTAGGAAAAAGTGATAAAAAATACTATAGTTTACTAGAATCAACTATCCGTTAAGAGGAATTCCTCTTATCCCGAAGGACAAATGTAATTCAATTGAACATTTGCTGAACAGTGATTCGAGAAGTATTGCAAAAAGATTGACAATAAAAAACGATAATGTTATAAGAAATAGTTTAGTTGGTTTGTTTGGAAAACTTTGGAACATTTTTTAATGTTTACACCACTTTCTTATATATTAACGACAAGTTAAAACCGCTTTTATTTAAGAATGATTATTTAATTAAATAAACTCTAAATAATTAACTATTAAAATTTGTATAAGTTACATTTTAAAATTTATTTGATAAACATAAATTTTAAATAGAGTAATTTTATATTATTTTTTTAATATTCTGTTATGGCAAATTCTTGCTTATCTTTTCTATGTCATAATGGCAAATACGCTTGCTCACGTCATAATTGTATATGAATTATCTCTGTTGCGTCATAATGGTAACTCACTTTTATCTTGATTCATAATAATAAATGAACTGATTTGTGTTTTACATCATAATACTATAATATTATAAAGGTTTTTGTTAGTTCTTATTATTATTATAGGGCCTATAATCGTCGATAATATACAAATCTTGATGATGGTTTGTTTTTCTTACGTTCTTTAGTATTATTAACAGTGTATACTTTTCTTACGTCATAATGGTAGACAGTGTCTGTCTCTGTCCTCTTAGTCTTAAGATCTCATAATTGGTTTTTTCTTGCACCAAGCTTTAATAATGTTAGAATGTTAGAACTGCTATAAACTAAAGTTATTTAAAAATTTTAAGGTAATTAATTAGTAAAATTAATTCAACTCCATTAAATATTGCTGTAAAATCCGCATAAGTTTTAAGCAAAGATTTCCAAAGTTATTTTAATATTTTACAAGGAATTAAACTAAGAACCGAAAACCGTATTAAAATAATTTACTCAAGATTTGTCTTTTAACAAACGACAAATTTAATTATCATTTAATTCGGGATTTTATTAATTCCTACTCAGTCAAAACCTAATCATTTATTTATAAATTGTTTATATAATTACAATTATCATTACCTTCATTATTATTATTATTATTTTTTAGCTTCAGTTAATATTTTACGTATTAAATTAGTAATTATTTTTAAAATTTCCTTCTATTCTAGTTTAAAATATATCGTTTTTAAATAATTATGACTAATAAATTTATAAGTAGTAAAATACATTAATTTTAAATGAAGTATACTAAAAGATTTTTTTTTAAATTTTATAAAGATAAAATTTTCATATAAAATTTTTAAAAAATCAACAATTTAAATGCATAAATTTTATATCTTACATTTATTTTTAAAAGTTTTTAACTCAATTATTACAGAGATATATCTCAGCTAAAAATGAAAAAAAAAATATATATATATATTTCTCTTCTATAAAAATATTAAAACTTTAATAATAATAAACAAAAATATATTAAGTTTAAAACTCATTTTATTTTACTAAGATAGAATTTTTTATTTTTATTATACACAGTTCTACATAAAATCTATAACATAAATTCCTCCTATACCTATTTTACTTAAATCTACAAATAAAAGTAAGGAAATATAATTTTAATTTCTAATTTTAAAAGATGTTTACAAACCTCATACGTATATATTTATTTTATTTATCATATATAAAAAGATGGAAGATGAAGATGGCATAAACACAGACTTATGTTAATATTTATATTCATTATTTGCCAAACATCTACCTATCTCTATATGGATAAATAAATAAATAGAATAAATATTTAAATATTAAAATTTATGAAAGTTCAGTTAAGAGAAAAATAATGAATTATTATGTTATTAATATAAGTCTAAAAGTTAAAAAATTTTAGTAGATAACCTGGAGTTTTATTATGTTCTGAGAATTGTTTCGTCTTTTTCTTGCTTCATAATTGATCAATAAAATTTTTATGTGATATTTCATAAATAAATTTAATGTTTTAAATTAAAAATTATTTATAATAATATAAGAAAATCTTTTATTTTTAGTTACAAGTTGAAGTAAAACCTTTACGTAAATTATTAATAATAATTATTATTAAGCTAACTATTTTCACCTTAAAAATTAATTATTCAGATAAATATTTACGAGCTTAAGTGCCAATTTTAAGCTGAATAATTCATGTTAAACTGCTAATTATTAAATTGAATACTTTCATGTTAAAGCGTTAATTTTAAGATGAGCATTTGCATGTTAAAACATTAATCTTATACCGAATATCTGCATGTTAAGATGCTAATAATTAAGCTGATACCCTCGTGTTAAAATAATGATTAGCGAGTTGAATAATTGTCTGTTGGAATAATAAATATCCTAAAAATTTTCTTTTTTTTTTAAATTCACATAAATGTAGAGGAGAAAAAAAATAATTTTCAATTAAGAGACATAAATGTAAAGTTTCAACTTCCCAAAAATTTCATTAATTTTTAATCCTTTTATCTTTCTTCTATTATAGTTTTCAAGATTGAACTGATTAATTTTCGACTCGGTTGGACTACATTAGCTTCAGGGATAATCAAAGCATTGTAATAATGATGCTCAGTAATTACAACCCTGGATAGCATTATACGCATCTCCAAGTAATAATCTTCTAATAACACTCTCTCGTTGCTACATTAAAGAAATCGAACCAAAAAAATTATTACATTAATGTCTTTTATTTATAATGAGAATAGAAAAAAAAATAAATAAATAAAAAATTAAGAAAATATTTTGTAGATAACAACCGATAGATCGCGAACTCTGGATAAGAAAGGATGAAGACTCTTCTTGGATAAGCGCCATAATCTAAGTTATATAAAAAGATATTTTTAGATAAAAAAAAATAGCTGTAAAAACTTATAAAATGCGAAAATTATTATTCAAATATAAATTCATCGATGCTTTCTATTTGTTGAAAGCAATATTCTCATCCGGTAGATCGCGACCTACAAAAGGCGATTCTTCTCCTAGTGAATGCCGTCATCTACTTTGACGAAAGGACATTTCGGAATAAAAACGGTTGTAAAACTTTTTATAAAATGCAAAATTACCATTTAAATACATTCAATTTAAGTAAATTCAATCATCAATGCTACTATAAAGAAAAATATTGCTTGAAAATAACATTCTCCAACCGATAGATCGCGACCTTCAACGGTTGAAGGTTCTTCTCCCTGGCTAAATGCCATCACGATAAAAAAGAGTTGTAAAAAAACTTTTATAAAATGCAAAAAATTATCATTTTAAATAAAATCCAGTTAAGTAAATTCAATCATTTATTCTATTGCAGCAACAATTTACTCGATTAAAAAGTATTGTTTCATTAAAATATTCCATATCATAGCTTAAGATTTGAAGAAGGGACGAATATATATATATATATATATATAGATAGATATATATGTATTCTAATTCTCTCTAATATGTACATTTATCAAAATTAGTAGTATTTTTCTAGTAGAGGATTTTGTTATATACTCCAAAGCTACAGCAAAGAATAAACTAAAACTGGATACATTTATCACTTGTATCCCAATCGTGACATATGAAATCCTAAAAGTCCGGAGTGACTACCACAGATAAAAATTGTACTGCTTCGGGATTATCACTTCTACACCGAAATCACGTGACTATATCGGATTTATATCGGGTTTTCACAATTTGTTTTTTTCCTCCCTTTTTATCCCTCTATATGTATTGGTCTTTTGAGTTTCTCATATTTTAAAAATGGTCAATATATTAACTTGAATTTTTTCCATTTATTTATATATAAATATACATATATAATTATATAATATTAATTATTAAAAATAATATAGAAATAAATATACATTTTTTATAGTAGTTATTATTTAATTAAGATTAATATAATTGATTATAAAAATTATATGGTAATTTATTATTTTTTCTTATGAAATTAAAAGTTTATTATTTAAAAGTTCTAAACTTGTAAATTATATTTTGTATATTAAATAAATAAATATTTAATATACAAAACAAACGAATTAAATAATTAATTTCGTTGTTCAATTTACTTATATCAATAAAAAGAAAATAAATATACAAAAATAAAAATTTAATTTGCAATTTCTTCTTTTTCTTCTTCTTCTTCCATGATTACATGTAAGAAGGTAGTATCATCTACCATTACCTTCACTATAACAAACAATTTAATGGATTAATAATCACATCATTTTTCATGCCCACTCTTCTTATTTAAAACTTCAGTTTTTCTAAGCGAAAAAAAAATTTGCCATTTTTTCCCTTTAAATAAAAAATACGAGGGTTCACATTATTAGAAAATAAGTTAGCTTTATATATATAAGAGTAAAAATAATAAAAAAAAAATATATAAAAAAATAAGAAAGAAGAAGGTAAGTTAGCTACTAATCATCTACTCATCTTGTACAAGCATCCGTAGCCTGTCATGAAAAGGTGAAAAATTACACCCGACTTGTTAAATCTGCTAGCTTAATCCACTGGTTTAATGAGTTAGTTGTTTGTTCAGTAGCAACGGAGAGTGGTCGAAAAACGGTACGAAATTACAAGTCACATATTGACGGAAGCCTAATGACTGTTGACAAGAGTGTTATCATTACTTCACTGTGCAGTATGAAGAGTATTGTGATAGCAAGATAGTGTAAATAAACTGGATCATCTTCGTTCCCTCTTACGATAGTATGTAGGATAGAAAAGGTAGTTTTTTTTTTTTTAAATATACATGTATAAAAAAAAATTCTACCAGTAAGGGGAATTTTTTAGGGAAATTAATTAGCTTGGTGATAGTATAAAAGTAGTGGTATGTTAAAATTTGACAACAGAATTTTGTTATCTATCCAACGGAGTTATCTTTTTTTCTTCTTTTTTTTAAAGTTATTAATAAACCCTAAGAAGACGTAATTAGTGAATGTTTTGCAATAACAAAATTGAATTTTTAGAATCTTTATTAATTTATTTCTTTTATAGATTGCTATTTTTTTATTTCAATAAAAAAAAGAGAGAGAGAGAGAAGCAGTACGAAGAGAGAGAAGATGGAGAGGAAGAGAGAGAAGATGGAGAGGAAGAAAGAGAAAGACGAATCATGTAATAAAAAATTTGTATTTAATTCTCTTATTTCTTATTATATTAAAAAAAAAATTATTTTAAAACTTCTACATTCAGATAATGTTTTAAATTTATATATAAATTAAATATATTATTTAATTAAATTAATATTTTTTAAATTATATTTTCTTTTAAAAATTTGCTATAAAAATATTTATTTTAATTAATTAATAAATATAAATTTTATAATATATTAATTTTTAATGTTTATTTTTTATTAATTATTTTATATAGCAATCAGATAAAGATTATATAAAATTCATATTTTTTTCCTCTTATTTTATTAAATTTTATTTAAAAAATAATTTTTATATTGTTTAATTCGAAAAATATTTAATAATTTATTTTATACGGGGAATATCAATTTTATAATAATAAATTAAAATGTAATTATAATTAAGTCTCTTTAACAGATTCGTAGAAAATTTGTTTCAATTTATGGTGGAAAATACATAATATAATATGTGCAGAAATTTGATATAAATTCAATATAATAAACCTTATATTAGGTTTAATGCATTAACATAGTTAAACTTCACGTAATCAAATTAACTATAAACCAAATTAAGACCTTTTAACCAAATTAAACCATAAGCCGAATTAAATTAATATTCTACACTAAACCACAAGACAAATCTTAAGGAAAGTATGGAAATTTAAGCCATAAAATTAAATTGCGTTTTACAGTAATTAAAATTTTTATTTATCTTAAATTGTAATTAAAATCTTAAACGTAATTAATCCCATAACAATACAAAAGCTTAACATGTTATATACGTAATTTACTATTAAATTAAGAATTTTAAAGTTGTAACTTAAGAAAATTATCTTGCAAGGACCTCAAAAAGCAGCAATTATTTCTTATATAAATTAAGATTAAAAAAACAAAATTAATTTAAATTGTAATTAAATGTAAAATGTAATTAATCCTTTGAGTGCGCTAAACATCTTTTACTATTAAATTAAGGTTTTATTGAATGATTTGAATATAAAGTAAGGCTTATATTAAAGGAAATAAAAGATATTTTAAGTAATTTCTTATAAAATTTAATATATAATTAATTTAACGATTGCATTTAACCCATCCAGTTATGTTAAATCGTGTCATGTTAATGATAATCTTTACAGTTCTCATTAATTTCTGGCTATTGTCAAAGGAGAATTTTCACTAATCGAACAATCAAACACGTCATTAAATGAAATGAAAATTTCATATCACGTGTTACTTAAATATTACAAGCATTTTACTTCTCACGATTGAAGCTTATTAAGCTTTGACGTGACATAGATTGTTTCAAAAGTTAATAAAAGATGAAGCCAAAAATAATCATTTTAATTTATGAAACATTTATAACAGATATTAATATAGTAGAAAACATAATTTAATATTCTACAAGACTAATATTATATATAAAAAAAAAGATAAAACACTTACTTGATGAAAGCTTCACTATGAATAATTCATGATATCAAATATACATCGTCGTAGATGACAACGACGTGTTTGCATATATAACTCGTACTTAAATTTTTACAACAATGTTTTATCCATTTTGAGTAAATTAAATTAAATGAAATTTATTTATTTATTCGTTAAAAATTTTATTATTATTATAATTATTATTTAAATTTATATAAAATAACAAATTCTGTATGAAACTGGTGGCTAGCCACCACTTACGAATCAATTAATTTATATCATTGATCGATCATTTACTAGGGGTCGTTTGTAAAAATATTTATTATTATAAGGGGTCTTGGGGTCGTGTATATAATTAAATATGTAAATTTAAGTAAAGTAGAACGTAATTAAGAATTTTGATTTGTGTTTAATAATGGAAAATATTTTTAACTCTTATTTTGTATGTGTCGATGAATTAGCTCTAATTTTGGACGAGCTATCGAGGGGTGAACGGGTGATTTTTTTTCTCCCGGATTGGAGAAAAGTTGGGGGTTTCTAGTGGTTTATACCCCTATAAATGTATGCTACAGTATAATTAATTCTGCGTATTTCGTTTAAAAATAATAAAAGTGACCACTAAGGAAAAAAAGAGGTCCAACTCTATCTGTAGGCCCCATACAAGCTCTCGATGGTCCTGATTTCGAAAAGGAATAAAAAAAAAACAGGAAAGGTAGGAACCCATGCTGTAAACAAATATACACATTTGTTTATCCTGCATAAATCATCCATCCTCGTTTATCCTGTATCTTCAATTAAATGAATAATTATAATAGATAGTTTCCTTTTATTTAAATAAATTTATCTTCTTTTATAGGAAGCATAAATGATTTAAAATCATTTATAAAAGACAAAATAGATTTAAAATATTTATGCTGAATTTATACATTTATCTCTTGAAGATTTTCTTTTATCTGAAAGTTCAGCAGAATTTGAAAGGTTCATTTTATTAAACGACTACGATAAATCCTGACTTTAGTGGCTGTAAAATTAATGAAGCAGATGTCATTACTCACTAGTTGATATAACATGCAACTATGCCAGTAAATTGGGTTAAGATTCCATTAAAAATAATAATGCATAAAAGTAATGTATGTGAATTGTTAGAATATTTTTTAAATAAAGAAATAAAAAGTTTAATATAATTCAACGGTATAATGTATAAAATTTATATAAATTTGATTATCATAAAGGTTTTTTAATGTATTTTCTCTCTTTAAATATTTTATTGTACATAATTTTGTCGTATTAAAAAATACAATAGAATCGTTAAGAATCTTCGTCCTCCCGTTCCGGCATCTTGTTGGATCAACATGCTGGAATGGAGAAAGAATCAATAAAATTAATCTATAAATTACTTAAAATTGGTATTAATCATTCTGTTTAGTTTCTTTAAATGTAAGAAAAGTAATATAATAATAAAAATTCCACCTTATTATCAGTTTCACTTAGTTTATGATAATATAAATGATAATATTCCTCATTCATACTTGTTCATACAGCAAAATATGGCATTTACAACAATATTCGTGATAAAATAAAATTACAGTGATATTAAAATGTAGTCGTAACATCATTTAATAGTTTGTAATAATCGTAAAGGAAAATGATATAAGCTAGAGTACTCTATATCCATGTCAGTCCCTGTTATAATTAGATATATCGTTGTAAAGGATTTTGTATGGATCATAGAGTTTGTTATTCAAGTAACTAATGATGATGAGGATGATGATAACATTTAAGCTTCCATAATATATTTACTGTATTTTTTTCCATTTTTAATATAAAAATATTATAATTTATCATCATTATAATAAATATGCCAATAATGTTTGAGAAAATAAAAACAGATTTTAATATATTCACACGTTATATATGATATTGTTAATGATTTATCATCATTAACAATAATGATAACGTGTATTACCATGATAATAAGTATAATGATACAAAAGAAAACATCTTTCTTTACAAATGAATATCATATAAAGGAACTAACTACTACACCATTCTGATATTTGTTTAATTAATTATATTATATAGATTGTTATTTATTGTATCGTATTTATTTTACAAATTTTAAATTCAATTTAAGCTAGAACATTATAGATTGATAGGTATTAAACATCTAAAATCTTTAAACTCCCCAATCCATTCTTGGCATTAAATTACAATATCGAAGAATTAAAGTTATTATCGATTGCAGAGTTTCTCAAATGAATCTAATGTTTAAATCTTTGTATTCATTAATATTGAAAATAGATTTCTTTAATGGAAAAATAAAAATTTCCACTAAGAAAATAAGAATATTTAGCAATTTATCTTGAAGATGTAAGAACATTTTTCATCTTTTTTTTTGTATTTTCGTAAAATAATCCATAATAAATTTGTACAAAGTAAGAAATCTATTAATAAAGATTATTATCTAAAAGTATTTCTTGTTAAAAATCAATAAATATTAATATTCAGTCTATTTTTTATTATTTTTACTTCATTTTTTCATGTTTTATAAGCTGGAAGAGACGAAGAAAGAGAAGAGGAGGAAACTGTTTCTTTGTTTTAAATGAATGATGCTAATAATAATAATAATAAAGTGTATAAAACTGAATTTATTTCAAGTTTAAGCGTGACAAAAAATAATACGAATAATAATTTATTAAATATATTCACTAAAATGTAATTTATTTTTTACTTTTCTCGAAACTAGGTATTGTAGCAAAGGCATAATTATATATGCTAATGATAACAGAGCTTTGCAATTTATTACATATTTGCTTTTTTATATCTTACATCCTTTATGTAAAAAAGTATAAAAAGAGAATTTTTGAGTAAAAGTAAAGTAAGAAAAATTATTCTTTTCAATAAAAAAGTACATAAAAATGAATTTTTACAACTTCTTTTTCCACTAATTATACAACATGAAGTAAATTAATTTCTGTAACTTTATAATATATATCATTTGTATTTTATAGATAATATGTAAATTATCTTGTAGATAATAATTTAAGATAATTATATACAATGAAATCTCGATGTAACGAACCTCAAAGAGTAAGTAAATCGTTCGTAATATCAAGAATTCAATATAGTAGCAAAGAATTGTTTATTGTATTGAAATCACTATATATCAAGGTTCGAATGTATATAGACTTATATATAGTCATATATATCTTATATATAATATACACAGCGGAATCTTGATATAAAATTAGAGCCGAAAACCCAAATATTTTTGGTTGTTAATACCTTTTAAATTTTTATAATTTTATACTTAAAATAATTAAAAATAACCTTAAAAAATAAACAACAGCCAAAGTATGTGTACATTACTTTTATTTTGCACCCTTGCATATGTAAGGAGTATGAATACTCGTTAGATTATAGAAATATAACTTAATGTATAATATTTTATCAATTTAAAAATATGAAAAATTATATAACTGATATCATTTATATCACTTTTCCTATTTAGTCATATCCTATTCCATTTTCTAGCGAAATTTAGAAACTACTCCTTACGATAGGAATATATAAAAAGTGAGACAAAGATGTCTCTCTCCACTATTATTTTCATATCAATATATCGAGATTTGACTTGTTGTGACAGATTGAATTGGCACGGACCACTTTCATCCCGTACGAGGTATAAAAATAATAAAGATTGATTGTATGGCCAAACGGACACGACTTTCCTATGAGTCAATCAGAAGATGGAATTCTGGCACTTTTCCAGAAACCGTACATTTACTTTCATTATAGATGTCAAAGGTTATCTTGGACTTTCAAAATATATAGAATAAATAGTCTTGAATTTTATAGTTATATATATGTATATAAATCCCTTCTTTCCGGTAAAGGAAACGTCATCCGCATAGGGAAAAAATCGTAATTTTTGAGCATCATTTCACTTATCCGATTTTATAACATGTTGATGTTAATACTTGAATAAATTCAATGCTTTATATCTGAACTAGAAAATCTCTATGACATTTTGAATTTTTTGTGATATATTATATATATATATATTTGATACTTTTATTCAGTTTTATTCACTTCAAACTCGACTGAAGAAGGGCAAAGATTGAAGCAGTTTGTTGATACAATTCCTTTGATTTTAAGTTAAAAACAATAATAATTTAACGAAAATATTACTTTATATAATTACTAATTAAATATTTTAAGCTGTTTTAATATAATTAATAGTGTTTTTAAATATTTTATGAAGGAAAAAGAGTCGAAAGTAAGTAAACAGTCATATAAATGTTGAATGAGTTAAACTGTCTTAAATAATCATTACGTTTAAATTAATAAAATTATGCTAAATAAATTGAATTATAAACAGTTTTAAGAGAGAATTTATAAAGTTTAAATTAATTTAATGAATGTTTAGTTCGGTTAATTCTAATTAAATTGTTCAAATAATTCTGATTTTTCTGTAAATCGAAATATATATATATATATATATATATTTTTTATATATCTTCAATATACAGAAAAATAAGATCTTTTCAATATCATATACTTTAAAAATAGAAAAATAAACTCAGAAATCTGATAGAAAAAGTTTCATAACAAACACTCGAAATTTTTAAAGTTTAAGAGTACTTAAAAAATATCAAAAAATATAAAATTTAACTATTGGTTGAAGTTTAATAAGTAGAAGAAGTAAAAAGATATGACACGTAATTTGTCTACAAGTCGAAGCAGTAAAGAAGAAAGAATACAATCCAAACTCCTAGACTTCAGCCAAAAATGCTATTTCTCCACAATTTGAATATGTTGTAAATGAAAAAATAAATAAAAAGTTTCCAACTGACTACATTAATAAGTAATAGTTTGTGTATCGACGAGTCGAAAATAAATGACAAAAGTTTTTCTCTGAATATCAATTGAGTTTCAAAAAAGAATAAATTAGTGTTTATTCCAAGGAATAATTTCTTTAAAAAATCTAAACTAACGTTCACTATTTTTAACGAAAAAATAAAAAAATAAACTTGAAAAAATATAAATAAATAAATAAATAAAACTCATAAATAAACTAAAATATCTAAGGCAAGAACTAACTAATTTATCATACACTCTATTGAAAATTAGAGTTGGAAAGATGTAGAATAAGAAAGTAGAAAGAAAAAAAAATTGCATCAAGAACAATTTCTAAAAAGTAAATTTTCTTTACTTTTGCATATTCAAATTGTTATTTATTTATTTTCTCGAGATAAGAAAGAGTTTTTAACCTTCCGTCAATATATTTTTCGATCGTAAAAAATCTTTCTAGCAATCTATCTAACTTTTCCTTTAGATATAACAAATTGCATCTCTTCCAGTTTAGACCATTTTCAAGGAGACATGGAAGAAACTAGTTTGATATTTTGAAGCTGTTACCATCATTTTTCTTACGTCAGTCGCATCACTCGAATTCAAGGTTCTTCAACCATAGTTTTCTTTGTCTAAATTTATCCATTTGTCATTCAATTCCATTTTCTTACATTTCTCATAGTCAAAATGAAAGCATATATATATATAAATATATATACGTACATACACTTTATATATATAAGAAGATAAGAAACATTTAAGCTATTTTCCTAAAAAAGAATAATGATAATATTTTAATAAGTAAAGAAAAATTCAGAGTTCGTGAGTGGATTACACCATTTTCTAATGTTTCTAATGGATTTAGACTCAGTCACTGAAGTATTATTTATTAAAAATTTTTCAATGTAATATTCTATCAAACTGAAACTTAAATTTTCTGTTTTTAAAGTATCTTTATAATGTTTTTTCTCCCCTTTTTTTGCAAAAAACACTTTTCAAAATTAAGCTTTTATAGATTTATAATCTTTCTTAATATATAAAACATTACACAGAAGATGTATAAACTTTATTATAATATATTAATAAGTTTAAGAAAGGGATTAAATTTTATAAACTTATTAACATTTTAACGTATTTTTAATCAGAAAAAATGGCTTCCTTTTACAAGAATTAATCATATTTTATTTATATGTAATCTGTTTTTTATCATTAAAAATATATTTATAGCAAATGGAAGAGTTTACTAAACTAAAAATAAATAAATGATGAGATAATAAAATATAAATATATATATATATATATATATTTTAAAATATAGTATTATTATTATTATTATTATTAATTAACATTTAATCAATTAGAAAATTTAAGGAAAAATTTAGTTTTGAAAGTTTTATATTATTGAGGAAAAAAAAAAAAAAATAGTTTAAAAATGAATTTTCTATTGGTAAAAACATAAAATTTCTAAAATTTAAATATTGTTGAAGGAAGTGTAAGGAAAATTTTCGTCGTAAAAGCAGATTAAATTTTTTTTTTTTTTTAATTTTTCAAACTTATCTTTATAATATACCAAGAAAAATTATATATAAATATAAAAAATGGGTTGAAAAATTATTTAAAAGTCGAATTAAATGTCAAAATTTATATGAAAAAAGTTTATAAGATTATAATTTTTATAAATCTAATAAATTTAATTAGTATTTTAATATTTTTGATTTATTTTCTATAAAACAAAATTTATTATTATTACGTAAGTGATTTTTGAAAACGATTCAACAAATCAGAAGATAGAGATTTATAATAAATAGATCAATTTCGTGAAAGTGATTAATTTCGTCTTTTTAAATATATTTAAATTTTTAAAATTAAAAAAAAACGTCTTTAAAAACATTTATTAATCCAAATTGACTAATTACAATTACCATAAATTTTGCACGTTAAAGAATTTAATTTTAAAAAAGATTTTTTAAAAATGTTATAAAAATTTTTAAAAATATATAATCATTAAGTATTCTTCGAAACAAATATAATGAAATTTAAAATATATACACGTAGAATTTTGTTGCACTTACTTAAAATTCCTAGTAAAGTAATTGGTTGAAAAGAGATCGATGTTGCTCCTATGAGAACAAAAATTATCCGGACAACACATTTCTATCCCAAGGGGGGAAAAAACTATAACTTTGATTTACTGGATAGTCCCAAAGATCGAAGATGCTGTCAATTGTGGCCTGAAGCAACGTTCATTCCAGCAACACTAATGCACTCCAATTACCTGGACTAACATTGATAGGTAATATCAAGAACAACGACACGACTTGTTAGCGTGATGTCGAAAGGATGTTGCCCAATTTTGTTACAGATCATTATTTTCTATCCATATCTGTTTAGGAAATTTTTAACATATTTTCGTCCCTACGTTATTACGTCTTTATACTAAAGAGCTGATTTCTTAAAATAATATTGTTATTTTCTTTATAAAATCTATATTTATCCATAGAATTTTATATAGGCTATCTATATATATATATAGTGAAGTGGATTTCTGTTATTGTTCTGTGCAATCTTTTTCCATTTACTGTTCAATTGTTCCATTATATATAGCTTCTATATAATATCTAGAAAATGTTTTTAAGTTTATTGGAAAATAATAAAGTGGAAAAGATTTCCACAAAGGTTTGTGGGAAGACCATTATAAACTAAATAACAAAAAAAAAAAAAAACAATTTTTGTGGTACACGAGGCGTACTTTAACAGATTTTATGTTCTCTATACCTCCATCTTGAATTCTAGTTCTTTATTTTTCTATATTTTTCAACGATTTTTCTAGTCGTTATTATCTTTTAAAGAAATTTCTAAATCTATACACATTTATATTAAAAATAATAAACAAGTCTTTAATATTTAAGTCTCAATAACTGTTCAGAGTAGCCTAATAAGCTTTTTGAGCCTTTTAAGCACGATAAGCTTAAAAGTGCACATCACATTTTCGTCTTTTTATAATGTGGTAATTAGAAAAAAAATAGTCGAACGGTATAATAATTAATTAAAAATAAGTGAAAATTTTAATAAATTGAACACTTGGTAATTAATCTTAACATTTAACCCTCTTAAAAATTAAGGGGAAAAAAATAGTAATAAACAATTGAGGCTATCGAATAAAGTTATAATTTTAAAAGTACCAGTATCATTATAAGATAATATTATATGATTTTTATATACGTTTGATAACTGATAACTTAATATAAATGTAAATAAATATACACTTCTTAATTTCATTAATCATTAGTAGAACATATAATTTATTAGTTTCCTATTCTTAGAAGCAATACTTCATTGTTTAATAATAATGTTTAGTGAAGGAAACTAGTTCCATATCACCTGAAATACTTTCACAAAGCATCAACATTGGTCAATTTACTTGTCGTTACTTAGAAAAGGAACATCTAATTTTACGTGACAAATGATTATCTATCCTACAAACAACAAGAACAAATTCACAAGTAATACAAAGCTCATTAAAGAAAACCTTATAGTATAAACGAATTCTTACTCTGTAAAGTATAATTTGTTAGTTATTTAAAGTATATATCTTCCATTATTCAAAACATATTTTTAGAAAACTGGAAAAATTTATTGTCTACACTAAACATGAATCATTTATTAACTTAGCCTTTTATATATATATATGTGTGTGTTGTAGATAAACTTTTCTTAACCATTAAAACTGATAAAATATATATAATAAAACCTGTGTAAACCGGAATTATTCGTTTCCCAATATATTCCCTGTTTGGCAGGTTTCCGTTTCGAACAGGTTTTACTGTATATGAAAAAATGAGAATGAGTTTTCTATACGAAAACTCATTTTTTCATTTAGGGTGCACATTATACAAGATAGACTTTAAATAGTATAGAAGTAACCTATTCTAATTAATACTTTTAACGTAGCGATATATGATTATTTTCAAATAGAATAAAATTAATATGTAATGCACACCGTTACGAAATAAAATACACACACATTTATTATTTACACTAAGCATAAATCGTTTACTCGTTCATTAACCGCTATATAACAAATGCTGTGGTAGATAGAATTTTCTTTAAACATTAAGGATGAAGGAATTTATATATATATAAATGTGTTCTATATATTTTTTTATAAGGGTGAAAAGTATGTAGGATCACCTCCAAACAGTACAAATGAAAGTTATATCTTTACCAACAGATATGAAAGATAATTAAAATAGAGGAAAAACACGAAATCCTATACAGTTTGAAACGTATCGTATATACTGAGCACCCTTATTTTTAAAAAATTGAATTATTTATTTCGTATAACTAATGTACACAAATTTTTCTTTCATGGTAAAAACTGTAACAAAATATATAGAGATTTTTTTTTTATTATAAAATGTTTAAAAAAAAGAGAAATATATATATATATATATATATATATATATAATTCTTTTTTTTTTTAAACATATATAGTATATATGTGTGTGTGTTTTCTTATGTAAGGGTGCGCATTATATACGATCAGTATAGAATTAATGTTATATTTTTATCATCAAATGTGAAAAGTATTAATTAAAATGCTTTTGTTATTAGGAAAAAGAACATTAATGTTCCAAAATGGTATACTTAGAATGGTTCTAATAATAAAAAGTAACGTTGAACGTCATCAGGGAAATGATCAGAGACATCGTTAGGTTATCTGAGCGTACATTTTCGCTGCATTAAAGTCATCAACCGCGTCAAATTCATTTCGTTTGACAAAACTCGTAAATTTTCAACCTAAACTAAAATGAGATTTGAAATTATATTCTAAGATTTTTGTCACGTAAAATCTTTATTATTATTTTATTTTATTCCTTAATATTTCAAGTAAAATTTTAATAAAATCTAAAGATTATTATTATTATTTTTCCTCCTTTCTTAAATCAAATTTGTTTTTTTAAATATATATATATATTTTAATTTTTTATTATTAACTTTTTATATTTGTTTTAAGGCGCAATTAATTTTATGTGTTAGAAAATTACTATTGAGATGTGAAAGCTTCCTTTAGTTTTTTTCTTTAATTAATTATTTTTTTTAAATGTTTTAAAATTTTTATTTTCTTAATGTCTCAATTCAATTAACGTGATTAAAAATGTAGAATTGTAAATAATATACCGATTTCTATCATTGTCAACAGAATTTTTTGGTTATTTTATTTTATTTTATTTCTTTACCCTTTTTGTGTCGAAAGAAATTTTCTTAGTTGAATCAACTTAAGGATTAATTTCTTAATGAAAAATAAACATAAAAAATGTTTGGTTGGATAATTAAAATTTTATAGAAAATGGAAGCTAAAAATGTTGCAATTTCTTTAGATTTTTTATAGTTAAAATTTATTTTTTTATTCCTTTATCAATTTTAATTATTTAATTTTCATAACAGCTACTTTTTTTGTAATCGTGAGCGTTATACACGACCAATCTCAAATGACGTAAAATTAATGTTATACTTTTATAATCACACATGAAATTTATTAATTAAAATGGTCTTTTTTAATTAGAAACAAAATGGAATTTCTGTGTAACATTGTCAGTTATAAATTACATTAACCAATACTGTATAAGTACTCCAATGTAACGTACACAATTACATACGTTACCTTCATCATTACGTAACAAATTAACGTTAAAATTTACATAATTATAATTACCATCAATGCAATTAAACTTAATTAACATTATTTATAACATAGTTAACGACATAAGCCTGTTTCATCATCATAAACATGGGTGATCTCGTATAGATTCTATACAGTTTCATCCTCATCAATATTACGTTTATAGTTTTCAACATCACTTCGTATAACATTATTATAGAATATATTTAGACTCATTACCAGTTTATATATCATTATGACTTAAATATTTAACATGATATACATATATATAGTTATTCGACATACCGTATATATACATATTGCTGGTTTCTAAACACATCACCAGTTTATACCACGAAATTAATTCTGCAAGTTGGGAATTACAACAGAATTTACTCAGTATCTAGACTATATATAAGAGGAAATGGATAAAATGCTATATTATGTCTCGAGTTTGAATTATTGATGACGAACAAACCGTTATATTCTTAATGAAATTCCTCCCTGTGAACGAATGACGTAATACACCACTACAATCACCGTCAGGTAAATGTAATAAATGGTTAGATGATGCGGTTTCCCATCTGGTCGATTAATCATTGCATACCAATTTTCCTATATAGGAAATAAAGACAAGGATAAAATTTAATTACATAGAGGCAGGTGTTAGTGCTCTATGCATGGGCGGTTCCGACATCAAATTCCTTAACACAGAATTAATCATCATTTGGCAAGAGCGAAGTGCTGAAAAGATAATCATTATATAGGTACTTATCTAATCGAGATGGTAATTATTATTTCATCTGATTTGTTTAAACATTATAAAATTTTACATTATAGAAACCTTTATATAGGAAGACGGTTGTCATCCCCTATAAAGTAAATACGTATAACTTCACACGATATGTGACGTGTGAGTAAATATGATAATAATAATTATAAATTCTCATATTGCATCCGTTTCTAAAGTTATACCATTAATTATAGTTACACGCTAACTGGTTATCGTTCATGCATTCGCATTAATAAACGAATGGTCGAGTAGCGTAACTAAACAGTTTTAATCATTTTGCTGCTGTTGTTGCTGCCGTTTTTCTTTGACGAAAACATAAATTAAAATCTCTTAAAGTGTGTTAAGTCATCGTTTCGATTAATTCATTATTTATAAATTATTAAATTGGCGCACAGAGTGGCACATGTAAAAGGGTTGTATCAATTCTAAATGTGTTTCTAGTTAATTATGTTTAGTTATTGATGCGTTATTTTATATACAAAACGAAGCACTACAGTTTTCTATATCAGGAAAATTGTATAAAATATACAGTTATTTAGCTATAAACTCTATAAATATATTGCTGTGTAGCACCTTTTCGTGTATAGAAATGATGTATGAGCTGTATTTTTAACTAATCATAAAGGCTGATGACAAAGTTTTCCGTGCATATTATCTATCTCACAATGTTTATAAACATGTAAATTGCCTTAATTTAAATATTTTCGGACCAGTTCACGCGTGAAACCTGCTCATTTTTGAATCATGCAAACCCTTACAACGCTTCAACAAAAAAAAAAAAAAAAAAAGATGGATCATGTAAACAGAGATTTATATAAATTTTTATAATTTTTAAATGATAAATTTTTTGTTTTATGACTTAAAAATCATCTAATAAGGGTGTTATACTAGTTAACATCACATTAATTACAAAACGCTAAGTCTAATTATGGGAATAGTTAGACACACGGGAAAAATGTACATGGTGGATAGGATCAAATGGACTAGGCAACGAAAAATAATTATATTGTTAACATTACAAATCTCTTGGGAAAATTTGTATATCCTTCGGGTCTCTTAAGTTTTGAACGTGAATGAATTGAAGGTGATAATCTATATTCTTTGCTGATGGCAATGCCTAACATCATGTTGTTGAATTCCTTTGTGGATTCTCTCTACGGTTCTTTCAATGTTTCCAAGTTATCTTGTTTATTGATGGACAGAGCTGATGAAAGAATCTTAAGAATTCTTTTAACTTTTAAACAAAATCGTTTACAACTTTTATTAATTGATTTAAAATTTAATGAAAATTAATTTTTCTCTACCTAAAAAAGAATTTAATATAAATAAATCTCACTTTATACATCAATTTTAAAATATTCTATCATAAATTTCTTAATAAGTATTTCATAATTTTAATTAAAAAAAACACAAGAATATGAAGAAATAAATTTAATAAACGTATTAAAATTAAAGAAAATATCATAATTTCTAACACTAAATAGTTTATGTGTATATATATATATATAAATAAATTATAAAAAAATTTAAAGAAGACGTATACAATTCTCTACATGGTTATTATATATATATACATACATATATACGTATATATAAAATATGATTCTACATACGTGGTCATTTTTCAAGCGTGAAATTCTTGTAGAAAAATTCACGCTTACCGTGTGTGAAATTATATCTGACATGATTTAGTGCGTAATTATATGGACAAGAAGAAATAACTTTATCTATACGATTTCTAGAAGAAAAAAATTTAAAAAAATTACTCTTTAGGTTATTAAAAATAAGGTTATAAAACTGGATTTGTCTATCGATATTACATAAACTATTCAACCATTGGATTTTTAATATACTCCTGCATCAATCCTCTTCATTTAAACAATGTGTAAGAGCTTAATTACATAAAAGTTATTTTTAAACTTAATGGTATTGTTACTTGAATTATTTAATCCTCTTAAGGTAGAAAAATGGTTTCTTTTATTTTATTCAGGGGGAGAAAAAACGGAAATTTTATATAATAAATTTTTTTTTACAGAGGATACTTTATTATATGTTTGTATGTATATAAAATAAATTTTCTTTACTTTAATACACATGATAATAAAGTTTATTAATTAACGAACTTAAGTCTTTTAACGTAATAAAAATTTTTGATATTTAATCTTTCAATTTTAATTTCTAAATTCTTGTCAAAAATGATATTTTCAAGAAGGAAACTAACAAAAACAAAATATGCTCGAGTTTATTTAAATAAATAAAATAAATAAATTTTAATTAATATATATATATACATATATATTTTATTTATTTATTATTAATTAGTTTTTTAAATTATTATTAAAGTTTAAATATATTTTATAAATAAATAAAAAATTTACAATGATTATAAGTGAAGGTGTGAAAATTTGAATTTTTTTTTTAAATTTAAAGATAAATTGTAAAAAAAAATTAAATTTCCTTAATATATGATATTTTATAAATTGTTTCTTTACAAAATTACAATATATTTTTTAAATTTTATTTATTTAAAAATTTTTACTTTTTTTTTTTATTTAAAACATTTAATAATTTTTAATGAAAAGAAGACAAATAACAACTTTTTGAAAAATTAATTAACTTCTAAAAATTCAACTGATGTAAACATTGCAAGAAACAAAATTATATTTATAAAAATTACTTCATTTATTAATTTTCAAAACAATAATTTTAATTGTTTTTTTAAAAATATTTTTTAGCTTTTTTATACTAAAAAGAAACTGTTATTGAAATAAGTTAATTTTTTAACTTTATTCAATTTTAATTAAAAACAAAATTAATTTAATGCTTTTTTAAAAAAAATCTTCATTTATTTATTTTATTAAATAAAAAACGAAGAAGAAAAAATATTAAAATTAATACCCTTTTTTTTACTTATTTTTATTCATTAACTGTAATTAAAATTCATATTATTTCTTTATAAATTAACATTAATTATCTTTTTATATCGTACACATTTTTATTTCTTAATTATGTAATTATTTTTATTCAATTAAAAGCCTTATTTTTATATATATATATATTATGTTTTAGAATTAATTTTATACCTATTTATTGTTATAATATTTGAATTTATTAATTATATAATTTTCTTTTTTTAATTAAAATTTTCGAATTAATTTAATTAATAAACTTTATAGAATTTTTTTTACAATAAGTAAATAAATAAATTAATAAAATAATAATTATTAATAAAGTTTCATGGATATATTGTATTAATTAATTGGTATAAAGGACATTTTTATGAAATTTTTTTACTAATAAATGGAAATTTTAATGAAGTTTTTTTGATAAATGAGACTTTTCATTATTATTATTTATAAGAAAGAATGGAGTGAAAATGTGTGCTTTGTATCTACGAGATGTTACACACAATAATGACAAAAATCATCATGGCCCTTTAACGATTATTGCTAACTTGGAAATAATGTGTTATGAAAGAAACATGAGAATTTCTCTCTACGTGCCAAGGAGACGAAGAACTCATCAGAAACATCAGAAAACTAGAAAAGTAGAAGAAACAAAAGTATAGATAAGACATCTTAATGAAGAAGCAAGACATAGTTACTGCATGAAAATTTAATATTGCACTAAACTTATTCACTTAATTATTAACAAGATAACACAGAAAATTTTAAATCTATATTTATTTTTTTAATATTTAATTTCTCCCATTTTTTCTTCCATTACTGAGAAGTTACACAAGACATTTTTTTTCTTAAGATTTTTCTTTAGATGTTTTGAACAATTTCTCTTCATTTTCTCTTTAAAATCTGATTATTTTTTTGAAATTAATATAAAAGTATCATTTTCTTTGATGTTTATTTTTTAAATTATATAATTTATATTTATTTTTTTAATAAAAAAAATAAGAAGAAGGAGGAGGAGGAGGAGGAGGAGGAGGAAGGAAAAAATTGATTTATTTTGGAGAAGATGTAGATATACTTTCGTGTTTGATTTTCTAATTATCATAAATGTTCAAAATCTAGGTTTTTTATCGAAAATAATTTTATATACTATTCCATTATCCACAGTTTTATACAGCTTATAAAAAGTTTTGGTGCAACAACTTTCAGATTTCTAACAGAAATGCCGTCAACATTAAAGTTTACTTTGGGTTTTCAATGTTCAAGAAGAGACAAGGATTTTCCATTAGAGGAACCACACAACTCTTTTTCTTTCTTAGAATTCTCACTATCGAACTAATTATAGTGCGAATGGAATCTTTTATGATAAATCTTACATTTAAAATTCACTATATTAATCAATTTTTACATTTATTCACTTATGTTCTTGTACTGAATTCGTTTGCTGTAATTGTCATTTATCAAAGAATTATAAATAAAGTATTTAAAAATTACTATTTAACGAATTATTAATGATAAGAGAAACGTATATATAGAAAATTTACTATTTAAATACGCAGGTATTGTACGTGTAGGCATCTTTACGCAGCTTTAGAAAGATAAAGGATTAAAATTCAACTCCAAATTTATTAATATAGAAAAAGATATTATATTTGAAGAATTTTTATAAAGTATTTTATACGTTAAAATTTATAAATATCTAAAAGATATATCTAATTTTGAGAAGCCAAAATATTGAAGATCCAAAATTAAGAAAAGTTTTTTGATGATTATAGTTATTTACTGTATGATTTTAGTATAGTTTTGTAACTTTTACAGCATGTTTTAACAGTTATTTTTTTATAAAAAATATGAGAATTTAGTATAAAACTTATAAAATAATTCAAACTATAAAAACTCGAGTACAAGATCCGAAAACATGAAAAGTTTTAGATGATTATAGTTATTTATTATTATGATTTCCATACAAGTTTACAACTTTTACAGCACATTTATTTATTATTATTTTTATTTACAGCCATCTTTTTATATATAAAAACGTTAAAAAATACAATTTAAAACGTCATAAAATAACATAAACTATAAAAATTCTGAGTAGAAGATCCCAAAAACGTGAACAATTTTAGTTGATTGTAACCATTATCAATTATGTACAGTTTTGTAATATATTTTAAGTACTTTTATACGTAAAAACTTTAGAAAATACGAAAATTTTCAGTTTAAGATTCAGTAAGGCATCTAATTGCTTAATCAATTAATATTTTAAAATATAATTTAAGTAAGAAAATGCTTAATTAAGTATTAAATTGATAATATATATCAGTTAACGTAGACATTATTTGAATTGATAAAATATAATGGGGAAAAAATACTTAATATACAACATTGCACTGATGAAAGATTTGTATCTTATAACGATCTTAGGAGAATATTTTGGTTTAAATTGAATTTAAAAACTACTTTAGATCATTTTTAATGCATTATGATAAGTAACGTTACGATTCTTAAATATTTGATGGTCCTTTCTAGCTTGTCATTGTTCTACTCCAATTGATTCTCATCTTATATGCATTATTAAAATTTTATTGTTGTAGCAGTCAATATACGATTCAATTGTGATAAAAAATTCAAATTTTTATTTAGAAATTGCTTCCCCTTTATATTAAAATGTAATTTTAAATATATTAAAGTAAATTAAAATATCTTAAAATAAATTTAGTAAGACGTTTACTTCTTACATTAATTATAAGAATTTTTTTTAAAGTGAGGAAAGGATATTTTTCTTTAAATTTTAAATTTAATTTTTCCCAAAGGTTTTGTAAAATTCTTATTTTTTTATGTTCTCTCTTCGAGTTTAAGATTCTTGTAAACAATTCCCAAAGGCTATTGATCAATTTAGGTGTTAACGTTTTAAGGAGAGAATTTTGCTTTTTTTTATTATTATTTATTTATTTATTTTTATTTTAAATGAACTAAAAAATTTATAACGATTTTAAGTTATTTTATACATTCTTTTTTATGTTTATTGACATGAAATTTTATACTTTAACTATTAAATTTATATAAGAAACGATACCACGACATAACACGATATGTTACAATGTTGAATTTGTATAGATGATGACGTTAACATGGATATAAATTCACATAAAATATTTAAAAATAGATTTAATAACTTGTCTACATTTCTTAAACTATCGCATCTTGGATATTTAAAATAGATTTTTTTGTATCATAAAAAGGAATATTCAATATTCTAAATGAGAAGTTTGTCGTTTCAAAATAAAAAAAATAATAAAATAAAAAGGATGTTAAGAAAATTAAAAAATAAAATGGAAAATTCAAACGATTTTCTGTTGATAAAAATCACAATTTGATTTTTATGAGATAAAAATTAAATTTTAATCGAATATTCTTGTATCAGATTTATTCTTATTATTGTTTTTAAGGATTTTTATCGCTAGTTTTTTTACTAGAAACCGTTTCTTTAAAATATATAAATTAATGATCAGATAAGCTATTATCATTACCTAAACAGACACAAAAAAAATTTAAATAATTAAATTTGTAATTAAAAAACGTTTATTCTATTTTAAAAATTTACTTAATTTTTAATATATTAAATCTTACGACAATTGCTTAACAACAATAGAATTTACGATATAAACGATCAAATTTAGTAAATTTTAAAATGTATATAGGGTAGTGCAATAATCAATTAACCATCATAAAGACTAAATTATTGTCCTCTTCAAATATTTTATTACTTAAAACCAGGGTCGTCAAAAGGGAAAAGCTAGGGAATTTCCCTTAAGCCCAGAGAATGTTTAGGATCCCGTAGTGGTTCCTGCTCTAAATTAATGTTTTCACTAACAAGAAATAAAATCTTCAAGTCAGCTTTTTGTTAATTAAAAAATATTCTACCTATGTCATTTGTTCCGAAAAAAGAGGCCTACTCTACCCCGGCCCCATATGTTTTTGACGACTCTGCTGATAAACTCAATATCAAATACACGGAGCACGCGGAGTTAAACCACTGTAATTTGTTTAAATGCTTTGTTACTTACATTCTTTACAAAATAAAATCTTCGCTGAGCTGCAATTTGAAAAAAAACTGTAGGCCTAAAATTCCCATTGTTGTCCGTTTGTCTGTCCGTCCTTTCTAAATCTCGAGAGCGGAGTTAATAAGATGAAAATCGAGACCTGGTTGGGGAAGAGTAATTATAGAAGGCTTTGATTAACAATATATGAATTTCTGATGCAAAACGGAAAATTACGTTATTTCAACTCAAATAGTCCCCCGAAAAGAGTTAAATAGATGATCGGCACGACTCTATTGTAACAGGAAAAGTATGATGTACAGGCGCAAAATTTAAGATGGAGAGCGTATATTTTAAATTATTCAATTCTTAAATTACAAATGCAGCTGATGTTTCTATTTATAAGAGCACCCAGACAAACACAAAAAATAAGTTAACTTTTAGACCACCCCATTCATCATATTATTATGTTAAAAAATAAAAGTAGATTATTTCCTCTTATTTATTTAATAAAATACATAAAATATAATTTATAAACATTCTGTAAGAGCATTAAAATATATTATTTTAAATATTAGCTTACGATTTACATTAACCATCAACTGAAAAACATCAATTTCATTATCTTATCAATAATAAATAGAGAGAAATTATCATTACTCAAAAAAATTGTTTATCCAAAAAAAAATTTAAAGTAAACAGGAAAAAAATTTTTGTATAAAACATTAAAAAAATAACATTTACAAATTCAAAAAAATGACAAAAAAAATGTCCATCTGTTTTATACATTTGTACACTTTAAACAAATTACATCAAATGATTAATGTACTTTAAACATAATAATATATTTATAGAGTAAAAATAAATAAATAAGACTTAACAAGTCATTTAAAATTAATTATATATTTTTTTCCCTAAAATATTCAAGAAGTTTATTCCAATTGCTCGACTGTGTTTTTTTTTTTACTGAATTTTTTTAAAGTTTTAATCGTGTAAAATTCATCAAAGATAAAGTTTTATCGTTGGTAGTAAGTAAAGAATTACCGGAAAGGACTATAATAATAATAATAATTGCAGAATCTACCTTTCAAACGGATGTGATTAGCGTTAGTTGAGTGTTATTTTAATGAGAAGTAATTTTCCCAACTGACGAGATTTTGTTGAAGGCTAAGGCTATTGGCTTGATTACATCTTTGTAGCATTAACAAACTTGTATGTTGGTTTTGAAATTACAACATGACATGACACATTAATCACATTAGTTTCAAAGTGATATAGGCCAACCTATTCATTTACAAATTAAACAAAGTACTGAAGTGCAAACTGTATTGCAAAATGATCTTTGATATCTATTTTCCTACTAATTACTATTAATAGAATAATTATATATATATATATATCTGTGCGTGTATAATTGAGTACTAATATTATTTAGATAAATTATGAAAGGAATAATTTGTAAAGTACTTAACTATGATATTATATACTTTAAAAAATTAATTGTTTATTAGCCTGCACGCTTGATTTGTTATTGTTCTCTCTAAATTAACGTCATAATCTAATTAATTAATGTTCTAGACATTAAAAAACATTAAATTTACATGTATTAAAATTTATAAAATTTAAATTCTTAACTAAGTTTCGAGTTTTCTAACTCCTTTTATTTTATCTTAATTATAATTAACATATTTGTGAATTTTTGTAATAAAAATGGCGTGATGAAAAACGTGAAAATTTTCTTCTTAAAGTTTAATGCTGAAGTACAAATTAATTACAATTAAATATTTAAACTTTATGTTAATTGTATCATAATTAACGTAATTGTGAATTTTATTATGTAATAACTTAATAAAGTTAATGAAAATTATCCAACAAATTAAGAAAATTTATTGTTAAGATATAAAGTCTCATTTTAAAGTAATTATATACATATTATAACTGTTTTTATGATGAACATGTTTATGAATTTTTGTTATAAAATAACTCGATGAAGAATGTAAAAATGTCGTAATAAAATAACAATAATAATAAAATAATTAACGTTAAAACGTAAATTAATTACAATTAAATACGCAAATAATTATATTGAAGTGGGGTTTATAACTCTATTATCCTAATAACAATTAATATATTAGCTAATTTTATTATAAAATATCTTAAGAAAATGCACGAAAATTGTCATTAAAATAAAGTACCTTTTAATATTAAAAATTAATTACAATTAAATCTAAGTAGATATATAATTAAGTGGTATAAAATTTTCCAACGACTCGAGAGAGATTTAATATATATATTTTTAGTATTTGAGAGCATTATTTACGATTTAATATTCTTTAGTATTTATTTTAATGGCACAATTTTTAAACTGTATGGTGTACAGTTATAGGAAAAGTAGAAAAGTTTTAAAGACGATAAGGTGTTTCGAGAGCAACAGCAAAATTGGTAAGGGTGGGGGTTGAAAAAGATACAATTATTGTATGAGATGTAATATATTGGGTAATATCTTAAACCCGAATTACATCCTAAACTTTTATGCAGTACACGGTCCAATAGAGATATCAGTTAGGATATAAAGAACACCTGTGTTTTCACATAACCTAAGACCAAATCAACTTTTGACTGGTGATTTTTCTTTTGAACTAAACACAACACTTTCGTGTCATCAACTGCAATTGAACTGGAAACGTGTTATAAACTTAATATTCAACTGTTAACAATCGAGTTTAATAAACTTCTCTGCAATTCTACGTAATACTAAAGCTGATTTACGTATTTAATCTAGATATATTATTACAAGCAAAATTTATAATGGCGTATACATCGCATTAATGTAAATTAGTGTTTATATAATGATAACAAAGTGTCATTTCTGTAAATTTTCTTCAGTTTCGTGTGTTTAAATTTGTTTACATTATATGTTTTTAACATATTAGGGCCTCGTAATTTATATATTTTACCACTTATTGTCTTTTTTTTTTTTTTTAATACAAGATTTAGCTCGAAAATTCAATTCTTAACTAAGATATTCTTAAATTTTTTGGCTTTATACGCGAATTTGGAGTAAAAATATTCATAAATTTATTTTTAATTATGTTTTAAAAATGTAATAATAATATATTAAGTCGTGCTATAATATATGCTATAATTTTTTATATAAATTTATAAACAGAGATATTTAAACATTAAATTTGTTCTTGTTGCAATAAAATTAATTTATAATAATTTATTATCTAGATAAATACTTAGAATATATTAAAAATAGAAATAAATAAGATTTTTTTAAATATGTTGACAAAGATTCTGTAATAAAAATAACAGGCCAAAGTTCAAATTATGTTTCTAATGAGCACTCGACTGTGATAAAATGAGAAGAAATATTTCAAATTTTCTAAAAATAGAAGAAAAATTTTTAAAATAAATGAATATTAACTCAATTTTATACAAAATTAAACAATTTTCTTCAAAAATTTCAGATTTATATCAGATATTCAAGCATAAGAACCGTTATTTTTATCTTTATTTATTACTGAAAAAAATTATAATTATATTTTTAAAAAATGTAAAAATTATTCAATATTCGAAAGAGTAATTATAAAAAGTTTTATTTTGAATTGTTATAAATTTGAATAAATAAATAAATAAATATACAGGAAAAAATATTTTGTAAGTAACTCTCATACAAAATTTCATCAAAATCTGTTTAGACAGTTCGATATTGTTTGTGCAGACGAGCGGACGGATCGACCGATGCTAATAGATGCTTTCAGTCTCGAGATGCTAGAATGCTTCTAAAATAACAAGTTACGATATTACAGACGATTGAAGAGTGAATAAAACTGTTGTCTCTTTCTCTCTCTCTCTCTTCTTCTATACAGATTTACAGAAAAAAATAAATAAATTTGAACAATTTATATTAGATTTGAGAATTTTTTTAGAAATAAATTACAAAATAAAGCTTACGTTTTTCTATAATAAATTAATAAAACTGTAAGGAAAAAATTTGTGTAATATCTGAATAAGAACGATTAAAGTTTGAAGGAGGAATAATGTCAAAGGATACGTCTACCAATAGTTGTATTTGGCGAAGAGGGATTGAACATATAAAAGAAAAGATGGAAAATGGGACAAAAAAATTACATGCTGCATTTTGGCAGCAAGAAAAACACGAAAGGTCATCCATCATCCATCGACTTAGCACGTTTTTCACGTGAAAGAAACCCATTCCTGCACATGCAGCCTTAAGAAAGAGAAAAAGTGAAATGAAAATAAAAAAATAGTGTATATATATAAAAAAAGAAAAGAGTTGTGCAGTTTCTGATTTCAACTTACCACGTTTCTCCATTTGAGAAAAGTAGATGATGATGAAGAAACTCAGTTTACTAGTAATTTCTGTCATCGTCCGTGCAAGTGACAGAAACTCGTCTCACTTTTATCAACAAGATGTTAGGTCAGGAGTTCTGTATTATATTATTCAATGTAGTTTACTGTAATCTTTCAGTATTAAACTCTTAAGAAGTCATCTATATAAAGTAGATTTTTTTTGCAAAAAGATCCCTTTTAGATTTATGAGATTTTACTGCTTCGTGTGACAAGTTCACGTATATATTAAAGCAGTATAAATTTTATTTATAAATAACAAATTCTAAAAATGGGTATAAATCGGTAATGATGATGACTCATTACTGATTTTAATTGAGTGATTAGAAAATCAACAATTATTAGTTCGATTGTAAGGTATAATTACGATACAGTCATTGCTGAATACGAAAAATAATACTTGGGAATATGCATAATTGCTAATTCCCACGATAATTTCCTTCAGTTACATTTAATAATGACATGATTGTAGATGTTATCTTCAGCAAGATAAAAGACTGACAAATCTAATTATCCCAAGCGAATATTACAATATTTCATAAGATTGATGTAAACATATTACGAAAGACCAATCTCGTTATCCATGTATTACCCATTTTATTTTTGATTTTTCTTTCTTAATATTTTATTTATCATTTCGAATTTAATTTTTTCCCGTTCCTAATTATATGCAAATATTTTTAACACGATAAACTAAACAATTACTTGCTTTAATTTTAAGAACTTGGTTTTTTTTATACCTACTCCTATTGATTTTTATCATTAAATAAAAATCGAATATAAAATTTAGGTTTTAAATTAATTTAAATATTCATTATACATTTTAAAAAGTATATTTTATTAAATTTTAGTTTTATATTCATATAATTTTAATTTATAAAAGTGCATTTGTACTTAAATTATAATGATTAAATCTTAATTTCTTTCTGCGACTATAATAGGAATTTTATGTATAAATAATTCTATTTTATAACTATTCTATTTAAAATTAAATACACATTTTTAGAATAAATAAAAATAAATTTAAATATAGAAAATATATACAAATGTACTTTTATAGAGTTCATTGCTTAAAAGCATTTTCTATGGACTTTTGAAAAGTTTGACATGCAAGGAGTCTACTTTAAAATC
This sequence comes from Centruroides vittatus, assembly GCF_030686945.1. Taxonomy (NCBI): domain Eukaryota; kingdom Metazoa; phylum Arthropoda; class Arachnida; order Scorpiones; family Buthidae; genus Centruroides; species Centruroides vittatus. The sequence continues at coordinate 2,920,251 of NW_027122474.1, read as the reverse complement.
GTTACAATAAAAAAATATATTAGATTTTCTACTATTTTTATATTTTATAAAAATTATTTTATTCAATTTTAAGAAAGAAACAAAAATACAGAATAAAAACACGTTTTAAGTGTCTGAAACCATGGAAACACCATTATTTTAACACGTAAATTTAATTTATTAATTTAAATAACAGAATTAAAAAGTAATTAGCTAAATGTGATTACTTTTAACATAATAAATTTTCACTTTACTTAACTTTATTGCTGTAAAAATGCGTATTTTTTCATGTATTTAATCACACATTATGCCGTTAATTAATTAAAAACATTAAAAATTCAGACAATGTTTTATTATATTGTGACATAAATTTTTAATATAAACAATTTAGTAAATTAATACGGATATCTAGATGATATCCGGGATAGATATCTGGAATTTTATATTTATTTACATGTTAACAGATATCATTTACATGTTAACAGATATCATTTACAGTGTATTATGTTACATAAAATACAGATAATTGGCACGAGATTTTATTATTATTATTTTTTTTGTAACATGTCACATTACATTATCAAGAGATAAAGTCATTTAATATTCAGATATTGTGTCACAACTTTAATTTAGAATAATATATTAAACAAGCCATTATAATTATTGCTTTGTTGAAGCTGATTTAAATGATAATTCTAAGCAATATTATGTATACACTTTTAGATTTCCTTATAAAAAATAAAATCTATTTTCTTCGTCAAATATTTTTTTTTAAGTTGTATCTTCCAACCTTTTCAAAATTAAAAAATCTTTAAAATATATTAAAACATTAACGATATAGTTCGCGATCTATTGGTTGGAAAACTATGCTTTAAAACAGTGAAAACTTATCAGTATCATTTTAAAAATTTACTCTTGAATTCTATATATATTTATAAACAATTTTAAATCGTATAATATAAAATTATAAGCATTGATTTAAAAAAAAAAATCATTTTTACTTAACTTCTCTTACCTCTGATATCCGTATCAACTGATCTGACGTTTCAGTTAGTTGAGATGTGTATATAGTATTAATATTATTAAACCTTCCACAGAGCTTTTAACATAATTGGCATAAAATTCGAAATGATTTAGCTAATCATTTTGGAAGTTATAATCCCAAACTCTAATCTAACGTTAACTATAATGTGTTAACCGAAAATTATAGCCATTTACCAATGAAATGAAGAAAAATCTTTTAAGGGGGGACCGCATTGCATGTATAGCACGATTTTATCGATTATAACCCATACAGTATACAGGACACGTATTTTTCGAGCTGTTTCTTCTATCAAAATAACATGTTTTTGTCCAGGTTAAAACTAGAGACAATATACTCACACGCTTCATCGATTTATTTATTGCGCACGACTATTTCAGCATCTTACACAGCACTTTAAATCGCATTATTTTGACTACACGTTAATAATAAATCAGTAATACGTTTTCTAAGGGACAGTATGTATAATTATTCTACTGTATAATTGATTCGATTTGTATTCTCAATAATAGAATTTTTTATATACTTTCTTTGTAGTAATATTTAATCATACTCGCTAGTTTTCTGGACTTATATCCACTCTATTTCTAGTTTCTAATAAAGAACAAACCAAGTGAACCTTTCCTATCACACTTCTCCAATCTCGACGCTTGCTGGTCACGTTATAAGAAGAGATAGAGATTGTTCGATGAGTCCTTCCAGCTATTTCATTTTTTCTATTCTTTTTTTTAGTCTCAACTCTTCACTGAGAAACTCTTTACAAAGTTCTATACTTTTTTTCTTCTTTATATATTAACCGTTTCTCCCATAAGAGCCTAAGAAATGATGAATTTTGTTCTCAATTCATTCGTTTTTGTATGGCATTGAAGTAAAGTCTATAGATCTAACAAGACGTCCTTACAAACTGTGTAAATAAGTGAAAATGTCGTATAGAATATGTAGTCATGTAGATCTTTTTGTATGCATTAGAAAGCACTTATAGAAAACTCAAAATCAATAATTTACTACTCGGTAGTTCACTTCGTAGAATTATTTAATATTCTACGATAAAGTTATGATAAAAATATTATATAAATTTAGAAAAAAAAGAACTATATATGTATATTTTAAAATGTAATCGAAATTAAATCAAATTTCTAACACATTTTAATATAATTATATTTAAAATATTTTCGTATATAAACTTAATTTCGAAAGCGCAAATTTTTATATAAATGAATAATATTAAATTCGTGTATAAAATTTCAAGAAAAAAATTCTATAAGTTTTTAATTTTATATAATTAAAAACAAATTCTTTTATGCGAATAAATACGTGTATATAAAAATTAAATTTTATTTTAAAAAAAATTCTTAAATATTTTTATTTTATTTTAATAACCTGTTTACTTTACGTGAAATTCTTTCTTAATGATGAGAGAAAAAAAAGGAAAAAAAATTATCGAAGTTAAATCATAAATTAAACGTTTTTACTTATATATATATTTTTTTATCTTTTTATTCTTTTGAATTATTCATTACCTTGATGCAGACATTTCAAATCTCTAAAGAAAGAATTTCCTAATTCGATTTCACTAGAAAGATCGACTTGGATAAGCAAATTAACCACCAGATTCAAAATCGACAAAAGAAACTGATTTTATCATATAATAAAAATGAAAAAATTACATATATATGATTTAAATTCAATAAAAATTGCATGTCAAATGTATATATATATATATATATGATTATTGATAAAATCATCATAAAAATATCCAGCTAGATACGTTATCACTGAGATAAAATTAAAGATCCATTTAGAGAGATTAAATACGATTGCCTTAATCGAAATCAAGATAGATAAATAAAATATATATATATATATAAATTCATATATATATATATTTAATTTTATTATATTTATTAAATATAATCTTAGTTTTAATTACCAAAGATAAGCATATTATTTTATGCTAATTTTTTCGATAATACTATTAGAGTGTAGAATTTTTATATTTTAGTGTAAAATAAATAATATTTTGGGGGGGTTTTTTGTGTTTTAAAATCTTTTCATTATCTGGAATTTCTAATTAAGAAGTAAAGATTTTAATTTGTTTATAATTATTTGTATATATAAATGTATATAACCATATATTTTTTATTCAAAAATCTTTAAAAATTGCTGTTAACTGATGCATTGCATTTGTCCTTTTCTGATTTTATTGTGAGGACAGAAGGAGCATCGAATCTTCCTGTTACTCTTCTGCTTCGATAAACCCTTTTCTGCAATGGCATTGCATATAACCATCGCTTCAACTGTTGCTTTTCAGAACGTTAGACTTTTCCTGCAAATTTTTTTTTATATATATAACAAAATCAACTTATGGAAAATATTTTCTTAAAAAATATATTATATATATATATATATATATATTTTTCTTATTTAAGTTATTTTTAGAGATGTTGATTCTTTGAAACTACTTCTATTATTTTGTTTTTTATATGGAGGTCATTTTTATTGTCACATTAATTATAAAAGTAGTCGTCGAGATAAATTTTTTTTAAAATTTATTTTATGATAACATGGCAATAGCTTCCGGCACTTTTTGTGGTTTATTTTCGTCTATTGTGGCAACGTGATTTACACTGCTCAACAGGACAATATGTTTTCTTCAGTAAACAACTAAACCTTGCTGGTTCGTTTGCTGAACAATGAATGCACTTCTAAGTAAAGTAATTGTTTCTTCTTCAAGATTACTCTAGTATAAGCGAAATAATCTTCACTTCTCAGTAAAACTCTCCAAGAGGATCTTCTTTATTTCTTCTCAATGTGATACTCGAGATCTTTGAAGTGCCTTCAGGAAGGTCTTTCTTGAAGATTTAAACCAGAAAAGCAAGTTAAAAGTTATGTTTTCTTGTACAATTCGTGTCGATGTTGCGAGTGATACACGTAACACGAGGCATTTTAAACTTGATTTAAATAAATTTGAAGATCTTCCAAAGTGATCCACGAATAAATAAATAGAATTAAATGCAAGAAAGTGATTTTGTTATAACAAATTGTTACTTTTGCGCAATGGCGTATATCGATTTTTAAAATAATTCAATAAAAGAAAATAAAAGTTATTGGCGTATGTTTTGTATGATGTATTCATGTTCATGATGACTAATATACAATCATCTATAACAAGAACAGATAATATTTTTCAGATAATGGTGTATATTATCGTAAAGTCTATGGGCAATTGATGGTTATAATATTTCTAAATAAGAGATAACTGTTTGCTTTTAAAGATATAAAAATGATTAATAAATAGTAAATTCATTAATTAGTATAATTTAAAAATCGTATATTGTTCTAGGTCTGTTAAAATGGTTGAAAATTACGCATTTACATTTATATAAGAAAATTTTATATTTATATATATAATCGAGACGAGTTGATAATAATAATAATAATAATAATAATCAGTGCAGAGCCCAAACGGTTAAGAGTTGAAAGTTGAAATTTGGTACATAGGGTCTGTCACGAGAACGCACACTAAGAAGGAATTTTTCGAAATTCCTCCCCACAGAGGAGAGGGACAGGATTAAATCTTAACACTTCCATTGTTGATGGAAGTGTTAAGTAACAATGGAAGTGTGAAGTAACAATGGAAGTGTCAAGAATGGAAGTGTTAACAATGGAGGTGTTACGTAACAATGGAAATGTTAAGAGCCCAAACGGTTAAGAGTTGAAAGTTGAAATTTGGTACATAGTTAGGTTACGTCACGAGAACGCACACTATGAAGGGATTTTTCGAAATTCTTTCCCACGGGGAGAGGGACAAGATTAAGGCTTAACACTTCCATCAACAATAAAAGTGTTAAGAGAAAGCGACGTGCAAGACGCAGATGGAGAAGAAACGGGAGCTGGAGAAAAAAAAAAAAGAAATAGAGTAATATGTTAGAGCATATTCGATTTTCAGATTTAAACAGATTAGTTCGGTTTTTCTCGACTTTTCTTCTTTAGAACATTCGATGAAAATCGAACGATTGAACGATAATCAGAACACGTCGTGAAAATCGAACAATATTAGAACATTCGATTTTCAAATTCGATCTTTCTTTAGAAATACTTAGTTTGTTGATGAAATTATTCTTTCTTTTGTGACTATAAGGTAATAATCTTAATCTTCGCTATCGTTACTTTTGCCCGAGCAACGCCGGGCCTACCTGCTAGTTTAATTATAATTTTGATTTTTTTTTATAATTTTCTTTACAAAAAAAAATTATTTCTTTAAGCATTTTAGTAAAATATTGATTCATTACTTTGCTCTGGAATATTTTTCGATACAATTATCACAGAATACATATAAATGCTTGTTTAACCTAATCTGTTTTAGTTGCTAAAATATCTTTTAACGTACTAGAAGATCCTGACATTAACCAGGTATGGCTAGGAACCATTAATTTGAAAACTCAGCAGTGAATTCACGAGTATCAATAACATTGTTATGTTATTCTTGATTAATCTTTATTTATATAGGTTATAAGTGCACATGCCTAATCTAACCTGGTATATAATGTACCGAATCCACAATTATATGCTTACTAGAGCATATAATTTTGAATTCAGTACAGCATAAAATACTATTATACCCTGTTAACTAGGTATAAAAGTAGGGTATGATATAACAATCAGAAGACTATTTTAATCCGCAAATTAAATTTTACTAATCGACCCTTATACTTGATACTGTTATTACACGCTCAATTTAAGATAAAGAAAACTAAAATTTTCATAAATGACGGGGGCTATAAAGAAGAATAAGAAACGAATAATGGAATGAATATCAAGAATTTTTTAATGTAATGATATGAATTCTCCTGATGAAGAAAAAATTAAGAAGAAATAGGCCTATCGGTATTTCTTATTTGCCTTACGAAATTAAAGATCTGATGTAATTATCTAAATAAATATTTGCTTCACTAGTTTTATGATCCTGATAAAATCATGTCGAAATGCCTTTATTTCACATGTAAATATTTTAATTAAGTTCCGATCAAGATTTTTAATAATACGAGTAAAGAAGTTTATTTGAGACATTTATTTGTAGAAATTTATCAGTAAGAGTAATTTTTATACATATATATTTATTCAAGCGATTAATGAACAACTTTTTTTTATTGAAATATAAACAATTTAAACAATTATAATTCAAGAATTAATATTTATTTTTATTATTATCTTTTTTTCAACCTACCAATTTTTCAAAATTTATTATTATTATTATTTTTTTTACATCTCTTCTAAAATAAACAAAATAAATTATTAATATTCGAAAATGATAAACAATTTTTCAACTTTATAAATTATTTGTTTACTTAATAAAATTAGAAATGATTATATATTTTAGTATAGAATTTGGCACTTTTATGAATTAATAATAGGAATTTTCTTAATAATATACTCATTTTAAAGTAAAATAATGTATAGGCCCTATAAATATGTTCTTTAAAAGAATTGAATTTTATATATCTTTGTAAGAAAATATTTATCTTAATCTGATATTTTGAATAGAATTTTTTCAAATATCCAATACCTAAAGGTAGATTTGTATTGAAAAATAAAGAACTTTGTCAATATTTCTTTTGATCTTCATATTTTTATACTTTAATAAATTGTTTATTTTTTTTAATTAAAAAAAAAAACATTATAGTGTAAGACATTTCAAACAAAAGTATTGTAAATATAATTAGGTGTATTTTTATTACTTTTAAATTAAATTAAAATTCTTATCAGCGTAGGTGGTCTTCTGTTAAATATTGAAGATAGAACTAAATATTTATAAAATGAAAATAGTTGTCGTGACGATTATCTAAACGATAATTGGATGAATAATAAATTAAGTAGGAGGAGAAATACATGTCACTTCCTCTTTCAATTTCATTAACCAATCGACATTCAGATCACGAGATCTAATCAATCTCCGTTGAAATCTTTTACGTTTTCATCTATATTTGACAGTAAACCGCCTACGTTCATAACAATTTTTTTTTTCATATAATTTTGATTTTTCTCCACAAACTCATGATTATTATTATAATTTCTAGTTAAGTCGTCAGGAATATTAAGAGATGTATTTGTAAGATTAGCTACAAATTTGTGTGCTCATTTATGTATATATATATACGTATTAATATCGTATTATTTTTATATAGTCAAACCTTTCAACAACGGCCATGATAGGAACATAACAGTGGATGCTGGTTAGAGGTGGCCGTTGTTAGAGATTCGACTGTATTACTGATTTGATTTAAAAATAATAATATATGATAATATGATAAATTTTAACCAAAAATATAATCGCGTAAGATACTGTAAATCATTTATTATTATATTTTATATCTAACTCCAGCTTCAAACTTCATTATTAGAGAAAGTTATGATTCCGTTGTGATTTCTAATCACAGCTCTCTCTGTCTCTCCCTCTCTCTATTTGCTAACATGAATAAATAACATTTGTATTGTCTTCAGATTATTTAATAGTAACGTTATCTATTCAGTTTTATACACACTATCAAGATTCCAATGCATGTTTTGGATTTAAAACGTCACCAATGTATATTTTATTTGTCATTTGTCCCATCTCAATACTCACTTCCCGAATATGGACGTTTTGAGACTGTTCATCCTCCTCTATTAAATTAATTACTACGTTAAGCTTTACCTTAAAACTTGTTTCTCAACCCTTCTTAAATTGTTTAAATATAGATAATTTTTACATTAATTAATGCTTCATTTTAGATATTGGAATCTTTATACATACATATTTAACAGTTTATATTTTATAAATATTTGTTTATTTAGATAAACAAATACTCAAAATATAACTAGAAATATATGTAATAATTATTGTAAATTAGTATAATTCTAGATATATTTACGTGTTTTTAAGATAAAATCATAAAATTCTACAGGAGAATAATGCAAGAATATTTTTATCTATAACAGATATAATTCTTTATTTATTTATTTTGTCTTTTGCTTCATGGATAATTGTTTCGATAGAAAATTGCTTTTCTAAAGTAGCTTTTTGATGTTTTGTTTAGTGTCTTAGACGTTTTCTGTTGTTGCTTTATAATTAAGTTGATAGATGGTGACAATGATGGATTCTGAAAATTTAAACTGTTGTTTCCGTAAATTGTAAAAGAAAGAAAAATAATTCCCATTTAAATCGAATGTTAAGAAGAAATTTTTAAGATGAAATTAGTTGTTTTCGTATTTCCATTATCTTCCAGATGTTATTTTAAGATTTATGACTATACAACAGTATGAAGTTAGTAAAGATGTTAAGATATAAATTATTATAGTAAATTTTTTGAAAAATTTATTAATATCTGAAAAATATAGAATTAATTTTTTTTAAATATAAAAATTATTTTGTATAGAAATAAATTTTTCAAAAATAAACATTTTTATAAAAAAACAATATAATAATCTTCTCTACAATGAAATTGCTATCTTGTAAGACATGATTTCATTAAGGTATTAAAGTATAAACAAATAAAAATTGAAACAAATCTTCAAAATTTAATTAAAATTAATAGAGAAAAAATTGTATAAATTAAACATTTATAATTTTCCTTTTAGAATTTTTTTTATTGAAGCAGAGAATGAACTTATTGTTTAATTTTCGGAGATGTAAGGAATTTATTCATATATTAACATTTTTAACGTTTATATCAATGTATAAACAATGGGATAAAACAAAAATTTAATTAAAATTACATAAATTTAAACAATTCATTTATAAGAATTTCTTTTATGGCATTGAAAAGGGGAGAAGGTGATGAAGTCATTTTCATCTCCTCATCGCGTTCTAAAATATAACATTTATGATAAGATATTAACGTTTATAAAACCTATATCAAAGTATAAACGAATAGAATTCGATATAAATCAATTATCAAAGTTTAATTATAATTAACAGAAAAAAATTACAAAAATTTAAGCAATTGAACTCCTGTAATTCACTGACGATTAAGAAAGAGAAGAAAGAAAATATGTATTTTTTTTTAAATTTTAATATAAAAAAATTCGAGTTATTACAAGTTGAGAGATGTTTAGAGATGTAAGCTTTTACATGCGGGTGGATTTCTTATTGATTATCCTATAAAAATCCTGCATTGTGATTGGTTAATCTGATAATTGTATTTTCAAGATACATTTTGTAATCCTCATTTGAAATCAAAAATATCTCTTAAAAATAAATCTGTGAAAAAATTAAAATTAAATCCTTTTCGAACAATTTTTCGAGTAATATTTAATCTAAAATATGAAAATATTATTGTTATAATAATAATATTATTTTTTTCTTTTTTTCTTCATTTTAATTTTATTTTTAAATTAAATAATTGCAATTGATATATATTAAAAACAGTCATTTTCTTTTAATTTTATAACTTTATAATTAAAAATTTGATTTTATTTAATTTGTAATCAGCTTATTTGTAGTTTGTAATAAGATTTTAATTAAATTTTCTTAATTATTTTAAATTAATCTTCTTATATTTGAGAAAAAAAAAACTAGGAAGTGTCTGGATAAACTCTGCGTGAGGCAGGATTAATATGAAAAATATAGAAAATTATATTTATAATTATACTTAAATTTACCAGTTTTACAATTTTAATTGTAAAGCTTGTAAATTCAGAAAAAAAAATGTTATTTAAAACACATATTTTTATATAAGTTCTTATTTTTATATTGATATGAACTTTAATCCTTGTAAAGTTGATATTTAAGATAAACGCCTGAAAAAAATATTAATTAAAAAAAACTAAAAAATTGAAATTATCGTCTATTAATCGATAGAAAATACATTGTTGATTTTTGTTTTCATAAGTATTCTACCTAAAAACATAAATAAATGTCTAAAAATAAACTTATAGGCGCAGATACGATATTAAATTTCAAAAAAATAATAGCAACAAACATAGGTGGTCCTCTATAAAATATGAAAATTAAAGAATATAACAACTTAAACAATGATTGGTTAGCTGTGATTGTCTTTAACGTTAATTGGTCGGAAGATTGAGTTTAGGCGGAGCTATTCGATTTTTTTTAAATATTTAAATTTCAACCAATCTTAATCGTTAAGACGACCACCATTCAATTAATTTTCGATATAATTTCTCAAACCATTTATCTTGTATAATTGGATACGCTGGTGAAATAATTTTTCAGCGATTCTTCTTCTTCTTCTTCTTCACTTCCATCTTACAATGTATAATACTTATTGATGGTTCATCTTATGGAAACCACGAATAGAAAAATGGAAATTGCACATAATTTACGTTATAATTTTAATATATATCTACATATAAAATATATTTAATTACATAGAAGACACGTTACTATAACGTCTTAACCTTTACCCATTTATAAAGGTATACATTAAAATAAAATTAAAAAAAAGCTGATAAGAGCTTAAAGACGATTTGATAATAATTAATGCACTTTAATTTACAATTAAATAAGCTTTATTATTAAGTAAAATTAAGGATAATTGGGTAAGATATGGCACGAAGAAGGAGCAGTGTACAGTACAATATTTTTATCCGAGTAGAAAGCTTGGCGGTATGAAAATATCGATTGAAAATATACGAGAATACCTTCTCAAATCGGATCTTGATCGAACATTAATGTCAAAGAGGAAATAACCATCATAATGTTTGCAAAACTTCTGAAATATCAATATAAAGTCATTACTGATGTCATTGAGTACAAAGCGAGCATTTACATGAAAAGGGTGGATATGCTTTGTACGTTTTTAGCACTACTAGTGCTACCATCTAGTGCTGGAAACAGTTATCTTGTGTCAATATTTGTATCGTGTCAAAGTGAGACACGAGGATGGATGTTTCGGGTCACTTCGAACTGTCGACCCACATCTCCTGCCCGCAAGGTAGCCAATGTTTACACACTCTTTCAACATAGTTGCTTTGATACCATTCTCTTCCTGCAAATTGATCAGATATGACATTAACTGTGCTGAAAAATCATATCTGTAGTGGTATTATCTCGTTGTCTTACGTGTTTTTTCTAACAAATTTATCATCATCTTTATGAGAAATCGTCGTGAATTACCCTTTTCATCCTGTATTAATGGAAAATAAACTACACTTTAATTATATTAAAAATCTGTTTAATGTAAATTTGTTTTACTTAATTTAATTATTTTATTTTTTTTCTAAAAAATATTATTTAATTTAAACTTTCAAAACTTTCTCAGATCACGCTGTTTTTTTCCCTTTAATTAAAAAACATTGCTTTCTTCTTCGATGATATCATACATTGTTTAAAGTTAATTTTGAGCATTTGGAGGCTTGGAGTAAACTCCTTTTCTAGCCATTACATAGGCAAATGGATAAACCTCGACTGTTTCAATCGTTATACCAAAACATGTTGAAGTTTTACGATGTTCTTAGACACCTCAACGTCTACAAATGTCATCTTAATGGTCCAGAAACAAGTTTAAAACAGTCGTTGAATGCTTAGAAAATAAAAGCTTAACGAAATATATATTGCGGCATTTGTGTACATGATGTTTAGAATAAGATTCGGTGAAACAAACAAACGTACGATTCGCATACACCTCCCCCCTAGAAGTTGTCTTGTTTTACTCGATTCTACCAGATAAATTGTGTATTTTTTGAACTATTTTAATTCATTTGAAGCTAAGAAAAAAAAAATTTATATTTAATAAAAATGCTGTTGAATTAACAAAATAATTGCTATAAAGGTAGAGGAAACTAATAAAAATTGTTATTAATTTAAAAAAAAATATTTGCATTATCTAAAACTATATAAACACTCACTTAATTGCTTTATTTTCAGTAAAAGTATGTAAATATCCTTTAAAAAATCCTATAAAAATATTTAAAAAAACAACATAAACAATTTTTAAACTGTAAAATACTAATAAAATTAACTTTTCTTTTGTTCAAAATTAATTTCGAATTTAATTCCGAACCCGAAAAAAAATTTATAATTAAGATGATGATTTTTACAAAGATGCATGTGTACTTTTCTTCTTTACAATTAATGTGCTTACGTGGATTTTATTATGGAATTATTTTCATGTTTTGTAGATTATTTTCTAGTGATAAGTTACTTTTATGGCATTATCAACGCATTAAAACATGAACAAATGCAACATAATGGTAGCATTGTAGAAAAATGTTCACATATTTTATTACAGATAAGTTATCTCGATATTTCATGATGCATGAAAACATTAACACTTTCTTAACTTATATCATTTTTATACATTTTAAAACTGCAATCCCTTCTTTACTATTCTTGTCATTTAAATGTCTGGCCTGTCAAGAATATCTTAGTAGAATTTTATTTTTAGTTTCTTCACTGCCAAAAGGGTTGGAACCTTAGTCCTTAAATTCTCAGCTGTATAACTATTGCTATACATACATATATATACGTACACACATTTTTTTTCTTTTATTTTTTTAAATAAGACACGTCATTGACAGTTTCCATCCACTACTGGTCCACCTTTAACTGTCAAGTATGTCACTGCTACTTGGAGATTAAGTGCACCCTTGAGGCAAAAGATGTGTTGATGCCAGTTGCACCGATGTGAAAGAAATTGTTCTCATGCTTATTTATGTTGTATAAATATCGTAAAAAGCATTAATATAATGTAAAAATAATACAAAATTTTATTTTTGAACAGAATTTTATTTATTTCAAACAGTTTTATCGATTTATAACTGTTTCAGATGCTCATATATACACGTAGATAACTTCGTCCCTTGATAAATTAATTAATAATCATAAAAAAAAATTTTAAAAAGTTTTAATGATATTTTTACATTGTTAAGTAGTGAAAAGTTAAGTTAAAAAGTGGTTTTTTTCAATTATTATTTCTCTTTATCCAGGAAGAAGGTTATTGTATGGTAAGCATATTATTACATTGATGCATACTTTAAGCACCATTACACACGAGATTATCGTTAATATTTTTCGTGATTTACAATCATATTTTGATTATTTCATGTATAGAAATAGATCATAAAATAAAAGTTGCTTAACAAGTATAGGAAGTGTGATGATACATGTGAAATTTATTGGCTGCTATGAAGAGAAGTAAAGATAACTTCAAAGCACTACTAGAGATGTTAGCTTTGACTTCCATTGACACTGGAGACAAAAAGTGATTTATGGCATGCCATTTGAACACAAGCACGACGTAAGACTGACGAAAAATATCGGTTAGCATTATCTATTGTGACAACATCTTGACATTTCTTCTATATTATCTTACGTAAAAATCTAGCTTTGATATGTTTAGTCTATGTTAAAGTTGGACACTTTCACTTCCTTTTCCCACTTCCCTCATCTAAAAATTACGTATAATATATTTTAATAGACAATTTTTAAATAATTTCCTATGTAACAAACGTCAATTTTATACATTAAATTTAAAATTTAAACAAATTTCAACGTCTAGAAAATTTAATAAATTTTTTTAAAAATCGCCATAAATATGTAAATGAAAATGGTCATCTTTCATCCTGTTTTGATAGCTTACAAAATTTTATAATTATGATTAATGTAAATATGCTTATTTTCTATATTTTTCTTTAAATTTTCTAGCTATATATGTGTGTTATATGTATATACATAAGGCTGTATATTATATAAGAGAATTCCATTTATAACTATTCATGATCATCAATCTAAATGGCTATATTTTAGCATCTAGAATAAGTTTTTCCCCCTTCCCTCTCACAATATTCACTTTCTAGTCTGGTTTCCTTAAAAAGATAAATGGTTTAACTGTTACGAAATGTCATTTCAATAAATTTTATCTTACAAATAAAATTAAAGTCAGTTTCAATAGTAAGAAAATTGTTATCAAAGCTTCTTTTTCTTCATTTCTTCTACTTAGTAATGAATTATTTTCATTGTGTTGCCAAGAATAAACCTAAAAAAGGCGCCTTAGTACCTTTGAAGATGATAAACTTTCAAATTTAACAGGTTATCATCGTCAGAAGGGATGATAATTTTTGTTTTTAAATAGTAATTTAGACCTTTTATCTTCGTATTTTCTTTTAGAAAATGACTCAAAATTTAAGAAAAGATTATCGTCTTCTTCAAGAAAATAAAATAAAGATTGTTTATTCTCAAGTTTATCGAAGAAAATGAAGATCTTTCTGAGAATTATCTTGAAGATAAAGGAATCAGAGAAATCTTTTAAGTTTAAGAAAATGTAAGAAAGGTTCTATTCGAAAGGAAAGCTTACTTCGAGATTCAATAAGAAGATTAAATTGAATATCTTCATAAAAATGAAGATTTTCAAGTCAATATAGAAAAGATACTCTTTAAAAACATAATTTACTTCAAGAGATTCGAGATGATAATAATCTTCAAGAAAAAAAAAAAAATATATTATTTTCAACGTTATCAAGCAGAACAAAAATTATCATCATCATTAAAAAACAAGGTAATCTTGAAGTTTATCATCTAGAATCATCTTGAAGACGATAACTTAACATCGAAGAAGATGATAACTTCCTAGTTGGAAAATTATTATTATTTTTTTCAAACGATAATTTAATATTTATTAGAGAATGAAAATCTTTGCAGACAACAGATCAATAATTTTATGAATGTTATTCACTTATCTCCACCCCACGTGACAATATTTTATCTAGATTGGATCATAAGTGGATTAAAGGAATGTATTCCCTTTATGATCGTCACACTACACGTTTCTCATTATAAACAGATTCACGCTGAAGGCACAGACTGTTGTCACGTCTTTTAAACTGTTTATTGATGTTTGCTACGTTATATAACGACTATAGAATTAAATGAGACAGACAGTTGGTGAAAGAAGTGATTATATGACATGATTATAGTAGTAACATAAGAGTCTGCACTCTTACTTATGTCTCTTGTGAATGTTTATACGATACTTTGGGATAACTTGTGGATATTACAGTTCTTCGAGAAACATTCCACTAAGTCTCATCATTTCTTCTTTACTTCTAGGCATGTAGATATTGCTTAGAGAAGCAGGATACAATTCCTTGATGTATAATTAATTAAATATTTTGTTTATAATAGTTTGAATATTTTATAAAATTAGCCAATATAAAATTCTTTATAAGAGTGTCACGAAATTTAAAAATGAAATTTTTACTTTATTTATCTCATCTTTGCTTATGGATGTTGAAAGATGCATTTAGAGAAGCACAAGGATGATCTCATTACTGTATATAATTAATTGAATATTTTGTTTATAATTGTAAAATTTTTAATATAAAAAGCAATTAAATAGGATACTTTTACAATAATTTTGTAAAATTTACACTTTTTTTTTTATTTCTTCATTTATTCTTTGCTTGTGGATGTTGAAAGATGTGTTAAGAGAAGCACAGAGATGATCTCATCAGATGTACAGTTAATCGAATATTTCTGTTATAACTGTTAAAATATTTAGTAAAAATATTCGATAGGAAACTCTCTACAAGAATATCATGAAATTTTTAAATTTGTTGTGGGTTTTTTGACCTTTCTGAGTAAAAATTCCTCACTAACAGGATACACTCCAAAACCAATAATAATCAGTGAGGTTACTTTGAGGCCATACTCTGATACACAATCATAGCTATGTGAATGGCAACGAATTCGATTTTCTTGACGTATAGGTCGATATTGAATTGGAAGTCTGCGTATAGGTCATTTTCGTTCAGAGTTTTCTTGCAGTTTGTATCACTCAAAATATAAGCTAATATACCATTTAAACAATAAAATATATGTAATAAATTATAATTACAAGTTTAGAAATTAATTTATTAATCTAAATTTTTAGTTTTCCAGAACCACGCCGAATTGTTTAAAAATTAATTGTATATTTTTTTAAAAATAAAATAAAAATTCTAAAAATTAATTTTAATTTGATAAATAAAGAGCAATTCTATTATATATTAAGGAATAATTTAATAAATTTAAAATAACAATTTTTGAAGAATTAAGTTTAATTTTTAATTACTGTTTACTGTTTAAAAAAAATAGTAATCTAACGTTAATAAACAGTAATTAAATTGTTGCTTTTAATATGAATTAAAAATAATTGTTTAATTTATTAAATAATTTAGTAAAAAATTATTTTATTATTAAATTTTTAATTAAAAACTATGAAAATATATTATAAAACGAACTAAAACATATATATATTGCTCCAATAAAATACATTCAGATTAATTGCTCCTTGATTGAAGTTATTTACCAATTATAGAATTTGTTTTCAATGAAAATAATTATGACTAATCACTAATTAAATACGTTTTAAACATAATTAGATTTAATCAAATTAAATAGAATAGACATTTTTCTCGCATTTGTCCATTAATTGTCACATTTATCACACAATCTTTGATCTGCATCAAGATGCTGAAGGCTAAGTGATGCGGAAGATGCTAACGAATGTACAAAATTTAACGTCTATCAATTAATGTAAATAAATTGATATATCAATATATCATAACTTAATTTTCTTATTTTATTTTTAATATATTTATTATAATAATTATAACAGCATGTGATTTTAAAATTTAATTTCTAAGTTTCGATTTTAATGATCATTAGCTGTATATACTTTGAATATCTAATGCTTAGAACTAAATTTGACTGTAATATTTACTTGTATAATGCGAAAATAGAATAACAAATGAGGAATTAAGAATATTACAGCAATTATATAGGCAATACTCGATAGAGAAAGTACTAATTATACAGTACGACCCAATAATTGCTACTATAATTAGTGGAAGATTATCTTTAAAGTAGTAATGAAAGTTTAAAATTATTTTAATATTAAGAAAAAATAATGTAAATGTAGTTAAAAACTTGTAAAAATTCGATTAAAATTCATTAAAATTATCATTAAACATAATTAAAATGATTAATTGTCATTATTTTTGTTAATTTTTCTCCTTCTCTAATCTTCACAAATTCATTAAGAAGATTGGAGTCTACGAATAAAATTTTATATTTATATTAAAGAAAATTATATTAAATTTTATTACATTTAAAATATATTTATATAATTTATTTAATTCTAATTAAATATTATAAAAAATGATAATAATAATAAAATATATAACAAATGTCAAGAGCGAGTTCTTCATGCAAGTCTTTTTTTCTCCTCAATT
The DNA here is from genome assembly GCF_030686945.1 of Centruroides vittatus. Taxonomy (NCBI): domain Eukaryota; kingdom Metazoa; phylum Arthropoda; class Arachnida; order Scorpiones; family Buthidae; genus Centruroides; species Centruroides vittatus. Next base: position 2,903,021 of record NW_027122474.1, on the reverse strand, counting down.
CTCTAGTAAAATAATTGAAATTAAAGTGTAAATAAACGTAAAATTAATTTAATGATTATTAAATTTTATATCATTACTTTTAATGCATTAAAGTATTTAAAAATTAACATCAAATCATCGATAATACGTTAATAAAATCAAAAGTAAATTATACGTGCGTGTGTATATATATATATATATATATATATATATATCGAATTTATTGTAAATTTAACCGCTAAAATCTATCAAATAATTCACTTTTACAGTAAATTTGCTATAGAATTTAATTTAATTAACTCCAGTGCATTATAACTTAAGTTAAATAATTAAAACAGGGATAAACAATTGATTTTAACTCATTCTCCATGAATGAATTCTAACTTTATTATCTTATATTTTTTGTAGAATTTTTAAGATTATATGAATATTTCATCACATAAAAACTGTAAATATATATATATATAAGTGGAATTTATATAAAATAAAATACGCTAAAATATAAATATATTTAGTTGGTAAGATAGAATATTATTATTAGATTTTCTTCCACTTTAATAATTTGAAAATTCGATAAGTTAGATGTGCTATATATATATATATATATATATATATATATATATATATATATATAAATCTTCAGTCAACATTATATATTTAAGAAAATGGAAAGAAAATGTAAGAAAAATAGTAATATCACCAAAAATCTTTTAAGAGAACTCGACACCAAATCAACATCTTTCTATCTAAAAAAATACACTTTTTCAATTCTCTCTCACTCTCTACCACTCTATATCGTTGAAAAATATACTTTTATACCATAAAATCAATCATTGTTTTATGTATTAAATTTTAATATCTACGAAGGAATATCAAAAATCCGGTTGTGTACACACACGCATACATATAAGAGATTTAGAAGAAGAAGAGGAGCAAGAGGAAAAAGGGAAACTTATTCTGATGCTGAAAAGGGAGACAATTTAATAATTATAAATTTAAATATATTAATCTGTAACATACTTTTAATGTAGTTGCTTATGTACAACATTATATATAATATATTATATACACAAGCAATTATATTAAGGTTAATTGCGGTACAGGATTTTGAGTTAATTTATTTTTCAAATTGGCACTAAATCGAATATAACGCTAAACCGAAGTTTCTCAATCAATAAGAATTATCTACAATTAGTGATGTATACAGAAAAATCTGAGTTTGGATGCTTAAAAGTCGCATGATTTGGTAATGATAATGTTGTTTGAATGAAAAATCATGCATTCAATAAGTCACAGATACTGAAAAGCTATATATGTAATCGACCTTATTAATACTTTATGAAAATAACGCTATTAAAAGCGTTACATCGAGATTTGACTATATATATAAAAGCAAAGAGACAGGAGACAAGAAAGTAGAAAAAAGAGAGAGAAGATGAATCGAAATTATAATATAAAAATTACTTTAAAATATTTAAATATAACATTATGAAAGAAAGAGAAAAGAGAGGATAGGGAGAGAAGAGCGAGAGAGGCAAGAGAAGAGAGAAAAAAGGGAGAGAAAAGAGAGAGAGAGAGAGAGAGAGAAAGAGACATTTACTAAAATTTCTATTAGGAAATGTCCACTGTTTTAAAGAAAAAATATAAAGTCTATACTACAAAACAATGAATATTTATTAAATTTTATCAATGATGATATACCAAAATTTCGGTTATATATACACATAGACATACGATTCTTCTGATAAACTCACTATCTTTTTTTGTTTTATATTCTTTAAGGGGTGTTTTTTAATTCTTTTTTTAAAATTCTAAATCCTGTTAGCTCGTAGAACACAATCTCGTTTTATCAATGTAGACTTTTCCATTTAACTAATTAGAAGTCATTAATTTTTTTCCCTCCTTCCTTTCTCATCTTGCAATGAAATTGTGGCACGGGTAATTATCTTTGAGGTTGACGATAGCAAATAACGAAAGCTGTTTAAAAAGTGCTGTACAAAATAAAAATATCAAAGGGGATGTCTTTTTCTCTACCAGATCGATGTTCATATATATAAATATAAGGAGGAAGAAGAGGAAGAGAAGAAGAAGGAGATAATGTTTAAGTTATTCTGATGCTAAAAAAAAGAGGCAATTTATATTTATTTATAAATTTACTGATATAAATTTAAATTTTTTATGTTTAATATTATAATATAAATCATTGTACAACTCACATGTAATGCTTTACATTAAATGACTGAAGCAATGTTGCATGAAGCAATATTGAATTAATATGTTAAAAATTTTTAAATATATTAGAAATTTTTATTAATTAAACTAATAAATTTTTAAATAATCATATGAAAATATATTTTTTGAAGTTATTTTCTTTTAATTTTATATATTTTTAAGATTATTTTAGCTTTTTTTTTTAAGAATGCGACTTAAAATTTTTAATTTACCATTAATTAAGTAACTTATGAAATATCTAAAATTATAAATATGTTTTTTTTAAAGTTATATTTAAAAAATTTTAAAGGATATTTATAAATTTCGTGCTATTAAAATTTAATATTTATTTATGTAAAATTATATACTTTAATTATATTGATTATATTTATCGAAATTAAAATATAAATATTACTTTAAAATATTTAGATATAGAATTATAAAATGAGCAAATTGAAATTGTATTTTTGTATTATTTTTATTAAAAAATATATAATAATTTAGCATCATTTACACACACAAACAATGTCACTAATATTCAATTAATGTGACATTCAGCTTAATGAATACAATATATATAATTATTTATATTATATCACTAGGAGTAGAGCTTAGTCATAGGGATCTAAGCTGAAAAAGTAAGAAAGGAAGGAGAGCAGAATACTGAGTTAATAGGGTCAGAAAATTAAAAAAGTAAATACGAAATTTGTTGAGATATATTTACATTTTACAGAAAATTACAGAAAATATAACATAATTTACATAAAGTACAAAACTTTACATATAAAAGATGTATATACACAGTAAATACTAAAAAATAATATAAATAAAAGAGAATTTTTAATTCAGATGTTAATATTGAATAGGTAGAGTCAGCTTATCAATTGGAATTATATACATATACATATATATATATATATATATATATATAGAGAGAGAGAGAGAGAGAGAAAGAAAGAGTAGGCAAAGATGTGGTTATAAACTTCATTTAAGACTTTATTCGTGTCAAAGGAAACTGAGAAAAATATTGCATATTTTCCTCGAAAGAGACTTCAATCATATTACGTAAGTTTTTGCTGACACCAAGTACATTTTCGAAGATATACAAGACATATGAACTCAAGGAAAAAAGAAATGAAAGGTACAGAGAGAGAGAGAGAGAGAGAGAGAGAGAAAGTGAGTGAGAGAGAGATAGAGAAAGGGGGAGAGAGTGATGACGTGGCGCAATTTTCCTCTTCATATCATGGACGAGTTGATAACTTGAAAAATTCTATTCTGAATATTTGAAGATTTAAAAAAAAAATCTGTTTACAAAAATTCATATTTTCAATTTTGTATACGAGAAAAATTAGCTTTTTTTTTTAAAAAAAAAATTTATTTTATTAATAAATAAATATAAAATAAAATAAAGTTTATTGTCGTAATTTAATGTTAATTAAAAATAATTTTTCATTAAAGTTTATGAAGTATACAATTAAATTAAGATATATTTTATGCATTTATGTATTTAAAATAAAAAAAACAAATAAAATACTAATCAATTTTATTTATAATTGATTATTTTATTTTTATAATTATGTATTAGATTTATTAATTTTTTTTAAATTTTGTATAAAATTTTGTGTTATTAAAAATAAAATTTAGTAAATTTTAAAGAATATTTAATTAAATTTAAATTTTTTAAATAATAATAAATACATTATTTTATTTTTAGTTTTAATTATTATTTTATTTTATTTTTTTGAAGATTTTAAGGTATTTTGAGCGAATTCTAAATTGATTTAAACGAAAACATTTTAAATAAAATTTAAATTATTTTTTTTATATTAAATATATAATTAATTATGTAGCTAATAAATAGTAAATTATAATTTAAAAATTTTTTAAAATGTTAAATGAATTTACTCTCACTGATTTCAGTGATTGATGTAGGCGTGAATTTAGTTCCCATAGGAAATTAAAGAAGCATTCTTTTTTTCTGTAGAAATTTATATATTTTTGGTTAAATATATAATTTATACATCAAAATATACAAATTAATTTTTTTTTTCGTTTTTAATACGTGAGAAACGTATTTATTTGTATGAAAATTTTATATTTGTAACCACGAACGAATTCATATGTGTGGCGACATCTTGTGTGAAATTAATTTACTATTTTATCACGAAAATAAAATTCTTAAATGTAATAATAATTATAATTTTAAAATACTTACTTCTCTTAAATTAAAATTACATTTATTTAAAAAGAAAAAAGAAAACAGTAAAAATTTCAATGATTATAAAACAATTTTATTTAATTTTATTATACAAAAAAATATATAATTAATTTATTTATAAATAAATTAAACTTAAAATTATTTATATTTATTACTAATTAAGTCATATAGATATAATATATATAATAAACAAAAATTTCTCTTTAAAACGAAAAAAATAATAATAATTTGCTTAATTTCTTATTTAAAAATTCACTTTAAATTTTTTAAAAATATTTTTTAATTTAATTTTCTGACTTTCTAACAAGTTTTCTTCAGTAAAAAAATAAGAAAAAAATAACTTTTAAAATGATAAAACCTGAAACACGATTATAGCATACTTCACATAGATCTTATCCTTAGACTCCCCCTCTACACATTAGAATTGTTTAGTTTGTAGGATAAAAGGATAGATCACATCCTAAATAAATTTAATTCGTATCTTATGATCCCATGTATACACACATGTATAGAGTGAGTAGAGGGAGGAAGGGAGAGAAAAAGAGAGAGAGAGACTTGTATACATTTACCATAATTTCTGCTAAGAACTTTTCACTTTTTAAAGGGAAAAAAATGATTATTTATTTAAATTTAGTTCAATAAGAGTTTACTTTTCTTAAAAATAGCTAAAAATACTTTCCCTTAATGCGTATTTTTTGTTTTCGAACAAGATTTTCCCATGTGTACAACACGATCGTAAATCCTTCCATATAGAGTTAGATCACTTTCCTCTTTAAAAAATCTCTAAATATAAACTAATATTTAAGTTTAGTTAAGGAAAATAAAGAAATTTTAATTCCCATTAAGAAAATATTTTATTATATTTAAGCTAATTAATGTTAAATTATCAAATTAACCTTACAGGTGTCAGAGGTTGGAGGATGTTTAGTGTCTTCACTTTCAATTTTTATGTAATAAATAATTATAAATTTTAGGACATGTTTTTATATAAAAAATATAATTAAAATTAAAATTATAAGCTAATAAAAAAAACGTTAAATCATTTATGTAAATTATTACTTTTTTAATATTATTCCATTTAAATTCTTGCATCTGTTCTGGTATCTTATATAGCATCTTATCTATATTTTGCAGCTGAGTTTATCGTTAAATGTTTAATTTAACAAAATGATTCTTAATTAAAAATTTAATTTATTAGACATTATAAAGTAAAATTAATTATCTGACAAAATTTCTGTAGTTTTAATTAATTAATTTTTTTTTACTTAATTTTAAATTTTTTTAATGATAAATATTTACTAAATATTCTCAATTTCAAGATAATTTTTAATAATTTTTTTCTTGTAAATTTAAACGGAAATTATATGTTTAAAGCGATAAAAAAAAGCGAGATAAATTATATGCTGTCGCCATCTAGTGTTAAGAAATCGTATTAAACCATTTCTTTGAATAAAAAATATCTAAATTAAAAAAAAAAGTTAAATTATAGTTAAATCTAAATAATTTAATATAAATATTTACATAGAATTTTAACAATTTTAAATTATTTCAAAACTAATTTTATAAATCTTTTTTACTATTTAATTTATTTTTTTTTAAATATACAGATGTACAAAATAAATTTGAATTTTTCCAGATATTAATTAAATATTTTTATACATATTTTTATTCGAAATTTAAAAAATATATAGAAGTAATAGCAGATAAATAAAAATTTAAATTATTTATTTTATTACCATTTTTATAAGAATATAAATTAATTAAAAATTTTTAAAAATTAATAAAAAATCACAATTTATACTTAAGAATTTTGTTTAAAAATATTTAAATAATTCTTCATAAAATTATTAAATTATAAACAACGAAAATCAACGAAGAAGAAAGGGTTTTTTTTTTTTAAAGATGGAGTACCTGAAAGTATTCAGAATTAATTAATTAAAATTAATGTTTATCTTAGAAAAATATCTTTAAATTTAGAAAAATAATAATAATATTTTAAGAAATCAGTGAGCAATTAAGTGAAAATATTATTTTCGGATTATAAAAATAATAATGAAAGTCATCATTAGCCAGTTGTTATGAGAAAAATTTCATAACTAACTTTTCACGCATCGTAAAAATCTCTTGACAGTTTAATCCTTAAGTTAATGAGGGCAAAGCAATTTTGAAAATTTTATTTTATTTTTTAATTCTTATAAATTCTTTTGTATTTATTCATTTAAATATAAAACATATTTTTATTATTTAATCTTAATTAAAGCAATTACACGTGATAAGATATTTAAAGAATTGTGGATGAAGAGTGATGCGGATGATGTAGAGAATGTGGAAAATGAGGAGTGAAATGATCGATTTTTCCGTTTAATTTTTGCATAAAATTATATATAATTAGTTTAGGTAAATTAATTAATGATTTTTGTATAAAATTTATAAGTAATTTTTTTTCTTTTAATCGATATTTTATTTATTTAATAGTCGTAAATTGAATGAATATTGAGTAAAGGAGATTGTTTTTTTTTGTAAAACTTTTTTGTATTATTTGGTTAAATATAAAAATATTTTATTTAATTAAAGAATTCTTAATCGTAATTAAGGCTATTAAATGTGATAAAATATTTAAAGAATTATAGATGAAGTGGGATGCGGATGTAAAGGATGCGGATGAGGAGAATGCTTAAAAGATGCGGAGAATGATTAATTTTTTATAGGTTTTTTATGTACAGTTTAATGTAATTAACTTTAATAAATTAATTGATAATTTTTTAATAAAAATTTTAACTATAATTTTTTTATTATCCAACATTTTATTTAATCAATAACGGTACATTGAATCAATATTAAGTAAAGGGGTCATTGCAGCGATTCTTTCACTTGGCTTCTTTATCAATTAAAGTGTTTAAGGAATTCTTTCCTTTAATATAACTGGAAGAAAACAATCAAAGAAATATATCAAGTAACAATAACGAAAATATCATCATTATTTTTCTATATATATATAAAGTTAACTATTAACCTATCTACAAATGGTTTTCTGATGATGATTAAAAAATAATAATAATTTTAGAAAAATCATTAATACACATCAAAGGAATATTTGATATAAAATCGAGAGTTAATGATGTATTACATATATATATCGGATTTTTAATTTATTATAGAACCTCACATAATGTTTCTGAGAATAAATTATCTATCGTATGTAAGACGAACAGGTGTTAGTCTATATAAAAAAATCGCTTACTCTGCAATCTAGTTTCGATTTATAATTCAGAAGTTTGTATTTTTATTTATATTCTTAAAGGAAATTTTTATTTAAAAAAATAAAAAATATATTTTATTAAACGATTTACACCGAGTAAATACACGAAAAAACTGATATTAGAATACAAAGAAGTGTGTTTGAAGATAGAAAATAATGCATTAAAAATGAAAAAAAAAATTAAGAGAAACTTTACTAAATTTAATTTAATTATATAAAAATGTTTATAAATTGAAATCTTTAAAAGGTTTTTCCCTAAAGGGGGGTGTAAGAAAGGGAAGAAAGTAATAGAGGAGTTACAGGTTAGAACGAAATTTCGAACCTATAGTGTAAGAAGTATAGGGATTATACTTTGTTATTTCTAAAGGTCAGTGACCTAACAAAAGCTAATTTCCAAAGTTAAGGCTGTTAAAACATGCCTGAAAGACAAGCCGCGGATCGTTAAACTAATTACTAATGAAACGCAATTAGGAAATTAAAATGCTGCGACCTTTCATTGAACTATTCTTTAAGAGGAAAGAACGAAGACGATTCGTATATTAATCACGGGTCCTACAAGAATATAAATTACAAAAATATAATCTGGACACCTTCGAACGTCGATTTTCTTAGAATAAATAATATAACTTAAATCATTTTCTTAAAATATCTATTAAAAACGAAACGATTACTAAAACGAATTTCAACATGTGCAAATTTGGAATTAACATGTAGTAAAATGACGTTTTGGGTTGTGCAATATTTCAAATCCTGAGTAACTTAAAATGTACACAGTTATAAGGTTAATTAAGTGTCAATCAATATTCCAATTTCATTCAACTTCAAGTATGTTGCACCTGGCTCCAGACAAATGGCTTTACCTCAATCTGTCTGAAACACTCTTATTGACGTTAATCCTATTTTAAATACTCTGATTAAAATGTCTCCCATCCCTCTGTTTAGTTAGGATTAAGGATTTGAGAGGAAAGTATTTAGAAAAGTCCTCGTTTAAAAAGTTCTTCACTTAGAAAAAATGAGGGGAATTTTTTTTAATGGTGGATTATATGGATTTAAATTGTAAGAAATTTTTGCTTTGATCCTGAAGTCATTAGCAAGTAGTTCTTTGCAGTTTAACGATTCCATTAAACAATTAATATATATAATTTTTTGATAGCCACCAGTCTTTTTTTGTTATTAAATAATTTATATATAACTAAAATATTCATTATTCTTTACAATAAAAAAATAAAAACTATTTCAGTGTTGAATAATTGAAAAGAATATAGAAAAAATGTTCTTTATTACGTCAAAATGTAAAAATTAAAATTAAAAATAAGCGTTATTACGAAAAAAAAAGAGTAATAGAGACGTTTAAAAATAGTTACTGTTACGTAACAATAGAAATTTTTAATTTTAAAAAATTCTCATTATTACGTAATAATAAAAAATCAATCATTATTCATTTAAATTACGATAGAAAACAATTTCAATTATAGAAAACGTTCATTGTTACGTAATAAAAGAGAAAGAAAAATGTTTATTACGTAATAATGAAAAGTGAAATCTACTAAATTTTTGATTACGCAACAATAGAAAAAAAATTAAATAAATATTACGTCATAACATGTAATTACGTAAATATTACGTAATAATAAAAAATAGAAAAATTCATTATTACACAACACGGGAGGTGTTGGTGACTTTTTTGCTGAGCTGCTATGGCGATGTTAGATATGAAAGTTTTACAGTATAATATGAAGTGTGGAATAGAAATGAGAAGTTTAAATGCGTTATTAACTCGAATACTAATTATTATTTTGTTGGTGATTGCTGGTGTAGAGTTAAATTCCGGTCCTTTCCCTCGGTCTTTTCCGTTACCGAGACAAGAAGTTATGCAAAAAAGGGGACGAGGAAGACCACGTAAAGATGTTACAACGGATATCGAGGGAAATAATCAGACGACCGAAATATCAGGAAGAAAATACTTGATTGAGGAACATTTTAAGAATACTGCTGACACTTCGAGGTATGCTACGATCAAAGACTTTTTTGAACCGGCAGAAGATCCTCTAGTACCATGTACCACTGAACCTGAATAATCACTAAAATCAGTCTATGAATTGATCCAGGACAAATTTGATCGTCTGAACTCCGAGATCCGTTCTATGAGAGCCGAAATCAACAATATGAACGAAGAAAATATAAAGCTCAAGGAAGAGATGAAAGAGATATGTAAAAAAATACGTACATTAGAAGAAAGAACTGACTCGCATAGCAAGCTAAAAGGTATGGGGGATTTTGAAATTGATAAAATGTTAAACGAGACGACTAAGAAGAACCTAATAATATTTAATTTTCCATTCAAAACCACGGAATATGTAGAAGAGTTGAAAAAATTTATAAAAGAAAACTTAGAACTTAACTGGATAGAAATTGAGGGTCTCATCCAACTAGGAAATAGAAAACATAATCAAGTAATTAAGGTTATGACCGAATCGGTTAAAGATAGAAACCTAATTCTTAGGAAATTCTGGACAACAAGATTTAAAATGACGGACGAAAAGAAAAAAATAATAATCTCAACTGACTTATGTTTGAGATCAAGGATTAGGAAAAAATTATTACTTAAACAGATTAAACTAGAGAAATCGGGTGACAACAGGATAAAAATAAGAGATGACTACTTCTTAAAAGAAAATACAATGTATACATACGATTTGAATACTAAAGAAATAATTCAGGTGAATCATTTTTTAAATTCTTAGGATTAATGTATACACCTAACCTCTCGTTTGAGAAACATTATAAAAATACACTAAACAACGCAAAAATTGTAATAGGTAAGTCAATAGGTTTATTCTGCAAGGATAAACTAAAGAACTTAGGTACACTTGTTCAACTTTTTAATTCGATTGTGATGAATTCAATGAAGTATGCAGTCCCAATTTGGAGCATGGATAAATTTAATGAATTTGAAAAAATACAGAATGACCTACTCGCAAGATATTTCAGTTAGAATACAATATTCCGGGCAGCGCCTTAAGATTAGAAACAAATAGATTTAGATTAAATACTACACTAATAAAAAGATATTTGATGTTTCTACAAACAATTATTAAGGCAGAAGATATAACAATAAAACTACTGTTTTCACTATATCACATATCAAGGGAAATGGATTTAAGACGAAGTTGGATAATGCAGCTATCAAAGATAGTAAATAAAAATGATTTTTCTATTAAACTGTTTTTTGGATGATACAAATGATATGGAGCAGTATAGTAAAGAAATAATATATAGAGTTAAAAGATGTTTGATAAATGATTAATATGTTATATAATTAAGTTAAACAATCTACTGAATCATAATTGTGACAAATATTAATGAAATTCTATAGATTAGTAAGTAGAAAATATCAATGTTATTGAGATGCTATTATATGTGTATAAATATGCGTTTAAACAAAACGCCCCTGTAACAGGCGAAAGCCTTCTACGCCAAATAAAGATATCTATCTATCTATTATTACACAACACCAGAAAATATGAAATTATTTAAAAAGTCATTGTTACGCAACATATAAAAAGCTGAATTATGAAAAAAAGCATTGCTAGTCAAATAATATACAACAAAAAATACTTTTTTGACATGAAATAGAAAGGAGATAAACGAATTTCATACTAATAGGATATTTCAGTGATATGGCGTACCCTCAGGAGTCTTGAATTTAAAAATTATCAAAAAGCCGAGTCCTGAAGTCACTGAGTTCAGCAGTCTTGAGGGGGATTACGTTGTGATTTACATTGCTTTCTACAAAATCTAGTGTGACGTGATTTAAAATAAACAGATGTATTAATAGGTCTAGTGTATTTCTTAAAATTTTAGTTATATTATATTAAAATTTTTAAATATAATTTTTTCGATACTTAAATTTATTAATTTTTTTTTTATTTTGTTACTTATAAAATTTCAAATTTGAATACAATTTAAAATAATTCAGGTCTGTTCACTAGATAAATCTGTATTTTTATAAAATTAGATTTTTTTAAAAGAATTATAAAAATTAATAAGATACTTAACAATATATAAATTAAATTTTAAAAAATTTCTTTATTGTGAAAATTATAAACATTTATTGTTACGTAACAATAGAAAATAATTTAAAAAGCGGTATCGAGAAAAATTTCCATTATTAAGTAATAATACGAAAATGGAAACTAAAAAAAAGCAATGAAAAAACGTTTTATTATGACGTAACAATACAAAAAACGAAAATGATAAAATGTTCTCTATTACGCAACAATAGAAAAATAATAATAATATACTAAACAAAATACAGTAAAATTTGTTTAAGCCAGAATAGCTAATTCATTCCGGCTTAAACAGGTTTTACTGTATAAGTAAAATAGTCATTATTACGCAACAAGTTCAGAATAAATAATCATTTTATTGTCTGGTAACAATGTAAAAATGAATGTTATAAACATTTACTATTACATAACAATAGATAAAGTAAAAATATTCTGTCATTATCTAACAAGCAATAAATAAACGAAATAAATGTTTAGAAAAAATATCCATTATTACTCAACAATATAATAATAGTAGTAGTAGTAAAATAAAGACGTTTTACATTGAAATCTAACATACAGCAGTCCAATTAAACTGCATTGAAAACATTGAAATAATAGTAATAATTATTATATTCATTCAGAATATGAATATTTTATACATTTTATAAAATAAAATTTATTAAAAGATGAAACTATTTAATTTATAACACAATATAAAAAGCTGGATTTTCCCAGCAATTTGAAAAAAAAATTGTAGAGCTATAAATTTTCACTGTTATCTGTCTGTTTGTCTGTCTGCATGTTCTTCCTTAATCTCGAGAACAGAGTTAGATAGATTAAATCCGAGATCAGATATAGAAATCTTAGGAAAAGTGTGATGTACAGGGGCAAAACACTACAAATTTGAGGTGGAGAGCATATATTTTAAATTAAATAAATAATATATTTTAAATTAAATAAATTTTAAAAAATATGATTAAAAATTGCAGCCCGGCTTTATGATGATGTTACAATAAATAATTGCTGGTTGCTTTTCATTCTTAATAATTGGTACCATTACCTTTGTAAGTTTTCTGATCGGTTCGAGAGGTGTCAAAGAAGGGGCCATATCTGACGAACCAACTGTCCAATTTACTTGAAATTTCCTAGAAATATTATACCCTAACACCTAAATCTTCCTGAAAAATTTCAGAAATTTTTGACAAAAGACACACGAGTTATTAAGCCTCAAATTGGGTAGAAAAAGTCGTGCCCCCACATACACATAAACACAAACACCCATATACATAGAAACCCCCATCTTTTTACGCATTTCCCGATGTTTCAAAATATGGGGCCCTTGAAACATCCAGGACACCCAGTTCAAAAATGTAAAAAATCTTGGGGCGGGGTCATTTTTTGACCCATCACCATACTTCCCCTGTGTTATATAACACAGGGGAAGTATTCAATAAAATTTATTTATTAAACAAATAAACAGCATTCAAAAAATCCATTTATAGCTTAAAACAACAAGAGATAATTCGCTATTATCGTTTATTAACAGAGTTAATAACCATATATAATATTTTCGAGGTAAACAAGGTTAAATATCAACATCATATCTATGTTAAAAATTTAACCTTGTTAACCTCAACTATATTTATTTTTAAAATAAATATTAATATAAAAGGAACTTTTATATATATTTATATAAATATTAGATAAGATAAAGTATATAAACATCATCTCATTTTTCATTAATTTATTTATAAGAGATGAACTTTTAGAACTTTTTAATGAATATAAATCGCTATAATATTTTATAATAATAAATAATATTTAAGAATTTTATCTCTTTTCTCTAACAAGAGATGGCGAGAGAGTGTTAAAGATGCTGTAAGGGTGGATATAAACAAGCAAATTCTTAGTTTACTACAATAGATTTTGTATGTTGACAATTTAGAATTTAAGAAAGACTCCCTCTTCTCTCCCTGTTCTAGGATAAAAGAAAGTGTTGTAAAGTGATAAAATTCAAGATGACGGTTCCTAATTCTGATACCGTGAAATTAAATCCTTCCCATTCACTAAACAAAATTCCAATTTCTGTTTTAAACAGATTTAATGCTGATACAAAAGATAATTAACTTGCGACTTTAAATGAAGTCCAGGAGATTAATTGGTAAAATCTTATTTTGTATTCTTTTACTTTAAAAGGTTCCTGTTGAATGATATGTTTATATCTAATGGGAATTTTCTGCATATTTAAACTTTTAAGAGTTAAATAATCCAAAAAGAATAATTAAAATTATAAATCGGGTCAAAGGTCGTTTGCTTTAATAATTTTTTTTTGGAGGAGGAGGATTTATAAAAGGATATTTTTGCAAAATTAATGCTCAAATTTTTGATTAGATTGATTAATATATTTATAATTTGGATGGTAATAACTCAAAAATTTTTAGCGACTAAATCTATATATAATGACCTGTCTTCGTTTTAATATCAGTACACGTGACATTGCCATTCATCAATGACAGATTTATTTTCTTTATCCGTGTTCTTGTTCAAGCATTTCTTCTTCTATCCTCTTCCATTCCTTCATACAAAACATTGATAGGGCGTAACTTAATATTTGTGAGTGAATTTAATATCGTTATCTTCTAGAGTTAGAATAATTGTACGTGATGATGGTGATTTTTAGATCATATCTACATTATATATATTTGTAAAAATTTTATAAAATAATATTTGTAAAGTATAATCATTTGCTAATGTTTTTTGAATAGAATATTTTCATTTTCGTGCAAAGATAAATCAGTTGTAAGAGTAGTAAATCCAGGATGAAGTGATTTTTCTTATGCAAATCTCGTATAGAATATCATCTCCTGAATGAAGTTAATGGATTTTTTTAAAAATTTATCATAAAATACAATTGTTTTAATGGTGTTTATTGAAAAAAATGCATAAATGTTTTTAATTATAAATTCGTTTTTTACTTTTAAATTTAATATTTTATTACGAATTTTTACATTAATTTGAATGAAATAAGACAAGTAATACACAGGAAAATAGCTTAAAAGTAATTTATTCTTTTATTTTATATAATAATTGACGTATTTTTACATCTTTCAAATAAAGTAAAATGTATTAAAGTAGGAAATAAATTCTCTAAAAATAATAATCAAGAAAATTAAACGTCATTAAGAGGAAAATTATTATTGTTATTATGATTAGAAATCACCATTAATATATTTTAAGCTTACACGTAATAAACAAAATTACAAAAACTATTATCCTTCATGGCATGAACCCAGTTCCATTAAAAGTAGAAGCTTTATGAAGGCATTAGAGTAAGAAGGGTTTTGACCTTTCTCGATTATCATCAGAAACGATTTCTAGAAAATACTCAAATGATACAGTAAGGTTATTGCAATATCTAGCGCATACAAGTGTTGTTCAGGAGGGAAGGAGGGAGGGAGGGAAGAAAAATCTCATATACAAAAAGAAAAAAATAAAAAATAAAAAATAAAGAGGGATTGCCTCAGTTCTCATCAAAAACTTTTTCAGTAGAGGATAACTGAGATTCATATTAAAAATCTGAAACCAGTGTCGAATCACATTGTGCCACGTCTTAGAAATATTAAAAAAGTAAAAATTTCTATGATTTTCTTGAAGTAGATAATTATAGAATAATTATTTTTAAAAAATAGCCTCATAACCTTGCTATTTATACTAATTGTTATCGCTTTTTTCAGCCAATTATTTTATAAATTTATTATTTTTAAAGCTATTTTATAGACTTTTAATATATTTTTAAGTGTTATTAATTGTTTAGTTGTTAAATTTTTTTTAAGAATTGCACATCTTTATCAAGCATCGTAACTTTATAAAATAAATAAATAAAATTTTTATACCATTCTTAAAATTATTTATACTAAATTTAGTATATTTTTATAATATAATTTTAAGCCATGTAGGTTATTTAATAATTAAATACTTAAGAATTGCCATCGTTAGCCAGTTGAGTATAAAAGTTATATTGATTTGCTTTATTCCCTTGTAAGCTACTTATACTGAATTAATAAATAAATTAGTTGTTTTCAAAGTTAAAAATACACTTTTAATACATTTTTAGTCATATAAATTATTAAATATTTCAAAGATTTCCTATATTTAGCAAGGTTTGCAAGTTGAAGTATAGAAATTCTATTGATTTATATTACTCCCTTATGAGCTATTTATACCTAATTACTACAAAAATTTATTACTTTTTAAACTATTTACGCACTTAATTTGCTTTTTTAAATTCACTTAAATTATTTGGCAATTAAAAATTGCATAAAATTGCAACCTTCAGCAAGGATTGCAACTTGGGTATAGGGATTCAAATAATTTATTTTACTCATTTATAGTAAAATTTCTAAATAAATTTGTTGTTTTAAAAACTAGTTTTATGCATTTGACATATATTTAATCGATATAAATTATTGGGTTGCAATTTGAAATAATTGTAGACCTATAAATTTCCACTGCTGTCTGTTCTTCCTTAATCTTAAGAACGGTGTTAAGGGTAGTTAAAAGTTCAGACCTAATAGGGAAAACTTAGAGGCAGAAGGCCCTAATTAACTATATACGAACTTTCGGACTAGATTGTAAGTTACGTGATTTCAATTTAAAAATCTTCCCCAGAACAGTGTTACACAGATGACTGGCATGACTCAGTTGTTATCAGAAAAAGTATGATGTACAGGGGCAAGATTATAATTTGAGGTGGAGAGCATATATTTTAAATTAAATAAATTAAAAATATGATTAAAAATTGTTGTTTTATAATTAAATATATCAAGAATTGTCACCACAACTTGAGTATAGAAATTCTATTGATTTCCTTATAAGCTATTATTATTATTTTATTTTTGTTTCTCTAATCTAACTCATTTAAGCATCTGAGAAGTAATATCATGCAAAATTTTATTCAATTTTTCTTTATTTTTCCTTTCTCTTCTCTCTGAAACTCATTAAAATTAATCTTCGAGATGAGACTACTTTAAAAAATAAATATATGCAAAAAAAATCTTGAAAAATAAAGATGAACAGAATTGATATAAATAGATTTAAATGTTTATTTAACACTTAAATCATTTATTATTAAAGAAAAACTAAATAAAATATTTAAGCTGAAATCGAAAATGAAAATTTATAGAAATTTATTAAATTTTACTTAAAAATAATATAATATAATTATCTAATACTATAAATTCTCATTAAAATAAAATAAAAATACAATTTAATTTGAATATTATGCATTTACATTAAAAATTCAGAAAATTTTCTGATAATGAAAATTTTTAAATTAAATTAAATTAAATTTTAAAATTAATCAGAAAATTTTTCATGAATCTTTTCTTTTATAAATCTAATTAAACTATTACAACTACTTCTAATTGGAAATTAAGCATAATTATCTTCATAAATTATTAATTAATAAAATAATAAAATTTAAACTTGAAACGTTTTATTAGTAAAGTAAATTTAATTAAAATAAAAAAAAAATGTTTAAAATATTTTTTAGATATTTGTTTTCTCTAAAATTATGTCAACAATTGGTTCACTAAATTTAGTCAAATGTTGGCTAAATACGGGATTTCTCCCATTTTATTTGGAAACACAGAAGAAGACTGGCAATTTGGTAATTCTGCATTAATAGAAAATTTGTTTAACAACTCTATCCATCAAGAAATAGTTAAATTACAGAGTTCAAAATTTCATCCCTGATATATGGAGAACTTAAACTTTCCTCCTTCAAAAGAATATATTAATTTTCAACTACCGTTTATGGTAAAAAAAATTTTATATGCAGCTCCGACTAAACAGTTTTTATATATTAGTGGATCAGAATTATATAAAGATCAGAAACGAAACATGCAAATTATGTCAAGAGCAAATTTCGATCTTCTATATAATATGTTCATGCAGAGGCTGTACAGAGATTAGGGAAAAATATGGTATTTCCACTCTATCCGAGAGTAAATCAAGTAACGAATTCTATAAAAAGTTGTTTCAAATGAGCCCAACTATAATAACAAGATTAACGTATTTAATGAAAAAATTGTACAAACTGTCCAAGAAGACCTGCAACAAATCTGGTAACGAGATATAATCAAAATTATTTTTTTGTAATTCGAGATAAATACTATTATTAATGTAAAATTATTAAATGTTTAAATTATGTTCCCCCTTGTAACGGGATCATCTCATATTACGAAAATAAATATTATTATTATTTGTTTTCTCTTTAATTTTATAGGAAAAATTGAAAATAAAATTTCAAGAAAGTTTCAATGATTTTTGTAAATTACATTTTAAAATGTTAAAGTATTTATTATTATTATTATTATTATTATATATTTTAATACATGTTTTGCTTATTTATTAATATTTTTATTAATTTAGTCGTTTATTTGTTAATTTGAATTTAATTAAATAAATTGCAGAAATTTATTTTGATTTATTCTTTTGCAATAATGTGAAATATATATAAAATTATTGAATGTATAAAGAGGAATGTATGTGAAAATATTGCATAAATAAAGTGATTCATATGTGAAAATATTGAATGAATAAAGTAAAACATAGGTAAACATATTGCATAAATAAAGTTGGATATAGGTGAAAATATCGCAGGAAAAAAAGTGGAATACAGGTGAAAATATTAAATGTATAATGTGGAGCATATGTGAAAATATTACATAAAAATATAACATACGTAAAAGCATTAGGTAAGTGAAGTGAATTATGTACAAAAAATATATAAATATAGTAGAAAACGTATAAAAATATGACATAAATAAAAAAAATAATTAATTACAATTTCTTACCAAATACATTTAATAATGCTTCATAAATGAAATCACTTTATAAGAGAGTAATTTTATAAATCCTTTTTAGAGAACACTTATCCCTTATACCCGATTTAAATTTAATTACTTTTAATTAAAAATGTTAATAATTTTTTTCAGGTAAAGTAAATTAAACTGTACAGCATCATTCAATAATCAAATTTGTTTACTTTCTTCCAACGTGTCGCTCACCCTGCATTTAGAAGAAAGTAATAAATTTTTTCTAACTTATCGTGACATGAAGCAAATAACTGTTATGTTATATAAGATTTTTTAAAAAAGAATTTATTATAAAATATATTAAAAAATAATTAGAAAAAATATATTTTCTTCTATTGTTAATACATATTTTAAATTAAAAACTTGAGATCATTTATCAAAGTCCAAATTCAATAGCCCTATCGAATTTGTCACATTAGATCTCTTATAAGTTCTATATAAACTCTACATTTCTCAAACGTTACATTTTTCATATAAAAGTGTTTTTTTTTCTTCTCTCCCTCGTCTTTTTCTTCTTTCCCTCCTTCGTTGATAAATCATTTTTCTTTAAAAAATAAAACGTCAAATGGGTAATTTATAAATAATTTCATTTCAAATACTTTAAATTTTAATCAATATATCATTTTTATTACTCCATTTAAAAGATAAATAAGGATGAAGATGGGATAAAAGGGAAGAGATGCACCTAAACAAACATGCATCAACGTAATTTCCTTACTAATATACAATTAAACGTACATGTAGCTATATAAAAATAAAATAAAATTTAAAAAATTTAATTAATTAACCTGTAAATTATTAAAAATTTACTAATAAAAATAGTAAATGAAGATGAAGATGGAATAAACGGAGTGAGATGTACAGAACATAAATAAATATGCAACTTAGTTATTTACACTTATAACCTACACATATTTATGCAACAAACAATACCTCTTATAAAATAAATTTATAATATATAATTTTAAAAAATTCAAATTTAATAACCCTATAAAATATTGAATTTACTCATGGAAGAATAAATGAAGATGAAGATGAGATGAACTTCGAGCGATGCACACAAAGAAATATGTATTAATCTAGCTATTTTTTTTTTATTATAACGTAAAAGTAATTACACAGATTTATAGCTACATAAAATAGCTCTTAGTAAGAAAAAATATAAAATATAATTTAAAAAAATTAATACGAATTTAATAAAGCTATAAATCATTAGTTTACATTAGAATATTTCTAAAAAAAACACGCAAAATGTTATATTAAAATTATACTTCCTTATCAAATTTATACATAAATTTCTTCTCTTGAAATTCTAATCAAATATTAATTTTAAGTAATATATCCTTGGATAAAATGAACCTAAATCATTATAAACTTTTAATGTAAATTCATTATAAGATATTAACTAATAGATAGGAAATTTTTAGATTAAATAATAACACCATGTGTCCTATTTGCAAAATTGAATATCCTCAAACCTATCAAAAACAGCTGTAGTTCCAACTAGTCTACAAAGTGAGATGTGATCTACATATGTTTAATTACTTTCTGTTAAGAGAAAATTTAATTTACCCTTCTAAAATCTTTTCATCACATCATCTGTAAAATTTATAACAATGTGATTTATTTACTTGTATTTTTTTACAATTATATTTTAAATTTTATAACGAATTTTTACTTGAAATTTTTGCATTTTTTCATTAAATTTTAAATATCAATTAATATAATTTTTTCTAGTTTTTTCTACATTTCTTTTTTAAATAAAAAATTAACTGATATAAAATTTTGATTAAATTTAATTTATTCGCATTAAAAAAAATTAAGAAATAAAGGCAAATAATTTAATAATAAAAACTCTTTAATATATCGAATTTTATTTACGAAAATTGGATAAAAAGTATTTAATTAGTATAAAATAATTAATTTATTATAAAATTTTACGTCATTTACTTATATATTTATTAATTAAGTAAAATATTCAAAACTTAAAGAAGTTAAACGTATTAATACATATATAAATAAAGTAATTTTAAAAATTTAATTATATTTACTACAATTTAAAAAAAAATAAATAAATAAAATTGTATTTTTATGTATTTACCTAGAAAATAATTTTATATAATTAAATCCGATTTTAATTTAAGAAAATATGGATTTTTGTATGTTGTTTTTATATAATTAACGTTTTGAATTTCTGTTTACGCTTAATATTAAGATTACTTTGGATAGTATTTATTTCGTCAGCAGAACTCAATCAGTTGAAATGTAATTAGCTTTCTCCTATGCCGTTTAACTAACATCTGGTATCTTTCACATGAGCAAAGTGTCCTGCCAAACTGTATTTTCAATCATTATCTCGCTGACTATCCAATCTACAAGAAGATATTCCCCAAAAAAATTTATATTAAAATTACTAAAACGCAACCGATCTCAACTTTTATTAGTTACAAAATTACATTAGACATCTTATTTATTTATTTTATTTATATACATATACAATTATATATATAAAATTAAAAATAAGTATAAGATATTTTTTTATTTCAATGAAAATAAGATATTTATCAACATCATCGTCTTCTTCATCTTCATCTTTTCCAGATATTCGAGTCCCTTGTTCCACTTTCTTATCAAGTTTTTCTGGATATTTTTTTTTCTCTGCACTTTAAATTATTGGGTTGCAATTTGAAATAATTGTGGACCTACAAATTCCCACTGTCTGTTTGTCTTTTCTTTCTTAATCTAGAAAACGGTTTTAGATAAATAAAAGTCGAGACCTGATATAAAGAGCTTAGGGAAAGGAGGCCTCGATTAACTATAAATCACACAAATCACGGAAGTCGTGTGATTTCAATTCAAAAATTTTTCCCTGAATAGAGTTACATAGATGACCAGTATGACTCTGTTGTCATCAGAAAAAGTATGATGTTCAGGGGCAAGACACTAATTTGAGATGGAGAGCATATATTTTAAATTAAATAAATTAAAAATATGGTTAAAAATGCAGTCTGGCATTGTGACGATGTCGTAATAATTTTTGCTCGTTTATATATTTAATTTATAAATACATAAATATACATTTTTTTAATTTAAAAAATAAGTATAAAAATAGAGTTACTTTATTAAAATTTTAATTTAATTATTATGCATCATCATCATCAGCATCATCATCCTTACCAAGTTACAAGGTCATGTGACCTGTTCCCATCTTTTCTCTATTCTTCTAGCTAGATGATAAGTATAATTTTAAATAAAATCTTGAATTTATTTACTTAATTATTATATACACGTATATTAATTTAAAATAAAAATAATAATCAAAAATTGATTTTATTAAAATATTTTCTTTAAAAAATGTACACATAAAAATTGAACAAATTATTGTTTTTTATTTACGAAAGTTACTTATTTTTCTACGGGTTATTTCTTCAGTAATTTACTCGCTTTTTATTTTTTTATTATCTTACTAGAAAGACATAAAAATTTTTATAATAAAATATCTACATAAGTTTACTACTACTGAATGGATTTTTAACATACAAGCACAGATTACATACGAGAGGTTATAAGATTTGTTCATCGTATATACATATATTCTTTAAAAACTATTACAAAAAACTCTTATACTTTTAACTACAATAAATATTTTAGAAGCTTCATCGCCTTCTCCCCATCTTTGTAGTATGTTTTTTTTATTATTTTAATATAATATTGCTCACCCGTAGGCTGTAAAATTGTTTCTTGGCCCATCAGACACGGCTTAATAATTCGTTCTAACGTCACGTTTAAGTCATTTTTCACGTCAAACTCTAAATTGAAAATTATGGATCAAATCCCTTTACTTTTTTCTTTCTTCCTCCTCCTCTTCTCTCTCTCACCTTCCTCTTCTTTCCTCTATCCAACACACACTGATTAGTGAATGAGAATATGTAAAAGAACTCTGATCTCTTTACATATTCCCCCCTCCACTTATATATATTTTTTATTATAAAAAAATATAATAAAATTAATTACTGGTTAATGTAATCATTGTATCAATTCCTCTAATGAAATAACATCAATTACTTTAGTAGTATCATGTCAAGTAAGTCGAGTCTTGAAAGGATTCTTAAAGTATCTGGAATCTTGATCTTATTATTTTCTAAATGTCTTAGAACAAACTTTAATTAGCATAAAACAGAAGATCCTTAAACTTATTTCACTTTATTCTATTTAAAACTGTATTCATTCTTCTCAATTTTAGCATATAAATTACTTCATAACACAATAATTATGGAATTTTTCATGCTTTTTATTATTAATTAATTTATGTTTTAATAATTTAGTGTGAATATATATAATCATTTTAAAATTATTAAACTATTAATTCATTATTTAAATATTCATTCTTTTTAAATTATGCATAAAAATTACTTCATAAGAGTGTATTATAATAATTAATCAAGTTCATATATTGCTTAAAATTAATATTAAAATAATATTTTAACGTTCTATATTATTTAAAATAAATACAAAAATATAAAATAAAAATTCTTTCGTAATAGTTATATAAATTACCATTAAAAAGTTAAAATTCCAGTTTAAATTTAATTAATTAAAATAATTTAAGGTGCTTAAATTTATATAAATCTATTATATATATATTACTAAAACAAATAACAAATAGAATAAATGTAGAACACATTTTCCTTTTATTTTATATAATATATTTGATAAGATTATATATAAATATTTTAAAATAAAAGAAAAAGATTTATTTATTTATTTATAAATCCCACATTGGATAAATTTAAATTTTTCTTAGGATATTTTACATCTTTCTCTAGTTACTCGATATAATAAAAAGTGACATACTCGAATTTTCGATTTTAAATCTAAGTCATGATTCTCAAAGGATTTTAGTCAAATCTTTTTATATAGATTTATAGAGATAGAAACACGATGAAGTAAAGAAAAATCTATCCAAAAGTAAGATAGAAGCCTGTAGAATATGTATATTTATATACTGCATGTATATATATATATATATATACAGTAGTACATGTAATTGCTCAGATAAAAATAAATTGTCGTGGATAACATTAAATTGTTCGTTGCACCATTATCAAAAGCTATCTGCCAAAAATCTTTTTTATTTATATATATTTTTATTCATTTTATTTATATCTAGTTTATAGTGTGATATAAATAATGGTGAATTTATTTATTTTGATTTTTCTTTTAAAAAAATAAAGATAATAATAATAATAATAATAATATATAAAAAGCTACTGTATTGAGGATTTTCTTACAGATTTTAAAGTAATCAAATGAAACTATTTGGAGATTTTTATAGAATTTCTATGATTTAATTTAATTTAACATTCTTATCCTCTCGAGAATTTATCAAAATAGCTTCTTTCTCCCTCTCTATCCATTCATCACTATACAATTTTTTTAAATCGTTTATTTCTAATAAAAAGAAATAAAAATTTTCTGTTAAAATACTTAATTAAAAATCAAATTAAATTTTATTTTTCTTAAAAAAATACTTATTCAGATTAAAAGAAAATTTTAATGGTTATTAAATTCATTTTTTCCCTAGCTCTCATCACTAATTAGTTTATAGATATTTTATCTATTCATTTTTTATACGGTTGAATTCATGGTATTTTCACTATACAATGAATTAATAATATGTAGAAGAAGGTAACAATTTTTTAAGTAAATAAAACATTAAAAAATAATAATAATAATCGAAATTATATAGATATAAAAGAAGCATTCATCCATAAAGTCTGCAAATTGGATTTTTTTTATTTTTTATTCTTTCCCCCTTTTTTTCTTTTGGCTATTTCATAAGATAGACAATTTTTGCTGCTAAATAGAATTGTCTGAAATATAAAAATCGAAGCATTGAGGTTGAGAATTGTTATTATGAGAATGTAAGGGTGTCGTGACCCAACCACGCCCATTAACTATCCCCTACAATGACAAAATCACTTTCTATGATTCTATTATTTTTACGTTTATAAAAAATTTTTATCCATTTTTAACACATTTTCTATATTCCCTGGGGATTTACACATAAAAAGGAAGGAAAATATATTAAATAAAGTAATACTCTGTACAAATATAGTAGCAATTTTCCTAGAGAATATATTAAAATTTTTATATCTTTCAATGCAAATATATTATCATCAATGGGGAGAAAATATATGATTTAATAATTCGTTGAAATAAATAATTCGGGAAAAAATTGATGTTATTACTTTTTTAAAATTTGTTTATTTATTTTTTAATATTTTAAAAAATATTACTTAATATTTTATATCTAACGTAATATAACTGGAGTAGTAAAGTTCTTAAATGTATTTACTTTAATATCGTTAGATATGTGACTGTGGAAGGCTGTGAAGTGGATTTTTACTGTGTAATTATATAATAAAAATTCTATAAATGTAATAAATATTTTATTTATTCGTTATAAAATTATTCTGTTAATAAAAATTTATTAATAATTACTGTTTTAATAGTTATTTTAAAGCGCGACATTCTTCTCGTATCTCCACGTAGTGTAGTATTTTACAGTGATTTAACTGAATATAAATACTTTACAGTATAAATACTGTATTTTTCCAGACTGTACTTATACTGAAGAATAAATACAGTATAGATACACACGTATACTTTACTGATAAACACATATATAACATGTTTATGTGTCTATCAGTAAAGTAGCTATTTATCAGTAAAGTATACATGTGTATCTATACGGTATTTACTCTACAGTCTAAGTATAGCATACTGTATATGTATATGTAAAGAGTAAATACTTTAGAGACAGTATAGGATAGTGTAGTATAGTCAGTAATTTGCATATACTTTGAAATATAGTAAATAATTGAAATAAAAGTAATATATATTATATGATGTAAAAAATATCGTGGTACTTTATACTGTAAATTTGATTCTAGTGTCATTAATTATTACAGTATCAAATAAGCTTTGTATAAAGCTACGTTTACAATTCTACTGATTCTGTATCATATATTACAATAGTCAATACCGTACTTAAGTGTGCTTTAACTGCTACGTAATTAATTAAATAATTGGCATTACTTAATTACAACCTACTTAAGCATTTGGTGATACTTAATTATAGTAACAGTCCAATGTAATGTGTATACTGTAATTAATATTTATTTATTCCTGTAAGTTAGTTCCTGTATGTACCTTCGTATCTGTAATGAGAACATCTTGCCACTTTAGTAATATATTAGTATTAAAATTACCCTAGCAGGGCATTTATCAAAAATATTCCATAAATTATTACTAATTGGCAATTCTAATAACTAAAGTTTTCATTATTTCTTACTTTAAAACTGGTAATACTCTCTTTTCAAGTGTAAAAATCAAGATAATTTGCTTCACAATTATGTAAAGTTAAAATACACATCAACTATATTTTTAGCTGTAATTTTGAAATTGCAGACCTATACATTCTTACTATCGTCCCGTCTGTCTGACTGTCGTTGGTTAATTCTGAGAACGGAGTTAGATAGATAAAAATCGAAACCAAATATGAAAAGCTTAAAAATCTCCAACCCTTAAGCTTTCCATATCTAGTCTCGATCCAGAAGTAGATATATAGTTAATCGGGGTCAAAGGCCGTGATTAACTACATACGAATTTCCGATCCGGCCGGGATTCAAAATTTTCTCGAGAATAGAGTTAGATGACCGGCATGACTCAGTTATTATCAGGAGAGGATTGATGTACAGGGGCAAGACACTACTAAAATCGAGACTGGACATGAAAAGAATTTAAAATAAAATGTGTTTAAAAATTGTATCCTGTTAGTATGAAAATGTCATAATAAATTTGTCAATTTTAAGATTTATAAATATGTGTAAGCCTTATATATCAACAACAATATTAGTATATAATAAGGGGATTTATTGGAGATTCATTAGCACAACATTCTCGTGAATTTTTCATTTAGCTAAAGATCATTAACAGTATAAGAGTGTGAAGTATGCCACTAAGTTACTACAAATGATTAGTGACTTCGCTTAACGTTACACGAAACTAGATGCTAGATATTACATTATATTGCACGCTTTTTATAATAATACCTCAGACTACCAAAGATAGAAGGACGTGTATATATATATATATATATATATATATATACACACACATAAAAAAAGAAGTCTTTTGATTATTTTCCTACATCATTTTTTATTTTGACTCGTGCAAGGTATAGTAGAATGCCATCTATTTAATTAAAACCACACCTGCATTAACTTCACCACCTTTCTAGCTTGATAAGGTACCAAGAAAATATATTGTCACTATTTTCTCGTTAGACAACTTATCTTAAATAGCAAGATAGATATTTATGAGTGATTGAGAGTAGGGGTTTTTTTTTGTTTCGGATGTTGTTTATCATTGTGATAGCATTGTGTCATTCTGTAAGAGTAGTAAATCCTCACGTCACCTCTTCATAATCACTTTTTTTTTCTATTTTCTTTCTTTTCTTAGATTATATCTTTTGCTTGATTCGCTTCTTACAGCAAATTCTCTTTTATTGAAGTATTTATTTTTCAATTCTTATCTGTTTCTTGCTTGAAAAAATTATTATAAAATTAAATAGATGACGATAATAAATATTCATCGTAATTTTTTTTTATTATATAATCTACTATTATGATAACTAAGCATTTTCTTCCATGTCTATCCATCTTAATTCTTCAAAAAAATACTTTTATATTCTGATTGTTAACTTTAAATAATGGAGATAAGTGAGAATAAAATTTATGTTTAAATATAAACTTTTAATTACTTTATTAAATTTTTAAATTCGGCTCAACATGTATTACAATTGTCTGTTTGGCTGTCTGTTTACGTACTAACTAACATTCATCACAAGAATTTTAAATTTTATTTTATTGTAATTTATCTACTGAAATTTCGATCTGTACTCTCCACTTTTGATTTCAATTAAAATATAATAAATATTTTCTTTATAATTACATACTTATATTGTTTATAACATACATTTAATAGAATTTTTTCTTTTTTATGCTTTTATTACTGAAATATCTTTAGTTCTTTGTGCTTAACTCAGATTTCTGTGCTGTTAAATCACGCGACATACAAAATAATCTAGAATTAGATTTATAAGAAAAACGTTAAATAATTTATATAATCTGTCTGTCTGTCTTTGTGATGTCTGACATTTAATACAAGTAAAACGATAGTCTTGTTCATAACTCATATTACAAAAACTGAAAGGTTATAAATCCTTTTTGACTTGTTGATCAATTGTTTTTAATTTAAAAAATATTTTTAAAATCTGTTATAAAACTGTACAGATATTAGTTAAACAGAAAGAATTACAGCAATTAATTCGTCTGCCTACTTTACTACAAGTTTATTTTTTGCTACAGTCTTTAACAACGGAAATAATATAAATTTTAAACAAATTTAAGCTAAAAAAACTATTTAAAATGTACAATATTTAAATATTTAATTAATTTTATTAACATATTTTTTATCTTTATGTACAAAAATAATTCTTAATTTACCAGAAAAAAATTAAACAAATCGAAAAATTTCGACGAAACTTTAAACAATATTAATATTAAAACTATAATAAGCAATTCACCTACACACTTTACACTTGATAATCTTTGTTTGCATAGAAATGGTGTAAACAAACTCATTTGTTATAACAATATATAATTAAATGCATGTGGGAAATTAATCCCCATCTTATTGAATAAGTTGCAAACAAAGGAGATTAACGTTATGTACATGTCACATTATCTTAACCAATCGAAAATTAGAAAAGCAAATATAACCACTTAAATTATAAACTTGGAGTGTGATTTAATTGAAAATCAAATCTTTAAATGTATAAAATATTGAAGTAAATAACATAAGAAACATTTTTTAAATTGTACTCTTAACACATTCTCTATTAAATAAATTTATATAAAAATTAAGGGAGGTTTCTAAATTTTTTTGTAAAAAGGGCTGGCAGAATTACAATTTAATAAAAAGTAAAAATACGTTACAGATGGATACTAGTCCTATCTTCACTGCTTACCATGTCCAATCACCAGGAACAACTATTTTCATTGCAGAGACAACCTTTCTTTAGAGGCTATGCCTCTGTATAAATATGTAAAACAGTTTAAAATGTCCGCAGGTGACAGTCTCAACACAATTAAAAATATAATATTTCTTCTATAATATTTTCAATTGTGTTGGGACTGTCACTTGCGGACATTTTAAACTGTTTTACATATTTGTGCAGAGGCATAGCCTCTAAAGAAAGGTTGTCTCTGCAATGAAAATAGTTGTTCCTGGGGTATCCATCTGTAATGTATTTTTACTTTTTATTAAAGAGGTTTCTAAATCTTTATAAATTTAAAATTAAGATTGTAAGTAGTGAAATTAGTCTGTAAATTTCATATTGCAGACCTATACATTCCCACTGCCTGTCTGTCTGTTCGTCCTTGGTTAATCTCAAAAATGAAATTAGATAAATGAAAATCGAGATCAGACATGGAATCTTAATACCGGAGGCTCCAAATAACTGTATAAATAACTTCCGGTCTATTTTGGAAGTTACGTGATTTCAATTGAAATATTTTTTTTATACGGAGTTACATAGATGACCGGCATGACTCGATTGTTATCAGAAGTATGATGTATAGGGGCAAGACACCACTAAAATCCAGACCAGATATGGAAAGTTTAGGGATTAACTATATACGAACTTTCAGTCTGGACCGGAAGTCACGTGACTTTTTTAAATTAAAAGATGATTAAAAATTGCATTCCGGCATTGTGACGATGTCACAATAAATAATTGCTCGTTTTTGTATAGAATTATAATTAAATTTTAATTATTTTTTTAAACCTTTAAGCTATAAAAAGTGGGTATTATTATTGTTAGAGTTGTGAGATATAAACCCGTCAAATAATATTTTAAAAATATTTAAAGTGTTTACGAACAAATTTCCACAGCATAATTATATTCTAGATTTGAAAAATAAAATTAAAAAAATAAATAAAAATAATAAGAATATTTTTAATAAAAATGACAATAACTATTCCCAAGATAAACATTGTCCCAAATCACTTCAGTACATTAATAGAAAACTGTTTGGAACAATTTTAAAATAGAAAAAAAAAATAAATAAATAACAGAGTGGAACACTGTACTGCTTCATTTCATTTTTCAATTCAAAAAGAAGAATTGACTGGATAAAATTTTCCCAAAGGACTAACTTTACTCTTTCTTTAAATCAGAAACGAAACTTAAATTAAGAATAGGAACAGATTCAATATTTTATTTTACAAGTTGCAATCTTGAGAGAGAAAATTGTTAAGACATATTTTACTTCTCTTAACTATCGTTTTGTGTTTCCATCCTTTATTTTCACTCGATATCATGCAATTTCACGTCGTTAATAGATTTTTCTATATATATATTTACGTTTATAGCATTATAAAAATGTTTTTCTTCGACCCTTGCAAGTGTTTTGTATGCTGTCAACGTATTATTTGTTATATTCTTTGATTTTATTATCATTGTTTTCATTGTAATGAGTGCAAGTTATATTTCTAACTCCTCGAGGAGTTTCGATATACTACGAGACAAAACGAATAATAAACAACGTAATTATTTTTGTGTACAGTAACAAACGTTTATGTTTATTTTTAGTGACGTTTACTTTGCTCATTATCATTTTATTTTTATCAATTTTATTATGAAAATAATAAATTTATACAAAATTATTCGGAGTTGTTGAATAACTCGTTAAGTCATCATAATCGTTACAGTATATAAATTGAATTTAATTTTAAAATATAAACGTGTTGATTTAAAGAAGTTTACAGTGTAATTAATTTAAATTTAACATATTTTATATTAATATACACGTATAATATATGTTAACTTTAAATTTAACGTGTAATCTATACTATTTACATTTTAAATTAACTTTATATTGATTTACAGTGTAAGTGTTGTATACAGTATACAATTATATACAGTTTACATTAAAATTAGTGAATTTTATGCTAATTTACAGCATTAACACTTACATATAACTATATATTAAACTTGAATTTATATTTTATATTTAGAATGTACATTCTTTCTTACAAGTCAGGTTAATTTTAAATTATACTTGTAAAGTATAATCTTTACGTAGAATGTAATCTTTATGTAGAATGAATGTATCTAATTGTAGCACATGGAATACAAAATCTAATCATTTATTATTATTAAATGAAAATAAACGTAAAATTTCAATTAAATGTTACAGAATTACTGAATTATAGATCAATAATTCCTTCTTGTATACTCTGTACTGAGTAAAATAATTTTTACAATTGCAGGAAAACGTTAAGCATTACAGTAGTATTATACATGTACAGTACTTACTTTATCTAAACTTTAAATTAAATTTTTAAAATACTTTTTTTAAAATTTTATATACAATTTAAATTTTAAAAAAGTCATTTTGTATGTTTTAAGAGTTAAAGATAAAACTTTAATTATTTTTTTCTTATTGGGCTGTAGTTAGGAATATTGTAGACCTACAAATTCTTACCGTCGTCTGTCTATCTGTCTGTTCTTCCTTAATATCCAGAACGGTATTAGATAGATGAAAGTCAAGGACAGATATAGAAAGATTAGGGTCTCCAATCTCTTTCATATCTCATCTCGACCCTAAAATTCATATATAGTTAATCGGGATCAAAAACCCTGATTAACTATATACGAACTTCCGATATAAACCGGAAGTGACGTGAATTCAATTCAAAAATTTCTCCAGACTGGAGTTAGATAGCTGACCGGCATGACTGTATTGTTATCAGGAAAAGTATGATGTACAGGGGCAAGCCACTATTAATTTGAGATGGAGAGCATATATTTTAAATTAAATAAATTAAGAATATGATTAAAAATTGAAGCCCGGCATTGTGACGATGTCACAATAAATAATTGCTCGTAACTGTTTATTTTCTTTAAAAAAAGGGACATTTATTTATCACTATTTCAACATTAATTAATGATTTGATTTTTGTTTTTAAATCAGATAATTTATAATTATAAATTTAAAAAAATTTATTTTATTATATTTAATTAATTAATTAATTAATTAATTTTTATCTTTATGATGAGTATCAGGTGATTAAGAAAGATTAAATTCATCATAACTTTGTAATTAAATTTACAGTTTATTATAGGTTGATTATTATACATAATTATTATATTGAATTAATGTTTATCATCATTATCAATTAGCATAAACGATGCATATTAAACAATGTATTTTTTGTATAAAATATATATATTAAAAATTACCTTGAATAAACTTTATATAGATTTTTAATTTTAAAAGTATTCATAATTTTCTTTAATAATAACATATTTATTGCAGTTTATTATAAAATTAATTTAATTTTTTTGTACAAGTTTGATGCAAAATATTTTATAATAATTGAATTTTGTATTGATATTGTGAATTACTTAAAATTTAGCTTTATTAATATCTGTAAATCAAAGAAAACTAAATTTAATATATATATTCTACGCGAATATATTTTAAATATTTACCTGCAGTACACGTTAAACTTAATAAACTTTTGATGATTTACATTATAAATATACTGTAAATATAGCGAAAATCAGTATATATACGTATAAAACGCATAGACGTTATTGAATTTTCTACTAATTCACGTGTACACACGTACAATTTATATTAAACTTAATTAATTTATATTATGGACACTACAATAATACATTAAACTAAATGAATTTTATACTGATTTACAATTTGTTCAATTCTATAATTAAGTAAATTACTGTAAATATATCAGAAAAGTCTTTGTGTAAAGTGCATTTAATTTCCATGCAAAATGCTTTATGAAATACACGAAAAGTATAAAAATGCGTTTAATTTTATTTGAATTTTTAATGAAGAATGATGCATTGAATTTAATAACATTCAAAATTCTCTTTCTAAAATGTTAAATCTAAAATTTTCAAAATTACTTTCTAATATTTGAATATCCAAGAAGATGGAGAAGAAAAAGTAAAAGAAGAAGAAAAATTTCTCTTTTATATTCTTTAACAATTTTTTTTTCCAGAATGTTACTTAATGATTGCTACTTTTTATAAAAATAAGGTAATTTTATAGAGATTTATTTACTTTTTTTGGATGTGAAAAGCAACAAACTTTAGCATTATTATTCTAAAAATTTGAAGAAAGTAGGAAAATGCATCCATTCAAATACATAGAGATGAGACTGAATTGATCTTTCTAATCTAAAAAAATGAGATTTATGTATAAAAATACATTTGTAAAGCTTCATTTTATTATAAATTTTATTATTTGAATTATGTATTTCCAGTTATCATTATCTTAACATTAAATTAAACAGTTAAAAAAATGAAAGAAAACAAAGATTTATAAATTTTAAAAGTAAATTATCGAATTATATTTTCTACTTTTATTTTATATTAAAATTTTTTATAGATAATTCTTTTATTGTTTACGTGAAAATTTACTATTTATAGAATTTAATTTATAAAATAAATGAAAATTTATTGAGTTATTGTCACTTTTCAGATTTTCTACACAAAGAATCCAGCAACGAGTTGCTTAACTTTCCTGGCAATAAGGTTAAAATTGTGTGTGGCGCCATCTGTTATCAAATTTTATTTTAAGAACTTTTTATATTATTAATTATATTTTATAATTATGAGGATAGAGGTGAGTTTTATTGATTTATTTTTTAAATTGTATATGCAAATAATAAGTAAAATCTTTATTAAGTCAAATTCCACCAGGGATATGCCACACGACCCTTTTTATCTTCCCCACCCTCTCGACCTTTAACCTCCAAAATTTAACAACATCAATCTTCCTAATACATCATTACTTAAAGGTAAATTAATACGAAATTAAATAACTAATCTTAAATGTCCTATATAACTAAAATCAATAATTGTTATTGGATATAACCCCATAGATGTGCCAAACCTATAGGACACCCTATTTGTTTAATAAAGTAATAATGTTTTATACAATTTTAATGCTTTTGATACATTTTAAAGCCGATTTTTAAAAGTAAAAAACATTAAAGATTAATCACTCTTTAAAGAATTCATTTTTAATACTCAGACACCATAAATTAAAGAACTAATACAAACAAAAATAAAGAACAATAAAAATGCCAGTACTAAAAAAATAATTTTACTATATTTTAAAATTATTTTAATAAAATATTATATATTCGGAGCATTTAAATTTTAAAAAATCAGTTAAATAATTAATTAAATTAGGGGTAAGAGGGTAGAGCCTACTTAAGGGTCTAAACTGAAGAAAATAAAGATGAGAAAGAATATAAAAATATATATTGTTTATACGAGATTCAAACACAATTAAGTTCTAAATTTATTAATTTTACTTTGTAATTATTTTAAAATTAATTTAAAACTTTTTTGTATATAAAAATGTACAGTATGAATGTATTATATTTACAATTATTTTTATATAATTTATTTTAAAAAATTAATTTACATTAAAGTAAAATAATTAAAATTAATTTTTTTTTTCAAAATTTACATTGTTACGTAATAATTAGATTTTTTATTGTTACGTAACATAGAAATTAAAATAAATTTTTACGTAATAATAGAAATTATATTTTTCTGTCATTTACAACTTTAAGTTTTTTATTGTTACGTAACAATTGTTTTAAATTCTTTTCTTACGTAATAATTAAAAATTTTAATGTAAATTGTTTTAAGTATTGTTTGTAGTTTACAAATACAGTCGAACCCTCAACGACGGCCATTTGTCAGTAATTTTTTAAAAATAAAAGTGCATATAAAATAACATCTAAATAACGACCAATTTTTATGTTTTCGTCAGTGTCCGTTGTTCACAGGTTTGACTGTATAATAATTTTCTATTACGTAATAATTAAATTTAAATTAGTTTTGTTACGTAATAATAAACAATTATAATAATAGTAACACGAATAAATATTAAAGAAAAAATAATTTATATTAAAAAAACTTAAATTTTAATACTACAATAAATATGTTTATATTTAAAATTGTTTAATTAAGATACATTTAATTAAAAAAATTGTCTTAAAATTCTAGTTTTGTTATTATTTATGAATATAAAAAGTTTAATAACATACAAATTATAATTTAGAAAAAATTTATTATGTAAAAAATTTTTAAAAAATGAGAGAAAAGGATTAAGAATTCGTTTATTCGGAATTAATTTGCAAAATCAAAATAAAAACATCATGTAAATCCACTTAATAAAGTAATGTAAAACGGATTATTACTATATTCCATTAAAAATAAAGAAGAAAAGAGGGAGGAGAAAAAACAGTAGCAAAGTATACATAATTAACTTGATCATAAAAAATTTATGTTTACGTTAACAACCTTTTTAAATTATTTTCCTTGTTTTGATTTTAATTTAATCGATTCTTTTTTCATTTAAATAATTATTAAACTTTCCCTTTTCCTAAAAAAAAGAAAGACAAATCACAATTATTAATATCTAAAAAAAATACAGAATTAATTTCCAGATAAATAAATAAATTAATATTTATTTCTTACAATAAAACATTTTCTAAAATTAACGAAAATAAGTGTTAAGTGTTCGAATTTCACGATTATAAATAATAAAAATCATAATATATTCTTTGGGGTAGGGGAAGTGATTTTCCTCTCGTTTACACAAGATTCTATGCACCCTAATAGGGCTATATATCAGCATCACTACAAATATAGCAGCATACAATATCTTAAAGAAAGTGTTTTCCGGACCGGATATTCTGGGCCGGAAAAGTTGGAAATATTGACTGCTCTACTTTATTCTATGACGAAAGACATCTCTTCTTTGCCAACCGACCTAAAGAGTAATCCGATACAATATTGCAATGACTAGCTGCAAATTCATCTCGATATCCAACACCATCAAGGTACTCCTGGGAACTCTTTCTCTACCTCTAATATTGAGCACTAGCATCCGGTATTGATGCAATCTCGAATCTGTTTGGTGATTCAGTAATCATGATTCAGATCTTGTTCGGATTTCTTTCATATTTCTCTTCTTTTAGTACACAATTCAGTTCGAATATTATATATATATCTTAATAACTTATCACTTCTTGACTATAATAGAAAGATGTTAATATAAGTAAAGTTGGTTTCCTTAGCTTTCTTAGTTTCCTTAATTGTTTATATTATAAATTTAATCAATAAAATATACTTTCTAATGCTTTTCTAAAATTAAATTCTGTGCTATTTAATATTTTAAAGATTATAAATAATAAAGGAGTTTATATCTAAATTCCTTTCTTTCATATTTACAAATATTTGCTTCGAATTCTTTCCCAAAATAATTTAATTTTAAATCAATATTTTTTATTTTTTAAATACATTTGAGCCTGCAATTTTTATTTATAATAAAATTATAGCTTTAAAAATCACAATAAAGATAAAAAATGTATATACAGTATGTAATAATTTTACAATAATTATTTTTTTTAGTAGATATTCCTTTAATAATGTACATTTTTCTAATATGTATTTTATTAATTTTCTTCAATATCACTTTTTATATTTTATGTTTTATTTTAATGTTTAGTCGTTATTTTATAGTCTTACTTCCATTACAATTTATACTTCATGAGATAACGTTCCTGTAAAAGGGGAAAAATCAATGTTGAGATTTTTCAGGTATATAATATTCAATTACAGAATAAAGTAGAATTTCTTAAATATTTAAAAGCTTTTTTTTTAAATCTATAAATAATTAAAATATTTTTCTATATAATTTTTAATTGTTTTAGTAGAGTTTATATATATATAAATATTAATTATTTTTAATTGCTTGATTGGATAAATATATAAGAATATTTATTGATATTAACTTTTAATAATAAATATAAATAAAATTACTTCTATAATTATTTATTTTTTAATTAATTGATTAGATTAGTTTTGTCTATTCGTTTTTTAAGGATTTTTAAAGTGAAGTACGTTTTTTAATGTATATTTTTTTCATTTTAAATCTCAATCGTCTTACATTTTTTACAATTTAATTAATGAATTTTTATTAATTAATTTCCTTTGATTTTTTTCAATATTTTCTTTTTTTTTTACTTAGTTACTTTTTAAATTATTTTTATTTTTACTGCTCACTTTCTTTACAAATTATTGCTTTTGTTGTTCATCTGCTTTTCAAATTATTTTCTATTTTTTTTAATTCAATTCTTTTCGAAATTCATTTTTTAGTTTTTATTACTTTTTATTAATTATAATTTTTTGAGTATTCTTCAATTGTTTTTCATTGATTCAATTAATTTTTTCTGTGCTTTTTTTCAAAAATAATTACATTGTTTATCAACCTTCTAGAAGATTTACAAATTATATATGTTGATGTACATATTTGTATATGCTATCATTATAATTAAATTTTACAATTTTATTCAGTATTATAAAATAAAATATAATCTAAAATAATTACAATATAAAAATTATATCAGCTTTTTATTACGTTTCTTAATAGAAAAACACGATGAAAAATTATTAACAAAAATTAAATTAATAACAATAGATGTATAAATTACAAATATAAATTACAAAATTAGTTAAATAAAAGATAAAATAAATTTATAATTTATTAAATTGAATATAAACAAACATTAAAAGCTGTTAAGGAAGATTTAAAATGTTTATTGGGTATTAAAATAATATTAAAATTCACCTTTAATACTCAATTAAAAAATACAAGAAAAAAAACACATTAAAAGATCTTTCTAATTTTATTATTTCTGAACGATTTAAATCAATAATTTTACTTTTATTTTAATGTATCCGTCATAAACAATATCATAAAACATTACTAATTAGAAAAGAAAGGTAAAGTTTAAAAGAAAATGTCATCTACTTAAAAATTACTTCAGAACATTTATACATAATACAGTATACCCTTTTAAAAATTTAATTGTTTTGTAAAAGTTAGAGTATTGACTTTAGCTAATCAAAATTCTACTTGTAACTTTATTATTTATTTATTTATTCGCTACATATGTATAAAGCACATAAGATAATTAAACATGCCAAATATGACAAAACATGTGGTTTGTATAATCGATCATATTTATTTTAATGATTTAATACACGAAAAAATAACATAATTGAATACATATATACACAGTTAAACATATTAAAAATGAAAAAAATGATTATGTATAGTGTAATATCGTTATTAAAATGTTTATATTCTCGCGTGTATTAAAATAATTAAATATTCAAATATTTATTTATTCCTTTTATAAAAATTATAAATAAATAAACAACACTTAAACAGAATTTAATTATAAATTGATTTTTAAAAAACTAAAGAATTAATTAATTAATTAATTTTTTAAGTACTCAATTCGGTAATTGAATGTTTCTAAATGTACTTTATTTGGTGTAAAAAATTAATTAAAAGCAAACTAATATTTTATTTTATTTTTTAAAATTAAAGTTTAAGTTTTAAATGTATAGAATTAGGATTATAATTAATTAAAAAAATAGTTTAATTGTCAACAATAAAATCTTTCGTGTAATTTAAATGTAATGATTTGATTGATGATAATGTAACTATCGATTAATACAAATTTTACAATTAAAATAAATACTTTTTAAATAAAATTAATATATTCTTGAATTTAAATTATTGAAAATTTATTTTATTTATTAATTTAACAAGAGAGAGAGAGAGAGAGAGAGAGAGAAGCATTAAAACTAAGCAAAATAAAAATGTGTATACTATAATAATTGAAAATCAACTAAACTTAGTTACTAAAAATTAAAAAAATATAATAAAAAATTAAGTGTAAGGTCTTAAAAAGTAAAAAAAAAAACTTACACAATAAGTATGTTATTCGTGCTTTTTGTGATAAATCACATATCATAATATGAATAAATACATACGTGATTTCCTATGATATAGCATGAATATGGTTTAGTATATAAAAGTAATAATTATTATTATAAAATAAATATATAAAAATAATTATTTTAAGCCCTTCCATTTATAAATTATTTTTATATAGTTAAAATTGTAGAAGCAAAATGCCATTTGATAGAATTATTAGATTACGATTACTGAAAAGAGTTATCATCTAAAAAATTACATAATTGGTTCAATGAAGTAATGATATATCTTTTTTATTCCTACTTTTTTTTATTCTTACTTTTTTTATACAATTTATTTCACAAACCATTCATAAATTTAACAAATTACTTTCGAGAATCGGATCGAATATGTCAGTGCAAGTCGAAATTCTTCTAAAAATCATTCAATTTAAATTAGTGTCTTCATTTTTTTCATTCCAGGTCAAAGAATTTGATATTCATTCGAGATATCGAAGATTATTAAATAATAATAATAAATTTATATATATATATATATCTGGAATTTTCAATTTAGAAAACTTTTAATAGAAATAAAATTATTTTACAAACAAAAAGTTAAATTATTCGTATTTTATGACAAGTGAAATTATCTGATGAAGCAGGAATTTTTCGTTAATCCACATACTTAAACCTTTATTATTATTATTATTTTATTTTTATATATAATTAATTTTCTTCTTGTGACTTAAAGTTTTTAATTTTATTTCAAATATTTAATGGGTGGTCCAAAGTCAATTAATCATTCTGTGGACTAAATTGATGTCTTATTGAAATAATTAATCACGTTATTTTTTATGATTTCACCAATTTTATGAGAGAAAAACACATTGGACAATTCGGACTATTATTCTTATTCACAACTCTGCCTGAAACACACGAAACAAAATTTTATTTAGATACAGGGGTGGCCTGTATCTAAATATTCAGTATATTTATAACTCTTAAGGGATAAATTTACATAAGTTATATAAAAATATTTATTATAGAGGGTATATTTTTATTTATTATATATTATTTACTATACATCACGTATGTTAATATATGTATACTTTTAATAACATCTTATTAAAGGTATAAAAAATAGAAAATTTTAAAAATATTATATATCATAAATATTATATGCTTAATCATTAATAAAATTATTTTAAAATTCCATTATAATAAATTTTAAAAAAAAATTAAATTTATAAATTAAAATATTACGAAAAGGGTAGAGAATGTTTTAAACTATTCAGTTTTTTTTATGAATTTTTAATATTTTAAAATATAATTTACTGTAAATATGCTATGTTTAAGCAAAATTTGAAGATTCACATTTAAATAATTTATTATATATATATATATATACTTTAGACCTTAAAAACATTACAAAAATAGTAGAGAACATACTTTAAAAAACTACATTATTTTTATTTATTAATTTTTTAATATTTAAAAATATTATTTACTAAAAATATTCTATGTTTAAATATTAATAAATGTAATCTTAAATGTCTCTTCAGTTAAATAATTAAATATTCTTTTAATATTATATAAATTTATGCCTTAAACATTATAAAAATGGCACAGAATATCTCTAAAACTATTCAAGATTTACTTATTAATTTGTATAATATTTAAAAATATCATTTACTTTTTTTTATGCTATAATTTTTTTAAAAATTTACACCTTAAAATATTATAAAAATGACGGACAACATCTGTAAAACATTCAAGTGTTTTACTTATTTTTTTAAATATTTAAACGATTTAAAATCTTGTAAAAATATTGTATCATTACATAAATATTTTTATAAGTTTTTTTGTTATTAAGTATTTATTCGTCGTTGTGTATTTTAGAGTTTAAAAGTAAAGAACTTGTTTTCTATTTTAAACTCTAAGAGGGTTTTGCAGTTTCTAAGAAATCACACAACTTTCCAGCATCAGAAAGAGTCAACATGAAATATTTTATAGTAAAGTTATTCTAATAAAAAAAGTAAAAAAAAAATAAAATTTTTATTTTATGTAAAAAAAATAAATAATTATTATCTAATTAAAAATGTGAATAAAAAATGTTAAAAAAATTTATATATTTTTTTTAATTTAATAAAATATTTATCTTTTAAAAGATTCATATGTTTTTCTAGTCACATAAAAGAAAATTGTGTTTAGATTTCTAGGCTAAAATATATATTATTAATAAAAATAAATGAATTTAATATATTTAAAAGCTTATAACAGATTTATATTATTTAAAATTTTAAAAATAATTAAATATAAAAGATGTTTACGACACGAAATAGTTAGAAAACCTAAAATTATTTCTTTTTAAAACGGTATAAAAATAATTTATCTTAAAAAATCATTTTTATTCCTTTATTTATTTATTATTATTTAATTTATTATAGTAAGGTTTGTAGGAGCATTAAGGCAAACCTTATAATAATTTATTATATTGGTTCCTTTATTTTATTTATTATTTTAATATTTATAATTACAAATTGACTATACTAAATATAAAATAACTTTTATAGAAAAAATATTTAATTTGAAAACATATAAAATTTATAATTATTAAAAATTCTAAATAATAAATTGTTATTAAAATAATTTTAATAAAAAATTAAATTGTTTAATAATTTAACTAAAATATTTCATTATAACAAGTAAGTTTTTAAATATTAGTTAAATACCATCGTGTTTATCAAGTAGTATCAAGGGGTGAACTCTGGAGGAGTGAATTATCCAGGTTTCAGTGGTAGACTATATTTTCCACAGGGTCCTAGAGAATAAGTACGAAAAATTTCATGCAAATCGGTGAAAGGGCTTGGAAGTTAATAGGGGACGAAATCGGGAAGGAATGAGGTTTTGGAGACTGCAGGTGTGTTGGTGACTTTTTTTGCAGAGTGCCTGGTTTGACTTCGGAATGGATAGATTGAGTTATATTATAAAGTTTCAAGTTACGGCAAATTCTCAAGAAAATTTATTATCTGAGAAATTAATCAAGACATTACTATTAATCGCGGGAATCGAAAAAAATCCCGGTCCTTTCCCTCGTTCCCCTCCCCAAACTAATCAAGCAATTATGCAAAAGAGGGGGCGAGGAAGACCTCGCAAGGAAAATACTAACGTTGTTGAAGAGGATAATCAACTGGTGGAATTATCGGGAGAGGAATATCTACTAGAGGAAGAGGAGAAAGGATCTTTTGGCACTGCAAGAAATTCAACTATTAAAGACTTTTTTGAACCGGCAACAAAATCTGACCTACAAAGTGGCGATGAGTCTAGATATACATTAAAATCAATCTACGAATTGATTCAGGATAAGTTTTCTCTGTTAAACTTAGAAATCCAATCGATAAAATCTGAAATTAACAAGATGAAAGAAGACAACCTCAATGCTAAAGAAGAGATGAAGATAATTGGCCAAAAAATTCACGATCTGGAAGCAAGGTCAAACTCTACCAACAACTTAAAAGGTATAGTCGAATTTGAATTTGATAAATCATTAAACGAGACCACAAAAAATAACTTAATTATTTTTAATTACCCATTTCAATCTGTGGATGTACTTGATGAAGTTAAATCATTTATCAAAGAAGATCTAGGACTTAACAACGTAGAAATAGTAGGCTTAGAACATCTAAAAAATAATAAAAATAAGCAAATAATAAAAGTCATGATGGAAACAGTCAAAGCTAGAAATTTAGTACTTAAAAAATTTTGGTTACTAAGACCGAATATCGTGGATGAAACAAAGAAAAGAATAATAGTAACAGCAGACTTATGTCTAAGATCCAGAATCAGAAGAAAACAGATATTATCTAAGGTTAAGTTAGAAAAATTAGCCAACAACAAAATACTAGTTAGAGATGACTACTTTATTAAGGACGATATAATGTATACTTATGATATTAACTCTAAAGAAATAATACAACTAAACCATTTTTTAGAAATAGCCTCAAATTAATTTTAGAAATGATAGAAGATAAAAACAAAGTAAACCTGGTTTCATGTGAGTTTGAACAGGAAATGGATAACATTAAAATTTTGGAGTTGATTTGGTTGTGTCGGATAAATTAGAGAGAGAAATAGGTTTGAGAAAGTCAAACTGTGACACCAAAAATTTATTGATTAACTTCTGGAACATTCAAGATCTTGGGGATAGACTATATAATCCCGCTGTTAGAGAATTTATAAACTCGAATTCAATTATTGGAAGTACAGAAACATGGACGACACACTTGTCTGAAGCAGAAAGTAACTATTTAGAACACGAAAATAGAATAATCATAAGTATAGCCCAGCGGAAAAGTAGGTTTGGTCGGTCTTCTCGTTGAATAAGTTTAAAATGTAATAAACTACTACCTAAATTCTACATTTTTGTGAGTGTTTCAAAGCAAAAGAAATTTTCCAAAATTTAGAAATAAGTATATTATCTAATTTTCCAATGAAAGTGAACTATATGAGATCTTCGATAGAGCAATAAGAATAGTTATATTGTTATATAATTAATAAACAATAATCTCTAAAAAATTTGTAAAAATTTCTTAAAAATAAACGAGTTTAAAAAGTTAACTCTTTTTTATCCGATTTCGAAAGAGCCAAGAACTGAGATGGACACCGTGAAATTAATAAATATTCCTTACTTTATTGTTCATTATCCATACGTTGTTATTCAAATTATCCAAATGCATTTCACAAATTCTATTTGCCTCTTCAGTGGATTTGCCAATGAAAGTGAACTATATGAGATCTTCGATAGAGCGAATAAGAATATTATATTTAAGTTATATAATTACGTGAACCAAAATTCTAAAAGTTGGAACAATTTTAATGTTTAAGTCAATACGATATGTACTAAGTGTATGTACTAAGTGAATGTTCTAACAATCATTCCTAAAGAAAAAATATATAAACTACTAGGGATAGTAACCCAATAATATATATTAAAGGGTGAAATTATATTTGCTATACTGTATACTTTAATTAAGTTACTGTTTAATTTTATAAATCTCTGATACATAGGCAGCTGAAATAGTGCTATTTAAATTTACTCTTTGTTGGACTATTTTGTTAAGCTCCAAACCCCGTCCCTTGTAACAGGCGAAAGCC
This sequence comes from Centruroides vittatus, assembly GCF_030686945.1. Taxonomy (NCBI): domain Eukaryota; kingdom Metazoa; phylum Arthropoda; class Arachnida; order Scorpiones; family Buthidae; genus Centruroides; species Centruroides vittatus. Next base: position 2,859,310 of record NW_027122474.1, on the reverse strand, counting down.
TTCTACGTTAATAAAGGTTGATAATAATAATAATAATAAAATCGGGAAGGAATGTGATGCTGAAGTTTCATTTTAGCCTATATTTTCCACAGAATTCTAAAGAGTAAGTACGAAAAATTTGGTGCAGATCGGTGAAAGGATTTATAAGTGTATATAAAACAGATGGAAGACACACATTATATTTTATATATAGAGATAAATTAATTTCTATATTATTTAAATTTATTTTCATAATTTTAAATGCAATTTAATAAAATGAAAATATTTATTTGTAAACCACATATTACAGATTTATATTTTATTTTACAATGATTTAAAGTAATTGTTTCGGTTTAAATATGTCAAATTTTTCAGATAAAAATATTTAAAGTAATGACATCCAATATATTTATAAACGTTATAAATAAAATCTTATATTATATTGAAAAGAGATTAAAAATAATATAAAATAAAATTTTATTCATAAATATGGCAAATAAAACCAGTAATTATTAATCATATTTACTTTAAAATATATGCTCTCCATCTCAAATTAGTAGTAGCTTGCCCCTGTAAATCGTACTTTTATTTTAACAACAGAGTCGTGCCGGTCATTTATCTAACACCTTTCAGGGGAACAAGTTTAAATTGAAATAACATGTCTTTCGCTTCGTCTCAGAAGTTTGTGTATAGTTAATCAGGGCTTCCTGCTCCAAAGGTTTCTACATGTGGTCTTGATTTTCATCTATCTGACTTCATTCTCAAGAATAAGGAAAGACAGGCGGATGGACGACAGTGGAAATTTATAGGTCTACATTTTTTTCAAATTGCAGCTCAATAATAACAAAACACACATTACATGAAATATTTGTTAAATAGGCTTTATAATTTATTAAATTCAAATTTTAAATCAGAATTTGTCCATATTTTCACATAAAATACCAAAATTTTCAACCAAAATTTTTATATTTTTGTTAAAATTTTTTTAATTTGTACTTTTACTAAATTGTTGAGTAACCCATTCGTGATTTTCTTCCGAATATTCTCTCACACAATTGTACAATATTCCATTCTACACGTAGATTACAATCACCGAGCAAACTATCCTTTATATAATCGAAAAATTGGCTTAGGAAAAAAACTAAATTTCGATTCATCTTCCTTATCTACTTCAGAAACATCCAATTCTCTCCACATCACTTTTCTCATGCGATTAGTCTAACATAATTGCTGATTAGATATAGATTATTATCCACATATCTAAGCTAAATTGATAACCTGTAATACAAAATAATTGTAAGGAAGACATTTTATTATGCATTTTTTACGATTTCCATCAACAAGTTTGTATTAAAATCATAAAAACAATTTTAAAATTTACAAATAAAATAGTAATTTAACTTAAAAACTATCGTAAATAGTCACGAGTATGCACTTCCATTTTGCAGATGTATTCTAAGGGATTTATCCACTTTTATCTTTAAATAAGGACATTAAAACTCCATTATATTTTCTATATATTACTATGTTTATGTAAGATAGTAGACATAAAATAGAATTTTTTTTTCTATATTTGTAGATGCGAGTTTTTAGTCTTGAAAGCATAGAAAGATATTAAACAAGAACCCTCTTGCAGTCAATAAATCCGTAAAAGTATACATAACACGCAACCAGGCCACAAATGAATTATTTTGTAATTTTGCAACATCACGCGTGCAATATGAAATTATAACCATCGTAAAAAAAGTCAAAGTTATGTAGAACTTTCACTAAGATTTACAAAGAAACACAAAATTTATCAAAGTTTTCTTTTTCCTATAAGAGCATCTCCTTTTCCATTTGTTCGAAGCTCAAGTTTTAAAATATAAAATGTATCATTTAATTAATTTTTTTAATTAAATCCATAAAAATAAGCAATATTACTGCATAAATAGTTCCTGTTACAGGATCTAATTTCCTTTCCTTATTGTGTTTTTAAGTATGCTGTATAATTTAATTTGTTGCTGTAAAATATAAAAAAGACAAATAAATTTAAATGATGAATAATTAAAACATTTAAAATTATAATTATTAATTATTTCCCCTCTTTTATCGAAGTGTTTTATTTGTTATTTTATCTCTGAAAATTTTTTATAATACAATAATAAAATAAAATAAAGATAGAAATAGTAAATAATTTAAATATATGTACATGTATGTATTAATAACTTGTTTTTATAGCTAATATATATTTTTTTAAATGGCTATAAATAATTTTAAAAACTTCTAATCTGTTTTCCCTCACTTTTTTAAAAAACTATTTTCTTCTTCTTTTTCATCATCATTATTATTTTTTTTAGCTTTCAACAGAAGTAAATTCTAATATTATTCATACGTTATTCCTAATAGTATTCATACTCAACTTGGTATATATATTTTTTTTTGGGGGGGGGAATATTTCCATTCTCAGGTAACACTCGAAACAAAAGTGTCGTATTATGCATCAAACATGATAACAGATGATACTCTAAATATGAAAAATGGTTTAGATTTTGACGTTGATTTTCACTCGAGTTGTGTGATACGAATCTTTATATCAGTTTGCTTTCCTTGCCACTTTTCTCAGATCTTTTTATTTATTTTAGATATTTGGTTAACAAACTGAAGACGAGTTATCATTTTATAGCTTTTTTTCCCTCCTTTCCCTTCTGTTTAGGAGGGGATAAAGTTAATATTTCCAATTAAAAAATGATTTTAATTAATTCGATTTTATAACTATTTTTTAACCACTGTAATGACTAAATTGCTGCCTTATTTAAAAATTTTTCTGCTATCAAGAATTGCTGAATTACTCACCTACAAAGGGGTTAACTACTAGATAAACGTGCAGGGGGACCAGCCTGCACGTTTATCTAGTATTAGACACATTAAACTTTAATGAAAATAATTATAAATATATATATAAATAAATAAAATTAAAGCTATTGTAACTGTTTTATAATAATTAATTATTGAAGAAATTAAACTTATAACAAATCAATTTATTTTTTAAATGTATTTTCAATGCAAGTTATTTTTCTATTATGAATTAAAATAAAATTTAGTGTATTTATTATGAAAGAGAGAGGACAATTAATTTAATTTCTAAGTTTATTTCCTTCAAGAAAAAGAAATAAAGATTTAGAAAAATTACAAATAAATAAATAAAAACAAGAGGAAAATATAATAATCGTGATATATTTTTATTTCTTGTTACTTTGTATTAACAAGTATACAAAACATAAAGATTTATAAAGAAAGAAATAGAAAAGAATTGTTTTTGATGTCGTATTTTTTTATATTTGTTAAACAAAAAAATAAATATTTAATTTTGTTTCTTGTTTTTATTTACGTCTGTAGAGAGATATAATTGTTAACTTTTTTAAATTAATTTTTATATTTCGTTACAAAAAATATAGAAATATAAACAAAAATAAGATATACGTGAAATTCTAAAAATAGAAAATATGTATATATATATAATATATATATATAATATAAACAATATAAAAAGCTTATTTTACGTATTTTTTATTTAATATTTTTATATTTTAACACTTTAAATTTTAAAATTTAAAAACAAATAGAAAAATAGACTTAAAAATTGATTTTCTATTTTGGAATTTTTATATAAAATGTAAAGTAAATATTTTAATAAAATTATTTAAAAATCTTAATCAAAAGTATAAAAATAATATGAATAATAAGTTTTTTGTTGATTCTAATACATAAATGTAATTTAAAAACTGTAATTATGTATTAAAAACATCACTAATATTAAGTAAACGATGAAGAATCCAGATAAACATTTTTTAATTAATTTTAAAATTGAAGTAACATTTTATTTTCTTTTTTTCTATTTAATTAATTAAGTTTTAAACTTTTTTCCTGTTTAGAAGAAAGGAGAGGAAAAAAAAATATATTTTTATCAACACGAATGTTCACTTTTGTATCTGTAACACTAGAGAGAGAGAGGAATGAAGCTCAATACTTTTAAGTAAGGTTTGAATCTATTGTTCGTTGTAAATCTTTTCGGTTTTGTGATTTCTTTTCATTTTTTTCCTCCTTTACTTTTCTTTGATTCTAATAATTGAACTTACTTTCTATATATATACTTTCCTTTCAACTACTGTCAATAACAACAGACTCTTGTGGAATGTCAACTTAAATTTCTTCAATGGATAAGTGGAACTATAACAACTGTAACAGATAGAAACCATCTTATCACACTCGATTTATATCGAACCACACTGTATGTAAATATTAAACTTTCTATTTACGTTATTTTTCTATTTAAAAGCAAGCTTTTTGATATATAATTACTATATTTTATACTTTTAATCTTTAATTATCTTACAACTAACGTCCACAATAAGGCTCGACTAGACTAACTAAACTTTCTTTATTTCTACTTCTAGCACAAATTTCGTAAAAAAATATATATTTCTATTTAAGTTGGACACAATTTTTACGTTTCTTTCCATCGAAATTTCCTATAAATTACTATATTTTACACTTCAAATCTTAATTATTTCATAACTAACATCTACAACTAGGATCGACTAAACCTTCTTTATTTCTACTTCTAGCACGAATATCATAAAAAATACATATTTATATTTAAATTAAACATAATTTTTACGTTTCTACCTATCAAATTTCCTATAAATTCAATCGTTTCGTTGAAAGTATAAGTATAAAAGATGAAATATTTTATAGTTGCGTGTCTTTGACTTGATAAACATTAATGGTTCGACTTACTAATAATATATACTTTTATATTACATATTTAATAAAGTTATATACTATTTTCTCTTTATAACTTTATAATAAATTTAAAAGTAATATCAATAATAAATTTTATAAAGTCCAACTAACGATATATATATAGTTTCCAAGGTTTATGGTGCGAATTTAAACATACAATACTTTATTTGTCACGACTAGAAAGATAATAGTTGGAATATTATAGTTTAGGATAGAAAACCTTCCATCTGGAATATTTCCAAAGAAACAAAGTCTACTAGACGTTATAGTATTTGTCGTAATACACTTAACCATCAATTTTTCAGATAGAAATATTTTTTTATCGATTCCTTTCACTTCAGATTACTTTAAACTAAAAGAAAAGAATCAACAAAGGAAACAAAGAATATATATATATATACAGTGTAAATGGCGAACTAAAACAACAGGAAACAGGAAATCACAAAACATATTCTCAATTCTAATATTCAACTTTTTCGTGCAAGTTCTTTAGAAAAGGAAGACCAAGAGGAAGAGGAAGAAAAAAAAATATATACACACACACATATATATATATATGTTGTAAGGAATATAAAAAAACGAATCGAATTGTCTACTTTCATTCTATCTCCAGTTGCTCATCCAGCACTTTGTGCATGTTCTTTCCTAAGAATTGCCACAACTTCCATTTTCTCTGAACCTGTATCATCTGCTTACTCCCATTTCTCTTTCCGCAACCAATATAACTATGTTCTATTTTGTTTCAATTTTCTGCGACAGGTCGCTGTGAAAAAAGTGATTGCACGTCTACTAGAAACAAGAAAATTCGCCACGTAACCAAATTGGATTTTATAGCACGTCAATTGATCACATATCTTTTTTTCCCTTTCTCTCCTCTTCCTCCTCTTCGTCTTCTCTCGATATTTTAAAATGGAGTATCAATTGATGAACGTGTTTTATTTTTACTATCGTATGTAATTCTTAAAATGGATTTATTCCTTCAGATAAAGGGTGTTTTATTAATATTTATATTCTTATTTTTATACAGAAACAAAATAGTTAATGCTACATCAATATTAAATCTTTAAATTCGAGAAGATAAAGTATCATTCTACATTAAGATGCAAGATTTCTGCTTAAATTTATTCTAAAAAATTGTGAATTTTTATCTTTAAAATATCTCATCAAAACTTATTTTAATATAAATTAAACCTATGACGCATTCGATTTATTATTTTGAGTTTTGTTATACTTTCAACTGCCATACAGACGTTTTTTTGTGATTTTTACTCAAAGGGATATTTATCTTCCACTCTCTTGTCCTTCGTAATGGGGTCGATAGGTTAGAGATAGAAGATCAACTGGGACTTGATCCCAGACTAACCTGTGGTAAATGTATACTGTTTGTTCATCTATCTAACTTGAAATCGTACAGTTAAACTCGAGGCACGTTGCTTTTTAAAAAATACAGAAAATACGTTATATTTTATGGTATTTCTTTACAAAATAAGTGAATTTTTGTGTTAATTATAATAATTTTCTCTCGATAGCTCTTATTTTACATTGTTAAATGGGTGTAATTAGGGTTTATATCGATTATAAATTGATCAAATATATAATTTACATAGTAAAAATGTCTTTTAATTATTGAAATGTTTAATTTTAAGGTGTATATTGTATAAATGTAAGTTTTACAGCAATTAAAACTTAATTTTTCTATTAATCTCGACGATTTTATGAACTTACACAAATGAGAATTAATTTATAACAATCTTAAAAATTTTTGATTTTATTTATAAAATTTATTAATTTTTCTATGGTATATATAACTTATAAATCATATATTTACATCTATATTCACATAAGTTTAGTTTTCCAGCTCATCTCTTACTTCTTCATCCTTGATCTTTACCATGTATCATGTTGTAACCTTCACTAAATATTTAAAAAATAGCAAAACAACTTACTTTAATAATATAAATACAAAATATTTTACTTTTATCAAGCTTTTGTAAAATAGATTTATATAAGAAATACATTCACAGAATTAAAAAGAATTGTTGTAATATTACCGAAAATTAATGCATTAAAAACCAATATTTTTAATTCCTTTTTCATATTATTATTATTATTATTTTTATTAGAAGATAATAAAAATATATAAAGATGCAGGAAATAATATTAAAGATTTTATTCAGTTTATTTTTTACGTTGTTTTAGGAATGTTACACGAGTCAACTTCTCATTCTCATAAGAAAATTGATTCATAAATTTAAAATGAACAAAAATAAAAAAAAAATGTTAAACTCACAAATTGTTTACTTTGATGCAAAAAGTTTAAAAATTTCACTTCAAAAACGATGAAAAACATTTGAATATTTTGATATTTCGAAGAAATATTCAATTTTTTTCATTAACTTTTGAGTGATATTTTTTCTGATGAAAATAACACCTCATTATAAATTTTTGAGTGGATGTTTTGGAAAATTCGCTATTTTTTCTCTTCATTTGTCTCTATTTCAGTTTATAAAAGTTTTATCTTAAACTATTTTTAATTTTTCATCAGCTGTATTAAGGATTACACTTTAGGAACAAATGCTTTGTTTAAGTATAGAAAAATTCATGTTTTTGATACGAAGTGGCTACTCTTTTTTGTTTTTTATGAAGATAAATATTTAAAAATTTGATTATGTTTATGTTTAAAAATATTTACTTCTTATATCTACGAAATTATAAAATAAAAATGACTTCTCATTCATTTCCTCATTAACATCAAATCAAGCCTCTGAACTAAGGTACAAATTCCAACAATCACAGCTCTCTCTCTCTCTCTCTCTCTCTGTAATAATATTTTTAGAATATAGAGAAGAAAACTATAGAATTATCAATTGTTTACAAAGGAAAACACTGAAAAACAAGAATTTTTATCCATGCATTGTTTTAATAATAAAAATTTAACAGCATCTTAATAAAAAATTCAAGAATAAGCAATTTCAAATGCTGTGATATGTTGATAAATATTAAATGATAATGATGAGGAAGATGCTTAAGGAGGATCATTTAGTAAGGGTGATAACGATTAGGAAGGGAAAGATACTTATCTTAGATTCTTAGGAGGCTCATCCATGTTGATGTAATGTATTGATAAATATTTAGTGAGGATCACAATGAGCAGGAGGAGGATGAGGATGCTTATCTCAGATTCATAGGCATATATCTTTAAGGTTATATAAAGACTATTAAATATATAAAATCTGAAATGAATAGAACGATAATTAAAATATGAAAATTTTCATATAATGAAAATATGAAAAATATATTAATAAATATTTATATATTTTGTTAATCGTATATTCCTCCAGTTCAGATGTGTTCAATACCGTAATCTGTAAAGATCATACTTTATTATTCTTATATAAAAGAGAGGGAAAAAAACAGAATATTCTTCAATTTTGAAGATATCGCATGAAAATGATGATCGAATCAAGAACCATTTGTTCAAACGATAATCAATGTCACATGAACATATACAAATTCAAGAATAGTATAACCCTTTAGCATTGTTCTTTTGATCCGTAACTTCATCTGTTGTGAAAATATCCATTTTTCACTTTATAACTTCCTGCATTAGCTGTTCAGATATACTTTACTCACGTAATGTTGAAAATGTTTTATTTTTCTTTACAGAAATAACGATAATAAATCAAGCTGGTTGGTTAGTAATTCTTTAACAAATGACAGTTCGCACTATTTTCTTCTTACAGTATGGTTTCCTTCATACTTTACGTGGATAACACTTTCAAATTCTTACCTTCAAATAAAACGATTCATCATCCTGCTGTTTCAAGATTATCTAGTATCCTGTTTAGCAAAAATACTGGAAGAACTTGGAATAAAAGTTACATAATATTTTCACAATCAAATATTAGAATTTCTTTACTCTTCAGCATCCTATTCTCAGAATAGGATGCTGGATGCTGGCTAAAGGATGTAGGAAGATAAAATTGGATGAATCATATCTAGTCTTCAAAGATTTAAAAATTAACTTTTAAGTCTTTAACTTTTCACTATTTAAAAAATGTGAGATATTTTTTAGAACGTTAACCCTTCTAAACAAATAAAAAAAGTCTTAAATTTATATTTTTTATCTTAACTTTACCATGAATAATAAGAGAAGTCTTTTACTGTAAATTATATCAGATAAAGTTTTATAAATTAGATTTTATTTCTGTATAGAAATCTTATCAATTTTCTTCATTATTCTCCATAATTAAATATCATTAAAGATCAAAGAATAGTTCTCATTTAATTCTAATTAAAAGCAAAAATTCGTTCTAACATAATTTAAACAATAGAAAATTATTTGTAGCTTTCATTAATCCAAAGTGACAGCATCTTTATCTCCTTATCTTTCCTTAATTTTCTCTTACAGAATTAAGATTCTTAAACTTAAAATAATAATTATGTTAAAATTATTTTACAATTCTTGATAACATCTTCTAAAGGAACTTATTTTTATTTACTTTAAATAAATAGAAAATAATTTTCCAACTCAATTAAACTTTTAGCAGAATGGAGATAATGATAAGAATTGAATACTCTTTATGACTCAGTCTTTGGTTATCACAGAAAATAATAATGATAATTAAATTATCAATATCCTGAATAATAGACTTTAATAGAAAATATAAAACATAATAAAATTAAACTAAAAATCTTTAAATTTTTTCTTTAGTCTTACTTCAGAATTAAATAATTTTTATCTTTATTATTTTCCTATTTTAATATATTTCAATTCCTATTTTATAATGTAATATTTTAAAAATAATTATAAAATTTGACATTAAAATTATATAATTTTATACAAATTTAAGCTTAAAATATTATTTAAAACTTAAATATATAAGTCTAAAGTTTAAAATAATTTGTATAATTTCACTTTTTCAGATAATAATTGATAAACAATTGTATTAATTTTCAATATAGCATAATAAAGTCTCGTACAGTTTATTTTATAAAGAATCCACATCCTTTAAAGAGTACTTAATAGTTTCTTTTTTTTTTTTTTTTTTTTGGTTGTTAAGTGAGTTGTTCCAATACTAGAAGCATCTTTATAGATATATATGTCTTTTCTATCAAAAAAGTATAGCAGTTTATATAGTTTTTACTTCAGTAGAATCAAAAAATATACGAAGAAAATATCCTTTTTACTTCAGATTCAATGGATGATAACTCTTTTCATCGTCAATATCTAAAGCAGCTGTTCTTTCTGCTAAAATACTCATCTTTAGTACAAAATTTTATATAAATTCAGAAACTTAGGAGTGGATATTTATGTTTTGAGATCAATTTTTCAGTTTGAAAAATTCTGTAAATTAAAAATAAATAAATTCTGATGTTTTCTATAGTAAAAATTTAATATATTTTTGTTTAAATTATTTATTTTTTAATTAAAATTGTGTATTCTAAAACATAAAAATTATAAATTTAAAATAAACTGTATTTTTCACATAAATCGTTTTAATATTAATTCAAAGGGAACCAGAATAATCTCAAAATGAAGCTGTCACTTAATGTTGGCTTCTCTGTCATACATACTGTTATGCACAAAAGAAGGATTTACAGGGGCTAGAATAATCTTGTCAACCATAATGCAAAGTTACTAAATAATTATTTATGATTTCCATGGAAAATATTTAAATTATATACACTTTAAAACGTCATTAAGAATCGATATTAGTTAAAATAACCGAAAAATAATATAAATAATTACCAAGTGTTGCACTTAAAAGTTCGTATACATCTTTAAGTGTTCTTTTCTACTTATGTATTATTCTTTACAATTCAATTCAGATTAATAATCAATAATGTATATATTACCATATTTTTATTTATATTTTTAACAATATTATAAATGACAATACATTATATTGATTATTCTTGTTTTCTTATTTACAAGTTTACAGCTTACTAGAGCAAATTTATGTAAGCATGATGACATTTTTATCACTTTACACTGTAAATTTTAATAAACTAAAATAAGAACTTTTAATAAAGTACTTTTTGACGTATCAAACTTTAAAATTTTTATTATAGAATGGTTTTTATGATACGAATTTGCTGACAAAATTTAAAGAAAAATAGTAGAACTTACGCTATTATTATGCTGATTGGATGAATTTTAAAGATAATTTCAGTAAATAATTCAGAATATTCTATATATACTGATCTAAATATATCTTGAGAATTGATTAGAAAATTAATTCAACAAAAAGTATAATTTACGAGTTCTAGACGGATTCAAAGAAATTTGAATCTCGTTAATTTATTGAGTTAATCTTTTAAGGCTTCTAAATCTTCTTCTTCTTCTTTTTCTTCTTCTTCTTCCTGGTATTTACAATAAACTAGTAATAACAAGGCTTGAATTTTCCTTTTCTTCTTAGCAATTACTAATAATGGCTTAGCAAAAGATTTATTTGAATATTTCGAAATAAGTTGGTCTATCTCTTTGATTAATTTTATAGAATTGGAAAATAAACAAAACAGATTTGTAAATAATAATTATAATAATTTTACTTAACTAAATTAATAAAAAGAAAATTCATTAAATTAATTTTAAAAATACAGAAAATATTATCTGTATATAGAATGGGCAATATATTCTGTTGTAGAAAAATAAGTAGATATCACAGAAATTATTAATATATAATATAAATTCCATTAACCGTGGTACGATTAATCGGGGATTTAATTAACCGGTTTTTGATAGTCAAAGTCATTTTAAAAATTTATTTGGAGATTACTCACAAATAGATCTGAAACAATTAACTAGAACAGGATAAGATAATGTCGTTATTACGGATTAAGTTTCATTGAAAGAGGATATGTAGTCCTTTCTATGAAACTATCTTCGTCATTCTCTTGTTCCAATTTCAACTTTTCTATCATATAGAAAGGATGCTACTAAGAGAAACGTGTTTAAATGTGATTATTTTATAATACGAGTTTTTCTTCTACAGCCACATTAATTACAATTTTTCACTGTCAAATAAATAAAATTACAATACAGTTAATGCAAATTATCCGTGATATTAGATTATTTGCTTACATTCCAGTGAAGAATTTTCCGAATGTGTGTATAGTGAATATGCTGAACGATGATAACAATGACTCCTGATAAACTACAGACTGAAATTATTTGTACTAATTATAGCTAGTATCAGTTTATTTACACAGCATATATGTAGTTTACAATACAGCATTATCACTGTAGAATCGGACATTCCTTTCTATAGGAACTTGGAAGAATTTATTATAATGTTCATCTTTAATAAATCTCTTTTGAATTTAATTCTGTTTAACTAATTAAGATAATCAAAAAAATTAATTTATTTGACTCTTGAGAAATCCCTCATTGTTGGTTAATGGATTATACAATTACACGTCATAATTCAGGGGATAAAAACTGCAAACTGGTTGCTCATTTTTAGAGGAAAATAGTCAAAATAATAAACTTAAAGTTACTAGATTCTTAGTATTAATTATAATAAAAGCAATGTCAGAGTTTAAAATTTATTTATTGATTCATTTTTTTATTTTATTTTAAATATTTCATCACTTCTCAACTGATTTATAAAGATGTTAAGTGTGATGTTCACTTCTTGTCTACTATTAGCAAAATTTATGGCCGTAAAATGAAGCAATCTAAGAATTCTTTTCTTTCTATATTTTAGTGCATCTGCAGCAATTCTTTGGAATGCTGCTACTAATGTCTTCCAGTCATTGTTGCACTTAGTAAACACAAACATAAACTTTTCCATATCTTATATTTTAACAAATGAAACTTCGTATATTTTCCTTTGAATTCATGCCAAAGTTCGTGAATTCTTTGATTTAATATATAAAAATATCTATTCAGGATTTATTCCATCTTATAATAAGATAAATTTATTTATTTTTATTTATTTTCTTTCGTTAAAATCCTAGTAAATTCCTCTCTAACAAGCAGGTTGGTTATAATTAAACAGGGTATGTTTAGAACTCTGTGTAGAAAGAATTATTCCATCAAATTCAACCAAATTTGGTATGCACACTTTCTTGATTATGGGATTTCGATTTCGCAAATAAAAGCTTTAGTTTCAAAAATTTCCGATTGGGGAACATTTGGCGCTAATTTCGCATAATATGCATATATTTCTTGATACGAAAAACTGATTTTGCATCATTCGATCCGCAAGATATCGGAATTTTGTCATTTGTAACTACAATTAACTTTAGAAAAATATCACAATTGATTTTTGTTAATAAACTGTATCCATTTTTATACGGAATTTATGTCACACAATATGTAAATAAGATGTGAAGAAATTCTACAGCTTGATAATTTCCTAATTTATCGTGATATCAATATCAGTACATCATTAGAATGATGGAGATGCAATAAAATTTAAATGATTAAAGAAATTTCAGTGAAAATTATGTGAAAATTTCAATAATCTATCTTTAAACCCTTTCATTTCCATTCTTTCAATAGGATTTTATTGTAATTTTAATTAATTTAGCGTATAACTTATCACTGATGCAGTTTAGAGTATAGAGATATCAAGAAAGTCAATCTTCATCACTTTCTTCTGATAAATTCTATCTTTTGTACAATCGATAAAATTATTTACTTCTAAATAAACTAAAGAAAAATAATTATTATTTTATACATTTTGAGATAATTAACTTATAATAGAAACATCCAGAAATCTCATATCATCATTATAAAGACTAATTTTACTTTAGTTCTTAATTGTAAACATACGTCGAATTATTTCTGTAAGATGATTCCTTTAGAGGAGACAAGATCTCAGATAACAAGCTTTATTAAAATAATTTTAGGAAAATACTAAGGTATTCGCTATTTTTAACATTTATCCAAGAGAACGACAAATTGTATTATAGGTAAAGTTAGTAAATTGTAATGTTTTCTCATTGTTCTCAGTACTTAAGTACTGAGATGCAGTACAGTGTACAGTACGTAAGTATTGAGACACAGTACAATGTACGAACATGTGCTACGTTCATACATCGAAGATTCGAGCACTGAAATTAGCTTTCTAACAGATATTTAACGCTTAAACATTAAAATTTTCATATTTTTATTTCATAAAATATTGAACTTAATAATTATTTATAAATGACGCTTAAAAATCAACCATTCACAATGCAAACATCTGATTTATCTGCAACAAAAGAGAGTAGAATTAATTAAAAACGATATAAATTTTCAATAAAAATAACAATTAATTTTTAATTTTTCTTATTAAATTTTCTTCTAATAACAAAATTTATTTTATATTTTATAAATTAATATACCTTTTAAAGCATTGCTCATCTCAGTCAATTCCTCTCATTTTTCCATTTATCTTCCATTATTATAAAGAGTATAAACTCTGACACGTACATAAATAATTTAAAATTTTGTTAAATATACTAATAAAATGAAATTTAATAAATTATACATTTAACATTTATCATGACTCCAATTAACAGCGAATATTCAACATGAAAGATGACTTTAATGATTAATCAAATGTAACTTTTAATTGTAATATCGACGTATGAGATCATGTAAATTGTTTAAAATTGTACAATTTATTATCATTTTCCTATTCATAGGTTAATGAATTATATTGAAAATAATAAAGAAAATTATCAGCTGTAAAAGCTAGCAACTACATCTCATAACATGTAATACTTTATCCTGATGTTCTTCGTTTATATATGACCTTTAAACTAAATTAATTATAGTAATTAGCATATTTTATACGAGAATTACTGAGTAAGAAAGCCATTATTAGTTTCCTGAATGATTTACATAACAGCATGGAAAGGTATTTTCGAATTGTAAGCATCAACATCCATTATGGAATTATATATACTTTCGTTATGTAATTAATTTAAATTTTAATGAATTTTTAATTAAATTATAGAGTAGAGTTTTATTACATATTTAACTTATATTTTATAATTTATATAATAGCGAGCGTAGAAGATGGTGGAAGAGGCAAAATTGGGTGGAAAGTTCTTATAAAGATGAATGAGAAGCGAAGGATAATGACATAACTTATGGGAAAAGAAACAAAAAATAGTATAAAATCTTAATAAGAATATGAAAAATTCATGATACATTAGTTATAAACATTAAAAACATTCATTATAATTAATCGAGAAGTCAGATTTTCCCATTTATACTACAGTAAAACCTGTGTAAACCGAAATTGCAGGATATTAAATATGTTTTCCGTCTTGGCAGGTTTTCGCTTTGAACAGGTTCTTCTTTAACGTATAAAATCGCTCCGTTTCGAAGAATTTTTTCGTTTAGGCAAGTTTCTATTATATTCAGGTTCCCTTTTAGATAGGTTTTATTGTAGCTTATATTATTTTTAAGATTCTATTGTTCTACAACATAGAATATAACAGCATTATATTCGAGTAAATTTGATTAAAAATGTTACATAATTATAAAAATCTAATAAAAATAATAAATAAGTTAAGTTATACTTTAAAAAATCAGTGATTTTATCTAACAGGAAAGCAAGAAAAATCATTGTGATGAAAATTCGTTAATGTTAAATAATGCAAATTCTTTAAAAATCATTCATCTTTTTGATGTTTAATTTAAGAATTTCTTAATATTTTATGAAATTATTTCTACTTTAAAATGAGAATTTGACATTTCGGATTCATTAAAAGCATCTTTAACTATCATTTTAACATTTATCCATATAATTACTATTGATTCTCGATTGGATACACGTTAGAAATTTCGATGAAAGTTACAGTTAAGAAGTAAAGAATTTGCATTTAAGTAACCTTTATTCTCAAAAAATAAAGGTTATACATCAGTCAACATACAATAAACGATATTTTCTACTCATTTTATACAATTTATAGTCTGTAAAACGTAAAAATAAGCTAAAATAATGAGAGTAAACTTTGAAATATCGCATAAAAAAATTTAACTCTTCAAAGTAAAATCAATCGAACAAGTTTCTTCTCTTCTTTCACTTCATACTTATCATTGAAAAGTACAAAATATTAATTTTTCAAAAGTTTTCTCTTCAACTTATAAGAGTAATTTAAAACTTTTGAATAAACTTGAAACAGTAAACAATATTAAATATCTAGAAGTTCATTAAAAGATAGTTTCAAATTCTACTTAAATAAATGTAAAAATCAACTGTACTATATACAAAACGTATTCTATGAATTTTTAAAGTGTAAGGTAGTAAAATTATTTTAAATTTTATGTAAAAATGTAAGCTGCATTTTGTATATTTTATGTACAAAATTGTGGTTTTTTTTAAATGACTGTAGATCGCGATCTACTTATTAGAAATCGTTAAAATTTATGAAATTTTAGCTAAAATTATGATACTTAATACAAAGTAAATAATTAATTAACTGTTTTTTTTCATTAATAGAATATTCTTAATAAAAGAAGTTAAATGAGTCTAGTAATATTTGTTTGCCCGATGGTGGTAATGCTTTAATGAATCTGGAAGTTATTAGGTCCATACCAGGAGCAGACTTTAATTTCAGCTTTCGAATTGAATCTTCAAGTTCATCAGAGGTAAACGGCAGATCGAATAAATCATTATTCGGAATGAAGGAATTTGGAGATGGTGGTCTAATAATGTTTGGAAATCTATTAAAAAATTTATTCCAAGTTGAAGTTTCTATATTTATTCGATAATCTAGTTTTTTCCTCCTTAGTCTCTGAATAGTTGTCCAGAAAAAATCAGTATTTTTTGTAGAAATCAACTTATGTTGTAAATTCTTGAAGTAGTTGATCTTTTTTGACTTTAATAAATTAAAATATATTGTTTTTAATTTTTTATAATTCGTAAATGATTCATTTGAGAAGTTTAGTCTAAATTGTTGTAAGGCTTTATTTTTCTTTCTTTTCGCCACATAGCAATGGAAGTCATACCAAGGTTTTTTGAATGTAGAAATTTGTCGTCGTTTGAGAGATCTAATTTTTATAAACTGTTTGATTAAATTTACCAGTTGTAAGTATTTTTCGTTGCCATTATTTTCTTCACTAATCATAGTGTTCTTGATATATTCGCTAATCTGTGATAAATATGCTTGGTAATCATAATAAATTGTTTGATGGAATAAAGGTTCTTTCTTAGTAGTAGTTTTATTTGATATCTCAAAGGAGGTACAGGTCGGGAAATGGTCAGACATATCACAGTTCAACACTTGAATAGATGCGCACAGGTCCGACATAAGTTCTGAACAAATTGTTAAATCTATAACAGAGCATCCATTATAATTTATACATGTAAATTCCGAAGGGTAATCAAATCGCAATCTTCCATTCATAATGTATAGTTGTAAACGGTGAGTATGGTCAAGCAGTTGCAGACCAACTTTATTGTATTTTTTATCCTTGGATTCTCGAGTATTATTAATTAAGGTATTGGGGCCGTAGTATATGGTATCCATTAGCTGAGCTATTCTAGCATTCATATCACCTATAATGATAGTGTATGGTGAAATGTGCTTCCATTTTTCGTATTGGTCAAATATTTTTTTCATAGTTTCTGGTTGTTCTGGAGGGACGTATATCAATAAAATTATTAAATGTTTTTTAAATAACAATGTTATAGTTGAATTCGTAACCTGTAGTAAAACCATTATATAATTATCAGTTTCTTGTTTAAATTTAATTTCACCAATATTTTTTTTAATCAGTAAACATAAACCTCCATACGGACGGCCAGGTCCATCAGGTTTTCGAGCAGTAGTTAAAAAGATATTCAATTGATCATTATTATTGTCCCATTTAATATTCGGATTAGTAATCCAAGTTTCGGTGATACCTATTATATGATTGTTATTAAGAAGGTAAGCAAGGTTATTACTTTTAATTTTTTTTCCTAGACCTTGGCAGTTCCAATTAATTATACGTAACAGATTATCTTGTTGAGCTTTTTCATTATTTAGTTCTACTTTTGCGTTATTTAGGGTGGTCGAGTTAATAAATCTGTTGAAGGGATATACTCTAAAAAATCTTTTACGTAAACCAACTGTTGTTGTACTAAGCTGTAAGTAATTTTATGCTGATTTAATAAGAAATAGTCATCTCTTAGTTTAATTTGAAATCCACGTTTTTTTAGGTCGATATAATGTGGTAAAAGCATTTTTCTTCGCAGGCGTGAATCTTTGACTAAATCCGCCGCCACATTTACATTTTGCCATTCTCCCAATAATTTATTTTGTCTCAGATTATTAAAATTCATCAATATAGTATTACGTATTTGTTCAGATTTTAGTGTTATACACTTAATGTTGATTCTAGAATTGGGAATGTCATGAATAAGTTTTATATCCTCTTTTTCGTTAAATGGCATTTTTGAGACGAATGTAAGAAAGGCTAGAATTTCTTTATGGTTTTTGTCTTTCATAATGTTTGTAAAATCATAAATTATTAGCTTATTATTATTAATAGAGTTAGTCATGGCATCCATTCTAAATTGCGTTTGTTCTGTATAAGTATGCAGTTTAGTCAAATCTTGTTCAATTTTATCATATTTTTTATTCACCAGTTGAAGTTGTTTTTTAAATTCCAATATTTCACTGTGAATATTATTAATTTCTTCTCGAATAGACGTAAATTGGTTATCAATCTTTTGGTTACTAGCCGTAATGAGTTCGACAATCTTTAACCATAGCTCTGTAGTTGAGATGTCTGGAGACTTTGGATTAGTTGTCTCAATTAATTTAGTAGATTTAGAATTCTCACCTGAAGTATTTGGGGAAACTGCTCTTCTTGTTTCTGTGTATTCAGTTATAAGATTTACCTCGGATCCAGATGATTTTGCACTGCTAAGTGGTAGATTCGAACGGTTAGTAGGTGGTCTTCCTCTTTTAGTAGGAGTTTTCTCTAGATTTTCATAAATTTTAATGCTTTTCAATAAGTAACTCGCAATTTACTATCATGTAAAGCAGAGTTTCTATTCTTCCAGGCTATACGAATAGTAAATAATTGAATTTTTATTGATAATATGATGTAATCTTTATAATTTTAATGATTTTAATTGTAAAATTTTTATTATTTTCGTATGAAATCACTAAAGTTGTATGATAACTCATCATGGTAATTGATGCTCATAATTATCTTCTAAATTAGAAACAAAGCTAAATTATATACGTATATAACTTTATATTAATTTTATTATTCTTAAAATAAAATAATTTTATTAAAAATTCTCTGAAATAAATATAATTTAATTAAAAAAATTTCTTAAATATGTTCTGAGTATAAATATTCGGTTAAAAATGACTAAAAATTCAAAATTAAATTAATTTCTGTATACTATTTATTATTATTCTTTCTACTTTTTGAACTTTAATGTTCTGTATCTTATTACATAATTATAATAAAATTATTCCGTATGTGTAATATCATATAGCCTACAGGGATCATCATGCATACATTTTAATATAATTATATTTAATCAAATATTGTTTAAAAATTATTAAAATATATTCCATTTTATTCATAAAAATCTTAATTTTTTACACAATAAAAATTTATGTTCAAAATAAAATTTATATTCTTGCAATCATCATCTTTTATTGCCTTATAATCAAATAATTATCATCAAATCTAATGAAATTATTATCGTAATTCAATAAATAAACTTAATTTATGTAAATTGTAATATTTTATAAGAATATTAATATAATTCTTATTATTTTAAGACTATTTTCCTGAGAAGAACTTAACATTTTCTTATATATATATATATATATATCTTACACTTGTTAATTTGTCTCATTAAAACATTGTTATATACTTCTACAACATAAAGTTTATATACAATATATATAAATATTATTTAAAAAATATACAAAATAATATAATATATTTGCACGTAAACTATATAAATTGTAGATTTTCTAACTATATATAACATTAAAAAGACTGTAAAATAGCTACGATGTTAATTTAAACGTTTAATAAACATACATATAAATATTCAAATAAATAATATAAAATATTTGATTGAAAGGAAAATTTAAAAATTTATAAAATTTTCATTTGAATTAAAATAAATTTTACTTTTAATTAATTATATTTAGTTAATGAAACACGAAAACTTTACATGTCAACTGTCATTTGAATATGCAAGAAACGTCAGAACTTTATTAGATTCACGTCATATAAACTTCGTATTAAGTCATTTAGTTTATAAATTAATACAGTTAATATCATTAAAATGATATTTATAGAAAGAAAAATTATTTAAAAATTTAAAATAAATATAAATTATTCATTTCTCGATAGAATTTCACTACAGCAGAGTGTTTAAGTTAGTGTCTAATCGATTGATAAATGACAGAATTTTTTAAATAAATAAAGGAAGAAACTAACAGAAAACATTACTAACGTTTAATTTAATATATCAATTAATTGTAAATATAATTTTTAAGCATTATTTTATCGCTCCTTTATCCTGATGAAGTAAAAGATAAAGAGGATGATCTTCTTATTCTATTAAGAAAATCATCCTCTTCATTCCCATTAAGATAAAGGAGATAAAAAAAAACATATTTATTTTTCGTCTCCTTTATCCTGATATAAGATGAGGACGAAAAAATAAAAATAGTAAACATTAATCCTTCTTCGACCGCAAGTAAAATATATCTGATATATAAAAAATTGAATAGATCCTATCTTCTATTCTGTAAGGAAACAAAAAAAAGGAAAGAAATTTCTGTACGAAACAAGAATTTTAAACAAAAGTATTGTAATACTTTTTTTAAGTCATTCCTTCTCCTTTCGTTTTCTGTCAGATCTACCTTTGTCTCTTTTTAAAGGAGGGAATAGGCGGAGAAAGAAAATGTCTTGTATTGGTTGGTTCCAGAAGGTCGAGCAAATCGTTCCAGTTCAAGTAGACTGAATGAGTTTCCGAGTCTTGCCACAGCAAATCAATCATTCCGACTTCCAGATCTGTGTCCTGGTGACAGTAAGAAGTGATTGGTACTCTACAGGTGTAGAAATAAACATGTGGACAACATTGCACTCAGAATAGATAGTCACTTTTATTCAACAAGATAAAATGAAAGTTTTCCATGTCTGACAATTGCTACAATTTATTTATAAAGGATGCTCTCCTGTATTCATTTTACAATTTTTTAATATAATTATTATCTTCTTAATACCGTTTTAGCTTCTTCTACATAATTTCTAGCTTATTTCTGTACTTATATACATAAAAATTTAGTTTTTAAGTAAATATATCTTCGAAATATCCTTATATAAAGTTAATTAATATGTAAAAAAATCCATAATTCTTCTGTTCGAATGACTTTTATGTAATAAAATATAAACTTTTGATATCTCTCCTTTATAGAGACTTATGTAGAGTTGATAGATGCTTCAAGAAACTTCCATCTGAAAAGACAACTTATACTATATTTAAATTAAATATTTGAAATTTAACGATGACTTGTAGATTAATACTATGAAGTTATATTTTGACAGTACTACGCAATGAGCTTCAGGAAGGAAAAATCTATAAAGTTAGCATATTCTTTTATATTTAATCTTATAATTAACAAGGTTAATTTTTAATAACTGATATATTTTTAAATAGCTTTTATTACAGAATATTACAGTACACCTTTTGTATAAGAGCAAACTTCTAGTAAGAATCTTGCTGAGTTTTAACTCCTAAAATAAAGCTCCAAATGCAAAAATAGAAACAATTTTTATATTTTACGATTTATAAATCATTTAAACTTTTATAAAATTATATTTAATTAGTAATTTCTCACGATTTACAAATACGCTTCGTTCCTAATTTAAGTTTAAGAATTGGAAACATAGGCCTTACAGAAAAGCATGCTTTTAAGGAGAATATTTTTAAAATTTAAATCTATTCTTGGATAAAATAAGTAAATAAAATAACTAATTAAGTAATTCAAATTGTTTAATTAATACATATTTAATTTATGTCTTTAGGATAACATTCTTAAACATAATAACACCTAAACGTCTCTTGGAACATAAAAGAAAGCACGTTCGAGGTGAAATATAACCGAATCAATATGTTTAATAATTTAATTATACATTAAAAAAAATACAATTTTTAATAAATTTTATGCACTTTTAACGGAAAGAAAGTTTATTCCCTCAACACACCTAAGACATGCATTTAAGAGTCTGAAGTAATGGGTAGAAATCTCCACGTACAATATCTGGTGTCCATCTATATACACTAAAGCAACCATTAGAACACAGTGCCTAAATTTCGATTTTCTTGTGCCAACGAGTTGGCAGAGAATGTAATTTTCCCGCGAGTAGCAATTTTCTCAGCTCCATTTGTTTACTTTTCTTCAAGAGAGTTTTTCTTCTGCATCGATTAGTTATATACTTAGAAAAATCTCTTTTTCTTGATATTTTAACCATGCGCTATCTTCTTCCGCTACCTTTAATAAAGGTTTATTTAGTTCATCTAAATATTTTTTAAATTTACTTCCCTAGAATATCAATATCTTCCTGTTTCTAGCGTTAAAAATAAAGGAGAAAGTGTATATATATATATAAATTTATTTTTTTAAAGAGAAAACAGAAGAAAGATATTGCTCATAAGTATCGATAGATACATTAAGAAATATCTTTTATATTTTAAAAATATTTATTTATTAAACTTGTCAAAGAACTGAATGGATAGTTTGGTTTTCTTTATATATATATATTGTATTTTATTTTATATTTTTTTGAAGAAGAAACTGATTTTTAAATTGTTTTTTCTGTAATTTTTAACACTTTATCTGTCATGTTACCTTCTTCTTCTTTTTTTAAAGTTTATTTTCCGTCTGACCATGTCAGCTACAGAAGACTAATGGTTATTTTCTCTTTTTTAGACATGTCAATCATACAATAGTAACATGGATGTTGTTAAAGTTCAGCAAGTTTTGATTGCAAACACTAGAAAATAACTCAAAGGTCACACATTTTCAGTAACATTTTTTTTAAATATTTTTTCCACGTGTGCAGGTAACAATATAATTTTTGTGTGGTAAAATATGTCAATTTTGGTAACTGACATGTTTTTTTTTTTCCTTCTTTCTTTTTCTTTTTTCATTTTTGAAAAATGTATCAATTTCGAAATTGACATATTTTTAATATTTAAATTGAAACGTTGGAAAATAATTTGTCAATTTCAAAATCCACGTGTATCTTTTCATCATTTATAATAATTAAAATACGTTTTAATTATTATAAATGATAACTTATTTAGAATATATTTTGACAGATATATCTGTCAAAATTAATTAAAATAATAATAATATTTATGTTTAAAGCAAATATAATTTAAAATTAAAACTTTATAAAATGTTTTTAAATTATAAATAATTTTTTTAAGGAATATAACGTAAATAAGTATATAAATTTAAACATTTTTTGGTTAATTTTTTAGTAAAATATATTAAAATATTATTTTATGATAATAATTTAATATATTAAAAGCATTTAATATTATTATTATTTTTATTAAATTTGCATTTAAAAATATATAAAATAAAATTTTAAATAATTTCACAAATGATAAATGTATTTTCTGGAAGTATTAACATCAATTTTTTATTAAATAATCTTAAATTATATAGGAATATTTTTTTATTATTTAATACAAAAATTTATTAAAATATTTTACTTTTTAGTAAATATATATTAATTTAGAATTTTATTTAAATATTTTTTTTAAAAAATATCCAATTATACTTTCTAACATATAAGCAATAAATTTTAAAATATATAATAAAGAATATTTTAAAATATTATAATGTTATAATGAAATATTTAATAAAATATTAATAAATTAATAATTTATATATTATTTAATAAAATTTACTAGCGAATAATGCATAATATCTATCAATTTATATATTTTTCCATGTAACTGTTAAGATTTATTAATATTTAAATATAAAAAAGCTTTTTTTATATAAGATTTGTTAACGTTAAAAGCATATTTTTATATTAATATATTTTTTAAAAAAGCTGTGGGTATGATTTACGAGTTGCTACGTTATCGTTCTTTTCTTAGGTGCTGTAGAAACGATGATTTAATAAAGTATTACTTAATAATGTATAAAGTTTTGAGAAAATATTTAAATAATGAAAGATATTATGATAGAATTTCAACTAAAATTAAATTTATAAAGATAACAAATAATTCTCTTCTCCAATGTTTATCCTTAAATCATTAAGGACAGATATCAGAAGAGGAAAGTTGTTACATAATTTCTTAGATAGAAAAATTAATTACTGGTAAATTTTATTAAAATATATGTTTATTTATTATGTCTAGAATAAGAAATTTATATTTAAAATTACATCAATACTAGTAGCTACGTGTGCCCGGCGTTACTCGAACTTTTGAGGGAGTGAAGTTGTGTTGAGAGAGGGTAAAAACTATGGTCTTAGTAACTAAAATGTACATTTATTGCTCGAGCTAAAGTGGGCTTTAGGGGTGTTTGGGGGTAAGAACCCTTAGCACTTTTTCTAGGGTGTCAAAGAATATTCATGCTAAATTTGGTGAGTGTACGTTAAACGGTCCTCACTAAATTTGCCCAACAAACAAACAAACAAATAAAACATATTTTGATCTATATATAGATAAAGATCTTATTTATCAGATATCAATTTATTACTTGCTCGTTGAATATACAAATTTAGGTTACATTATAGGGGAATTTTAGCATTAAAATAATAAAATTTATATTTAAAATTATTATATTAACGCTTAATTTAATAACTTATGCAATTTTATTATAATTATTATTATTTTTTTTTAAATTTAATAAACGTTGCACATTTCTCGAAATTTTTACATATAAAAACAGGTATTTTGACGTGTTTTCATACAGAAAAAGACGTGAAAAATGCTAACAATAAGCTTATAAATATTTTCCTTTTTTAATAAATAGCGTGTAGTGTATATATATATATATATATATTATTTGAATTTTATCTAGCATTATTTCTTTTTTATCCTTCAACAGAATTCTGAAATAGCTATTATTGAATATGTGTTAAGAAAGCATAAAAAAATAAAAATAAATTTATCGAAGTTTTCTTCTTGATAGATTAATGCTTGTATTATATTTTGTTTGTTATCCAGTAGTTGTTTCCTTATTGATATTTCTTTCTCTTCGATCTGTTGAGATGTATCAAACCATCAAAACTATAATTAATCTACGATTATAAAATCGATTTAGATATTACGTTTTTAGATTTTTCAGCCGTTATATTATCAAAAATAAAAAAAAATTAATATTTATCACATCAAAATTTGAGATTTTTTAATGTATTTTTTTCAAAAATTTAAAACAAAAAGATGAATTCTTATAAACAGAATCGTGATCCTTTCATATCTTTAACCTTAAGTATTATGTCAATTGATCCTTAAAAATGAGAAAAATGCCATAAATTTACATATTTTGACACATACTTTTTATATTTTAATTAACAAAATTTCTTATTCTAATTCTTTTTTGTAGAGAGAAATCCATTATTTTCGCTTATATAACAGAATCTCTACCCTTTAATGTTAGGTATAAAATTGTTTTACTCATGCTTGATTCATCGATTGAATTTAAATTTTTTTTTATATATTTCATTTCTTCTATTTATCAAGATTTTCAAGATCTGAAAACAAGTTTAACTTATCTTCAATTATTTTCTGTCTACTCTGTTGTTAAGGGGGATATAATCTAATCTTTGTTGTCACCCCTTCTACAAATCCTAAGAGGTCCATATGGTTTTGTTGCTGGTTTCTAGTATCTTCAACAACAAAGTTAATTGATTTTTCCCTTTTATATAGAATTATCAAATTAAGAATTTTCTTTGAAAGAAATTTAATATTTTTATAGAATATTATATATTCTTTACTTATAATGGATCTTATATATATTTTTTTTTCTTATTCTAGTTAAGAAATTATTTTAAAAATTACATTTAAAACAAGAAATATATATATAGCATCAACTAGATGAAACTGTATATAAATTTGAGATTTTTTTGTCTTTTTTTAAGGGAATATATAAATAAATTGAGATCATGATTTATTTAACATCCCAAGTTTCTGATACTTTTCAGGAAATTGATTTTTCTACCAAGTTTATGTTTAGTTCTCCATATTTTTAACTTACTGAATTCATTTGTTGAACTTTGCTGTATATTTATAGATAAATTGTTTTAAAATTATATAAAATATTGCTTTCTTTAATTAAAAATTAATGCTATCTTTATTAGTTTCTAGAACAAAATTAAGTTCAAGAACATTTTTACTTATTTATTATTTTAGAAATTTAATGGTGCACTCAAAAAAAAAAAAAAAAAACAACTGTTAGACAATATAAATTGTTTATATTACTTTAAAAGTAAATATCACAATTTTAGCATGTTTTCAATAAGATTAAACACTTCACAGACAGACAAACAGACATGTAATCTAGTTTCTTAAAAATTATAAAAGTTAAAACATTTTTCTAGTCTCTTAGTCTTTACTGAGATTATTTTCTTGTAATTTTAAAGCTGTTATAGATTCTATTGATATTATTTTTTCCTAGTTCTGTTGCTATTATGGCTTATGGCATCAATCTTCAGTCTAGAATGAAGATTTTATTATCGAGAATTGAATGCTCTTATACCATTTTATGCTATTTAAATGAAGTAGAAATCTTTAATAACTGTTAAGAAAGAATTTCTATTTAAATATTTTAGTTAGATAAATGAATATTTATCATTCATTTTACTTACCTTTATATAAAAATGCATGTAACTCAATAAAAAAAGATCATCATTACCTATTAAAGAAAGAACGATTTGATTCAATCTATCTCCTATTACCTATTAAATTATCTCAATAAAGGTAAAGAAATTCAATTATTTAATAAAAGATCTATTGAAAATATTCTTGCTTTATATAAATAATGAATTTTAAATTTATTTAATTTCTAAAGATATTTTTTCCGACTCAATAAATTCGTTATTATTAATGGTCTCCGGTGTATCTTTAGTGATAAATTTTTGGTAATTCGGTAGAATTGTAAGATGAAAATATATATAAATTGATAAGGGATATAAGAAGAAAAAACAGACTTCCATCAAGCAAGGAAATTGAACTTAATGCGTGACTATTGTCAGAAAAACAATTTAGAGATTAATGCTGTCAAATCAAAAGTGATGATTTTCTAAGAAAGATGGAAGACTCCTTCTATATAGAAAGATTTCATTTATCTAAGTGTTCACTTTTCATCTTTTCATCATTTCCAGTTAAACTTAAAGAGATCTAAAACATGTACATTACAGGAAAATACATTAAACTTATTAGTCTTAAATTAAAGTTTCAATTTGGACATTTTATTAGCAATTTTTAAATTATTTTTAAATAAATTTTACAAAGAAATAATGATATGTTATATATACAAGTTAGTTATAATTAAGTAGGTGTTAGAGCTCTGTGTAGAAAGAATCAAATTTGTTGCACATAATTTTCTGACCAGTTTGCAAATTAGAATTAGAATTGATAAAGGTTGCAAATTACTTGATCTTTAATTTTAATCTCAAAGAAGAAACAATGATAGTGCTTTACTCGAGGAATTCCACGTGTAAAATTCCTTGAGAGAAGATCCTCTAGTTGTAATAATATAAGGAAAATCAGTTTGAGTTTAGAGAACTTTCAATGTGAAACCGAGAAGGATTGCAAATCGGTTGAACCGGAAAGAACGGAGGAAGTTGCAACTCCTTAATGGAGATACAAATGGAGAAATCTCGAGCCAGCTGTAGTGCACGTGATTGAACATATCCTATCCTATATTTCGGAAAATTTTTCGGCAAATATTGCAGTTTTGCCCCTACAACATATAAATTGTTTCCTAAATATTATGCTCAGAGGAAATCATTTGCAATGTCACTCATGGCTCCGGCAAATTCTATGGACTAATGGTATGTCGAACACTTGCAATTACCGTGTTTGGTCTGGAAATCCCTCATGTTTGTCAACAAATTCAGGGTTCTTGACATCTTTTATCTTTGGACCGTATTTTTTTTTTTGGTTAATGTTACCTTAGGATCCAAAATGGCGGCCAGGGAAATTTTTCCCTACTTCGGAGACTGCGACGGGGAAAAATTTTTCCCTAGAGTCGCGACGTCGACGACGTGGGGAATTTTTCCCCGTTAGGTTTCTACCCTGCGTTCGACGTTGCCGAGTATCCTGTAACCTCGAAACGGAGACGGTAGTGTGTAAATTTGCGACGGTAGAGGGAGCCTTATCGTGACGTTGTGCAAGAGTAAAATCGGCGGGAAATTCGTAGGTGCCTTACTAACGAATATGCAAATGCATGATCTGTGACGTGATTTCTGTTCATTTCTGGGCAATTTTATGCAAATCGACTAGTTTCCAGTTGGAATCGTTTACTGCTGTGTTGCGACGAATTGCGTATTGGATTAATTGCCGTGTTTTTTTTCGTAACGATATTTCATTCGCACACAAATTGCTATTGTTGAATATTTATTATTATTATTTCCTCCAGTATTAGTAAGTACTGTTATTTCTTTTATAACAATTTAATCCTAAAAGTTAGAGAACCAAGTAATCAGAAATTAAGGAAAAGGCGTGTTTTTTCCCTATCCTTACCTCCCTTCGTTTAGTTTATTGCCAATTGTTCGATAATGACTAGTTTTGCCGATTTGAGTTGCAACGACGAATTTTGGTCGAGATGCACTTCCCGTGATTTCTACAAGTTGATGGAAGACGACTTTTCGGAGCATGGTTTGCCTCCCCGTATCGATAACGCATCGAATTTTGCTGTAAAATTAGGCATACAGCCGACCGAGTCCGTTTGCATTCATTGTGATGAAGATAAGAATTGCTTCATATGTCAGGTGAACGACAGATCAGAAAACACTGTGAATTGGATCATTTATAAATACGTAAATTCTGGCAGTACGATAATAACGGACGAATGGAAAGGATATATGCATATTGACGACATAGAAGGAGTAGTGGTCGAACATAGAACTGTCAACGATTCGAAAAATTTCGTCGACCCCCAAACAGGAGATCATACTCAGAATATCGAACAATCGAAAAGTGAGTAAAAAACTCCTCTTTTTGTTGTTTTTTATTGTTTATTTCGGTGAAAAAATTCCGCGGAGTCTGCAGAGAAATTCAAGATGGCGGCCGGAACCGCGGCCATCTTGAATGGAGGGAAAAATTTTTTCCCCGTCGCAGTCTCCGAAGTAGGGAAAAATTTCCCTGGCCGCCATTTTGGATCCTAAGGTAACATTAACCTTTTTTTAAAATAAAAACACTAGGCCAGTGACGTATAAATGCCACTTGGTGGCCTTATAAGTGCCACTTGGCAGACAAGCTTGAAAACTTCGTCATCAATACACTTCATTAATGAAATTGTTTGGATATCGCAATCTTTATGCACGATGGAGTACCCCCCGTATCGGTGTCAATGTGAAAAGGTACTTCACGAAGTAAAGAGTGATTAGTCTATCATTTCCAACAATACCACTAAAGTTACCAGACTGGCCTCTTGTGATTTTTTTTTATTATGGGAATGCTTGAAGAATCTTATTTATCAGGGTGATGTTCCCAACTTTACTGTCATAAAAGATAAAATTTCGTTACAAGTGAGACAACTGCACCCGAGTCAGTTGGGTGGTTCTGTCGTTGAGTGCGTTATTCATCGAATGCTTTAGGACAGAGAGATGGAGGACATGTGCAGTAGAACCGTTAGTCTGATTTATTATTACCTGAACATTTTCATGTATCCAATTTGACATACGTAAAATTACCATATGTGGCATTGTAACCTATGAAGAGTTACAATTCACGGAATTTGTAATCGCCACACTAAATTGCAATAAAATCGTTACACAGTGTGTCTGAACTTCTCTATATTGTATGGATTTCGTTTACAACCTATCTAATATGCAAATTGCAGCCAATAGTAGCGCCAAATATTCCCTATAGTAAAATTTTTGAACTAAACTTTTTATTTGAGGAATTGAAATCCCATGGCCAGAAAAGCATGCCACGAAATTTGGTTGCATTTCTTAAACAGTTCTTTCTACACAGAGCTTTAAACATCTTCTGTTTAATTATAACCAACCTGTATTTAAATTGTATTTTCTTGCATTAACGTTTAATTTTCTATGTATTTTACTGGATACTTTTACTGTTTACATTAAAGCGTATCCATAGTAAGAAGTATTTTATACAGTTAAATCTTATAAGAGTAATAACTTTTTACACTGTAAATTTCATCAAAAACACGTCAAATTTTACATTAAATAATTATAATGCCAAGAGAATTCTGTATAGTTTTTACTGTAGTAATATATATTGCAGGTATGAGAAACTTTCAAAAAAAACTTCAGAAATAAGATGAAAATATAAAGGTTTCCAACATTCACATTCCAAAAAGTAATGTGGAATGTGACTACTTTTCGGAATGTGAATTTTAGGTTGCTAGAACTTGTTGGATACACCTGCATGGTTGGAATTTTAGTTTCTACCTCGCTTCGCAGAATAATTTTATTAGAAAATTATTAAAAAATACATATACACCTTCCTATAATTGACATTTTTTTATATTATTAATATAATAAATCTTCTTGTAAAGATTTCCATTGATTAATTTAATCATTCGTGAACGTTAGTAACAATATTTTACGGGGGTTACTGATATTAAGATGCTGATAATAAGCAGAAAAAGGATCGTGTTGTCTAGAGATAAATGTCAGAAACGTATCTAATATAAATTCCTACATTGTTGAAAGGTTTTTCCTGAATGAAGTGCTTTTCTTCTGGCTAAGTTTCTGCTTGTTTTATAAGCCTACAGGCAACTAACACGTACTTTTATGATAAGAATACACACATTCTTAAGTTTATATGATGATAATAAACATTCAGCAACCTCCAATCGATCACTTGATATATTTATCAACTCGGGATGTGAATCATCCTCAACCATCTCAGGCTAACTTTTTAGGTTGAGAATGCTTAATTTTTTATAAAAATACACAGATTTAACGGGTGTAGAATAGAGAATTAACTCAAAATTTAATATTTAAACTAAAATTTATGAGAAATTCCGTAAAGTTTACGTATAATATAGTGTCAAACTTTTGCTTATATTTCCTATCACGTACGAGTAAGTGAAGGCAAAAGTCTATATGTTATAAGTATAACTCGAAGAGTACTTTACAGTAAGTTATGTTGTAGAATTTAGTACATGAGATTTGCTCTTTCTCACTTCATAAGTTAGTAGGGTCATTCATTACTAAACAACGCTTATGAGTTCATTTTTCATTTTTACTTTCACACAAGGTTAAATATGAAAACATCTGTTTTGAGGGATTATTTTTAAAGAAAAAGGAGTTACAGCATCCCTGATTCATATTACTATTATTTTTTTTTTTTTTATTTAAGATGTTTATGAAATGGCTGATAAAGGTTGTAATTCAGAAACGTCATCCTTTATCCTTTACTTTTATCCTTATCATAACTCTTCTACTTTAATATAAATTCGTAGCATTTTCATATAAATGAACAATCTTTCATTTTAATTAATTTTTAAAAATAATAAAAATTGCCATACAATGTTTAAATCAAACATTTAAAAAATAATTTTAATTAAAAAAAATTATTATTTTAATTGTAATTAAGTTTGGAATTAAAATTCTTATAGGATAAAATGAGATTTTAATATTTAATTTTTTTTCGAATTTAATTTGAATTTTTTAAAACAAAAATTTAAATTTTTATTCATTTTTTTAAATGAATATTGATAATTTTTAAATGAAAATTAAAATAATTTTAAAGATTTTTCATTCAAATTATTCATTTTTTTTATTATTATTAAAATATTATTAATTTAAAATTTAAATTACTAAAGAAATTTATATTTTTATATATAAAATTATATTTATTTTATAATAAACAACATTAAAAATTAATAATAATAATAATAATAATAATAATTAAAACATTTTAATCGAAAACGTTTGTCACGAAAATAACTCTAATTAAACCAAACGAATATTTTGAAAAGTTTTAATGCATTAAAATGGAATAAAATAAAATTAATAATTTAGTAATTTGCTGAAAATAATTGAATTTCATAAGTTTTAATTTTAAAATTTAATCACAATCATTATTTTCTCGTCTAGTTAATACATAAATAAATTTCATTAATACTGTTAACGTATGATGTGTATGTTACAGTTAACGTAATTATTTATTGATGATTAATATAATAATATAATTTTATAAAATATTGAATAATTAAAAATATATATGTATATATTTCAAAAAATAATTTATACAAGTTTATAATACTGTAAAATGTTTATAAATTACTGTAAAACTGTGTAAAGTTGTTTACGTGAGGAAACTGTACCAATTACAAATGTACACCTTTATACATTTATCTATCTATATATATTATAGAACGTCAGACTGTCTGTTCTTTAGCCCTTCTAATCCCTTTGATCTGCACCAAATTTTTCATCCTTACTCTCTATTATAAGACTGGACACTTTATATACATGAAATCTGTACAAATTTACATTCGTTTTTATACGTTTATGAAGCTTTGCGGTTTATATACAAATTAAAACGGCCACCTTCCAATAAACAACGACTATTTTCCCAGGAATATTTTAAAATTTTTACAGAATAATGAATTGGAAAAAGTTATATAAAATACATTTATTCGTTAATATATAATAATAGAAATTAAAAAATCAAACAGAAAATATGTTTAAAATACATTTAAATATATAAAAAATTATTCATAAAACAAGTAAAAAAAATCTATTATTTCAAAATTTCCATTTACACGTAAAGAAAGGGAAATAAATAAATAAATAAAAATGTATTTACAAGCAATTCAAAAATCATTTTTATCCGCTGGAAGGGAATGTTAGACAAAATGCCTGAAGGTATTTGCTGATGTTAGTAGCAATTTTTTTACTCGACAATATTCTATTGCTTGTGAATTGCCAAATGATTTCCTGTGTTGTCAACGATGGATGCCTACTCAACATTTCCAATGTGATCAGTTTTTACAATCCTGTTATATACTACTATCTCTTTTCATTTCCTGAACAATGCCAAAACCATTAGCTATTCCCAAGTGACAATTATTCTTTGATTTCACTCTAGTGATGTAGCTTGCGTGCAAATAATATCCCACTTATACAAGACTCTACTAAAGATCTATTTAAAGACTACTAAAGACTACATCTGTTCCAATGTGATGAGAAAGAACTCTTGTGCTTTGTAATAGATTTCGTGTACAATAAGTTTTATAACTTACATTAATGCGTAATGACATACTGAATATCTAGATGGAAAAAATAAATTCGTACGTATGGAATTGGAAAATGATTTCTGTATTGATCATGTGTTTTGATGTATCGTAAGATCTAAGCGTATGATTGTGTGGAATTTTTTTTATACGAAACTGTAAAAAAAAATGCATTTTTATTTTCTCATATTTTGGATCTCTTCACACTTTTATGGTATGTTAATTGATGATTAGATTCATTAGATGAATTGATGAGGATGAGGATATATTCTAATGGTTGGCTCTTCAGAAATGTTCAGATTTCTGTTTTCCTCGTCAATTGGTGAAATACTCTTGAATACTCACGAGGAAAACTGAAATCTAAATATTTCTAAAGAGCCAAGCCATTAGAATTTTGCTCCTCCTGATATATTCGATCCCATAATGGAGTTGTAGCTGTTGTGAATTATCATCACACATATCTCCCTGTGAGCACTGAATATATATATATATATATATATACTCTACACACTCTATGACTCTTAAACTAATGAAAATACCCATTGGATCGTCATTAGATCTGATTAAAGGAACCTATAGGAACCTTAAATCTTCATATCTCAATTATCCTCATTATCAAGAAAACAATGAGTATAATAGTTTCACTCTATAATTCTCGGAATTAAACATATTTTTACTTCAAATTTTTAAAATATTAATATTTTAAAGCTTTAAAAGTATATAAATAAAAATTTATATTGATCATAAATTAACATATCGCTGATATTTGTAACTTTTTTTTATATTTTATCTCTTCTTTGATAAACAAATTTGAGATTCAATTCTAGAATATACTTTTATTCGACTGTAAAAATAACTTGCCAAACTTTCTATAGATAAATACGAAAGAAGTGTTTTGCATTTTCAGCATATTTTTCTAAAACTAACTCTCTTCTTTTCAATACCTTCCCCCTTTTCTGTTTTATAATCTGTAGGATTCAGCTTTTCTTTAAACTCATCAATAATTCTTGAGATAAAAATAACAATTTTTATCAATTCACTCCTTTGTTAATATTCTTAGAAAAATAATAATTTTTAAAAAAAAGTTTAATTTTCTTCTGATAAAAATTTTATTTGTTTTCACTTAATTGTGTTTATTCGATGCTGTTGATAAGCATCATCTTTGTGAAAGATTTTTCAATATGAAAATCATTCTTAATTAAATTATTAAACAGTATTTTAACTTTATAAACTCGTATATATATCAGGGATGCCGATAAGAATTTGGGCCCCTTGACAGGTTTAATAGAGACGTTGCTACGAACTCTCATTCTATCCTCATTGTGAGCCTCAATATGTGTCCTCGTGTCCTTCCTTCACGTCTCTGTTCAGTTCAATACATCTTCCTGTTATTCCTTTGGGGCCTTCAACTTATATCCTATATCTGGGTCCTGTCCTCTTGTCTTTCCTATGGGCCCTAACATAGACTTTTCCTTCGGGTGACTATAATAATAACTACAAAAATTACGATGTACAATTTTTTAAACGATAAAGCTGTAAATCTTGCAACGTAATTTAAATTATAAAAAAAGAAATAAATATAATTTATTATAATTTTAAAACTCGTAAATTAATTTATTTATATGATAAATGCGTGTTATAAATTAGTTAATGAAATTACTTTTCAATACAAAGTTTGTAATGCCATTACTTCAGTTTATATAAGTGAAAAGATAAGGTGTTTAATTAATAAATTCTCAACCGTTAATTAATTTAGTTTATAAAATAAAGTGGCCATCTTTTATCACATGAAACAAATTAAGTTAGTGAAATTCTTAAATGCAATACGTATGCATTTTCTTAGATATAAAATTTCGTTGAATATAAAATGATTTATGCATTTAAGTCAGTTTACCATTTAAAGACTGACTTTCTGCCTTATTTAAACATATAAATAATTAATTACATTCCCGTGTTATTCTAAACTCGAGTTATTAACTGACCTTCGGGTCATCCCGTATCTATTTTATATTTTAACACATGAGAAATTTATAAAATTATGGAAGAAAAAGTGAATTAAACTTTACTGAATAGTCTTTTAACGTATTATGAAAGATAAATATAATTTTTAAAAAAAATTAATTTTAAATATTTTATAATAAGTGTAGAAAATTTCTTATAAACAATGTACCTAATTTTGTATGATACAAAGTCTCATTAAAGTTAAATATCTAATTTAATAAATCTAGGAAGGACCACAAATCAGTTAAACATTCGAATCTCTCAAATAAGCTTCCAGGAGACTCGAAAAAAAGTTCTAATTTATTCGTTAAAAATGTCGTAATTTGTGTAGTTTGTATGTAAAAAAATATAAATATAAATTTTTAAATATTTACACTTTAAAGTTTACAAATCTTTAAATAATATATACAAAAATACTAAATATTACAATATATTTTTCAATTATTTATCCAAGTTATTGCTTCATTTCAAATAACACGAATAAAATTTATAAAGGATAAACTTCTATGTATTATGTATATGTATTAAATTATTTAATTTATTATTATTATTATTATTATTATTATTTTAAAAAAATTATTAAAGTCAATTTTATAAAATAAAAAATAAAAATTATCCAGACAATTTATTATTAAAACCAAAGAGAAGTAAAGAATGAATTATATTACTTTAACTATAACTTAAAAAATAATAAATAATAAATTATATTTATAAAGAAAATTATTTAAATATATCATCTAAAAATCTTTAAATTTAATTAAAATTAATAATAATTATGTTTATTTCTCTTTAATTTTGCATCCAATTAGCCTCTTTAACTGATCATAGAGTAACGTTTGAAGTGACGTATTTTAAATATAATTTTATATTAATTAATTATAATAAGTTTTAAATTAAAATTAAGATTTTAATTTTAATTTTTTTCTTAAATAATTAATTTAACATTTAAAAATTTTTTAAATACCTATAAAGTGAATAGTTTTTTTACAATGGAAAAGTATGGATCTTTGGATAATTTTAAAGTATTATTTATTGTTTTTACGAATTACTTATTAACTATTTATTTAGTTTTCAACAAATTTTCTACATTTCCTAAGGGAATTAAATATGTTTTGCTGATTTAATTATAGTAAATAATTATATTTATTCTTCTAATATACTTATGTAGCGATTTTTTTTTCCTTCTACATCGAATCAATTTTTTCTCACTTAAAAAAAGAAAATTTGTTTATATATTGAATTTATATATTAACTTTCCTGTTTTAATTAAATTATATTTTATAAATTTCTAAATTTTATTTTTATTTTTTTTTAAATATACTTATATATTTTTAATTCGTTTATTAAAAAGTTATAATCAAAAATAAAAATTGATGTCTGTAAGTAAATTGTGTAATAAATAATAAACTTTCGTATAATTTTTTTATAGAGGTGGATTTTTTAAATAAATTTTTTAAAATTTTTATGGTGTACGTTATTGGTTTTCTGCCTATTTTTTAAAATTTTAATGGTACTTTATTAGTATTTTGGATAATTGTGTTTGGGTTTTATGATAGAGATATTTTTTACTTTTTTGGGGGTTTTTATGAAGTATTTTTGGATTTTTATGGAGCATTGTTAGACTTTTTCGTTAATGTTACCTATGGTTCCAAAATGGCTGCTCGTTTCTGATTCCAGCAAATAGAAGAAAGAAGAACGTGCATCCCCACTGAAACAGTTGGGATGCACGTTCTAACCTAACCTAACCTGTTCTAATAATTTTGTTGGTAATTTATTAGAATAGGTTAGGTTAGGTTAGAACGTGCGTTGGCCCCACTGTTTCCTTTCTTCTATTTGCTGGAATCAGAGACGAGCCGCCATTTTGGAACCATAGGTAACATTAACCGAATGGTTTACAATTTTTAGATTTTTACAGAGCATTGTTGGTTTTTTTTTATAATTTTTTAGATTTTTATGCAGCATTGTTAGATTTTTTTTACAATTTTTAGAATTTTACAGAGCATTGTTGGGTTTTTTAAAATAATTTTTTAGATTTTTATGGAGCATTTTTGAATTTTTTTTATTTCTTTGGAAATTTTTACGGAGCAGCGTTGGCTTTTTTAATAATAATTTAAATTTTTATGGAGCATTGTTGTTTTTTGAATGATTTTTTTAGATTTTTAATAGAACGTCATTAGTATTTTAGATAATTTTTTGGAATTTTTGATGAGCATTGTCAACTTTTTAAGATATTTTTGGGGGTTTTTATTGGCTTTAAAAATGCTTTTTGGATCTTTTAAATCATTGCTGAGGTATTTTAAACAATTTACCGAATTTTCTATGGCTCGTTGAAAGATTTTTTTTTTTCTGAATACATTTTAGCCTTTTAATGATCATTGAATTTTATAGAACTTTAAATTTTCAATGAACATGGATGCTTTCTTAAATAATTTTTCGGTTTTCTAATAAAGCAACGATGACTTTTTTTTTTCGATACATTTTTAGATTCTTAATGCTGCATTGTTGGTTAATGTAACATGTTGCTGTCAATCATGTTTCAACGAATGATATCTATATACACTTTTATCATTCTGTATCACAAGATAACTGTCTACGATTGACATCTGTATAAACACAGATGTCATATTGTCTTTATTACATGTACAATTGTTTTTTTATCTTGTTTTTTTATCTTTACTCATCCTGAAGAGTTCTTAGTTCCTTCTGTAATATTTTCTATTTCCTAAATATATTTTGGCAAAGGAGATACAAAGTTCTTACAATTACTGGATCAATTCGAGTGGAGAACCTGCTGAGAATTCATGACTATCGTATTTTCCATAACTACGTGACTAGTCTTTTCAGTAAGGTATCTTCAATGTTTTTTTCTTTGTTTTTTATAAATTTATCTGAAGATTTTCTTACAATTCAATAAATATTTTTATAGATTTTTAAAAGTATTTATTATATAATATATCTATAAAAATTCCGTATAATTGCAGTATTTATTATGGATACATTAGATCTATATTTAATAAATAATGCAATTTTACAGCACTTTAATGAGTTTAGCTTAATTAATTAATTTTTAAATTCAATTTAATTAAATGTTTATATTTAAAAATAAAGAAAATTGTTTCAATTTTAATTTTAAAAAAAATAATAAATAATCGATGAGAATTTTCTTTAAAAAACAAATGCAAAATAGTCGATTTATTTATAAGGAATTAGCTTAAATTTTGACTATACTGAGCTATTTTAGACGTTTTTTATTATTAATTTCAATTGATATATTACGTTTATTATTGACTCTATGATATAATATTAAATTAATTAATATAAATTTTCTATTTTTCCGATTGATTGCTGCAGAAATCAATCCGGAATATGAAATTCTCGTGATTAATTTTCTTAACTTCTTTATAATTACTCCAGCGGAAACAAATGGACAATCGAAACGTCTTCTATTTACTTTTATGATAAAATAATTAATTTTGTAGTAAGACTACATAAAATACCCTTAAATTTATTTATAAATATATAAAATATTTTCTGGGTTATAAATCTTATGTTTATAAATAAGATTTTATTTTAAAATGTATATAAAAATACTCTTTAATTTTCTGTTATTGTTAATAGTTAATAAAAAATTAATGCATAAAGTTTCTTAAAATAAATATAAATTATTATCATCATTACTATTAAATTAGCATATTTTTAAGTATATTCATTTATAATTAACTGAAAAAATTTATAGTTAATTAGTAAATTATTATTCGTTTGTTTTTATAAAGTGTTAGTTATATAAAAATTTATTTCTGTGTGTAAGTTTTTGAAATAAAAATTAATAATTTAACAAGTAATAATAAATTTTATAAAATTTTGCTTTATTTAAGTGACATAATAAACAAAATCGTCCATAGGAATTTAATTATTAGCAATTTTTATTATATAATTGCGTTAATTTAATATTAAAAAAA
This sequence comes from Centruroides vittatus, assembly GCF_030686945.1. Classification (NCBI taxonomy): domain Eukaryota; kingdom Metazoa; phylum Arthropoda; class Arachnida; order Scorpiones; family Buthidae; genus Centruroides; species Centruroides vittatus. Next base: position 2,820,197 of record NW_027122474.1, on the reverse strand, counting down.
AACATAAAAATCTAATAAAATATTGGATAAAAACCTAATTAATTCTCTAATTTTTCATTTAATTTCTTCATTTCTATATCTAAATATTATATTTTTTCATATTTCTTGTTTATATATATTTTTTTGAAAAAAAACAAACAAATTCATAAAATAATATTAAAATTTATACTTAGATTTAATTTTTAAGCTATGTAAATTATGCTTTTTTCATTCGTTCATTAGGATATTATAGCACGATGCATGTAAAATATCATCCCATATCACTAAACACTGGGAAACTAGTCCCTATTTAGGTGTTAGACACGTGTAAAAACCTGGGAAATTCCACGAGCCTGACCAACGGGCTGGCCACGTGGGAGTTTTCTGGGTTTTCTTCACATGTGTAACACCTAAATAGGGGTTAGTTTCTCATAAAAGTCTTCTTTTTTGCAGATGGCCCATGTGTTGTGTTGCCTTCTCACTTTAATCCAATCCAATCCATGTGAAATATCTGAATTTTGGAGAGTAACAGTGTAAAAATCATTAATAAATGCTAATTGTATTAAAAATTTATATTATTATTATTAATACAAGAATTAAATGTTAAGCAGTAAATGCAGAAATTAAGCTTTAAAATGTATTATATATATAACATTTCCTGTAATTCCTAATTCAATTTATGTTAAACTGTAATTAATAAAACGTGGCAACATTTCGTAAAAGATATGAAAAATATGTTTAAAAAATTCTCGAATTTTAGCAATATAAACTATTTGATCTATTATACTCACATTTTTAAACCCAATCCTGTTAAAAAATAATAAAAAATTATATTGATTTATTTATAATTCAAACAATGCTTAAGTATAATTTTCTATAATTTAATAAATAAATAATTTTCATTCGTGGCGATATCATTCTAGGAATAATCAATGAAGAAATGTATGTATAAAATAGTCGAAAATATACATAATTATGTTTATTTTTCCAACAATTTTTATTAATAAAATAATATTTTCAATTGATTTTAATAAAAGAAATCTGGCATATATCATAGAAGAAGAAAGAGAGAGTGAGGTGTATTTTTGTAAGCATCTTCTTACTTGATTATCTACCATCTTTCTGCGCACATTAACGGTTATAAAAACATAAAAATTTCACATTAATTTAACGTTTATAGAGAATTATTTATATAATTTATATAGATTTACTTTACCTAAACCATCAAAACTTAACACCAAAGTCTTATTCTTGTAGACATGCAAAATTTTAATCGAACTTATGTGTATAGTTCTTACTAACTTTCTCTTTATACATACAAATATATATACTATATTTATATAATAATTGTTTAACGTATGTTGTTAATATATTCGTTTTCCCTCCCTGTCTAAAGAAAGATAGAAGAGAAACAAATACATAAACACATACATTTTAAACACTTATAAACAATATATTTAATGGATAATTATTATTATAAATTTTAAACTTCGATAGTAAACTTCATTACTGAGATTATTAACAAAACTTTGTTTATAATCATTAAATTATTAAATAAACAAAATAATTATTTAAAGATTAATAATATAAATCATAAAACAATGAAAGAAAATAAATTCTCAAACTATAACTACATTTTAATTAATTCTGAACTTCATTAATCTTTCTACTCGACTATCATATTAATTATAAAAGAAAATAAAGTTTAAATGAATCCTTATTATAATATAATGTATATTAATGACGTCAATTGTTATATTTTCTAGATAAATGAATAAAGTTATTACTCGAAGTCTAACCTCATTGAAAATGCTGATATACCAATAAAATCTTATAATAATATTAACAAAATTAACTAAAGGAATATTACAGATTATACTACAGAAGCTGACATGTCATCTTAATTGTTTACATTCTCTAATTTAAAGTTTATGAGAACCACGAATCATGAAAATTGTTAAATCTTTCTACGTGAATATAGTGTAGACGATTTACTGTGAAACTTTTATGTTTAATTCTTTATATTTAAGTACTACAACCATTTTAAATCACGCAACTTGTTATTGTTTGACTTTCTTAGCTACTGCTTGACATTTATTGGAGATAGTTTACTCCCTTCTCTAACATTCGTTAACATGTATGAATTTATTCGCTTGGATCAGTTGAAAATCTCTACTTAGAATTTATTTTCTCAAAGAAATCTTTTATTTTTTTTATTTTTTCTATTAATTAAAATAAAATTTAATACTTTAAATATTTTACTGAATATTTTTTAAATATTTAATATCTTCTTTATATTTATTTTCTTTTGTAGAATGTTTTTTTATTTTTGGAATTTGAAACATCCGTAAGACAGAGTAAAAAAAACAATATTTTTTCCCTCTTATTGATTCTTAGATTAAATTTTTTTTCTTTATATATTTATAAAAATTGGGTAAAACAAACTTTATACAAAACGTTCATAAATTATTAAAAATTTATAAATATTTCATTGAATTATTAACATAAAAATTAAATGAATACAGACGAAACTCCGATAACGACCACCTCTAAACAGCGGACATTTTTTTTGTCTTGAATGAAATAACCTCCAAATAACGGCCATTTTTACGTATCCATCAGTGTCCGTTATTCAGAGGTTTTGTTATAGTATAAAAAAATTTCTTGTGTAATAATTAAATATATCAGTTTGGTTGTATATCTCTATCCAATTTTCTGTAGAAGAAAAAATATGAGATTTAAAATAAATTTTTTATAAAATTGAGAAAGTAAACACAGTAAAACTTTATAGTTAATATATCGATGCTACTTTCACGGTTGGTTTTCATATTTTATTCTAAATCCTCGAGCAGGGGTTAAGAAAGATGTACAGTACGAAACCGAAGATGGTCACATTTCTCTTGTTACACACCAATCCTACAAAACATCTTATACTTTATTCGTGACAAAAATTCAGTTTCTGTAGTATTATAAAGTATAGACTTGAAGCAATTTTCTGTTGAGAATATCTCAATGGGGAATCACATTCTATGCTTTGACTACATCAGATACATCATAAAGATGTTCAAGAAGATATAGCAAACCTTCATTTCTTAGTATTGTACATCATATAATGTTATATATATATTGATTTATTTAACAACAATTTTATATGGTGTCATACATTTTATTTTTCTATACAGTTTATCAAAAATATTATACTTTCATCTTTTTTTAACTTCAAACTCTTGTATTGAAAGATCTGGTAAAAATTATAAAATTAATAAAAGTTTTCGTAGTTTTATCTATGAGAAATATTAGTTTTAACTAAGTTTTATTTATTTAATTAAAATTAATAGAGTTAATTAGATGTTTAATTTCGTTGAAAGGATGAAAAATGAAAATTAAGACCACAAAATCGTGGTTAGAGTTGTTATACGTCCAATTATAAATTTAAATAACTGAATAAGAGTTTAGTTTACTAATAAAGCTCTTAATAAACCGCAGCACATTGTTAATTTTCAAGTGACAAATTTATCGGCAGCTTTGAACTGACGCAAGTCATATGTAATATCAACCTTTTGGTAGATGTTCACCAAGTGCTTAATATCATCATTGTCTAAAACTCATTTATATTATCATCGTCAATGTTTAAGATGATTAAAATTTTTATAATAAATGTATATTTAATAACTTTACACATAAAACTCGAAATTTTATAATAGCTTAACTCGCAGAAGTACTGCAAAAACTGCGCTTTATACACGGATTAATTAATAAAACATTTATTTAAAAAATTATATATATATATATATATATATATATATATATATATTATATATATATATATAACTTAGTTTTATAGTTAATTATATATTTAAATACTCTTTAGGAATTAATTCTAATATAATTTTATAGTTAAAAATACATTTAAATAAAGATAAAATTTAAATTTCGTGCTTAACAATACATCGCAACTTAATTATGTTTAAAAAGTTATAGATTTGGCTACTTTGAATCTAATTATAAAATAAAGTACTAATTTATAAGGATTATATAGTTACGAGATAAGATCAAAAAACTAAAACACCATAATTTTTAGAAGATTATAGCACGATACCCGTGAAGAATATACGATATAGTAATTAGAATGATGACGATGTTAATCCTTCTCTTCCACAGTTTAATTTCGAGATTGTTTTATCAGAAATTTGGGGCGTTGTCCATCCCTTGTTATAACATTGATAACACTAAGTATAGATAGTTTTTTTTTCTTCCTCACAAGCTTAAAAACGATCAGCAATTGCTTAATATTATACAAATGGATAAAAAATTCGGCTCTACATCCCTACAGAATTGCAGGTTTCCTATAGAAAATTGTATTACTTTACCTTAGAATTTAATAAAATTTAACGATATCTTCATTAGTTAAAAGATAATTAACAATTATATCTTATTATTTACTTCAAAATTTGATCGATTTAATATATTTTTAATTAAGGAAAATTGATAAATTATATCAATTTTTAATTCAATTAATTCAACGTATATATGCATATATGATTGATACAGATCAATTAACATTTTACTCTTATATAAATGATGAAGTAAACCAAAGAGGGACTAAATTACAGGTATTAACTTTACTGTTAACGTTGTTTTAATCAAATATAGAGAACAGCCATTATCTCCTGTTTAGTATACTATAAAGTGTAATACGATTATCTTACATGTAGATATATCATCCTTAAATATAACGTTCAAGTATGTAGATCCTAATGCCTAAACAATATTTTGTAACGGTTAATGTTTACATCATTAGATTTAATTAAATCTACTTATAAGCAGTTAAAATAATTAAATTCTTTACTAGTACCAATCTATAAGTATAAAATATAAAATTAAATTAATTTAAAACATTTAAAAATAAAAAAAACATTATCTTTTAAGTATATTAATTCGTTTTTTTTATTATTCTTTTAAACATAAGAACATTAAATAAATAAAATAGGAACTATAAGAAAAAAAAATAGTTGCTGATATATTTAAGTAATTAAATTTTTGTTTAGTGCTTTAAATTTTTTTTAATACATTTTATTTATCATAAGTGTAGAAGAGAGTCTACAAATTATACTGTCAATGCAATCAACTGCAGATGTTATTTCATTACCCTTAAAGAGTTTAGTAACTTAAGTAAATTAAAATAATTTTAAGAAAGGTATTTTATAGGAGATTTAATATATATAAATATATACAATTTTTTTATTTAATGATAATTAAAATATAATTTTTTTAATATTAATTTTCAAAAATTTTAATTCGTTTATCTTAAAAATAATAATAATAAGAGAAAACAGAAGTGTACGTATATCTTCTGCTATTTGTATAGAAATTAATTTAATAAATTCTATAATTTTTAAATTTTAATTTATTAATGAAATGCCTTTTAAAAAAGTATTATGTAATTAGAGTGTATAGGCAATAAAGTTACACTTGACAGACATTTACTAACGTCACCATGTAACTAAAGATATTTATTATCTATGTTTCACCTTAATACATCACACCGTTTTCAATTTGTAGGTGTCAGAACTAAATTCAAACTAATATTAAACTAGGAATTTTACTGCAGGCCGAGAGTTAGAATCAACCAAGTGAATGGAAATCATGTGATTGAGTGGAAAGATCGATATTTTAAGTCACTGACTATGGATATAATGGGAGAATATAGTTTGATAGGTAATGCAACGATAGCAGAAAAGGCAATATAATGAATTTAGTCATCAGTAAATTCATATCAAATCAGAATCTTCACGAAACTTTGCATAATATTATCAAAGTTTATTGGTTACAGATACGTACGTATCTAACTTTTATATATTAAAAAAGTGTATTTTTAAGTTTAAAAAAAGTATAGAAATTCTTCCGTTTTAAGCAGGTTTCGTCTTAGACAGGTTTTTAACTGTATAAAGTTGCGAGATTCTAAGTATAAAGATCAAAGAACTTTATGATATGGCATAAATATTCAACGAGATAAGATCATTAAAATTAATACGATTTAATATTAACAGTATATTTAATATTTATGATAGTAACAGTAAATATATATTCAGTATATTGTTTACTTCTTTAAATCTAATTTAAATTCAACAGAATTTTCTGCTAAACATTCTGACTATCTCATTACCAGTCACCTGAGTAATGAGAATAGAGGTTAATAAAATAGCTCTGAGGAAGCTAATTATGTTTCCTTCAACGTTTCCTACAAAACATTATTTTTGGTAAGAATTTCTCAGTGTCAAGATGCAGCCTGGAATTAGTAAATAGATTGTAATCACTAAATTTAGTCTAACATCAACAGTGATGTTAGAACCGCCAGGCAGAAAAGTTAAAGATTTTTGTTGAGGTTTTAGTGGCTTTACGTGTTACAAAATACTAAATTTTCTTAACGAGTAATCAATATAATTAAAGTTAAATGTATAAAAAATGTATTTAAATCATTATAACAAATATTAATTGTAAATTATTCAAGTAAAATTTCGTATAAGTAAGGTTAAAGTATGCTAGAATATTATTGACTATACATTAATTAAGTAGATTAAATAATCATAATTTAATTATGTTTATTTTCATGCATTCTTTATTATGATTATGTAGTGTTAATTAATATTAAATTACGTTAAAATATGTTCGGATTTTATTTATTTATTTATTTATAATACAATAAATGATTATATATTTTACATTATTAATTAAAATAAATATATCTGATCAATTTGTAAGTCTAAACATGATGAATTTATAAAGTAAAATTATAGTCTTTTAAAGCTTTAAATTTGTTTAATTTTTTTAATAAAATTAATATTTATAAATAATTTTGTAAATATTAAATGTTAAAAATTTAAAAGAGAGAAAAAAAATAATAATTGTAATGATATTTAAAAGTGTATTTATAACCTGTTATTGTAACAACAACATAAAAAAATGAAGGGTTTTTACTAAATAATTTTTAAATAAATTAATTAATAAAAAATGCATTTAAAAATTTATAATATGTTAATGTAATTTTTAATTTTATTACAAATTATATTATTACAGAAATTAATTAACTAATTATTTGTTTATAATAATAATCATTTTTTAACAATCATTTTCGTTTCACTTAATTTCTATTTTTATGCTCTTTAAATTGTTTTTCTTTTTTAAAATTTAAATAAATATTTATTTTATATATGAATAATGCTTTTATTGTTGTTTTAATACTTAACAATTCATTAATTGAGATTAGTAACAATTCATTAATATAATTTTTGTAGTAAATATTATGTTAAGTTAATAGGAAAGAATTTCATGACTTAAACCTTGAAAAGCTAATTAAATTCATGTAATTACCTTTTCAAAATTTTTATTTAGTTGTATATATTTACTGTACACATTACCCACAACATATGCAAACTTTGTACAGGATTTTTTAGTCATGTATAATAACAATTTTTGTGATACGAAAAATTCTTTAAGATAAGATATAAATAAGTATATAATTTAGCTGTATAAATTCTTGAAATATTCAATACATAATTAACTGTATTGTGTAAGTATATCTACTTCTGTAACTATGTGTTACTGTATACATATAGTTATAGCTGTATAACTTTATAATTAACTATATTGTACAACAGTATATAATTATTGAGCTTGTATTACTGTATATACGTGTACACACTCTACTAAATTTGTACATACTCATACAAATGTATATACATTCTAATAGTTGCATAATTGTATAATTAACTATATTGTATAACTGTATATTCATTCTTATAGGGGAGAGCCGCTGGATCTCGTGCTGACTGTAAACGTATAAAGCGGACTTTTTTTTAATCAAACTATGTGCTATTTCCATGGTTTGAACATTATATTAATTTTTTAATGGTAATAATTCAAATTTTACTGCTTTTTTCTGGAGTTGAACTCGCCCCTGTTCTGCTTCAGACATTCCCTTTGTCTTCGCAAGATGTTCAAGGCGAGAATATGCAAAACAGGTACGTGTTAGGCCGCCGAAGAATGTTGTGGGCTCGCAATTAACACCTCTTCAAGCAAATTATCCTGATTAAGGTGATTTAGAATTATTCTACAGTAAATTTTCAAGTTATTCTGAGATCAGAATCGGGAAAATGTAAGTAAAAATATTGTGATTTATATAATTTATTTTCTCCTAGTGAGAATACGATAGAATCGATGCAGGCAACTATACACTGAAATCGTTGTATAATTTAGTGGCGGATAATTTTAAAAAGTTAATTGAACGTTTAAAATCTGTACAATCTGTTATAAATGATTTAAGAAGTGAAAATAAAGCTAGACTTGAGGAACTATTTTACAGAAGTTGAAGTCAAACATGGCTTCTTCTATCTCATCTATTTAAACTTTTATAATTTTATTTTTTACTTTAAAATTAATAAAAACAATGAGTATTGTTAAAATTTATTTTTTTCTGAAACGTATTATATTCTTTCCGAGTTAAAATTAATTCTTGTCGAAAAATTATTGATTCATCTTCAGAAGACATTGCTAATATATTCATTCTTATAAACTATGTAACTTATAATTTCTAACTTCTATAAAGTTTTTTTTTTACTTTTAAATTTCATAAATTTAAGTAAATTTTATACCATTAATAATTCTGTAACATCTATCTATATCTTTGCAGTTTCCAAATCTATATGTAATTGTATATTCTAAATTAATTATAACGTGCTCTTAATCTGATATAGCTTTCAGATCTATAGTTATAGCTATAATTCCCTAACCTATAGCTTCTCAATTTATGTACAGACACACACACTCACAGTAGTTAATACATCACTAATATTTGTTTATTTTAAATCCTAAAATATTACATTCAAACTCATAATTTATAAACAACAAATTTGTTTTAATTTGTTCTATTGAAAAGGATTTTTAAATATTCAGTGAAATTTATACTGTTTTAAAAATCTGTATTTTTATAAATAAAAAAATCTTTTTATATTTTAATTTTCTGCTATATGAAAGTCGAATTTTCTAATTTTTTTTACGAAATTAGAAAGAATAAATAATTATAATCCACGAAAAATAAAATATTAAATCATTAAATCAATCTTTTTAAATATTGATTTATATATTTTAACTTTTTGAAGAATTTTGAATTAAAAATTAATGTTTCGGTTATAAAATTTTATAAAAAGTTAAGATCGTTTAAAAATATAAAGTAACTTTTTTTTAATTGGTTAAAATCTTCGAAATTGACAACTATAGGCGTGATATGAATCGTTCTTGACTAATCGGAACATGATCTATCTGAAAGTCACGCCTACCACAGCTTTTTTGAATTAAAACAATCCCAGAAGAGAGATAATTCAAATTTGAAAGTATTATAATTAGGCTGCAATTTTCAAATTACAAACCTATACATTCGCACTGTCGCCTGTCTGTCCTTCGTTAATTAAGAGAACGGAGTTAGATAGATGAAAATCGAGACCAAGCATAAAATCTTAGGGGTGGATATTCCGATTAACTATATACGTATTTCCGGACTGGACCGGAAGTCACGTGATTGTTTAAAATTAAAAGATGATTAAAAATTGCAGCCTGATATTGTGACGATATCACAATAAATTTCCAAATTAAAAAGTTATATATTTCAAAATTTGAATCCGACCTTTTCATTGATTGGTTTAAAAAAATCTATGAAATGGATGATGATAGGAATTTGAATTCGACTAATCAGGAGATGATGTATTTCAAGGTCACGCCCATCACTCGAATACAACCAATCGGAAGAAAGATATAACTTAAATTTGAAAGTATCCTAGCTTTTTATAAATTTGCGAAACCGAAAAATTAGAAAAATTGTGATTAAAAAAAAAATGCATATTATTTCAGAAAATTTTCCTTTTTCTTTTTAATTTATTATTCTCTTTTGATAAATGATGCAATAACTTATACAGAATTCTGACACATTTATTTTCAGTTTGTTAAAGAATAATGTATAAAAGATCTTTAAAAAAATATGGATATATTTTATTAATACTTTAAATTCTACTCTTCGCACTTTATATAAAATCAATACAGAGTATAATGCAATATAATTTTACAAAGCATGTGAAAATTAATTAATACTGTTAGTCAAATAATTATAATGCAATTCGCACCAAATATGCTTAAAATTTACTATGAAATTTTTAATAAAATTCAGCATTTTTATAAACACTTCTTACGTTTTGCATCGTTTTTAAATAAGTTTTTCATTAATATAACAGGGAAATTTATCTTGATTAGTTTAGATGCAAAATGTAGATCCTTCTTCAAACGTATAAAACAAATTTAATCATACATTTTGCAAGAAAAGGTTATGAATAAATATTGATTTATATTATTAATGTCCATATTATACAAATTTTAAGCACATTTTATGCGAAGAATATATAAATAGATTATTCTCGTGGCTGTATTCGTAGTGTATACTCTTCTTCCTCTTACTTCATAGGCTATGGTGATGTGTACTCTTTATGTATACTCTATGCATAATTATAAGCGTAATATATACTTTATGTTGAAATGATGTCTATTATCAAATTCGTATTGTATATATGCAATTATTTTACATAAAATGAATCTTATTATACAGTTATAACACTTTTAAAAACATCCTGCTTCTGTACCCTTTTATGTAATTTTTAGTATTACACAAGATGCTTTACATCTTCTTTTATGATTTCCTTGGCTTTAGTTTCCTATAATCTTATACATTATCGGCATTTTGTGTACATTTTCTGTACTTTTATACTATTAAATTCCTGTAATGTAGATGCAGATGTAAGGTCTTATATGGTTTCTATACCTTTACATAATGGTGCACTCTAAATTAATTATACTACTTAATCTAATGCATCATACTGTATATATACATGATGTGCAATATTTTACCTGTTCGAGTAACAAAAATAGTAGCATTAATTATTAACTTGCCATTAGTATTATACTCACTCAAATCTAGATTATTGAATTTTCCTTATGTCAATTTGCTCTTCCTGTTGGGATTAACAGCAGAGTATTATAATGTTTACAGTCAATTATACATACCCTATTGCTTATAAATTAATAATTTATAGCGGTATTAACTATTTAATATGTTATTTTTTTATTTAAAAAGTATATGTTTTAATTTAATTTTGTACTTACGATGATATTAGTTTAGTAAAATGTAATTCAATTATAAAGACGATATACAACAGATAATGTATAGTTTGTAGAAGGTATAATTACGTTGCAAGCAGGTAATTATATAGTTAGGTAATGAAATTTATAGAGTTAACTGAGATAGTTAGCTTCCTTAACTAAAATTCTACTAGTGTTTAATTATGACATATTATAAATTTTAAAGTTTATTATTACAAATTTTACGGATGCGGAACGTGAGATAAAAATTAAGATAATAATTTAAATTAATGGTAAATTAATTTAATTCGATTAAAAATTTGTATTCTCTTCGTAAATTGAAAAATTTTATACGTTTTAAACGCGAAAAATAATTGAAATCAATTTTTTTTCCTTCTCCATCATCCGCATCAAGAACGGGATGAGAAATCAATTATAATAAATAAATAAATAATTTAAAAAAAAAATTAATTACAAATTTTATATTATATGTGAATTCAGATTTATGTATAATAATTTTATTAAAATTATCAGATTTTTGTCTTACTTTTTTTATTATTGTCTTAGAGGCTAACTCATTACAAATTTGTTGGTATCGTGATGATAATAAGTCGATGGCTCGTTAATAAATTAAGCTGATATAAAAAAATGTAATATTTATAATTAAATTAAATTTAAATTTATAAGTATAAAAATTTAAAAGCTTTTGATGACAACAGGAAAAATCCAGCAACGAGTTGCTTAACTTTCCTGGCAAAAAAGTTGTGTGTGGTGCCATCTGTTATGATATTTTATTTAAAATTTTTTAAATATTATTATCTCTTATAATAGCTTAATTTTGAGAGTAGAGAGAGAATTTTATTTTTAAAAAAGTTGCAAATGCTAATAATGAATAAAATCTTCATTAAATTCGACCACACTCGAGATACAACACACGACCCTCCATCTCCCCATCCTCTCGACCTTCAACCACCAAAATTTAATAACAATAATCCCCATAATACCTATTCCTCCCTGTAAAATTCCAGAAATTTTCGACAAAAAGACACGGCAGTTATTAAGCTTCAAAAAGAATAAACAAAATCGTGTCCCCCACACAAAACATCCATACATACAGAAAAAACCCTAAATGTTCTTGTATTTCTCGACATTTCAAGGTCCTCGAGTACAAAAGAATTGGGGGGAGGGTCAATTTTCTGACCAATAAATATACTTTTCCTCTGTTATATATAACAGCCAAGAAAGTAAAAATCGAATTTGTTTTCAGATTAAATCTGTGTATATGAATAGAAAACGTCTACATTAAAGTTTATTTTAAGAAAAAGCAGAAAAAAAAATTATTTTTTTCCTCATTTATAAAATGCGAAATATTTTTAAAAGAATTTAAAATATTTACACGCTTTAAATGCTTAACTAATTATTCTATATTTACAAGTACTTCTTTCGTACTAAATGAGAAAATATTTATACTTAAATGGAAAATTGATGAATAATTAAAGTTAGTAATAACTATCTGAACATCAATCTTCAATATAAAATTACAAAAAATAATAAAACAAATTTTCTTTATCAAATTGCTATAATTTTTTAGAGAAAAATCGAGTAAAAATTCGTATACAGATACAAAAAAAACAGTCGAAATTATACCTTAAAGATGAAATTTTAAGATTAGATTTCTAAAGAATTTGAAATTAATGGTCTAAGAGGATGTGTATAACATTATCGTGCCAATTTAATCTCATACATCACCAAACATTATAAATATAAATTTTATGGTTAAAAATGAAAAAAATAATAATAATACAATGTTATTATAAACGAGACTTTGTTTATCTAAACTATATTTTACGTAATGAATTTATAATTATCACCTTTGACCTCTTGATTGTATAAGTGTTTTCAACACACGTAAGGTGACGTAGACTAACAATTGAATATTATAAAGAAATGATTATAAATAATTTAAAATAATTCATAAAAACATAAGTAAAATTCAAGAGCAATTTATCGTAATATAAATCTATTTAATATCTATAACTATAGAAGTTGTATGTATACTGTATTTGTTTGTGTCTCTGCACACGTCTCATCAAGCAGATATGTAGAAAAATTCTTTAACCATTATGAATATTCTTTATTCATTTTATCTGAAAACAGTTCACGTAATCGTGTTCAGCAACCAAAGTTCACGCTGAGAAAGACAATGTTACACCTGGCAACCCATTTATCTTCAATCAAAACAAAATATTTTCTCGAATAAGGGAATTCTCTTATCAATAAAAAAAAGAAAAAAATAAAGGAATTTTCTCTCTCCGGTTTAAATCTTAGTCACTCGAAAGGAAAAGAGGAAGAGAGGGGAGGGAAAAGATTTGCTGAGTTTAGGAAAAGGAGAAGAGGAGAAAACAGAAAAATTACAAAAATTGCTCTGTAATTTTTATACAAATATAAAAATTCCATTTCATATTTTCTTATTTAAAATTTATATGTAATTAGATTGATAAAACATCCAAATTCGAGGAGAAATTCTTGAGTTTTCTCAGTTTCGTGAAATTTTTATTTATTCTTAATTTTATGATAAATACATGAATATTATAAAAATTAAATTATCGTAAGAAATTGCATACATTAATTTGCTAATTTTGTTAATATGAATTTTATAATGTAATTTTTAAGAAAATTTGATAAATTTTATGATTTATCAGGTAACTTTCTTGAAATTAGCTATACTCGAGGACAAGAGGGAGAATATATTAAGCAATTTTATCATTTAAATATTCATATTTTAGTTCCTTAAATGAAGAAATAAAGTTAAAGGTTATTCTAAGTTAGAAAATTTAACGAGAAACATGTGGATCCATCGGTAATTAGAGGGAAAAAACGATTATAAATGGTTAAAATATTGAATTTTTAAATTAAAAAAAAACGGGAAGAGACTCTAAGCACTTTGTTATCTATCTATTCAATTGCGATAAAAAAAGTGTTAAACTATCAGATTAAATTGTAAGGTGTCGTTAATACGTGGCCCCTCTTCAAAAACTACAAATTAACTACTCCAGATAAGCATTGGCATTATGCCTTCTAGGAGAAAAGTGGCTCCAAGTTAAGATAACAGCAGAAATAAATGACCTCCTGTGTTATGAAATAGTATTCTCTTTATTCCCTGGAGTCTCAAATGATTTATATTTCGTCTACTATCGTGCTTTAAAACAGCGTGAAGAAAAATGTCTTCTTCTTTTCAACTCACTTTCTATTGTAGAATGACTCAGGTGACGATCTCGAGCGAATAAAAATAAAATAGCTCCTTTTGAAGAATTATGCAATTTCTTTTATTATTTGATTCATTGAAGCGATTCATTATGTTATACATCATACAACTTTTTGTAGCTAGTTAAGGAATGACATCAATTAGTTAAAGCCTAGCTCTCATCGATGTTAAGAGAGATAAATAGCATGCAACTCTCTAGGGGTTGGTAGCACTGTAAAGATTACAAAACCGCAGAATTAAAGAGTTGCCACTAGAATAAAAATATAATTTCTTAGCGAATTTTTATGTACGAAATTAATTCCCATTTATTCTATAGTGACCTACTGATCTGGCTATTGCGTGCTTGGTACTAGAAATGTCTACATGCTAACGAAGGCACGCAAGCTTCGATAGTGATAACTCGGATGTGACCTCGACAAAAGTTTGTTTGGGACTAAAGTGAAAGGCTATCTATCACAGTACCGAGTAATAACCAAAAAGTCTCTAGAGGAGTTGCAAACAGTTCTTCTATCTCTCCAGCACGACATTCTACTATTCGAAGAAAGGGTTTTTACCAATACAGTCACGCAGTTATGTATTGTAAAAGCTTACTAATCTCCGTGTTTATTATTTATTTTAACAAATGTACTCGTAAATATGCGTAGATACCATCACAGTTTCAAGTAGTTTTAAAAGATAAATAATTTTAACACTAGATTTCTGGTATTCTTAAGCAACGTATAATCGTCCTGTCTTCAAGAAACAGCAAATTCTGTAATGTGTCAAGTACATCTTTTATTACGTGATTATTTATTGTATTTATTTTGTATTTTTTTATGTTAACGTATTCAATAATGGTGATAAGTTTGGAAATTTTATGGTAGATAAGATAGACACACCTTATAAATATTTACAAGATCATCAAGAGAGGATTGCTTCTCCACCCTGTAACAGGCAAAACTTAGTCATAGGACATAATTACATCTAAGAAAGTACTTATTTCCTGCGATACAGGCTACAGAACAGACTCAAGTACAGGAATTACTACTAAAATCTATAGAAAATAGGTTCTAAGTACAAAAAATATCTTAGTTTAGCCTTTAAAACAAAGTTGAAACCTTTATTTGCCTTGTATAAACTATGCTAAAGCATGTGATCAACATGCCATGTAATATAAATAAAGATTTAATTTGAAAGAAGTTACAGAATTTCTTGCACTACTGTGTTTAAACAATTACAGTAACAGTAGTATTCTTTTTAAGCACGTGATATCTAACACTACCTTCAACAGTACAGTACTTCAGCAAGAGATACACAAACTTACTCTACATTTTACTCATAATACAAGATAAAAATGTATTGAATTTAATGTAATAGTTATGTACAAACACACATTTTATCAGTGTAATATTGTTTTAAGATCTACGAAAAAAAATCACTTACAATCACGCCAGTAAACTTACATTACAATGTGATTAGCATAAAACCGCAACTCTAGTTTATTTATTATTCATGTTGCGAACTTCCTTTTCTTGGCGCCATCCAAGTTTTGATAAATAAAAAGAGACGGGTGAAATATTTTTGAAACGAGAACAATGGTGATTAACATAAACGGTGGTCAATTTGAATTCCATTGTAATCGCTAAAAGTACTTTAAAATCTTTACTACATTTATCACAATTCTTTCAACCTGAAAAAAAAATAAAATAAAATAAATTTTGATGAGGTATAAGTGAAATTACCTTTAAATATTATTAACTTCTGTATAAATTAAAATTATAAAAAATACAGTCGAACCTGCAGTAAGGGCCACCTCTAAACAGCCGCCATTTTTTTTCTCTCTACAACAAAGATGCGTGCAAAATAACCTCTAAACAACGACCACCTCCGTACAAAGGACATCCGTCAGTGGCCTTCGTTCAGAGGTTCGACTGTGTAAATTATTCAGTCTTCAAACATCAATAAAAACCCATTAATTTTTTAAATTTCCTCAACCATTTAACTCATTCATTAAGAAATTATACAGAAAACGTTTATTTTTAAATATTTAATTAAAAAAAAATAATATTTTAAAAATAAATTTTAAAAATTAATTATTATGTTTGACATAAATATTTTAAAAATGTTTTTAAAGTATTAAATAAATTAATTAGTATTTTACATAATTTATACGTTTATCTTTAAGCAATCAACCGTATAATATATGTATGAAGAAAGGAAATAAGTTGACTTTTAATTATGTTATTTGTATTATTTTTTGTTTTACTTTCTCATCATTTATGTTATTGGAAGTAAAAGAAAAATAAACAAAACTGAGAGAATGTTTGCTTTCATCTACACTCAACACTAGCACGTAACATAAAATATTGTTTGATCAAATGTGTCTTCCACGCTTTCAATAACTACACTAACATTTTTAGTTACAACTTGTTTTCTCTCACCCCTAAATACTAATAACAAAATAATAATTTAATACATATAACAATAGTTAAATACACAAACAAAGGATAAATAATTCACTCACAAGAAGTTTGACTTTATTTATTTATTTTATTGCCGATCTCAATTATTTGTTTGTTCGTCGATTAATAAAGAAAATGATTAAAAAAAAAAAATTGATATAAAACTGTTAATAGTTATTGTTTTATAAGTTATACATATAATAAATATATATTTTTTACGTGTTTTAAATAATAAAGAAATGATTTTATAAACTTTATTTAATATATATATAACGTTCTTTTACATATTTATGAATTTCTCAACATATTCAACAGCAATGTTAGCATTTTAATTAAGGTGTAAATTGTTAAATTTTTGCTTTTGTTTGATGTTATTAGTAATTAGTAACATGAAAGACAAAGCTTTTCTGTGTATAGATATTTTGTTAATTTGTAAATTTTTCTATGAAAATTGTTCATTAATGTCGAAGTAAAAGTTCACGTATTCCATATCCGGTTGGTGGAATTTATATATTATTCTGTATCAATAACAAATTTCCTGAAGGTGTACGTCACCTCACGCTATGTTAAAATTTATTTTATTTTTTTTCTCCTCTATCTATAATTAGATATAAATGTTAGAAAAATTGGTTTAAAAAATTGTCATTCAGTTACCTTTATGGTTACTTCTGCACAGCTCTATACAAAGAATTTTTTAGAAGCACAAATTAAAAGTAACTTCTAATAGAATTTTTCTATTTAAAATTAATTAAAATTACTAATAAAACTTCACAAATTTTAACTTGTTTACACTCCACTCCCGATGTAGCGAATTATACGATGAAGGTTACGCTAAATCGAGGGGTTTACTAACACATATCTAATAACATACAGGTAAATAAATAGCATATACATTTAATCTTCTTATCGTAAAAATACTGTAAATTCTTCAAATATGTCGCTTCATGTAGTGTTATATAGAGGTGATTATAAGTTTTATATATATATCGTTATATCGAGAATGAATTCTATTTAATTATTTAATATCTTAGTTTTTTTTTTAAATTTTGTAAAGTTATATTTAAAAATATATAAATAATTTATTTTTAATTTATTAATTTAAGAATAAAATTTATATAGAAAGTGTTTTAAAAGTATTTGAAAAAATTCAAGTCTATTAAACTTTTCTTAATTATAATTAACAAAATGTCCTATTTTAGCGCACGTTTTCTTAATTATGATTAAGAAAGTACTATTCATAATATATACTGTATTTATATAAATAAATATACGTTAAATTTTTATGTAGTTTGAACATAGATCAGAGAAAAATAATTTTTTTTTGTCACGATAACAAACTGTAATTCTTATAAATGTTTGTTTTATATTTATGGCTGTAGTTTTATTCATAAAGATAAACAATGCGTCATAATTCGTCACGAGAACGATTCATTATAAATTTTTAATTTTTTTTTCTTATTTCTTTATCATTTTACCCCCAAAAAAACTTTCCAAAAAATTTATTTCGTATCGCATAACCTGTACCTAAAGCAACCATTAATAAATGCAACGGAATTTCTTTTTTATGGAACTTTTTATAATTGATTAAAAGAGAACAAATATATATTTTTTGATAAGAGCAAAGATCATATATTAATCTTTTAATAAAATTCAAATTAATGTACAAGGGCGTGTGTCAAAAGTCAGTTAATTGCTGTAAAATAATATATATATATATATATAATCTGCCTTATTCAGATAGTTAAGTACTTAATTATATTTTTAAAATCATGTTTTCACGAAAACAGAACAGTAACATGCTCTAAAATCAGTTTTAAATTCGAATTCACAGAAATACTTTTTAGGAAATAAGGAGGAGGAAAAACTTGTTTTTGTGTCCTTTTTTTAAAACTATTTAATTAAAAATAAATACAATTTAAATTCTTTATTACATTCAATTAATAATTAACTTAAAAATTACTGTTTAATTTACGATATAACACAAATTCTCACTCCGAAATTC
Source organism: Centruroides vittatus (assembly GCF_030686945.1). Lineage (NCBI taxonomy): Eukaryota > Metazoa > Arthropoda > Arachnida > Scorpiones > Buthidae > Centruroides > Centruroides vittatus. The sequence goes on along the minus strand of NW_027122474.1, from coordinate 2,801,332 downwards.
GCCTACATTTCAGCATCGATGTACACGAAAAAGTCATTAAGAGTGCCAAGTGTTGAAAAATTCCTGTCTAGAGATTTATAATTAGATTCGTGTCTTGTACTGTTGTCTTAACAAAAGATAATGAAACTTAAATTAACTCTAAGATAAAATAATTGTATATATGTATATATATGTACGTATATATAAAAAGAATGCATTCTTACGTAACAAAAGTAAATGATTACTCACCGTAAGACATGTTTGCATAAAGGAGAATGACTTAGGTAAATAGAACAAAAAAAAAAAGGAACAAGAACTATTGTCTCCGCTGTACAATGTACAAAAATTATGAATTGGAATGCTTCTTTATTAAATTTTATAAGTTTAATAAAGGGATGAAAGTTAAAAAAATGCAATAACAATGATCGTTTCCTTTAATAAAAGGCACTGTTTGTCATTAAGAAAATAATTACCTTATTTATTCTTTTCTGAAGAGATAAATTATATAAATAAAAATTTATTTTTAAAGATTACTTCTTTATAAAAGTAATTGAAGTAAAAAATAAAAATAATAATAACAAAGAAGTGTTCTCACTTGTTATATTCAATGTGTTTATTTCGTTACTCATTACTTTACTTGGGTGATGATAAGAAAGTTATGAATTGCAACGTTTGAATTGATGTTCTTTCTCCTGTTCTTTTTCTTATTATTTTTCTTTAAAAAAACCAGAAATAATTATATATTGTGATAAGATTTTATTAAATTTATATTTTTAACAAATAAAATATACGAGATTTAAGAAATTGCTTAGTTGGCTCGTTTAGTTTTATTGTCCCTTTCTAAAATAATCAATCTGGTGACATTTTCTTCCTGTTCTTCGTATTATTATTATTTTTAATTTTCTAGTTGATTGTTAAATGTTAAAATTAAATTTATTATATGAAAAATTCTTAATTTTAATTTTTATTAATTTTTAACGATTTTTTTTTTCCTTTGTATTGCAAAGTTTCTTCTTACAAATTACTCGATATTTATGATCGATATTGAAGGGGCAATATGACGAATTAATATTTAAAATCAATTTTTCTTCTGAAAATAATTAATTAATTAAAAATAATCAAAGTTTTCGTCAAGTTTTTAATTAATATATGAAGTTAAGTTATGGTTTAACTATTGTAAAATCTTCGTATTTCGTCAATCTAGTAACATTTTAAACAGGGTTTTTAACTGAAGAAAAATTTAATCTTAAGAATTGAATGTAATACGATTCTTAGAAGGGATGAAAGAATTAATAGTTTATCAACTTAGAATGAAGCTGGTTAATTAAAACGCGGCTTTTGTCAACAAAATATTCCATAAGAAAACAGACGAGTCATCTTATCTGTTACAATATGATATGTATCAAGAAGTAGGATGACGTTTGGTAAAAGAATAATATAACAAATTCGTTTTATTTTCTCTCATAATAGAGAAAAATTATGAAAATGCCTGGCTGCAATTTTTAATTTTTTTACCATCTTTTAATTAAAAAAAATCTCGTCGGTCTAGAACGGAAGTTCATCTATAGTTAATCGGAATCTCTGGACCCTAAGCGTTGCATACCTGGTTCAAATTTTAGTGGTGTCTTGCCCCTGTACATCATTCTTCTCCTGCTTACAATGGAGTCATGTTGGCCATCTAATCTCGGAAAAATTTTGAATTTGAATCACGTGACTTTTAAACCGAAAATTAGTATATAGTTAGTCGGGACCTCCGTCCCCTAAGCTTTATATATGTGTATGTTCTCTATTTTTCAGCTGTTTTATTATACTTTTAAATAAATTTTAGAAAAAACTTAGCTTCGTCATCTTGCCCCTTTCCCCATTTATATTATCATTTACAGAATTTTCACAAAGTTAGCAATAAAAGCATTATTATTTTCTCGAAATGTGTATATAATATAGAGTAATTCCACACCAAAGGGCATTGATATCTGATAAACATGTTATCAATCGCAATACTAGTGTTACTATAAATGTAGTCGCCCACTATCATACCATAATTGCTCCATAACTATATTAATACAATATATTACATAATATTCGCTGCATGCTAATGCACGGGAATACACCGTTCCTTATTGATTGAAATCATTAAGTATCGGCTCCATTAAAATTTTAAAAAGGGGGCTCGTATGAATCCAAGTACAGTACAGCTCTCCAACAATACATTGTTAATGTTATTTTGTAATCGTATCTTACCGATACATTGTTATCTGTCTACTACACTTAACCATTTACCAACGATATACCCATTATCTACCAGCATAAACAATACATTATTATCTATCAGCAGAACATTGTTATCGAGCCAACAATGACAAAGATACATCATTAACTACCAAGAACAGATTACAATTTGCTTACTACTAATTGTATACGTGTGGCTTATTTTTAGTGAAAGAACTAAATAATCTTTTGTGTACTTTTTAAGCCCGTAAAAACTACTCTCGTATCATTTATTAACCGTGATTTATAGTTATACTTTTACATAATTGGAAAAAAATGAATACTTGTATAAATTAATGATCATCGAATCTTCTACATAATACGAAATATCAATATCATCCATTCACTTCATGCTAAAGTCCTTTGTTGATATTCAATTATTCTGACTTCAGGATAAATGACCAGCAATCACCTCTTTGTAGTTCACATACTAAATCTACCTCTAACACTAGAATAGTGAAAATTACCTTGATAATAACTGCGCTTCCATATTTTCTTATACGAAATTTTTTTTAAAAAAAGTGTACTTAATTAATCATAAATAATTCAAATAAAATTACCAATTGAAATTGGTAATTTTATTTGAATTATTTATGATTAATTAAATGACCAATTGTGGAAATTAAATGTGGAAATTAATTATGTGGAAATTAAATGACCAATTGAAATTGGTAATTTAAATTTCCACATAAAGGGAAAAGTTTTTAAAAAATCCTTCTTGAAAATTGAAAAAAAAAATCGTTTCAACGTTCTTTTTATTTTGAAGGATTTTTCTAAACTAATTTAGCTTCATTTGTTTTGTACATCTAGTAAATTCAATACATCATGTTAAAGTAATGGTTCAATAAACGAGAGACTTTATTTAAAAGGACAGCTTCGAAAAAATCCTTTAAAAGTAAAAGTTCTACTCGCTCTCGTTGGCGCAGAAAATTTCTTAGAAGCATCTTTTTCCTTTCATTCGTTTCATTGCTATAGTTCTCATTGCTTACACAGCAAGTGGATACTTTCTTTTTCATCAGTTTATATACTTTACTACCAAACTCAGTCATAAAGGATTTCTTTATATATTTTTTTTTACTTTACTTTTTTACGTCAGGTTTTTCTATCGAAACCACTACTAATTACAGGCAACCGGTTACATTCTCACCAAACAATAGAAAGTTTTAGATGAGTGGTAATTGTTGTTCATTTTTTTTAACGTGCCCCACTCACTTTTTCATGTTTCTACACACCGCAACAAAGCCTATCACTATCTCAACCGATAATTTTCTAGAAAAACCAACGTCTAGAAGCATAAAGGTAATCATATGTGAGAGAGATTTACTTAGAAAAAAAAACTCGTAAAGAAGAAATTTTATTATACCATTTAATTTTATTTATCAAAAATTGGATTATAGTAAATAAACCAAGTTTTCTTACGACGTACATACTACTATATATATATAAAAAATTTTTTTATCTTTATACTTTTACAACACTTACAAGTTTCTATAATCCTTTTAACCCTGTATAGACGGGATCTTTGACTAAATCTTTTTATCCTTTCTATAATCTCCAGTTAAGTAGCATCCTTTTAGCGATGGAAGACTTCTTAGAAGAAGCTAAAATTCTACTAAAACCTTTTAATACATTAATCGATATTAAATGAGATTAAGAAAGTCGAAACATTGAAAATATAATCAGTGTTTAGTGATGCTTCAAGAGCTCTTAATTCGGCCATATTAATGTGTTGTACAAATAAGTAAAGCTTAGATAACGTTTCCCCATGGTTCAATTGGTCGGAAGATACCCCCTGTTATTATTGTAATTCCTTATCGTAAGTAGCGATGAATGTTGCGTAAAGAGAAATCAGACAAGCTAGCATTTGACCCCTATAAAATCTAAGTATGGTATGTGTCCTTATTGCAGTCTAGAAATTTTCTTCCGTAATACCATCCACTAATACTCTATAGGATTACCGAAGACAGTAAGACTTAGGAGTTTCTGATTGATGTCCCTCTTTCTCTCATCTTGTCTGCAGTTGTCACAAAGGAAATTTTTAAAACTTTAAAAATCTCACTTCTTCTCTATTTCTTTCTTTCTTTATTTTCTTTTTTTCTTTGTTGTCTTATAAAGATTGAGTACTTCTATCCACTGGATGGAGTGTTAATAAGAAATTTTTTGAGTCTCCTGTTCAATTTTATCAATAATTGTTTCTGACGTCATTTTAAGAACCTATTAAGTAAAAAAAATCTTTTTTTATATAAAGATCAATGTAAAGAAAAAGAAACTAGACTTATAAATCAATATATAATTTATAACTTAGCTGTTGAAACTAGAATTTGGAATATAAAAAAAATATGTAATTTCTATTTAAAATATTAAAAATCTAATTATAGTATTAAATTAATTAATTTATAAGTTAATATAATTATATTTTCACCCTTTGTTTTCTAAAAAAAAACTTCTTATAATTTATAAATGTATAAATAAATTTATATACATTTCACCGCACTTAAAACTTAAAAATCAAACTAAAATACTTTTAAAAAAATGTTATAAATTAAAATAAAAAAGATATTTAAATTTTTATTATATATATATAAAAAAAAAATATTGCTTAAAAATTACTTTAATTGATAACCGAAAAATAATCAGATTTAATAGAAATAAAAATAGAAAATAAAATCCCAAGTAAAAATTTTTACTTTACACTAATAATATGTTTTCGTTGTCAAACTTACTTTAATCCTATTTAAGTTTTGTCCTACATAATGGATTTATCATGTATTTTTTTAACCTAGTCAACGAAGGAAACAATAAAAAAAAGTAGGGGAGGGGGGGGGTAAAAATTTCCTCTCAAGAGACTAAGACTTAACATCCATCCAACTCGTTCTGTAACGTCTTTCAATAGATATCTCTCACGTAATAAGTATTTTCCAATACTGTCAAGCATCACCGACCCAGAATTGTTGTTTATTTTTTATTGTATATTGGAAAGTTTGGAAAGGAAGCTTGAGATATCCATTCTTTTCTTCATCGATTGATGCGTGCAACAGTTTACTACATAGGTGAAGCAGTTTAAGAATGGAAACGATAAAAACTCTCACTCTTATGGCATCTTGTTCCACTCGTTACATCTAAGCTATTTACCTTTATATAATGCGCACTTACTACTGCATAACTCTTGTATTTAATATATTTTTATACGTTTTAAATTTTTAAATATATATAAATCAATAAAAAAATAATACTCTACTCTTTGTGTTATTTAGCAGTTTATCTTTATTTTTCTAGCATCTAAATATATATATATATATAAATTAGAATCTAAAACTTTGCTCGACTCGCTACTGAATTTAATATCGAAAATGCTAATACGACGATACGTAAACTTTAAAAACTTACTTTTTAGAAAATATTTTAAATCATTTTAAGTTTTTTAAAACATAAATTTTGTTTCATAAATCATTTCCCGTGCATATAAATAAGAAAATACGAGCGCTTTGATCGTCTTAAAGTTTATATACTTAAGCATTGGCACGTAACTGATAAACAAGTTAAAATTAATTATATATATATATATATATATATATATAATGGTGTAAATGTTTATAAAATTGTTTATTAGAAGTTTATAGAAGTATAAATTGATATAAATTTTTACTCGAGAAAGGAAAAAAGTAAGGAAACTTTATGATGGGTCGCAGATGGTGAACACCCAAATAACTCTCAGCTGCTATCATAAATAAACTTTTTAAGTTTTTATTCTGTTCTAAGATGAAACTATGTATTTTCTATAAGTACATTCATCAATTTTATTTTCTTTCGACATGAAAAAACCCTTGAATATCAAACATTATCTTTTGTTGGGTGATCTTAACTCATACTTTTTATCATTGTAGCCAATGGATGGCCATGTAACTTATACTATATAAATTATATATATATATATATATATATATATTACATTTATTGTATCATAAATTATCTGATTTGGACTGTGTAAGCCCATCCGTATCCCGGGTATTTGAACGTCCTGGAATTTAATACATAATAAGGCCAGTTGACACGAATAAACCTTTGTTTGACCTTAATAAATGTATCAGATTTACCGTTCGAAACACGAATGATTTGTGTTAATTTTTATATTTCGTGACGTGTTTTTTTCGGTTAGAACAATGTTAAAATGAATATTTAGATAGGTAAAATTATTTTAATATATGACCTTATTCTCTTCTAAGATGGAAGTATAGTACAGTAGTACAATACTTTACTAAGCAGTTTGATCACCATCATCATCTCCAATTTCACTATGAAAATCTTATTTTTATTGATTTATTTTGGTTATATAATTTACTTATATATATATTCTTAAAAATGATTCAAAAATTTTATATGTAAAGCTATTATTTTCGTTGTAAAGTACAGTTATTTATCTATGTAATACAAAATGATGTAGGCTAGGTATCATCTGGTAGAGAACATGAAAATTTATTTTCTGTTTAGGAAAATACTTTTTTAATTTAATTTTTTAAGCAATTTTGCATACATTATTTACAAAATTGTCAATTATATAATAGAAATAATGGTTCTTTTTTTTCTTAATTTTACTTTCTTTCTTTTTATATATGTAATACTCTCTACGTTTGTTATTACTTACTACTATAACATATCATCGAAATTCAACTTAAATCTACCAAAATATATATTTATTTTACTCGAAAATAAATATATATTTTGTCTTTTATAACTATTTTTTTAAAAATCTTAATTGATTCAGTCTTTATTAAATTTATTTAATTAATCGATCTTCGATTAATTAATTAATGCGACGATAATTTAAGTGCATAGTAAAGTGCCACATTTATTACATTCTAAACGATATTGCTAACGATATTTTAGCAAATTAAAAGGATATAAACGAGCTCTCGTTAGTACGTCACTCGTTATAGCGATGACGAATACAATGTTCATTTTTAAACTGTTTAAAGCATTTTTTCTTTATTTATTCGGTTGTAAAATCTTGTTTCCCTCTTTATAAAACATAAAAGAATATTTTAAAATGTATTTTGACATGATTTTATTAATTTTTTTGCATAATAAACGGTTTCGTCTGGACGAAACGTTTCGTCAACTTGAGGATTATTAACATAAATCTTAAGAGATTTTTTAATAAATGTTTGCATAAATATATACAGTGGAACCTCCAATAAGGGCCACCTCTCAACGACGGCCATTTCTGAACAAAAATGCATACAAAATAACCTCCAAACAACGGCCACTATTTAAATGTTCCGGTCAGTGTCCGTCGTACAGAGGTTTGACTATATTAATTATCATTTAATTTACTGCAAAAAACATAAATTTTAGCTGCTCTAAATAACTTTTTAATTATAAAAAATTAAAATAAATTAAAATTATATATATTATCAACTTATTAAATTAAAGTTCTATAATTTATCATTTAAAACAATTGTATTTTAAACTTATTTTTTTTTTTTTGTTTTAAAAGTATAAAAGGTTAAGTGTAATTAATTAATTTTTAAACAAATTAAATATTAAAAAAATAGATACAAAACTTAAAAGATAAATTAATTACAAATAAAATCGTCAAGTGATTATCATTAATATTACATATCAAATAAAAACAATTATATAAATTAATTAACTTTAAAAAAAATCTGAATAAAGTATACTAAAACTTTTATATAATTATTTTTAAAAGTTGTAAATAATTATAATAAATAAAGGGAAAAAAATGAAGTAAATTAATTTTATAAATTTTAAAACAGTAAATAATTTTAATCAATAAATGGGAAGGAAATGTTTTAATATTAATTTATTTTCTAGCTTCATTATATTTTAACTACAAACTTGCATTCTAATTAATTTCCAAGTCGAATGCCAATGGTGTAACATCTGATAATTAAGGTTGTGTGTGTGTTGTGTGTGTGTGTGTTTCAAAATAAATCTTATGTAAACTGAAGAAAATATGAATTTTCTAAACTAAATTTTATCTAAAATCATCAAGTACATTCATCGATTTTTTAAGGAAAAAAAATGATAATAATTATAATTAAAAAAACAGCATACAAAACTAAAATCCCACACAATCAATTTTATATTAATAGTAAACATAATTAATCTTTTATGATTAACTGAGATGAATAATTGTCAAAAATGTTTAATTTTTTAAAAATATTTAATCACTTAGGTACCTAAAATATAAATTTTTAACTTAATTTTTTACGTTAGAAATGCGTGCTTTACAATGCTTTATACCTATTTGAGGTAGTTATCAGTCTAAGCTAAGAATAGATAATAATTACTCTCAGTTAAATTAATTAAAGGTTTACCAATAATTAATCAAGAAAGACAGATTATATGAGAATTGGAGAAGAGAGAGAGAGAGAATTTCAAACTTTATATTGTATACGTCACACAATGAATAGTGTTTAATTCATGTGGAATGTCATAAATGTCAGGTTAAATGTCAATAATGGTTACTAATAATCAATAGATGAAAATATTAAGTATATAATACGTAAACTATATAATAATTGTTGAAATTACTGTTTAATATTATGTAATTTGTCGTATTATGTCATTTAACAAATTACAAATTAATTTTATAGCCCATGTATAAAATTTAATTAAATATATGAAACAATGTTCTGAAGTTATCATCGACGATTACAAGATTTACTTATTATTTATTTCTTAATTTTCTAGTACAATATCACTCATATCTTTATTAAATTAATTATTTTTATATGGATTTTTATTCGGTTATAATACTTTATAAGTTAGCTTTAAATTTATAATTATAAGTAATTTTTATACATGAGAATTTTGAAGAGGATATTGAGTGATTTAATGTTGTAAATTAGGATTTTAATGAAGTTGAAAAGCTAATGACGTATTTAATATAAATCAGACTGAAATTTTCACATTGTAAAATAGTCAAATATAATTATAAAATTGCATAAATGATGAGATTTTAAATGCGTATAATATAATAATAATAATAATATATTTATTAGTCATATTAGGCAAAAGCCTGTTATTACAGGGAGTTATAACATAGAATGAACATTGATCATAGTCATAGTTATAACATATTCAGTTTTTATCAGTTAGTATTATTATATACAATGTTCAGGTCAATTCAATTTCATTCACCCTTTTAGGATTGATTACAAAAGGTTTTTGTATAATTATATAATTTATAAATCATAGCAGTATTTGCACCTTGGAAGAAACGATACATTTGATTTTCTTCTGTGATGAAATTTAATTGGTTTAAATCCATTTTAATTCTTAGTTCGTAGCCTTTTTTACATCCACAGAAAACGTGATACTTAGTGAATAATTCTTGACATCTTGGGCAGCTACTTTTGGAAATTTCATAGATTCTATTATTAATTAAAACCATATTGCTATTTAATCTCAGTTGAATGAAAAACTTCTTGACTGTAAACGACATATTAGATAACATATAGTTGTTATTGAAGGGGTAATTTAGCAATATTTTATACCATTTAGGCTCTCTTCTCTTATGTATTTCTTCGATATCTTGAGCTAATGAGATTTCCAGTGCATTATGTATTAGTTGTTTCCTTATAAAGTCGCTAATTTCTGAATTTTCTAGTAATGGAGCTATAGAAACTCCGTATTCATTGATTATATTCTTCATTTGACTAATCCAGGTATTTTTTGGGGGTTTTTGACACATTTTTTTATACAGCAAATATAATAGTTTTGTTGGAAGGTTGTTATTGTCTCTGATCTTATATAGAAAATTAACAAATCTTTTGACAAAGAAAGGAGCCAATCTAAATCTGCTGAGTTCGATTCTAAGAGCGTAACCAGCAATATTGTATTCCAATGTAAAAATTTTTCGAATAAATTTATTTTGAATGGATTCAAGTTTCTTATAATTTGTTAGACTCCAAATTGGTGAGGCGTAGGATATCGCATTAAAAATTATAGAGGTAAACAGTCTAAAATGACTAAATATATTTTTAAGCTTAATATGTGTACAAAGTTTCACCATATTATTAATCAGACAATTTGATTTGTGAACGACTTTTTTATATTGCTTTTCAAAAGTTATTGTGGGGGTCAGTATAATTCCCAAAAATTTTATCTCTTGTACTATCTCTAATTGTACTTTGTTCATCGAGAATGATGTGCTTTTTTTGCAAGTTTGGATCCATTACGAAATATCATGACTGAGGATTTTCTTGGATTGATGCTTAATTTTAATATATGGAAATATTTTTGTATATTTCTAATTTTTCTTCGAAGACCTGCTGCTGTGGGTGCGACTAGTACGATATCATCCGCATATGCTATAGAGTGGATTACTTGGCCGTCTATATAAAATCCATCATCTTCTTTCTCAAAACATTCATTTATGTCTGCTAGGAAATAGTTAAAAAGATGTGGAGACCAAGGGTCACCTTGAAGAAGACCTCTATCCACTTGTAATTCTGGCCATTTCTTATCAAATTGTTTAATGATTACTTCGTAGTGTCCGAACAATTGATCGATTATTCTAATCATACGTGTATCTGCTCCGTTTTTGCTTAACTTCTCTAGTAATACTGCAATAACCACTGAGTCATATGCTTTTTCAATGTCCAAAAACAAAGCAAAGACTTTTTGTCTTTTTTTATATAATTGTAATTGGATTAGTGTCGTCAATGAAAATAATGCAACTTGGGTGCCTCCGTTTTTTGTAAAGGCAAACTGTGTATAATTAAGTAGTTTATTATTCTCTGTCCACTCGTTAAACTTTTCTGTTAGTACTGCTGTAAACAGTTTGCGAAACCCAGACAAAAGAGCGATAGGTCGATAGTTGGCTGGACAGCTTCTTTCACCTTTTTTAAATATCATTTGGAAGATGATTTTATTCCAATCTCTAGGTATTGTACCCGTATTATAGAAATTATTGTATAGATTAGCCAATAGATGAATTCCTTCGATCGAAAATGGTCTATTATATTTATTAATTTATCATATTTCTGCACAGCCGTTATATTACTTTCTTTATATTGTATCATCAGCAATTGATTGTTGAATTCATTTTTGAATTTTTTCAGATTAAAACTTCTTTTCGTCTCTCTTCTATAGGTTCGATTATTTTTTTGAGTTTGCTCTTCCCTGTTTTCGTATGGGGCTCCATTGAATTCTAGTTGTACAGGGAAGTGGTCTGACATATCGATATTCAAGACTCTAAATTCTTTAATCATATTTAGGGCAGTTTCCGAACAAATTATATAGTCAATCACAGATTTGCCTAAGCTAGACAGGTAGGTATATTCCGCAGGACAGTCGCTTGGGAGTCGTCCATTCAACATATATAGATTATTATCTTGTACAAATTCTAGTAATGATTTTCCTCCTAAGTTACTTACTTTATCTTTAGACATTCTGATATTGTCAATAATTCCATTGTTATTTTTGTTTTTTGTATCCATTGCTTCACCTATTCGACTATTAGCATCGCCCCCAATTATCCACAAATCTGTAATATTAGTTCTTTGTATTATCTTATTTTGAATTTCTACTAAGGTTCTCTTTTTATCGGAATTTGGTGGGAGATATATGAGTATAATTCCTATACGTGTTTCTCTCCAGCGTGAACTTAGATGTTGACAGAGTTCTAATTCAGCTAGGACGTAATTGTTATCAGCAATCCAAAATCTCAATTTACCTAGATTTTTATTAATTAACAATAAGAGTCCTCCAAAAGGTCGACCGAATTTACTATTTCTTTGACCTTTACTTTCCAATACTAAGAAGGTTCGTTCTAAATAAGTTTTATCTTCTATTTTTAGCTGGATCAACCAAGTTTCAGACAAACCAATAACTGTATTGGAATTCAAGTATTTATAAAATGTATCTGTGTATAGCTTTCTTTGGATACCTTGTATATTCCAGAATCCAAAACGAATTTTGTAATTATACCTTTTTGTATATTCACCTTCTTCTAATGGTAGTCCAACTACTAAGTTTGTCAGCTCTATTCTATGTCCTTGTTGGTTATTATTTTCTAGTATTACTAGGTTTATAGAATCTTCTGTTCTTTGATTATTCGTAGAAATGAAGGATTTTTTGATATATTTATTTGATTGGCCCTTTAATTTAGGCCTAAAAAACCCCTTACACGTATCGCTTTTTGTAAGTGGAGATCGTATGTATAGATATTCTCTCATTAAATGCGTATAATATAAATTAAAAGTTGAATTATGTTGGATAATATTTTTCCAACTTTATTATAAGGTAAGGTAAGAAAAATATAGAAAATAGTAAATTATAATGTAGATGAAGCTAAAAATCTTCATATTTTAAACTATAATATAGCAATATTATGATGCTTAAAGTATAAATTTCTCTCTTAAATTCGAACCACGTTACTTAAATTATCAAAATATATTTTTAAACGTTGGAATATTACTGAGTTAATTAGCGTATAATAAGATTTTTCAGGATATATACATAGAAACCGCCTTAAAAAGTTTTATATAGCTCCTGTTTTAGTAGTGGAAACGTTAATGGTCTAAAGGATCCGCAGAATAACGAAGTAGTTCTAAAACCAGATCGTTGTTATCTCGGAGAAATTGGTAGTTTCTTGAAACTGGAGTAGTTTCACGCACTGCACATCTGATCATGTTTTGGCAACCACATAATAAACTGATAGTTTCCGACTAAGTAGCTATCTGGGTCGTCCCTATCAAACTTCAATGGTCTTTCGATTTTGTTTTTTCTATTAAATTCCGCATCCATTGTGACATTTCGTGGTTTTATATAGAAGATAACTGTTCCTTGCAGATACTGATGCTAGAGATTGAGAGAGATTTAATATTACTTTATCGTGTAAATCTCTGGATGAAGAGCTAAGCTGTTTCCACCATTTTTGGATACGTATTAGTGAAAGTTTGTTTCCTTTTTTCTTCTATTATCATCATCTTAAAAATACAATTTTTAACATAAATATCGTGTAAAATATTTTATATATAATAATAATATATATATATATTATTATGCAGGATACAAAATAAAAATATGTGATTCAATTTTGAACCTCCGCTTGAATATTTAATTTTTTAGTTCTTGTACAAATGTAATTTCCATATAGACTTGAATATATATGTTTCTCAAGAATATAACTCATATTTTGTATATAGATCCACATATACATATTTTATTTATTTCTTATTTTTCGTGAATACAGTTAGTTTCTCAACTTACATATTCAGCTCTCGTCTTTGTTTTGTATATATCTGTACAAATTTATTTACATTTTTTCGCATTGTATCAACATAAATTTATCTGTACTTTACAATTCACTTTCACAACTATTAAATCATACTATACATTCTATAAATTCTCTGTAAATATATTATGTACTACACAGTAAATCCATATCCGATACGATTTTCTGTACATTTTTCACTCTATATAATTCGTCGTGTACAATATTTATTTTATATTTTGGAGAGTATATATTTTATACATGTAAACTGCATATATTCAATTGTTTATATGTAAAATCCTCTTGTAAATACACTAAAAATATATTAAAAATTTAAATAATAAAAACTGAATAATTCATTGATTTTTTAAAATAATTTAACAAATTAATATTGTTATTATTATTATTCCAAACATGAATCGACTATAAGAATTTTTTTTTTCATATTATTTTTCTAATAATAGAGAGAATAAACACGTAAAATTTGATAAATATTCATAAATTTAACTTGTAATGTTTGATTTTTTTAAGTGCTTAACATCATTACGCAATTATAGGCAGAGTAATAAAAGATTTTTATTCGATAAATAAATTATTTTTTTATGTTTTCCTAGTTCAAAATAGAAAAAATAATGAATTGAAAAAAAATATATATATATATATAATTTAACTTCAATCAAAATGATTTCCTCTAGATATTGTCTTCATTCAGAACCGTGTGGTCCGGAAGTCTCATGAAATATACGACTTCAAACACCGTCTTACTTCCTTCCTCTAAAATATCTCACAATGTTGTGTAATGAGGTCATAAACCAACGTCTCTCTAATAAAAGCCTTATTCTCTGAGCACCGACAGTTTCTAGCTTTTCTACCATCGGAAATATGGTGTAGCAAGACCTTAAGTTTTCTTCTACAGCATCTGTTCCACCTCCCTTTAGTGCAATCAGAATCACTTCACTCCACTTCATCTGCATAGGAACATCAATACACTTAAAACGAAATAGAATTGCTGGAAAACTAGTCACATGTTAAAATCATTCTATTTGTGTTTAGCAAAAAAGGAAAAAAAGGAGGAGGAAGGAGAAAAGAAAAATAAAAATAAAAAATGATTGAATCTATAAGTTAGGGACATAAAAGTAGAGTGCAATGGACGTTTTGGGACAGAAAATAAATTTCAACGATTCTCCTTCAGGTGTGTTAGATGTTGATACAGAAACTTTCTGTTAAAAAAAAACTTTTTCTAGTGTTAATTACGTAAATTTTTACGTATAAATAATTAAATCCTTTAAAAAATTGTAAATTCTTTAAATAAATTTAAGAAAAAATGATCAAAACGTCAAAAAATCTAGCAACGAGTTGCTTAACTTTCCGAGCAACATTTGAAAATTTGGTGGTGCCACCTGTTGTGATATTTTATTTAAAAAATTTTTTTATAATTTTAACTATTAAATGGCAAAAAAATAATTAATGTTGAGGGTAGGGATAGTTTTTATTAAAAAAAAATTGTAAATACCAATGAGTAAAATCGTCATTAAGTCCTCTACTCGAGATTGACACACGACTCCTTATATCTCCCAACCCCGTCGATCTTTAAACACCAAAATGTAATATTATTAATCCCCTTAATATACAAACCTCCCTGAAAAATTTCAGAAATTTGCGACAAAAAGCACAGGAGTTATTAAGCTTCAAACAGGGTGATGTTAGGGTCTTTACGTGTGTGTGTGTAGGTGGACCACCATACTTTCCCTCTGTTATATAAAACAGATATGGTAAAAATAAAAAATAATGGCAAAAATTCAAAAAAAAATATTTTAAAAAAAATTTCAGAAGAAATATGTAAATAAAATAAATTGTTAAATTATTAATCAAATGCGAATATTTGCATACTACTCATTTTTTCCCTCTCATCTGTATATAATATGTAAATATTTCGTTCTCTTTATGACAAGATAAATTACGTAGTATAATTATCCAGCAATTACTATAAATGAAGTAAAGGTTTCCACCAAAAAATAAACGCATGAATTATTTTAATTATTTATTTTACGACTTGGTTGCAACAGTAAAAGTCTTCAACACTAGATTGATGATTGTAATGTGCATAGAATCATAGAAATTATTATAGCTTTTTTTAATTATTTTTAAATGTTTTGGCATTAATTTATGAAAATAAAATATACAAATTGTTAAGAGAAGTCTATAGATTAGTTATATATATGTCGTATATATATATTTATGATAAAATAAGAGAAAATAACAATGCGCTCTAATGTATCATTTTCAATATTGGAAAACTTTCTAACGTCAACTGTGAACGATGATCCTCCATTATCTGGTGCATTAAGACGTCATGATGTGAACTGTTTGAGTTAAGTGAAAAAACATTCTGCGCATGCACAATTTGTCATTGGTACCACAAAGTGGCTACTGTATTTTTGGAGATTTTTCACAAGTAAAAAGGAAAAAACTAGCGTAAAAATCAACACATTTTCTTGACACTTGATTTTATCCATGTAGATGAGTTGTAAAGGCTAAATGCAAGAATTTGAATGTATTTTATGTAGGAAAAAGTAAGAAAAATAAAGAATAAAACTAATTTTCATCACAGCAGTACGTTATTTTAGTGTTTTTTTTATAAATTAAAAAAATGGGGAGAAGAACGAAGCACCTTTTAAAAATTTACTATTTTAATTCTAAAGAGTGTTTACGATGAAATCAAGTTGTAAAATTTGAAATCTTCATTATAATTTTTTTAATGTAAACATAATTTAAAATTTTAATTAAAATTTTTTATAATTTTACTATTTAAAAATATTTATTTTATTCCCCAACACTTCCCCTCCCCGTTATTTTTGTGTAATATTGTAAGAGATAATTTTTAAATACGAAAATTTATTATACGTTTTAAAGTGTGTTTATAATAATGTTATTTTCTAACTCTTTCTTTCCCACTTTCTGCTTTTATTATTAATATAAAAATTAAAAAAAAATTAAGTAATTTACGTAATTAAAATAGGATAAAGTGAATGGTTCAATAAAGCAATGAAAATATTCCCAAAAGTTTAATTTTTATAAAAGTATTTTAGAAAACATTAAGAAAATCGCTATATTGCAAACTTGTTGCATTAATTACTTAGTTAAATGGTTTTAAATGATACCATTTTCTAGCTAAATGTAATGTTTAATCGCACATTTTAATGGTTATTCAAAGACACGAGGAACAGAAAGAAAAGAAGAAGAAGAAGAAGAGGAGGGAAAAAATACATAAATTAATAATCCTGAAGCATTTAATTAATCAACAATTTGAAAAATCGTTATAATTTCTGATAACAATCAGACTTAATAGTAAATAATATCAATCAGTTATCGTTTTTATGTACTGTTTCTATATTTTAAATAGTTACATTCATCTAGATGATAGTACCATTTAATGTTTAATAGCCTATATTAATGATTATTCAAAGATATGAAGAGGAGGAGGAGAAGGAAAAAAATCAGGAAATTAATAATTCTAAAACATTTCATTAATCATCAATTTGAAAGATCTATATTTTACTTAGTTAAATGATTTTAAATGGTATCATTTTCTAGCTAAATGTATTGTTTAATCGCGCATTCTAATAATTATTCAAAGACACGAGGAAGAGGAGGAGCAGGAGGAGAAGAGAGAGGGAGAGGAAAGAGATGGAGAATCAAGAGGAGGTGAAGAAAGAAGGAATAGAAGATATAGGAAAAGAGAAGGAAGAGAGAGGAAAAATCAGCTCGTAAATTAATAATTCTAGAACAATTCATCAATCAACAAATTTGAAAAATTGTCGTAACTTCTGATAACAATCAAACTTAATAGTAAATAATATCAATCAACTATCACTTCTATATATATATATATGTTTCTATATTTTATCTTCATTTATTTTGATTTTGTCATTAAAGATTACTTATATTGACAGACGATGGGTCAAATTTAATAGCTACTTGTCACGTTAATCGTTAATATGTCACCATTAAGTAAGTCAATTGACAAATCTTTAACATGTATGATCTACTTTAATATATATAAGGGAGGAAAAAAACAAAAACCTTATATTTTTATAATTATTTTACGTCAATCTCTTTAATTTTTCCCCCTCCTTGGAGTAAAGGCTCCGATATATCCACCTACAATCAAAGTATAATGATTAATAATAAATGAATGGGTAGATTTTCTATAATAACCGCAGATTATACACTTCTAACGTTAGATATTTAGATAACATTTTAAGGATAATGATATAATTGGAATATTTAAATACTTGATAAGTTTTCGTATCATCTAAGATTAGTTAAAAGCTTCAACTAATCAAATTTACTATAGACGATAACAGCATTGTAATCAACCTACGTTAACTTCAGTTTAAAATATTTAAATAAACATTTTCCTATCTATAAATATATAAATACCTTAAAAATATAACTTATTTAAGTTTAAACATAAAAATTTTGATTTAAAACGTACATTAATTACAATTAAAGCCGAGTTTGACTGTTTATAAATGATTAAATATGATATAAATATAACTTCAGTGAATTCTTTATGCTAAAAATTTATTTATTTGATATTTAAATTAATAATTTAAAAAAAAATAATTATAATTAAACCTTTTAATTATGTTCATTACAATTAAAAACTAATCTATATTAAATATTTATTTAAAAATTTTTTTTAAGTTCTGTCTTCTTTTTATAAATAAATACTTAAAAGTACATAATTTAGATTTTTAATTATAATTAAATAATACATTTAAGTAAGTTAATTGTAATTAAATATGTAAATAAACTTATGACGTAAAAAATTTAGTTTTAAAAATGTCGAATAAATAGTTTAAAAATATATATTTTAAGTTTATAAATAAAATATTAAAACTTTAATTTAAAGTTTTTTTTTGTATAAATTATCGATTTTCTTCTTCAGACAAATCAATTATTTAAAAAATAATTAACAAGATTCGTGAAGAATTCATTTTTAAAAATTCTATTAATAACTTTAATAATCTAAGGAAAATTTTAAAATTATTTTACAGATTCTTGTATAGTTTTTACGTATAAATTTATATTTTATAAAATATTTATACATAAATATATATATTATAGCTTATAAGATTTGATTTTTAATGTAAATAATTTTTTTAAGGCGCTAAAAATGCAAAAAAAGTATTAAAACTAATTCATAAAAATTATTGAAAAATTAAATATATTTAAGATAATTTTTTTAAATGTGAAATAAATAAATTTCTTAATTGTATAATTAAAAATTATTTTATTTAATTATTTTAATTCTTAATAAATTATAAATAAATATAAGAATTTTTTTAAAGTAAATAAATAATTAATTTGTATTAGTTTCTTTCTAAATTTATGCTTATAATGTTCATTCTTTTGCAATAAATTCTATTATTATTATACAAAATTTAAAATTTACTACTAAAATTTTATTAAAAGATTAATTTTTTAAAGAATATTTTATCTTATTTTCAATATTTTAAAATATATTCTTGCATAGGAAATTGTACTTTTGCTGTTAGCATTACAGAAGATTTTAAAGATTATTTTAAAAATAAAAAATAAAAATATTAAATTATGTAGTAAATAAAATATAAAACATTAAAATTTACGAACTTTTACTTAAGTTTCATTAAAAAAAAACAATTAAATTTCATAAGGAAATCTCATTTAAATCGAGGTGTTAACCTTACACTGATTTATACCCATTTTCTCCTTACAAGGAGTAAGGCTTCTGATGGTAATTAGAACATTTGATATATTATTAGAATTAATTAGAACATTTGCTATATCATTAAGGAACATCAATACAAATTCTAGCGTGGGTTCGGATCTTAATCTTTCCTTAAATTATCTCCTTGTCTACGTCATACCTCTTACTGCGGATAAACAGGCGATTTCTTTATCATTAAATAAAAAAGTTAATTAATAAAAAAAATAATTATAATCATTTATAAACTGGCTTAACCGCTGTAAAAGGAACTGTACGATTCCGAAAAGTGTAGCAGAGACAGAAAATGGTTAACGATTTATAATATAATAAAACTCTTAGAAAAAGTATATTTTTATATTGTTAATTCATAGTATTTTAAAAAATGAATTTACCTAAAGTTATTTTATTTTATTTATTTTTTACTTTAATTCTTTTGAACAATTTACTAAAGTTAAATTCTTCATTATTTGTATTTCTTGTTTGTTGGTTTACTTAAATTTTTCTTCTCCTTATTTATTTTTGCATCCTTTATTTGTTAATTACTTAAAATTCTTTTGAATGTTTCCTAAATTCATTCTTTATTAACTCATTTAAATGCTTTGTTAAATCTTTAATATCGTCTATAATTTTTTTTTAATATTTTGTTTTATATTCATTAACATAATAAAGAAAATTTAAATTATTTTATTATTATTTAAATAGGATTACTTTACTCATTTAGATAAATGATTTCTTTTTTACTTGCAAAATTACATATTTTTTAATATATATATATTTTTTTTTTCTTTAATTCTTTCTCGATTTTAATTGTTTAATTTGAATATTTTTGTATTGAGCTGTATATTTATTTAAAAATCATTCACTTGTTAAATTAAGTAGTTAAACTACAAAGCTTTAAGGTAGGAAAATAACAACTGGATTTGTGTATGATCCGAACCCACGTCTTTGCAGTGCTTTGTACTTATCCTAGAGCATGTCCATGCTGATAATTTGATGATAGAGCATTACAGCTCACGTTGTATCAATGAAGAACATCAGTTCGGATGTTAACGTGGGTTCGGATCTTAATCTTCTTCTAACATTATTTCCTCATAAATCTTCGTTTCCGGATTGATTTTTAACACTCGAGCACATAATTTTAACACGAAAAATGTGTTAAAAATCGCATTTTCCACTATTTCTTTTACTAAAGATCATGTTTTGTTTCGATATGTTAGATTGTTATATATAATTTTATTGTGTATAAATAATTAATTTACACATTAATTATAATAAATATTAAAAGTTTGTAAATTATATTCGGATATTAAAATGTACTTTAAACGATTTATAATATAATAAAACCGTTCGAATTACGAAAGGTTTGATTTTTGAAACATTTAGTTACACAATCGAATCCCCCCTCCCCATATTGGCAACCTCTAAAAAGCAGCCATTTTTGCAGGAAGTTTTGTATAAAATAACCTCCAAACACGTCCACCTCCGAACCACGGACGTTTTCAACCTTTACCTATGTGTCCGTCGTTCGTAGGTTTGACCGCATTTAACAATTTTACGATTTTTCCAAAAACACATAAACTAGAAAATTTAATTTAAAAAAAATTAAGCAAAAATAGATAATTTGCTCTCATTTTGTTTTTTTATCTCCAAATGTGTACCATTCTATATATATAAAATATATATATATTCATAGCATAATCCTTGTTTATTCATCACGCAAATTCTACGAATTGTACTTTAGGTTATTATTTAATAATATATGAAACAAATTTTAAAAATTTAAATGATGCCAAGCATTGATTTGCAATTTAATCATAAAACTTTTTTTTTTAATTTTCATTCAAATACAATATAATAACAGAGTTTACAATATTTATATTTACTTTAGTAAACATTAATAATAATTTTTAAAATTTTTTTTCCCCTTAAATATAATTTTAAAAAAATATAAATCTCTCGAGGCAATTTGCACGATTTAACGATTTTGAATTAATAAAATTTATCTATTGAATATTTTATAAGATAAATGTTTTTAAAAGTTTACATTTAAACAAGAAAAATGGGTCAATATTTTAAATTACTGCTTTTAATAATATTTCATTATGAAATAAAGCCCCAAGAATGGGCTTAAAATAATGTTTCAAGCCCATTCTTGCAGTGTGAAATCTGCAAAAAAATGGGCTCGAAAGACTGTATAATTTTAATAAAGGGTATCTTTGTTTTAATAATATACTTCCCCTTATTGCATGATATGAAATAATAAAAGTATATGCAAGATTGCACGCTAGCCGATTGTATATAACAGGGCATCGTTACTTAATGAGGCATCTCTTCCGCTTTGACGCTTAAATTAATTATAAATTAACATATACTATATTATTTTCTAGCATATATAGCATCGAATTGTAATATAAAGAAAAGGTTTACACGTGCAGAATTTTAAAGGAATGAATATATTAAGAAATATTATAAACAACTTTGCAAAAAAATATACTGAAGAATTTACATATAAGAAATGTGTTTACAAAAATAAAGATATATTGCTAAAGTGCTGTACTTTTTAAAGTATTTTTGTAAAAAAACATGGAATATATTAAATAAGATTGTTATAAAATATATATATATATATATATATAAATGTTTAACTTATTTTTTTGTGAAGAACTTGAAGAAAACAAGTTACTATGTCTGTACGTGGTGTTGTATATTCTATATCTTTAATATAGAGCATCCCTTCTTCATCAGGCAACTCTACTAATTAAATTAACTATAATATATATTCTAAAAATATATATATATTATTAATAAGAATTGAATATCATATACAAGGAAATTAGAATGTATCATATATTTATTCTTAGTAATCAATACTTATAACCGAAGAAAAATTTTGTTTAAACTGAGCAAACAAGAAGAAAAAAGATGAAGATCAAACAATCTACTATAAAAAAATAAAAAAAAGATAAATTTATTTTAAAGAAACCTATTAAATTATATACTTTATAAAGGACCACTTTAAAAAATAAATATAAAAAGGTACTACAGAAATGGCTTCCTTGTCTTGAAATTATATAGAATAATTTACAAGAGAAGATATCTATAAAATGAATAAATATTGATATTGGTATTTTTTTTTAGTATTATAAAAACACTTAACCTAATTCATCTGTTGAATAAGTAAATAGTGATATGCTCTATTCAAGTACGATTTGAAAATAAATGTTTGAAAAATTTTTCCTTTTATTTTATGTACTCCATTTGCTAGTTTTACAATAAAGGGGGGACCCAGCAAGGGGGAAGAAGAAGGAGGAGGGGGAGAAAAAAGAAGATATCTTTTGCCAAAGGAGAAAAATTTGGCAAAATGCCGAATAACCGCATCAATTGGATCAAAAACCACGCCAGAAGTATGACTGATAAAAATTTTCTAAGCTTTATCTCCTCACTATTCAGCTAAACTTTAAATTACTAATAATGTGTAGTACGTGTTTACATTTTTGTTCTAAGTTTTGTGTACAATAACAATAATAATTTAATTTTTTATAAGTATATTTTTGTCTTGAAAAATTAATTAATTTTCGCGTGAAATCAGTTCCTAAACCTATGTATACGTTATATATGTATATATTCTTCTATGTACACATATATCACACTTTGCGTAACGAACGGTTAAAACGGTTGCGTGACACTATCGAATTTTCCAAATATCCACTCTACAGACACACACAAAAGAGTGCAAATTACGTGAGTTGGATAATTCGTAAACATAGGAAATAATTTATATATATATATATATATATACTTTTTTTTTCCGTTTTTCCATTTCGAAAACTATCCAATTTTCCTAGTAAAGTATCTTTCCCTTACCCTCTCTTAAATTCTTTTTCTCCTTCGCATTTCTCATCATTGGCAGCATGCTAAATAGTTTCGAGAAGAATATATATCCCATAATAATTTTCGTTATTTCAAAAAAAGGGAATGATTTTCATTGTTATCATGTTGATTGTACGGGGTCAGTATGATGATTCGTATCACGTTATACAATCGTCATAGTAACAACTGCACAGTACGTGACTATTCTTTACGTCATAGAATGTGCAACGATGAGTGGAATTTTTTTTTTTGCCTTTTCCTGTGGTAAATGATCCCACCCCTTTTATACTTTGTGTACTACCATGGTAACTTCGTCCCTTTAGGCACAGACACGCACAAAATAGTGATATATAACCGTATATCCGTGCTATTGTGCTCACAAGATCATCAACTATTCAGTCGGGCCACACACTACACCGGTCACGATGGAATATTAAAGAGTGCTTTCTCTTGGTCTTGGCAGGCGGCGCTCTAGTAGCTTGGCATATAACATCCGGTTGGCGATAGGTGTCGCACAGATCGCATGAAGCACTGCCAGTTGTCTGTAGTCTTTCGACTGCTGTTTGCGACGGTGTTGCCACAACGTAGAGGCGAAAAAATTTAATAAATTTATGTTATTTAAATAAGTGCTTGTTTTTTGTGCTGGCAGATGAACAATGACTGATGCCATGGAGCGTCGTCCCAACCTACTTTTCCCCTTTCTTCATTTTCTTGTATGTTTTCTTACTGAAGTGATGAACTCGATCGGAGAAAGCGCAGGTAAGTAAGTACCTGCAACTTATAAAATACACAAATAAGACTTTAAAAAATTCGATAATTCATTTATTATATATCTAGAAAACACACTTTTTTTCTCACTTTTCAACGTTTTAGAATTAATTTAAGCGTGTTATATTACGCGGTAAAAAAAGAAATTTATAAATGTAGATAGATGGGAAGACTTTTATTAATATTTTTATTTTCCGTAGAAAGAAGAGTTTTATTTTAAACATTCTATCCTAGTTCGAGGGAGGGGAAAGCTTAAAAAAAGATCTTTTTAAACACTAAACATGTCAATGCTTAGGTATTGTAACTTGAAGGTGCGTAGATATTGCAGCCACTGCAATGATGTTTTATTCACGAAGTTATTTCGTTCTTCCTATTTATCTGGATGCTGCCATGTTTTTTGCTACCATAAATTTTATTTACTTCAATATATATATATCTACATACATGTATATGTGTATGAGAATATTTATTTTTATGACGTTATATATACGTATATATCTTAATCAATTGTTCTTCTACCTACATATAAAAAAAAATTATATTGACCCTTACAATATGTTCTACTATTAATAAAAAAGTTTGCACTTCAAATAAACCTCAAAATTTATCTAAAAAATATTATAAATAAATAAATAAATTCGAGAAAATTTGGAAAATATTTTTACTTCTTTCTCTCTCTCTTTTTTTATAACAAATATTTTTGAATTTTGTAAATTTAAAAATGTTTCTCTTGTTTATATTTTAGTTATTTAAGCATACGAATCAAGATGAATTGCTTCATTAAATTTATAATTTATTGAAACTTCGCCATTGTTCAAGTAACTTATATGGTTAATTATATTAAGTTGAAAGATTTGTTATCTCACACCATTATTTAAATTAGTTTACTGTTCAAGAAGTTTTAATACTTTAAAGCGATTTTTAAATACGTCAGAATTATTTCCTGATATATTTTTATTCATTTTATAATATATATTTTTTTTTTAATAAAAATTTTTTTATCAGATCTATTAACTCTGTAAGATCGTGTGTAGTGTACATTGGCGTAAAATATAAATTTCATTTGTACTATACTATATTTTATTTATGTCTGTCGTAAAAAACTCGGTTATTTAATTATATTTTCATGAATTTGTCTGAATAATTAAAGAAATAATGTATAAAACAGTATACAATTACAGTGTGTATCAAAGGATACTTCACTGCAATGCTTAAAATTAAGTGATCTTTTCTAGTAGATTTCTTAATTATTTATTTACTTAATTGAATTATTTTTATTGAAATTAAATAAATATTTCCTTTATTAACTTGAATTAATTTTTAAAGCATTTTGTAATTATACAAATTCAATATATATATATATATTTTTTTTTAATTGAAAAAGCTCATCAAGGGTCTTACTAATTAACTCTTCTATAACAAGAAGCGACAAACATATCATAAAGTATTTTATTCTCTATTAATAAAAATAAACATTAAATTCATAAATTAAATAATATTTAATCAAGACCAGCCTATTATTTGTATTTATCTGATATAAGTTAAGATATACAGTGAGGAAGTACGCTTACAAAATAAACATTTATCATCCCTGTGGGAGTAAGAGTAAGATTTATGTATAGAATAATGAGATACCTGATGATAAATTTCAAATTCTATCATAAAATTTATGCAGAAATTAGTTGTAACTGCAACCTGTATTAAATTAAAGGTAATCTAAAATCCTATCCACTAGGAATTATAAAACTTTAACATCGTCTAGTTATATGTCAATTAAACAAAATTCATGCTGCTAAAAGTGTGAGAATTATAATGCAGCGTGACAAAGTAACAAAGAAAATTGCAGTAAATAACCATAATAATTCGTAAGATATAAATTTAATTAAATATAATAAAAATTTTTGCAATAATTTCGAATTTTAAACAAGAAAATCACGATTAAACAGTGAAGGAAATCTGTAGAAATAAATAATAATTCGATTTATACTTTATAAATAATTAAATTCATATAAAATTTTCGCGATAATTTCGTGTAAATTAGATTAAAAAAAAGATTCTGTCGCATAATTTTTAAGAATTTGACTGTAGTTTCAAAGTGTAGAGTCTATCACGCATGTTTATTCAGTACACACTCACATAAAATAATAACAAAGGAAGAAAAGCAAATTAAAAATGTAAATTAAGCATTAATTGATTAAATTACTAGTAAAAAAAAATTACGATTTTTCTATAACGCATAAATATGTATAATTATCTATCCATGTCTAGGCAATGCAACAGAAATTATTGATTAGCGTACAAACTATTTAATATTGTGTGGCAAATTATACACTCGGTAATACTCAAAAATGAATATTTAAATATTTATTAACACAGAAAAAGGGAAAAGAAAAAAATTTTTAATATCTGTATCGCGTTATGAAACAAACATATGCAGATTATATTATATCGATTTTGCATTATTAATTAAGTAACAGAATCAATCTATGCTTTGAGATAATTATACAACAAACCAGAATGAAGCAATGGACAGTGAGAGAGAGAGATTGATTTTTGTTTAATTAAAACGACGTTTGAGAAATAATTTTTTTAAATGTTTGTGTGACTCGATAGAATTATAAAAATGTAAATTCTACTTAATATTTTTGTTTATAAAAATTAATATATAGCTTTGAATTGTATACTTTTTCTCTCCTTCTCTCTCTCTCTCCTCCTCCTCCTCCTCCTCCTCTCTTCTATACTCGTGTACAGTTACACTTCTCTATCAAACTCACTTCTTTTGAGCATGCGTTAGAGTAATCGACTTAACGTTAGGATGGTCAGCTTTTCAAATGCTCTTATCTGACTCCTGAGTGACCACTTGCAACACAATGCAGGGAGGAAAGATGATAAAGGGACACTTCAACCCATCCCCACATGTTGACATTCGACATCATATAAATTCGAATTTCTCGTTTTATTAAGAAAATAAAATCGCTTAAAAATTTTATTAAAATATTTTTCTAAATTATATATATATATAGCAATTTCAGAATAAATATCAAGTTTTAAAAATTAAAGAAAATAATTTCGTCGTTTTAGTAAATTCTTACATACGAAGGAATTCGTAGTATGGTGTTAAGTAATTATCATTTTTATAAATTAAATAGGGAAAAATTTTAATTATGATAGTTAATTTTTAAGTAAGATATTTTCTAAGTGATTATATATAATAATAATATTGGAATTTGTAAAATTTTTAGGTGAAAAATTTGATTTTATAATTGGAAAAATAACATTATATGTACATACACATATATATATATATATATTATTTTTTTTTAATTTTAAATGTAATTTTGTTGCTTTAAACTTTATATATTTTTTTAAAAACCTGGGTTTTCTAAACGTAAATTTGGTTTTAAATTTAAAAAAATAAGCTGTTATTTTTCTTATAAATTCAAAGTTTTTGTAATCTCAACTCCATTTCTTTTGTAAATTCAAAAAGTTGGTTTTACAACTTGTACATTTTTTTTTAATTTTCAAAAAAACTTTAAGATTTTTTCCCTAAAATTTTCTAAAATAACAAAAGAACAAGATCATATTTTACAAGACTCATCCTTCTCTTTACCAAGGGGAAAAACTGACAATTTTAAGAAATTTTAATTGAAAAATTAATTTTATAACATTTATATTTAGTTTTTATAACGGTTAAATAAATTAAGATTTACAATTAGTTAACTAACGTATGGGCCACCACCCTGTGTTTAAAACACCAACAGATATTTGATTAAAATAACTCTAACATCATTTAATATTGTAAAATTTAATTATAAAATACATAAAAAAATAGAAACAAATTAAACAAAACAGTTGTTTATACAATTTATTTTATTATTATTACAAAAATGAGGTTAATCGTATTGGAAAGAATAAAATAAAAGGTGAGTAAAATACATTTTAAGTTGATTAGAAGATTTTTAAAAAAATTTGTAATAAATTAGTTTTGCTTATTATTATTTTTGTTTGTTCATTATTAAAAAATAAAGGGAAGAAACACAGTTTTTTCCCTTCTCTCTCTCTCTCCTCTTTCTCCTTTTATTCTTTTGTGATTTCAACTTTAATTACTTAATCAACGTAGAAAGAAAACAGCAATTTCTGGACAATCTCTTGAATTTGTCTGTAATTTTTGGTATGGGATCGTTTAAATAACTAAAGAACTTCTAAACAGATTAAATATATTTCAAACATTTTGCCTAATAATTAAATAGATTAAAATTAAACGGTTGGAAAAATTAAGTAATTTAGTAAATTGAAACGAAATTAAATAATAAATGGGTCATAATTAAAATGAAACATAAGCATTGGAAAAAAGAAATGTATGTATTTTCTTTTTTTTTCAAAATTGATTATTTGTGATGAAATTTATTTTATTTTATTTTCATTTTTTTCTGTAAACATCCGTTTTATAAATATGTTTCTAATATTAAAAAAAAAAAATATATATATATATATATAATAAAATTTTTGGATGCTAAAACAAAGTTTAAGCTGATTATTAAAAATTGCATAAGTTTATAAGAAGAGAGACAAAGTTAGTCTCACCTTTGTTATTTGCTATAGATGATGCTATGGATACATTTTCCATATCTGTGAATTGAATAACTGCTTGCAGACATGAATAGTAAGAACTCAATAGTGTATGTGTATATATATATATATAAGTGAAGAAACTAGATCTATCCTTTAATGGCTTAAGATCCTCCTTATCTAACTTCTAGAGCTGTCAATGTAACGTCAGTAAGACGCGAATGCCTGAGGGGTGAACAAACATTGCTAAGACATAAGTCAGTGTCTAAGCACGAAAGTTAATGTACCTATGTTTGATAGCTGTCATATATCTCCCCTTATTTCAGCTGATTGCTCTTTGCTCTGTATCAATATTTTTTTGCCTTTATTAAAATAATACCATTTTCTCTTCAAGTTTTTTTTATGCGTGTTCCTTTTTTGTTTCAGAATCATTCTTTAAATAAAAAAATTTACGTGAGAAAGAAATAATTTGTTAAATACATACATTTACTATTAAATAAGTTATTAATGTTGTTTCTCAGTATATAAATACTTACAACTATAGTTATTTCTGCAAACAAAAAAAAACCAACAAAAAAAAATGAATTGAATTTTATTTAGAAACTAATTTACTACAATTTTATATTTATAAACATAAATATATTTTTAATCTGTCATCAATACTTTTGCCATTTATGTATATTTATTGAAAGTTTGAATTAATTTTAATCTGTTTTAATTAATTATATTGTACTAACGATTGTATAAATATATAAATAGAATGCTTTGTAAGCTACGTTTCAGAACACCTTCACGTGATAGAAACATCATGTAAATGTCTAAGAAGAATTCTACACGATTTAGTCACACGAATAGAATCATTTTCTTTCCTAAAATTATTAATCGTACTTATCATAAAACTCAAAGTACAGAGGGGGGACAAAGAAAAGAAAAATGATTAACATGATTTTTCTCCATTATCTTTTGATGAAACATAAAAATCATTTCGATTTTCAATTTTATATCAAGAGATGAAATCGGGTGATTTACTCGGAATTTTATTTTTGGAATGCAAGATTCATATTGAATTGTCTCTTTTAAAGATAAAAAAAAGAGGAGAAGAGGAAAAAAAAATGTAATTTTATCTGTTCATTCAGAGATATACAAGGAATATGCACAGATGGTGTTTTTCTTAAAGTATCGAATAAAAAACGGTGGTCAAATCTCGACCAATATTGTCCAGAATTGTGTTTCACCCCCCTCCTGCTGCTCCTCCCTTCTTTCTTCCACTTACTGTTCGATAAACTCGACTCGTTGTTGATTTAAAATCAATTTTTGGCATCTGCTGATTCTTCTTTAACTTTTCTTATTAATTATATACTTATTTATACAGAAACCGTGAGAAAGAAGCATTTGTTAAGATGACTTTAGTATAAGACACTAATGTAATGATACTATTTTTAAATATAGCATAATGAATAAGATAAGTTAATGCAAGTAAAATATCCTCTCGACAGAGAAAATGCTGTTAAAGATACACACAAAAAGGGATATAATTATGTATTTTTTTCCTTACTTCTACAGGAAGAAAATTAATTATATCGTTAGATCATTTTTTATTATCGACGTCACTAAGTAATTCAACTTCGTTTTTTTTTCCTTCTGTTTAACATTTATTTAAGGATAAGAGTTTACACCTATAGTCCCTAAAGTGGCTTTCTTATTCTTAACGTTAATTAAGTAAGACTCGTTTTGTACCTGTTGACTTTTTTTTTCCCTTCCCTTCTTCCTCCCTACATATAAATAAAACTAAGATGAATATATATAAGATGTGTGTAACTAAAATTTAATAAATTAGGTTGCTCTACACTTAATCAGCCATTGAGAAATTGATGCATAAATTTCAGTGATGAATGTTCTTCAGTCATCAACTTATTAAACTTATGTATATATATATATATATATTTTTTATTTTTTGCTTAAAAAAGTTTTACAAGTATAAAAAAAATTATTAATTAATTTTAAAATCTTTTAATTTAAAATATTTAACAATTTTCCTTCGTTGATTTATTATAATTTATTTAAAAAATTACCTAAATTCTATCCATCTACACGTAATTTTTATGATGTTAATTCTGTTTCTTTAACAAAAATTAATTAAATATATTTTTTATTTTTTTAAAAAGTAATTTATTATCATCTTAGATTTGTTTGTACAAAAATTCATTTTAAAATTATACATATAATGTAAATTTATTTTATAAAATAAAAAAATATATATATATTTTCCTGTTTATTTTAGTGACATTAAATGTTAATTTAGCCATTTTTATGGAGAAAATATATAAAAATATAATGAAAATATCTCTTTAGAAAAATAAAGATTTTGTAAAAAGATTTTTGTGGTTTCTAAAATGATAATTATCTGATTAGATAATCAATATTTAGATATAAAAATGCAAAACAGCAATCTAAATTAAATTACAAAGATTTTATTTTCTTGAAATTTTTTCGATGATTTTCTAATTTTTTCAAGAATTTAAATATATTAATTAGTGTTAAATATATATTTAATGATGATTAAAATCAATACAGTAAAAGTTGCCTACGATAATTAAATAGAATATTATATAAAACATATATTTTAAATAAAAATCTCTAATTAAAAATAAATATTTATGTATTTTAATCAATAATAATAATAATAAATATTTTAAATAATTCTTCATATATTAAATCAAAATCTTTAATAGCAAACACGTAAAAAAAATTATGAATAAATTTACATTTTACTTCGTTTTAATTATTAATTTATATTTTATAAATTCAAAATATACAAAAATAAAACCTCCTTTTAAATCTATTATTGATAAAAATACAGTTTGAAATTTAATATTACATTTAAAAAATATTTTAATGTATAAATATATAAATTAAAATAATCAATAAATATATTTTATTTGAATTAAATATTCATTGATATTTTTTTAAAGGAAATTTATATTAGTAAATGTTTATGTTATATATTATTTTATATGCATAATAGTTTGTATAAAGTTATAAATAACAAATGAAACAGAAATCGTGCTTATTTATGATTTATAAAACAATTCGCAAATCAATTTTATATAAATATATATCCAACATTGTTTTAGTTTATTGTAAAATGCATTAGAATAGTTTATAGACAAAATTTTCTTTTATTTTTTTCCCTGTATTTTCTTATCAAATTTTCTATAGAAATATACTTTCTGAAGGAAAAAAACCCACAATTCTATAGTTTATATTTTTCTTAATAAATTCTATTTAAAAAAAAATCTAAAAATAATATTTTAATTTAATAAAAATGTTTTCCTGTTTAATTTTCTAAAATTCATTAAAAATTTAAAGATTTATTTTTTTCTTAAATTAAAATTTTTATAAAACGTTTTTACATAATATAAATAAATATTTTATTAGCTTTAATGAAATTTTTCCTCAAAGAAAATATATATATATATATTTTTTAATTTTTAATTTTTAATAAATAAATAAATAAGAAATAGTGATCATCAAGATCTAAAATTGATCCATTTTTTTGTAGACATTCATAAATAACTACATATATACAATATTTAACAATATTTTGGTTTATTATTATTAAAGGATGGTTCCATTTTATTGAACAATAAATATTACATTTATAGATTTTTCTGTATATATTTTTAGAAATATTTTCTTCTTTATCTAAAATAAAATTTTATTTTCTTTAAACTTTTCTTAGTTTTATTTTTTAAAATATTTGAAAAATAAATAAGAAAATTCAATTATATTGATTGTATTTCATTCAGTTTATGTTAATGTAAGATATTTTAAGAAATTTTCATTCCCTCCCCATTATTAGTATTATCAAACTTTATTCAGAAATTCTTTCATGTTAATATTAATTTTGTCTTTTCGAAAATGTAAAATAACTTGTCAGAAAGTTAATTTTAATAATAAATTAAACTTTCAGTAATTAATGAGAAATTTTGACTAAATAACTCATTTCCAAATTCAAAATTCTCTCATTCACTAAACCTCATACATTCATCTTTATGGTCCATTTAACACTCATTTCATGCTGGTATTTATGCCCATTATTATCAAAATTTTAACACTTTGTCTTATTCTTCTAAATATAAATCTTTACATTGATAAAATTTCTATTTATCACACAAAAATTGAAGTAAATATTAAAAATATTTGTGTAAAGAAAACCGATATAGGATAGCGCAAACACTCTTTATTCGTGTTGTTGCATTAGTATATTAAGTCTATATATTTGATATAAACAATTTGCAGAATTTATAGTAAACAAGGTAGTTTTTATGCATTTTTATATACTTACTTGTGCAAAACAGATGTAGGAAGAATGACAAAGTGACCAACTACTCCTCTATACATTTCCTGCTCTTACTTACTTATTCTAGTTTGTTATATCTTCCGAAAGTACTATGTTATCCATTAGGATAGAAAAAAAAAAATATTTTTCCTCAGATTTTTTATGTAGTGTAACATAATGATAGTAGCTTACTACTCAGGAAATATTTGTAATGTCAAAATCCACGTTCCATAAATTTATAGACTGTTATAAATATGCATGTACAGTACAGTACATAAATATTTTTTTTACGAATATTTGCTATAATATAATTTAAAAAATTATTTTAATTTAAAAGAGAATAATATTTTTATCATTAAAAAGTAATTATTTTCAAATAAAAAATCATTTATTTAATTTATTATAAACGATTAATTCAATTCTAAATAAATTACATAAATAATTTTATATAGTAAAATAAATTAAAATTAAGTTTAATTGCAATTAAAATTATTACTTAATCATAATTAAAATTTATTTATTGTTGAAATCGAAATGATAATTTTTATTGTTATAATTGACAAATTTAAAAAAAAAAACTGAAATCGACAAGAAAAAGCAATCAATTTGAAGAATTCTGAAATTGAAATTTAGAATGAAAGCGAAATTGACAAAAAATCAGCTGATAAAATTGAAAGAGATTTAAATAAAATTAAAATTATTCTATTAATTTAATACTTAGAAAAAATATATATATTTATGGTAATGTAAATAATTAGAATAAAGAATATTGATTCATAATATTTCTAAAAATAAAAATAAAAAATTCTCTAGAATATTCTAAAAATCATTATCAAATATAAAAAATAACACATTTAAAACGTATTAAAGTTATAGATCTACATATTAAAAGGAAAAGGGGGGATTTTTTTATATATATATATTTGAAGAAAACTCATAGAAAAATTCAAAATCGATTTAGAAATGTGTTATGTATGCTTAAGTTTATGCCGATTTCAAATAAAAATATTTCAAGTTACAACCATAATATTGAAGTATAAAAATTTTATACAAGAATTTTAACAGTTTTCTTACTGATAAATATTTAAAACGTTAAAAAAAACTTTATAAGACCTTGTTACTATATTAGGATAAAACCAATGATAACGTTAAGTGAATTTAGTTTTTTAAAATAATAGATAAAAACATTTAAATAATTTAAATTAAACTTATCTTTTGTAAGATAAACATTTAAACTATTTCGAAATATATAATTAATATAATCATTAAATTCGAAACTCAAAACACGTATCGCTAATAAAATAATGATAATATTAAACAATAAAATTATAGAAAAGTTTCGTGTATTTTTTAAAACAATTTTTTTTAATGTTTTTACAAACGTTTTAATAACTTTTAGAGAGCAAATACAGTTGTTTATAGTCAAATTCGATTAAAATTCTTTCAAGTCTAACGATTACTTACAGTTAAACAGTCACGTTTTGTTGTACGTGACAGTTTTAACACATTCAGCTCTACACTAACGTTTGAAAGAAACGTAGGTTTAAAAAATATATACTTAAAATACGAATTAAATATTAATTAAAAGAAATACTTTACACAATTTAATATATATTTTTAATTGGATTTTTAAATTTTGAAACGAATTTATTTAAGATAATTGACTTTAAATTTGTGACTTTTGTGGAGTGAGTTTTGGCTATTATGAAAAACTTTATGAAGAAAACGTATATATATATATTACTGATTTTATTCTTATGGGAAAAATAATAGTTGTCTCTTAGACAGTTTACAGATATATCCTCTTTCACGAGTAAGAAATTGGTTTAGTGTCACAAGATCGTGTATCTCCAAGGAGCATCTTAAAAAGATGTTGAAGAAACAAATTGATCGGTTTTCTTTACTTATTCAAGATATTTTAAGTAGATTGTCTGGAGTATAATAATTGAATTATTTATCGTCGATGTAATTTATAATTTTTTTTGTAAAATATAATAATAATTTAATAATTTCTTTATTTATTTTTCTTGATATAATTATACCGAAAAGTCGTATTTTATGATATTTGAGATGTACGTTTTTTTTTTCCCTTTTTTATAAACTTCTCTCCTCCTCCTATTATTTACGACATTGACAGTAATGATTACAAAACTATAAAATTTATCTCGAATTTCTTAATATATTTTCTTTGGTGTAAAGTTTTTCTGATTTAATAAGATATACTTTACTACTTTTAATAAAACATAATTCATCGAGGGAATTTATATATAATTCTCGATTTTATTTTAAGAAAAAAAAATAATTTTATATTTTAGATACTTTACTGTGATGGTCACGTTGTCTTCCATCTAGTTTACTTTCTTTTATACACTTTAGCTGTATGTTAAAGCATCGATTTATCGAGACACTCACGTGATTCTAGTATAGTTTTTTTTTGCTTATTTTTAGCGTGCAGAAAATTCTAACTTCGTCATATTTATTATAATTCGAATGCAACTTACAACAACACGCTAAATAATCGCAGAAATTTATCTATAATGTCTCTTCTTTACCCTTCTTTACCTTGCAAAATATATAATTACGGTGGTTATAATAAGGATAACAAATAATATTTATATATAATCAAAATCTAATGAGATTTTAATAAAAGAATGGCATAAACAATCATATAAATATATATTTAGAAGGGGAAAAACTACATTAAATTCTCATTTGAAGTGAAAATCGAATGGTTTTTTTGGGGGGGTTAAAATATTATAATTTATAACTAAATGATTCAGATTTATGGCTATTTTTTTTTATTTATTTTTAGAATGGTGATCATATCCAGGTGACTCTACATTGCTCACTAGCATGTCAGTTAAATCTGACATTGAATAACTGATATATATATATATATACTTTTACATTCAAGTAGCTGTCATTTTTTGTAATATAAAATCGTTCAAAATGTAATTGGAAAATATTTTATTTGATGTTTTTTTTATTATAAAACATAAGAAAAATATTTCATATAAAATAATATAAAAATACAACATTCCTGCTTCTGATCCTTTCATTTATTTGCTTGTAAATTGTTCGTGAAATTTCTTTCTATTTTAAGAAATTTGATTTGCTTTTTGTTACTGTATTTGAATATATCTTACTATTGAGTAAATAAAAAAGAAAATCCTCGTTTATTTGACGTACAGGGTGGCCCAAAGTCAGCTAACCACTATAAAAACTAAGCAGCATTCTTTTACAGCTATTTTTCTACATATAAATGTTATTAAAATTGTACAAAATTAGCCGTAATACAGGAAAATTGCTGGTTTGTTTTCAAAATGAACGGTAAAAACTGACGTATAGACAACCCTGTGTTAAATTATAACAAATTTATTGAATTATCTTGCCACGTAATGGCTTAAATATTTTTTTAAAAAATTTAAATGACTTGCGTTAAAGTTTTCTTAATAACGTTCAATGTCAAGTTAATTGTAAAGAAATTAATTTAAGAAAATAATATTCAATTTAGTTTCAGTAACTACTGAGAATTATAACAAATTGAGTTGGCTATTACAAATGATGTTAAGGAACTTCGCCTACAAAGATTGCTTACATTAATATATTCTTAATGTCACGTTAGAAGGAAATTTATGAGTTGTATCCACTTATTTTACTTTTTTTTAATTATTTAATTTATGTACTAGAGATATTATACATTAGTTTCACTTCTGTGACAGTTAGAAAGTTATATTTAAAGTATTCTTTATTGGTTTCTTAACTGAAACCTGGCTTCAGTCCATTGTTTAGAGTATTCTTCGTCTTTCTGGAAGTAGAAATTTAAATAACTCAAAATTTTAAGAGGTTTAAAATGATTAAAATTTTATAAAAATATATATATTTTCTCTCTCTCTAACAGAACCACGTAAAATCCATGTATAAAAAGCATCAAGTTGATAGACGGTAAAACCAATAAGCCACAGATAAAAGGATAAGTTAAACTGACGTATGAAAGAAGAACGAATCAACCAAATAATGTCTACAATGCATCTTTTGTTAAGGTTATTTATAACGTTGAAATTTAATAAACCGGGTTTAACTTTTCAAGACCAATCTAAAATCTTGTATTAAGGCTCGTTGTGTCTATTTTACAGATATAATTCTTAAAACTTGAGTGCACTTAATTTACTAACATAATTAAACCTTCAAGAGTTCATAGTTATAAGTTTAAAAATATTGGTAATAAAATTAAATAATAAAGAATATATGCCTGCAGGAAAATGGAGTGAGGAGATCCTCAAAATAGGATTTACTCTACTCTTTTGATGTTTCCTTCTTCGATATTTTCTATGTAACTAGTAAAAATACGTTAGAGAAGACAAGATTGTGTCGTAAAGGAGCAATAAATTCTTTACGGAATCAAAACAGATCTCTGCTTTTTGAGGATTTAGTATTATTCTGAGGATTTGAGTATTTTTCGAAGTTTTTCCAACCTCTAAAAGCGTGGATAAAATTTTACTTTACTTCCATTCTGAGGATCTAAACTGATTTCAAGACTATAAAAGGAAAGTTCGAAATAAATTTATAAAATAGAAATAAAATTTAAAAATTACAAAATTTTAATTTATATTATTATTATTATTATTTCTTTTTTATTTTAAATTGAGAAGAATTTTTGAAATATTTTATCTACATCCCTGACCATTTCATTTATCCATTAGTAATTCTATCGGCTTCATTTTTAATGCTTCTCATTTAATTTCCAATTAAATGCATTCGTTCATAGATCGATTATCATTTTCTCTCAGCAACTTTACTTTTTTTTTTCTTCCCCCGTCTTGGCTCACTCGTCTCTTCTCCATCTTCTCCATTCTCTCATATCCATTAACTCTTTAAACCATAGTTTAAATTTATTATTTACTCACGTAAAAGATATAAAAATCAAAATAAAATTTTTATGAAATATGAATCTAAAATTTAAAAGTGCATATTTAAACTTTTTACTATCGAGTTAATTGCTTAATAATTATTTATTTAAATATTTTAATTATTTATCATCTAACGCAATCTTATGTGATACGTGTACCGCGTGTGCTCTTGCATCTTTATTTTCCACCCCCTCGTTACTTCTTGTTAAGTATAAAATTTTTATAAAATTCAAGTAATTTCAATTGTAAAGTAAATTTTATATAAAATTCTAACTTCATTTCTTTCACATATATGCAAGATTTTTGAATTGCAAACATCATGTATAAGAAGAGAGGGTGACGTTCCATATGCTACAATGAATTAGACGACATAAGTGAATGCGAATTTAATTGATGTTTCAACAAAATCTACAATGAAAGAACTTTCTTGATATGTCCAATACATTAGTGCACACTAGAAAAGTTGTGTCCTTTTTTATTATTTATTTATTTTTCTCTTATTTCTTTCGAAATTTAACATCATCCATCACAACTAAGAACGGCTGCAAGTGAAGAAGCAGTGACAGATTTTAATGGCATAATAATTAGAATAGGAAATTTTTATTTTAAAATAATTTTACTAAATGTTTTAAGTGTAAGTAAAGTATTTTCGAATTACAAATAAAGATACGGATTGATGAATTTTGACTAGGAATGATGTAACGATTCACTTACTAATGGACAAAATATATCGTTATATCTTGAAATTCTGTCGATTTGGAATGAGTTTAAAGTTTAAAAAAAAAGGCATCCTAATGCATTTTCCATGAGTAGTAAGCGTTTATCAGTCATATATCCTTTACTGCAAAGATCCGATTGTTCAGGAAAGAACGGTGAACAAGGAGGAGGAGATGAAAAAAAAGGCAAGAAGTGAGATAGAAGGAAGAGGGGAGGAAAAAAAAAAGGTACAATTTCGATATGGCACAATAACGTAGCAATAAATTTGATTGTGGCACATCATTTTTTCAATTTTACGGAAATTCAGTTTTAGTTTGGACATCAGAAAGACATCTGGCTGGTTTCAATTTTAGTCTCTTTGGCAGTTCGTGCATTTGCTACAATGCCATTTTTCGTCTAGAAAGTCGCAATAGTGTTTTCTAGAGAATCACTAGTAACGGGTCGGCGAGCCCATTAAAAGACCTAGACAGACCACCTGTTCGCTAACAATTTTATAGAAGGCAAGAAAATTTCCTCCTCTTTTTTTTTTCTTCATCCTTTTCTTTTCCTTACTTTTGGGGGATGTAAAGGAAGAGAAAAAAAAGGACACGTCTACTCTAAGATGGTGAAAAATATACTTTTAACAGTGTTCCTGTCTTGATATTTTAGGCTCGTTTTCTGTCATTTTTCTTCATTTTGTGTTTTTTATATATATAAAAAAACATTCTATAAATCATATTTTGTATTATGTATCACTGGAAACATTTTATATTCATCGTTTATGTCAAAATTTCCGTTTGAATTACGTAATAATTTGCAAGTATAGGCAATTTCTTTGTAATTTTTATCAATATTTCTAGTAGAGAAATGATGTTTAAGAGAAGATTTTGAGCAGGATAGAATCTAAACTTGCCAAAATTCCTATGATTAATCACTAATTATACTGAATATAACGTTGATTTTACTTCTTGTAGATAATATTGATTTATATTTAAGTAAATTTACGATTTAAATATCGTAAAAATGTGTCCATCTGAATGTCTGTACGTTCCTGAATCTGCTTTATGTATTTTTTTCACCCTTCATTAATATATTTAGAATTGATTTTTCTTCAGCAAAATAAATAATTTTTATTTATATCTGAAATGTCAAAATTAATTGTAATTTATATAAAAATCAATTATAGGTTATCAATTACTTCTGGAATAATACTTTCCTGTATATTTTTTACTTTAATTGAAACTAATATTAAGCTATTTTGGAACGATGCCATTAGAAAATGGCAAAATTACTTAGAAACAAACGAATTTGTTTTTAAAAAATACTTTAAAAAAAACCAAACTCAGAAATTGAAAAAATTAAAAAAAAAAACCTTTATATATAATTTACATACATTAAAACTTTCAAATTATTAAAGTTTTCGAAATATTTTAAAATTAAATTAAAATAAAACAGCCAAAATTATTTAAGATATCAATAAATTAAATTAGTAAATAAATAAAATAAACTACTGTATTGCTTCAAAATTTCTTAATGGAAAAAGTAAGTAAAATAAATTATTCAAATATTTATTTTTTATAAGTTAATTTAATTCTTATTTATTTACCTTTTAAGTTAGAATTGAGCAAATTTAAAAAAAAAAAAAAAAAAAAATTAAGTAAAGAAATTTGTTTCCTCCCCTCTGAATTACAATCAATAGAATACAATGCATAACTTTAAATTATAAATTCAGTTCTTTATATTAAAATTAATTACTTATTAACGTTAAAAATCGCAAAAATTAATACATTAATAAATATTTTTTACTATAAAATATTAAATAAATATATTTTTAACCTCTCAAAACTCAGTTCTTAGACACAGATCAGTGTACAATAGCTAAGTTTTAAGACGTTAAATCGTGCACTTTTACTAAAAAATCTTAAATTAATGT
Source organism: Centruroides vittatus (assembly GCF_030686945.1). Taxonomy (NCBI): domain Eukaryota; kingdom Metazoa; phylum Arthropoda; class Arachnida; order Scorpiones; family Buthidae; genus Centruroides; species Centruroides vittatus. The sequence goes on along the minus strand of NW_027122474.1, from coordinate 2,760,997 downwards.
AAAGTTATTTATTAATTTATATAAATATATATATATATATTTCAATTTTAAAAGTTAATAAATCATTAATTTCTTATTTAACTTAACAATTTGCTGATGAATATGTTTGGAAGCTCACTTAAATACGCGACGATTTCAAAGTGAAAAAGTTTATTTTAAATTAATTTTTTCGAGTTAAAATGTTAGAATTTAATATTATACGTTACAAGATTTTTTACTTAAGTTAAATTTAATGTAATAGCTTAGTAATTTCTAATCAAGGGGATAAGAAACAATGGCAATTCTTAGCAGAGTACTTATCAAGAATGTGTTGTTTTGTAACTAGACTTATATAACAAAGATCAGAATTTCACTCACTTTCAGATAAAATGACTTGAAAGAAAGAATAAAAACTTCCTGTTCCAAGTAAAACGTCGAGCAGCACTTTACTTTCATCAGTTTACTTGGAGTGAAAAAAGAGCCTTTATTCCGTGATTTGGAGTAGAAGTCCGGAAATTGGCTCCTTCTCGACGCCATTTTTGATCTATTCCTTAAGTAAATCGCAAGTTTAAGTAAAGAAAAGAAAACAATAACCGTATATATATATATATTTTATAAAATTTTTCTATAGGAATCTTGATGGAAATGGTATAGAAAGAAGGATATTATAGAAGAGAAGGTATCATACCTTAAATGTTTTATTTAAAAATATATACATCCAGTACTTTAAACTGTTGAAAGATTTATATTAAAATAGATTTATTTATAAATTTTTATAGAAAAATAGTGAAAGTTTTAAAGATACATTTTTTTCCTACGTTATTTTCGAAATTGAACTTTAAATATATAATAATACACCAACCCCCATTGGAAGGAAATGTCGTAGAATTGATCATTTGTAAGCTACTTCTTTAGTAAAGATGCTCTGGGATGCGTGTAACATTTTATTAAATTCCAAATGTGCTTGTATTTCCATCTGTTTCTTTATTTATGAAGGCTAAAATCTCGTAGGAAAGCTTGAAAACGTTCCTTTTTACGTTACTTGAGTGGCATTGACTTTGTTGGTACAAAACAGAGTTTCAGTAGATCTGACAGGACAGGAAAAGAAAAGAATCTTCGATTCACATAACTATAGAATCTTAGGATTTTTTGGATTTTAGTCTAAAGTCGAGAAAACAGTGATTCACTTGCAGTTTTCATCCCTTAGTGAAATTTTTCTCGTTTCCTCAGCTTCGTTTTTAGAAAAGGAGGATTAGATTTTGATGAATGATTCCGAAGTTTTTATTCAGAAAAATGGGGAGAGACAAACTTAAATCTGTTTTGAGTCAGTTTCTTAGGAAGGAAGAAAAAATGATAATAAATAAAAAAAATCTCATATAAAGTTATAACAATGCGAATTCTATGTGTACCATAGCAAAAAGTGACATAGTGAATTGATGGCACCATTTATAACAATGACATTGGACACTTTCGGATGTAATCATAAAAAGAATTGTTTTAGATACGTTGCTCACTTTAATGATATTGATGTCCTCGAATATACCACATGAAACTATAACACATTACTTCTCATAACACTGAAAATTGCAATTTTATGGTAATTTTACTAATACAAAATTTAGATTTTTATTGTATATTTTCACGCATCAAACGACTTTTTTTGCGAAATTTCCAAATGGGATTAATATACAAAATTTAACGTCTAGATAAATATTATGGGCTAATATTCTCTTATATTTTTACCTTTTAAAACGTATAAAAATAACCTTTAAAACATTATAATGACTTTAAATATTATAAGGTTTTTTAAAATTGTTTTTAAATACAATTATTATTTAATTGTGTTATAAGTATAGAAATTCGAATTAATGAAAATAATTGTACGGCTTGTTTGCACGGAAAATCGAATTGTTTCGGATGATTGGAAACATTTGTTTATTCTACTTTACGATTTGTTTAAGTAAACTTTGCATTAGATTAGTTTATACAATAAAGCTACTCGAGCGTGTAACGTCGACAAATATACACACACACTTCTTTAAAATATATAATAAGCTACTCCGATAATATTTACATACATCAAAATAACGGATTCATATAGAAATATTTCAATTTAAACAATATTTTTCCTTATAAAAACATTACAAAATAAGTCATACATCGTTGTCGTAACGAAGCTACGCACAAATTGCTGCTTTATTATTATTAAAATTTAAAAATTTCTAATTAAAAAAAAGCGAATTAAGCTTTAGATTTATCTAATAAATTAGCCTAGATTAAAAAGATTAATTTCGGGGTTACCTAGAGGACAATGGTAAGTAATACGTCACTAATCCAACATGGGTATTCCAGATCAAACGAAATGTACCATTGAAGTTGGTCCATGCTGTCTTAAACATTTCAGGAGTATAAGCCTTAGATCAACCTGGGAATTGGCTGCTGGTCAGGCAATCGTTAGGTTGCCTTTGCCCAATCACCTGAGGTATCTCTGAACGATGGTCTTCGATTTTCTTGGCACTAGTCATCTCCAGTTGAAGAGGCTCGATTCTTATATCGGAATAGAATAACTACACCATTTATCTCGACTGTTAGCCCACAAATCAATCTAAAGTTTACTCCAGAAGTTATTTTTTTTAAATATATATATATATATATTATTTTTTTTTTTCTTAAGACAAACTTAAAGTTTCTCGAAGGTGTGGTACTGTACTGTACATACCAAATAAGTTTATATATCCTTAGAGGACGTTGAATATCTTTAAGCACAGTTACTATATAAAGAAGATTGTTAGCTCCATGAATTTTTTATAATGTTTTTTGTATATTCTGATCACGAAAAGTGTAATAAAAGAAACCCCTTCTTTAACGATACGGGTATTACGTTAATCTAAAATTTAAATACATCAGTTCACCTTTAAACTTGCGATTTAAATATACTATTCGAGGTGCATAAATGTATAATTATAGAAAATTAAAGCTAAATCGAGATAATTATATTTAAAAAAAAGAAAATGTGGATTTAGTCGGAATGGATGTAGAATGGATGGCAGGTTTTCCACACCCTTTACTTCGATTACTTATCTGTTTTAATACTTAATTCATGCAGGTGATGCCCCCTTTTCTATTGATAGATATTCCCGACTAAATGTCTAGAAGTGAGTAGATAAGCTTCAGGAATTATGGCACAGAAATCAATAAGCGGAGTAAATGAAGGGAGAAGTGGAAAGGAACCACTAGTTCAGTTTTCAAAGTCATTTGCTACGATAGCTGTTGGTTTGAAGAGAATAGAAAACTCATTGTTATTCCGGACGGTTCCTTTAGAGAGATCTACACACATTTATGCACAGCAATCGATTTTAAATTACAGAATAGTCAGCTGGAGATCAAATGAACAAGTACTTGGGTGGACGGGTTGGCAATGCCGGTGGCACATTTCGTAGTTATCTTGCCTTCCTGTGCAATTTGCCGCTTCAACGCTGTTCTAACGTGACTTTCCAACGTCCCATTGGTCCAATTCGTAGATTTATAAATAACTTTAAAATAAAAAAAAATTTACAAAGGGGGGAAAACCTAACTTTATGAGAATATTATATCTGGAACAGATGCTTTACATCTGATACATTTGTTTGAAAACGCGTGTTCTTACACGATATACGTCAAGATTTGAAATTATAAATTGTGCATTTTCTTGCTTTAAATTTATTTTTATATTCGTTTTTTTATTATTTTTATTATTTTAAGTGGATAACGTGATACGTTGCAGCGCTACTTACACGATAATAAGAACGAAACAACACGTGTCTTTTATGAAATTTTTCTAAGTTATATTCTGTAATTATTCAAATATTTGTAGAAAGAAAAATGTAATTATAACATACATTTATACAAATTTACATTTTTAAGGCTTTGTTTTTTTTTTAATTGGCTAAAATATTTAAAAAATTTTAATTAATAACGCATCATCTCCGCATCATCATCTCCTTCCATCTCCCAACCAAACGGGTTAAATTACTCTTAATAATTTAAAAATAATTAGAATTTAATTAATTAAAATGAAATAATATCATCAGAATTTTAAATTATTATTATATTTTTATTAACTTTTTTTCCTATTTATTTTCAAAGGAATTTGCGTGAACGTTATATATAGGGTTTTATACTGTGTATATGTATATAGGTATATAATATATATATATATATATATAAAAGGGGATAGCTTTTTTTAGGATGAACAATATGAATTGTTAGACAGGATATAAAAACGGACGAGGCAACGATTTAAAGTATACAATGGGTGTGGCTGTGATTGAATGAACACGTAGACAGAATACAGATAGAAAAATTATTGATTGTTGTACAGAAGTCGAGTCAGAAAACTAAGCATAATAAAGGGAAATTGTCGCTCTTTCAACAATTAGTAACTGTCTGGTGGTTTGGATAGAAAAGGTCGATGGGGACATTGATGTTGTTATAATGTATCGAGTATAAATTCCATTCTCATAATTCATTCTGAGTTCTATACAATCCCACCTTACAACTATTTGAATTATGCAGCAATATTAACAAATATAAATTATCTAGAAGTGTCTAACGTATAGATACAAATATTAATTTTATTTTCTATAACTTCTAGAATTTTTAATTAAAAAAAATATTCTATATTCATTTCGGTTACGTTTCTAAGCTCTCACTACATGAAAATGTAATTAAATTTGTATTATTCTAGATATTTGGCTAATTAATAAGTACGAGAGTTTATATATATATATATATATATATATATATATATATAATTTATGGTTTTTTCGTTATAATTATTAATAAATTTATTAAAAATGAGAAAATAATTTTTACAATTGTCAAGATGGGGATAAAAAAAACATCTCTAGACGATTAATGAAGCGAAAACTTAACTAAATTATCCAATTATCTTTTATAATTTTCGACATTGAAATCACTTCTCTTAATATTAAACTAATTAATAAGCCAATTAAAATCATTTTACTTAATGTATTATTGATAATTTCCTAGAGTAGAACGTTACAAAATCTCATTTAGTATCTATAATAATTATAACATTCGTACTTTGTAAGTTATTGATGACATCGAAGGGCATTAAACTGACTCTCTAATTCATTAATAACTTTCTCTGGTTTTTCTAAATAACTCGAAGAAAAGGGGAGAAAATATCGATTATTATTATTTTTTTTTTTCATAATACATAGATTCATTCCTCCCTCTTCATTTTTTATAGCTATTATAAAGCTATCAAACGGGGTTTTATTTTAATATCCTAACAAATTTCATATTAATTATCATATTATTAATGACATAAGTAAATTTAAGTGACTAAGGAGAAAATAAATATTAGGATAGAAAGCTTAGAGTTGACTTAATTGAATGATTTGTTGTTTCGACAAGAATATAAAGAAAAAAAAAGAATTTCTGTGATTTTTTTTATTTAGTTTTTTTTAACCTTCGATGTTATTGGAAAAGTCATTAGACATTAACGTGGCTGTTACTTTAGTTAAAAGTATAGAAAGAAGAAGAAGAGTTTCAATTTATCTACGGTTTTTCTACAAATTTCTTTAGATATTATTACAGTTTATTTAAAATAAATCATTTAGATGGCTTATCCATCGATAAATATAAAAAAATTCTTATATTTATAGTCATATTTATTATATTTTTATCCATATAAGTTGATGTAACTACGTATACATGACATTACTTGAGGTATGTTTTCTTGTATGTGATGTTAGAGATACAAGATATATTGATTGGAATATATACATCATGAATTTAGGATAAGTTCATTCATCTACAGGTCGTGGTCTCTCGAGTTTTAACAAATTTCGAGGAGAATTACTTTAAAAAATCGATTATAAGATGACTTATTAACGTATGGAACCCATTTTAGGTATGTTAATTTAACATTAAGTGCAGAAAAATTAAAGAATATCACGAAATTTATATCTCAAAGTTCAGTATCTACATACAAGATTTGGCATCTACAGGATTTGCATATATTATAGAATGCATATACAGGATTTACATTTATACATTACCTCTATCTACAGGATTTACAACAATTATAGAATCGGCATCTATGTTATTTGCATCTATTATAATATTGCTATATATATAGAAAGTAAATGCATTATATATTCTATATTTATAAAATTTACATATAAAATATTAACACGATACTTTAAAATAAAAGTTTCAACAACATTCATACGTAATATTAGCATCATTCTCTCCGCATCCCTAAAGATCCATCATCTTCAGGGATGCGGACAGGATGTAGTAATACGTTGAAACAAGATAGTTGAAAACTTTAACAATCGATTTTACATTATTTATATTTGAAAAACATTAAAATAAAATAATAAAAAACATCATATTATCAACAATATTCTGGATACTTTATCATATTTTATTAGTTTTATTATAGAAAAATTACTATAAAAACATTCAATTTTTAGAGTATGTAACTAACGTAATGGGATAGTTCAACAAAGAAAATTCTTATCAGATTTTTATGTTGTTGTTATTAATATTTTTCTTTAAGAAACTCGTATCATATAAGTTTGTTTCTGCTCAGTTTATTCCTCATTGTTTAACTGACGTAGAACATATTAGACTTTATAGACAAGCGGACAACAAAAGCTAAAACCTCACTCGCTTGGATAAAGACAAAATGGCATTTACCAATCAATATATAGTATTTGTGGAAGATACGAGAGAGCGAAGCAACGATATAATATTATCAGTTTTTCGATTTTCCTTTTGGTTCTTTTGGTATTTCTGCTTCTTTTGAGCAATGATCTATTCAATCAGTAAATTGTTGACTACGTATTCTCTTGATAAATCTGTAAGTTCTCTTTCTCTCTCTACTTTAACTACACGTGTTACTCTTACCTACTCATCCACACTGTAGTAAAAAAATGCGACTTTAATTTTATATAAATATTTTACATTTAAAATTAAAATGAATTACTTTATTCGTTTAAAGATATATATTATTTATTTTTCGAGTAATTTAGACGTATTTTTTTCACGTAATTTACTAATTCTCTTTAAAATTTTGGCAAAAATTACATTAAAATGCCGCGAAAATGATCGAAAAAACAGCAGTTTCTCACAAGGAAATTATCATTTAATAGCTACTTTAGCTAAAATAATTAGCTAAATTTCTTTATGTATATATATTTTTTTAATTTAATTAATACAAACAAAAAAGAAAATTGTGCCATTTATACGTCGCATAAAGTATATAAATATATCTCATTAAAAACGAATTATATTATGCTGTTAAACTACAGCAAAAAAAAAAAAAAAAAATAATCGAATAGTTTAAGTCTAGATTGAAGGCAAAATGGATGAGACTTAATACTTGCTAAGATTTTTTCTTCATCTAGACTCCATTACTTCTTGATCTAATGTAAGATCCAAGCTCCAAACGTAATGGTTGCTTTTAGAAATAGAAGATACATTGAGTTGTAAGTATTCTCTACAGGTGTAGCCTTGAGTACTCAATAGCATTAAGTCCCTAGAATCCTGTTGCCATTTCAGCATCGTTGTCTACCATAATGTAGCTTTATAGCCTTCAGTAGTAGATAGAAGACAAAATAGAGCTTTACCCGCAATTTTGTTGCAATTAGATAATAGGAGATATATACTACTATCCCAACATTCTATAGGTACTGTTATCATTTATTCCATTCGTGGGATTACCTCCCATACCAGCAATCTGGGTGGTTCCATAAAATCGATTTTCTATCAAGATACACGAGAATATTATTATCGATAATATAATCAACTATTATTCATTTATCTTATAGTTTTAATTATATAAATCGTTAATAAGCTTCTATAAAATTTACTTATTTATTTATTTTTAAATAATTGCTTACAGGCTTTAGAATTAAAGCTTATTATACAAATTAAAACGATTTTTCTACATTATTTTCTACAGTTTCTTTATGTATAATTTATAATAAATCCGTATAGACATTTAAGTTTAATTAATTAATTAATTTCTATGCATATTTTAAAATTTTACTTTAATAATTTTATATTCTAAATAATAAATACTGGGTATTGTGCGATCCCGGTTTACACAGGTTTTACTGTACATTAATAATTTTTATGTGTATTTTTGTGAAGAAATCCTGTACATTTATATCTTCTATAATTTTATAAATAATTTAATACACGTTTACTATAATAAAATCATTATATATAAGGTTTATATGTAGATTTTATATAACTTATTATAGCGTGTCTTCTAAAAATTGTACAATACACACACAGTGTTTAATAACTTCTATGTATACCTTCTTAGTTTTAATTTAATAATTTTATAACAATAATTACATAATTTAGAATATAAAATTAAAATATAAGTTAATTTCCATATACTTACGTACTTAATTTTAACTTTGTGTGTGTGTTGTGTGTGTGTGTATTTTTTGTGACCCTGTGTGTATAATTCTATACAAATTTGTTATCTTTAAGATATTTCTATTTTTCTTAGAATAATTTTTATTTATTTTGTAGAAAAGTTAACTTTACGATGATTTAACATCAAAGTTATTTTTCGTGTAATTACACAGGATGACAAACAGTCGGATTACCAAGTAATTTCGGATTATAAATAACACTTTTCCTGCATTTCACTAGCGAATAACGTCTCTATAAATCGATATAGAAAAGTTATGGAAAATCTTCTTAAATAACCATTTTATTTTATTTAAAAAATGTTAAAAATTGATATATTTAAATGATAAATAAATAAATCTTAATTGTAATAAAAATTATAAAGATAAAGCTCAATTAAATTATAATTAGTTTTAAAGGAATATTACGTTTTCCTCTAACGTATTAAAATGTTAAATTTATGATAGAAAATTATAATTTTATACGAATTAACCGTAAAATGTTTAATTACAATCTAAACGGATGATTAAACTTATTGTAAGGCAATTTTTCTATAAATTTCTACATTATTTTAGCCACGTAACTAGATTATTTTATAGATTTTTAACCTTATTTTGAAACGTTAAAACGTTACGCGTTACGTTTTAACGTTATTTTAAAACGTTAAAACGTAACGCGTAACGTAGAAAAAAAAACGACTTTTTTTTAAATATAAGAATTTACGATATAGAAAGCAACCAATTATTTTACTTTAATAATTTTTTCACTCAATAAAACTGGGAATTTTTGAAACATCAAGAATAATAAACAGTTTTACAACTCTCCAAGGTGATTTTTTATATGTAATATATATATATATATTTATCTATGTCCATTTACGATCGTTAAACATCAATCCATGATGCATTTTTTTTAATAACACCTCAGTATATCTTCATTATAAAGCATCATTATATGACTTAATGGTCATTTCTGCTTTATTAATGGTGTAGATTTTTGGTTTTTTTTTTTGTTTCTCAAAAATGCAATTTACTTATTTCCCATCCAGTTTTCCTCCCCCCTTCCACCCTTCCTCCTGAGCAGGTTGCAGCGAAGATAAGTGGTATTAAAGCTGATTAACACAGTTCTAGATACAAATATTTGAAAATTGCATATCAGAAAGATAAAAGGGCGGTGACGGTGATTCACTGAAGCGTCCAACTAACCTGGTATATCTGCCATTAACGTTCCCAAATCCATTATTGTAGAAGATATCACTCAGAGGTACAGTACACCTATATATTCCTAGAATGTCGCCTGTCTACAGCAATTCGCTCATGTGTATATCATTGACTTGTTACGGATTACCAATTATTATCGATTGTCATTAACATAGGTAAAAGTTTTCATATTCCAGATATCGTACTATCGATCGGTCGGAAGAAGAATTTATAAACAGCATCTGTTCTGCTTATTTGAAGAAAAATTTACAGACTTTAATTAAGAGAAAGTAAAGAGATTTACAAATTTTAATACCGTAGTTCAAGAGAGAGAGAGAGAGAGAGAGATAAAGATTTAAAGTAGGAAAAAAAGAAGAAAAAGAAGAGCAGATGATGAATGAAACGACTCCATTTGCACTTCTATTAGGTATTCATACAATCATAAATTTTCGAGGCATGAAATCTTTGTAAGATAGGCATTACTTTTAGAACATTTAGAAATGGCCGGATGGGTATCTTTCTCTGTAGTTAACAGAGATATACACTTAGAACTGATCCCTTAATGCAAAAGTCTTGTTGAGTGAAAACGTGTAAGAGTTGATGGTTCAAACATACATCAATTGTAATCACGGTAAATTTACGTAACAGTATAAGAAAAGAAAATTAAGATCATTTTAGTTTAATGAATGAAAAGAATTTACAAGGATTTCTGTTTAGGATGCAATTAAATTCTTCCAGATACAGCACTAAGAAACTTTATTACGGTAAACTTGTAAAATGGTTACTTAAACTCATCTTTTCTTGTTAGCCTTGTTGAAAATAAGATTAATAATTTTATATCTTATTAATTATTATAGATTTTGATTAAATTTAAGAGAAATCTTTAACCTTTTTTTTCCTCTTATACTAACGCAATTAATTAGATTTAATCGTTATTAATTATTAAATGAATGATCAAAGTGAATGTACTGTACTTTACACTAAATATCCCGCCGTTAAATTAAAAGAAATCATTAATCTGATATTAGAAAAGTGCATTAATCTTTATAAGACATTATCGATTATGGAACAAAAATTGACTTATCTGCTAAGCTAGTTTATACTGAATGATATCAGATTGTGTGATATACAAAATGGAGCCCAGGTACCTTCGTATAAATTATAGAAAAAACGATAAATTACATTGATATATTATATAAAAGAATTAATGGATTCGTCTTGGAAGTAAGACTATCTTAAACGCATTACTGGTTTGGATGTAATTCCAGAAAAGCAATTTTTTCCTGTATAGAGGAACGAGAAGTATCCATTTCCTAACGAGTGACATTGAAGCTTAGCATCTTGTCAATGAGCATGAACGAGAGAAAAAGTCAGACATATCATTCAGCTTGAAGCTACAGATGAAGGGATGGCAAACTGACCATTCTTGATGATAATTGACCGTGTGGTTTGATCTGCTTCTATATGTGAGAGTTCTATTCTCTTACTAATGCTGCATTTGACACTGATTGCTGAACAGAAATGTCTCATTGATCCGACCCGCCGATTTATACAGTAATTTGAAGGTATTGAAACATCTCACCCGCACAATTACCACCAAAGTGCCATTATCGTGTGTCGTTCTAACCTGCGTGACATCGTTAAAGGATATAAATTAGTGCAGATTGAGTAAACTATCTTTTTGTCTTTTCTATCTCACTTTAATTCGTATATTTTTAATCACGAAATCGTTTTAAAATTATTGCGTAAACTTTATCGCCCACTTTTCTTATCGTCATCGATCAATTGACTTCCTTATTCTATCAAGTAGAGTTTTATAATGTTATTTCGTGTTAAGACAAGTAAACTATCTGTTAGATCTCGGAGAATTTTAACGACATTATAAAAAGAACGAATCTGAAAGACTTCTACTTTCAATTTCTGATTGAAAGCGCTGATAGTAGGTGATGGATATCTTCCTGGTAGTCCCCCCCTTCTACTATCGTTTGCTTCGGCCCTTCTCATCAAATCTTCAATAAAAAAAACCGAATAAAAACCCGTGTAAATTCGTTTTATATCATTAAAAAAAACAATAAAAGAAACACATTTAAAGTGCAATTAGTCAATTACAAATTTCAAATTAAAATATACGGTACGATAAAATTAATTAATTCACCACATTTTCATACACGCTGTAAGCTTCGTGCAATTTCGAGGATTTAAACCACTTTGTTCTAAACATAGACTTAAATCAAAGATTATAATAATTAATCTCCTTTCATTAATTAATTAAGTTTAATAATATATTAAATTTATATAAATTTAAACATTAAATTAAATCCAATAATGTACGTTAAGAGTTCGTAAAGTACATTCAAGAAGAAATAATGATAATAATAACAATAATAATTAAAGTACGCATAAAAAAAGAGCCATAAAAATTAAATATTTATATGAAATTATTTTTAAATTTAGTAAAATTTTATAGCCTTTAAGTTTAAATAATACATTTAGAGTAAATTTTTAAAAGTTGTACCTGTTTAAAGTATCACGTATCGTTGTACTACACACATATATAGAGTTACTACCTCCACCTCTCTTTTAATTAATTAATTCTGATAGTGCCTAACGCTATTAAAATTCTATAGATTAAGTTTTAAACAACAAATTAATCCTTAAAATTGCATAGTTTGTTATAATAAATAAAATATATAAGAAAAAAAAAAAAAACAACTTAAAAGATTCATAGATCTTAAGTTGTTAAAAATATTTTAAACTAAAAATACATTATCTTAATTGCCCCGGAGATGTTCTAGAGAGCTGTACACAGTTTTCTATTGAATATTTTTAACACGAATTGTATCATTCTATCGAATTTTACCAAAATTAACTCATTAGTCTCCTTTAAATTGATTGACAAGCGAGTAACTACTCATCAATCCATAAAATTATTTCCACCCGAAGCTAAGGAGACAATCAAAAACCGACTTAATTCATTCTATCTACTTAAAATTTACTAAATTATTTCTACATATTTGACAAAATAACCCTCGTAGATATTTTAAAATTATCCAATTTTTTTTCAAACTGTATAGCCCGGGGCTATACAGTTTCGTGGTAAGTAGTTAAAAGAAGGAAAAATAATGTTTGTTCTGATAATTCTTTACGAAATATCGATCTTGGATATTCATAAAACGTGATCCCAGAAGGCATATTAACTTACTCAATTGGTTATTTTTGTAAGATTTTTCGGTAACTTTTTAATGTTAAATATCGTAAATCACGTATATGGTAATATACAGATTATTTGCTACGAATCGGAATTGGAATCTTGCCCATTCTTCATACCTGATAGTTTTCTAGAATTTAATGAATTCTCTGAATATTTTAATATATATTATTTCCGTAAATTGTATCAAAACTTTTTAATTCGATCCTTTACGAAACGTCACGAATGAAATATCGACTTAGTTTTTTAGACAGTAGACCCTTAAGACTGTCCTCCCCCCTCCAAAAAATTCATTCTTAATGAGAAAATTATTGCTATACCACCTTATAAAATTATCACTTTAAGCGATACTGACCTATAATTCATTTCTTAAATATTGTTATTGCTCCATACGTTTTCCCTCTTTACTATACGTTACTCGTATATAAAACTCTATTATTATTTACGTATTACTAGCATTTCCACATAATGTTTTCAATTGTAATTTGTACGTCGGATTTACTAGCAAACAGTACGGCCCAAAATCAGTTAACAATCTTAAGGACTGAATTATATTCGTTCTAAAATGTTGTATTACTTATAAACTAAGTAATATATATATATACACACACACACACAAATATTTTACTGTATAATACTCATAATATCATCATTACATCATCATATCCTGACATTTACAGTATATATTGAGATAATTTACTCTGTACACATTGACGTTTACAGCATTTATCACTGTTACGTAATTATACATAATTATTACATCATTTACTGTAAGCTATATACTGACATTCCCACTATAAATCTTACTGATTTTTACCATATATTATCGTAACTTACAGTATCTACAGTAGTTTCAAGATTTACAGTATACAGCCTTAACCTTTAGCCTTTCCTTCCTGCTATCTTTAACCTCCAATTGCTAATATTTTTATACAATTAAATCTATTAATTGCTTCATTTACTATATATATAACTCGTTATCATTTGCTATTTTCATGATTATTGCTATTCTCTCTACACATTCCTATGTTATACATGTTAATGAGATTATAAATGATAGGCCTGTACAGTATAATTGCTATCTGGACTTTCATGTTATAACTGCTAATTCTTTTCTGCAACAGTGAACAAACGTTTCCATTCTTGCAGGGAGGAAAAAAAAAATCTCTTTTATAGTTACGTGCAATCATTTTCCTCCCCCTTTCGCATAGTTTTCATATCTTTCCCTACAACCTTTGCAATGTTAATGGATTAGGTCACATACGGAGCCCGTATCGATCGTCAACTTATTCGAAAATATCTTACAGCATTTACCTTCTGATTAATAACGTTTTCGCATTTAAAAAAATAATAAATTTACTTGATTTTATTAATTAAATTTTGTAAATAAAATGCCTGTTTTCAATAATAAATTATTCAAAGATTGTAAATGTATACACGCAGACAAACAGACGATCTACGAAATTTAAGTTTTTAAGCTTGATTTTATGGGGAAAATTGAATTTTTTTTAAATTTTATTTTTGCATTAATGTTTTTAATTAATTAAAAATAAGGGCGTAAATATAGTTTTTAATTCTCTAGATCTGTAAATAAAGTATTTATTTATTTATTTATTTCTATTTTTATATTCGAGTGATAAAATTCTGCAAAAATTCCTTAAAATTACTGTGTAAATCATATCATATTAGTGGTTTTAAGAGAGTTTTCGCAAGAATTTAACAATTTCAAATTATAATTTAATGGAATTTTTCAAGGATTAACCACTTACAAGTAATAATTTTACGAAAGTTTGCATAGAAAAATTACATTAACACAGTAACTTCAAGGAATTAATGCAATTTTTCTATGCAAAACTTCCCTAGAATGGTAATTTGAAAGTGTTAAATCCCTCCACAACTTCCTTAATCCCAGTAAAAATTCCTATTGTTCTAAGCATATTAATACTACGTTAAAATCTTTTATAATTTATAAAATTACCATTATTATTTTTTAAATATAAATCTTTATTTAAAAAAGTAAAACAAATGATGGGAAATAAAAGTGTATATGTAACAAACTTTTCGACCGATCGGTGAGAGAATTAAATGCAAATCACATAAAATAAAAGTCATTTTAAGTAGAAATCAATGCGAGAAGATTTCAATTTTATAATTAGTTTATAATTATTCAAATTTATTAAATTATTTTCGAATCATTGTAAAGGAAATTATTCATTTAAACAGAACTGTCTCCTTTCCACAAATGCTTTTACACAATAATTTCTCTCTAGTGACAATTTCCATAATCCTAATTACAACCTTTAAAAGAGATCAACTTTCTGTAATTAAGTCTGGAAACTCAATTTACAACAATGTATTTTCTTATCCTATCTTTTGCCTAACATTTTACTGATTGAGTAGTTTGTAATGCTATCTTTCTTTAATTCTCTCGACAAAACTTTTCATTTAAAATGAATTTTTGTGTGTGTGTATACGTACAGAATGTCTTAAAACGGATAGAAACTAGTGTTAAATCATCAAGACTATTCTTTATGAAGAAAAATTGAACAGTAAAATAGCTAAGTTAACCGCCTTTACGGTTGTATATTCCTGTACGCTGTTAACGGTTAACCAATTGATAATTAAGTCGGTTAATTGATTTCTGGGCTACGCTCTGTGTGCATATATTTCTGTACGTTGTACGGTTAAAAATTAATGACTTATTCTTTATATTTTTTGTTATATTTAACGATTTTTCTCTATTCTAATCGATAACAAAAACGGTAAAGGAAGAAGGAAGGGTGGAACTTAAACTTCACATCCGGAATAGAATAATATAGTTGAGATCGAAACGGTAGAAGCCGTTCGCTGTAGAAAGATTTATATAAATATATATTATACGTGTTACATATACAGTATATATATATATATATATATATATTAATTTACCAGTAAATTAGAAAGGAAAATGAATGTACTCTGTTAGACGAGGCCACGACATCTGGCACAATCTAGAAATAATGGCTCTGTATATGTTACATAAATAAATATAGTTTGTAAAGTATACTGTAGACTCGATATAACGCATCTAGTGTGTACTATTACACTATATCTACAGTATAAAAATACAATTTTATACTATAAAACTATTCTGAATTTAATTTGGAAGGCAACCTTCCACCTCACTATAAGCGATTCTTCGAAGTATCCATGGCGTTATATCGAGTCAAAACATGTAAATTATATAAAATTGATTGAAATATTTTATAATCAAAGTCGAAATTCCGAGAAATACTTTTAAAAATCTCATTTAATTTTAATTATGTGTGTAAATGTACGCGTATAAAGCGGGTTTGTAACAAGTTTTACAGCACGATTTAATATATTAACCAAGCAATAGGCGGTAATATTGTGCATACGAAGCCTTCAAATCTATTTTTACTCGGGTTCAATATAAAAGTATTGATCCTTTTTTTCAAAACTTCATGTATTTCAAAGGAATATTATTGAGTCTGCAATGTCGTTGGAAGAATTCTAAATCCTATCTGAGTAGAGGATGCATTGACTTGTATCACAAACGTCACACCGTTCCAACTAGTATGCGGGGATTATGTCCTTTCAGTATTATAAGAGTGCAACAAACTGACGACTCTAACCACTAATGGAATGTCGACATCATTGACACGCCATTTCAATTTGTATAATATTAAATTACGTTGCTACCTGATTGATCTAGCTGAAGTAAATGCTCAACCCCACGTGAACATGCCAACAAATCTCTCTACAAAATATTCAAATTTCCTTCTAAATGTATGTATATATACGGATAAATTTAATTTCGTCGATATTTAATACGAGAAAAACGATCTAATTTAATTCTTTTTAGGCATCAAAGAGTGTATAACGAACCTCGCTATAGCGAGTTTTCGTTATAGCGAGGTGTGAAAGTCGTGTGATGTAATGAATCTTAATTAAAAAATGGTTAATCTTAATTAAATATCGATTAAAACTATAAGTTTTTAGCTTGTATAACGAGGCGCGTTATATCGGGGTGTGTTTAACATCGCTTAATATAAGAAAAACAACGATAAAATATTAATTTTGTTCATTAAAAGGGGATAAAAATTGAATAATTTAACAATTTTTTTTAAAATACTTTTTAGTGTATTAAACACAAGTAAGTGATGCGACTCGTTATAACGAGGCACTTGCAAAATCGCGTAAAGTTAATATTTATCTCGGATTTTTTTTTTATACGTAATTTATGAAATAAAAAATAAATTTTTAAATTAAAAAGTCGTCTTTAATATTTAGTCCACCAAAAACGATTAAATTGAATATTTTCTAAGGATAAAAATCAAGTAACGAGACCGGTTACAACGATTCGCTGTAGCGAGGCATTGATAAAATGGCGTCAAGTTTTAATTATTCTGGACTGAATTTAGCGTTTAAGAATGCATAATTTGAACGCGTTGATGGTAATTAATAATCCAAATCAAATTTTTATTGTGTACGTACCGTCTGTCTGTCACTAAACGAGTGAAATCATTTTCAAGGTGTGAACATTACTCACGCGCGCAATAAGATGATAAATGAAATGAAATTATGATAGTTCCACGGGTTTTTCTTCTTCTTTTTTAAGTATTATCATTCATTTTCTTGCTTAATTAACCAGATTAATATTATTGTAGAAAGGATTTCTTATTTGTTTATGTTAATTAAATACAAACTCAGTCACGAGTTTCGTGACTATTATAATAACAAAAGGCGTAGATTATATAACAAGCAACCAACGTTACGATGTCGAATTTATCTTTTCAACTTAATCCTGTTAACGTTTACTTAAATTGCTGTAAACGGCAACACTTTTAATTTATATATTTATACCAAGGAAAAGTATTTTTATGCAGAATAATTGTCTCTCCCCCCTTTCTTTTTTGGTGTTTCGAAAATTTATAAACCCCTCGAGCCACTAGGGAATCGTCACGAGTGCTTAATTTTATAAATTTGGTGTTTATATATACATATATCAAGTCCTTTTATGTACGGAGTTTATTATTTTAATTTTAAATAATTAATGTAAATAGATCTAATTTAAGTTATAAAAATAAACTTTGCGTTTTAAAATCATCATTTTTCTTTTCATTATGTTTGCTTCTTGGTTTTCTCCACTTTAAATGCAGATATTGCACGCTCTTTTCTTGATTTTCTCCACTTTAAATGCAGATATTGCACGCTCTTTTCTTGATTTTCTCCACTTTAAATGCAGATATTGCACGCTCTTTTCTCGATTTTCTCCACTTTAAATGCAGATATTGCACGCTCTTTTCTTGATTTTCTCCACTTTAAATGCAGATATTGCACGCTCTTTTCTTGATTTTCTCCACTTTAAATGCAGATATTGCACGCTCTTTTCTTGATTTTCTCCACTTTAAATGCAGATATTGCACGCTCTTTTCTTGATTTTCTCCACTTTAAATGCAGATATTGCACGCTCTTTTCTTGATTTTCTCCACTTTAAATGCAGATATTGCACGCTCTTTTCTTGATTTTCTCCACTTTAAATGCAGATATTGCACGCTCTTTTCTTGATTTTCTCCACTTTAAATGCAGATATTGCACGCTCTTTTCTTGATTTTCTCCACTTTAAATGCAGATATTGCACGCTCTTTTCTTGATTTTCTCCACTTTAAATGCAGATATTGCACGCTCTTTCTTGATTTTCTCCACTTTAAATGCAGATATTGCACGCTGGCTAATTTCCTCACTTTGTCTATAAATTAAAACACAAATTTACCTTAATTTTAATTAAAAATTAGCGTAAGAAATAACTTATCCGCATACGAGAAAAAGAAGAAAGGAAAGAGCAATTAGAACAATTAAATTTGATAGAACAATAAACTAATTTAACACCTTTATGAAAAGGTTAATCTTACTGAAATATTCATTAGAACAAACGTACAAAGTGTACAGAATATAATTCACAAGAAAATAAATAAGAAAATCGTAAGAACATTTTAAGTGTTAAGTAAATTAATTTTCGAACATCCAAGCAAAAAATTAAACGAAATAAAACAAAATACAAATGATTATTCTCGAAGAAAGAGGGGTGAAAAAAAAAATTGTTTAAAAGAGGAGCAATTCTTTATTTACTTTTCTAGAATATAAAAATATTTGAACTGGAACATAAAATGAATTCTTGAAATTCCGATCTAAATGAAATTTTACATAAAAGTCATTTCATAAATCATTTTCAATAATAACTGTGCTTAAAATATTTTAAAGATCTTAACGTATAATAGATACAGATAATAATAATTAGCGACTTAAATATTAATGAACTGTAACAGTAATACGATATTTAAATTTAATCATCACTTAATGATATGCGCCAACTTAGCAATTTATAAAACTGTGAAATTATAGATAACGACTTTAATGATTAATTTTTGGTTTCATTTAAATCAAATAATCATCAATATGTTAACTAACTAATAAGGATTAAAATTTTAAAATTCTTCTCTAATTTATTAAGTTACGTCTTCGTTTCTGATTGACAATATTTACGCAGGGTGGTCCGAAATCCGGTTAAGTAAGCTCTCTCTCTCGTATAAATTCGATAGACTGAATAATTTTACGCGGGTTAATCTACATTTGCGCTAACCTAGGGTGGCCCAGAATTCGTTTAACCGTGTTTTTGTGTGCATCTGTGAATACGAATTATTCAAAACTGATTAAATTGTTTCCATTCAAATACACTTAAAAATATTTAGTCTTTTATAATGGTTTATATAATTTTTGGGGCGAGCTGAGTATTGTAGAGGAGGCAGTTTTATTGTAGTCATTCTTTACTTTTTTGTGAATTCGAGCTAACGTTACTGCTCGGTATCAGGACAGGATTGATGAAGTTGAGCATCAAACTATTCGTTTCTTCAGCTTCCTTCCGCTGATGGAGAATTTTTAAACTATTTATAAGATTTTTTTTCTTCTTTATTAAATTATTAATTCTAGATTCATCTGAGATATTTAATTTGGATTAATCTGTTAATACTAATTTTAATTATAGCTTTGCTTGTTTTTTATTATTATTATTATTTTCTGATAGAGGAAATATGTTAAAGATAATAAAATTTCTTCATTTTTCTTGATATTTTATGTTATATTTTGATATCCACTCATACCCCTTCTCTATCATAATGATCTATTCTGAAGCACCCCTTTAGAAATAGGTTCAATATATATAAGTGGTGATTCATGATCGTTGAAGTCTAAAATTTCGACGATAAAATTGACCCTTTATCTCTGTTATAAAATCCCATTTCAGTTAGATAATGACCTATTACCCAATATTGCTGGAAAATTGCAGTTTTCTTTTTTTTTACTAAAGATTTTTTAAATAGAAACAATTACTAAATCCAGCAATCGACGTTTGTTTCAAAGGTAAATACTCGCAGCCTCTTTACATCCTTCATCAACTCTGCATCTTTTAATCCAATGTGATGCTGAGGATGAAAGAGGAGGGAAAAAGAAATGGAGTTAAAGATCTTTGGATGGATGTAACGTTGTGTTAACATAATTTGTTACGGCTTGAGTAACGATGTTTATTTTAATACAAGCAGTAACATATAATTAAAAGTTGATGATACTTTGATATATTTTAGTCGCCTTACTAGAACAATGAATGATCATATGAAGTGGCAGAAGCAGTCACACGGATCAGTTGACCAGAAAGCATCAATGTCACAATTATCGTTACGGAAACGATTGGCTGACCACGTATATTGCTATATGGCCTGTTATTGACGTCTATACCATAACTAAATAATGTAATATTTGTCTTTTATAGTTTCTGAAGTCAATTGACATAAGGTTGACGTTCGAGTAAATAGAAAAATCTCTACTCCCAAACTCTCTCTCTCTCTCTCTATATATATATATATATATATATATATATATATATATATATTTATAAAAGAATTAAAATCTTGATAAAATGAAATTTCTATTTTTATTTTACCTCCAAAATTCTTTTATTTAGGGTTATTTTAAGTGAATTTTATAAAATTTATTGTAGTAAGGGCGAGAACTCCCTCCCACACACAGCAGTAACATTACTGTTAAAACTTTAATATTTTTCTTAAATATTTATTGCAAGTAATACAAATATTGTAAATTAGTCTTTACACTATTTATTACTTATAAAATTATAAAAATTGTATAAAAAGTTTACACGATTTTTACTGTAGTATCATCAAAATCATTATACCTTCACCAATTTTTTTCCCCTCCCTGTCTCTAGAGCAATTTTGATGATTAATGCGATGATTGAACGACCGCAAAAATAATTATTTATTTAATAAAAAATATTAAAACAACTCGATAATAAAATAAATATATATTTATTAGTTAACTGTAAATCACACACTTATTAAAATCATGATTAATGGTGGAAGATAAGAATGCAAATAGTTTCATTTATATCAATATCAGTGATTTTTGTAACAAATAAAACATGCACGAAAAATTCTCTTATCACGCAATCCAATGACTAACCAATAGTAAAAATGTAATAAAAATTCATTCCTGTGTTCATCCTTGCTGGCAATAATCTACATAAAAATTGTTTTCGTAACTGAAACTGTAATTTTTCTACAATTATTGGCACTTTGTGAATTATATATGCGTCTTTTTATTATCTACTTTAATTAAATCGATGTTACGATGTAACAGTTTTATGTTACGCTTGAAAATTTGGCTTATAAGTACACATAAATCCAATAGAAACAATGTTGTGAAGTAGCCTATATCTACAATTATAATTTGGTTTCAACTGAATGCTTAGTTTATAATTATATAAGAAAAGTATGACGATCGGTGAAAAATTACTCCTCCCTAAGATTTTCATATTTTTGGACTTGGGGACCTTGAAACGTCCAGAAATGCAAAAAAAAGTTGGGGGTTTTTTCTGTATGTATGGCTGTTTGTGTGTGTTTTTGTGGGGATGCGACTTTTTCCACCCACTTTCAAGCTTAATAACTCCTGTGCCTTTTGTCGAAATTTTCTGAAATTTTGCGGGACGATTTATGTATTAGAGGGATATGTTTATAGAAATTTTCAGGAAAATCAGACAATTGGTTCGAGAGATGTAGCCCCACTCTCTTAATGTCTCCCGAACAAATCTAAAGACTTAAACGTTAATGGTAGCAATTATTACTGATGAAAACAAATAAAGAATGTCGAGAAAATCCAGCAACAATGTTGCCAGCTTTTACGTTACTGAATTAATATAAAAATATCGCTGTTAATTTAAATAAGAACATAGTTTTTTCCTCATAATAAGACAAATAGTGTATCCTACGTCACTACTCTTACATGCGTAAAATTTTTGTCAATATTTTATATCGAAACACTCGTTATATGCATATTTTCACTATTAAACTTGTACGGACGTCTTTGTATATGTATAAATGAATTTATTCTAGCTAATACCCGGGTAAATTATTCATACATTGCTATTTTTTCAAAATTTATGCTAAATAATGGCATTGTTACAAGTAAACACAATACCTCTACGCCGTTATAACGAAGCATAAGCATATATTTTAATTATTCATAGCTAAATATCGGTATATATTAAATGTTTTCAATCGTTAACACTTGCTGCTTATCTTATACAGTATTATAATTTTGTTCTATTTATACATCCAAATCAAAGCATGTAGGTGTTAAACAATTGCTTTAAATTATAACAGAGATTACTTTTTTTTTAAAAAAAATTACGTTTAAATATGTATATATTGTAGAAAATTTTCAAGATTTTAGAATGAAATGTTTAAAGAAAATGTCAAAGAACTAGTCACATTTATCGTTTGAAAGTAGCGTGACCAATCCTGACTATGTGATTTACACAAACTTCCGTCGTATGATTGATGTCCTGAATTGAACTTGGTACAGTGTGACGTGTGAAAAGAAAGAACCTTCTCCCCCCCTTCTGCGATCTGTTAAATTGTGGCTGACGACTTAAAATTTCAACGTATCAAATGCTGATACGCTGTTTGTTCTAATCGACATTTTCCTATTCGAGTGACAGCCACATCATATACTATGAAACTTTATATATCTGACGCGTTAAGAGTTATGGCATTTATCAAATCGATTTTTGATGTTTGCTTCTCTACTATATAACTTAGCAGAGCATAAATTATATTATCTACGTTTTAAAATATTTTAAAAAAGTATTTGACATTAGTAAATATATATATTGTAGATAGCGAATACTCCTGATACTTCTATCATTAGGGATTCTAGGAGTAAATAATAAGATTTGACACTACTTCAATATCACCTGTCATCGACGTAGCTTCTGTGATAATGATTGTTGACGTACTAAGAAGGGAAACCTCATTGTATCTTGTCTATCAGCATCGCATCAACCGGGTATAATCAATATATGAAAGTAAACATTGACGTAGATAGGAAGAAAACAAATAAAAAAAAAAGTAAAAAAAGGAAGGTAATCGAAATATCGACAAAGTATTCGAGTGATTTTTTTCTATCTGTAAATCGTCAAATTTTATACCATTCAGCAGGCATAGAGCCAATCAATGGCACCGCACGGGTCCTATCTGGTATTTTTTTTTATTTTTTTGCTACC
Source organism: Centruroides vittatus (assembly GCF_030686945.1). Classification (NCBI taxonomy): domain Eukaryota; kingdom Metazoa; phylum Arthropoda; class Arachnida; order Scorpiones; family Buthidae; genus Centruroides; species Centruroides vittatus. The sequence goes on along the minus strand of NW_027122474.1, from coordinate 2,737,533 downwards.
ACTAAAGGGTGAGTCATACTAACATCCCACTACTACTCCCTTATCTTTTTTCCATCCACGTACATTTTCTGCTGGATAGACTGAGTATATTGTAAGATATATAACTAGTTCGACTCGATATAGCTAATAATTCCAGTAGGGATGGTGTAATGGAACAACTGACATGTATTTCTTTCCATGTTTGTGGAAAAAAAAAAGAATAGAGAATATTTCTACTCCATCGATGGTGAAAATAGTTTCATTTCGAAAGTTTTTCTACTGTGAAATGTGACTAGAATGAAATTTTGTATATTTAAATAACACAATTTTTCTATTAGATTAATCGTAAAGATAGCAAAGTAGAATATTTATGGATACAAAATAAAGTTTTTATCTAGATTAGTCGTAAAAAAATATAATATTTTAACATCTATGTTACAGATAAATAAACTTTTAGGCTGGAAAAAAAAATTACAGTTTTATTAATATTATGCCATTTTTTAAGGAATATAATTATAATATATAAGTTCTTTAGCTCTGGTTGACTCTTTCTTTCTATCTAATCTTACACTCCTTCAAGAATTTTTCTTGCAAGTTAACATTTCTCTTCTTATGATCCGTAATTTTCATAAGAAAAGCTTACTAAATCGTTAAATTTTATCGAAAAATATATAGATTTATCTTGAAAATGCAGTAAAAATTTCATTTTGAAAGGTCACGAAATGTATAATTTTCGTTCGAAATCTTACAAAATTTCTAGAATTCGTGTAAAAAAATTTTAAAAAAAGTAGTAGTTTTAAATATAATCAATTCAAATACTTAAAATAACACGTGAAATATGTAAGTTTCAATTGAAATTGATCGATTTTTTTAAAATTCAAATTTAAAAAAAACGGTCAAAATTTCGATTTCAATTTGAAAAAAAGTAATTGTGAATTTCAATTCGATTTAAAATATTTTAATTGTAATTAAAAAACTGCAAATATTAATTAATTATAATTAAAAATTTTGTAGCAATATAAATTCATATAAAATCTTTCCTGAATAATTAAAAAAAAAAAATTTTTTTTTCTATTTGAAATTCGTAAACTTTTATCTTTCCTATCAACAAAAGAATTTTATATATTTAAAAATAATAAACTTTAAGAATTATTTGAAGGATAATGTTAAAGTTTGCGTTAGAAAAACATACTTTAAGAATAAAAATTACTTCATGAATTTTAATTGCACATTAAGATTGTATTAATGAATATAAACTTATCAACAATAGTTGTAAACAAATTAGAATTTCTAAAGATAAAACTTAAGTTGAATTTTTGTTCATTAATTATTATATTTTTGGCGAATATTCAAAGTTTATACAAATAATATATATATATATTTTTTCCTTTAATTTTTACAAAATTTAATTAAAAGGAAATACTGAATTCATTCGTTTGTTAAGATTGATTTTAAAATAAACACTATTTAACCTTTGGGAATTATGAGATTAGTAATAATAAAATACATTAAACAACTTATTAATATTATTTTTATAATAATGTCATTTAAATGGGATTTTTATAATTTTCATTAATTTTTTTTAATTTAAAAAAAAAAGTTAATTATTGTTTTACAGGTAAACAAATCCATTAAATAAAATTTACATAATTACAATAAATTTAAGAGTTTTAATGTTATTATTAGGTGTAAAATTAAAATAGAATTTATAAAATTGTGTATAAAGTTGTTAAACTTTTATATATAATATCTAGTTACATAATTATGTTAAAATTTCGTTGCTAAATTTATAGTTAAAATAACATAATTATTAAATATATAATGATAAATTACAATCAAGAACATAACATGTTTGCGATTAAATTTAAAAGTTTTAATGTTATTACCCGAGTGTAAAATTAAAAATGAAATTTTATAAAATGTTATAGTTTAACAACAAAATTTTATAAATAATTTATTATAATTTAATTTCTATTTAAAATTATAAAGAAATAAACTCTTGATTGTAATTAATAATAATTATATAACATAGTTAATAAAATTAAAAGTTATAATAAATTGAATTATAAATATATGGAGTTAAACATAGATTTTATGATGCGGAGATGTATTTTCATTTTTAAAACCGGAAATTATATAAAATTTATTAGATTTTTCTATAAAATTATTAAGTTAATTATTAAGACACGTATATACGAAGAATATTTTATAAGTTTTTCTTTATAATTTAGTAAAATTTTTAAAACTGTAATGACCTGCAGCAATTACAAGACGAATCAATAATTTTTGTATAACCATAGTTAAAATTTAGTACACCATCAAAGTGTCCTTTATAAATCAATAATTTAAAAAAGAAAAGTTTAAGATACAAAATTTATAACCATTAAATATATAAATAAAATCGAGCAGAAAATTTCCAAACTGAAATTTAAATTTAAAAAAAAAAAACTACTATATTAGTGGAGAGCGTATAATACGCACCCTCCATTAAGTTTTAACATGTTCTTTATTATATTGAAAGTGTCATTAATACATAAATAAATTATAAGGTGTAAAAGAATATTTTCTTTCTTTTATAATAATTCAAAATCCCATAATATAATAATAATAATAATAGAAAAACAGATATAATTTTCTTTACCATTTAATATATACTTGTCACAGAAACTTTATACATATGCAATGCATAATTCAAATAGCTTTTATTTATTGATGACAGTAGACTACTGTGCCAATTCACTGTTTGAATATTGAATAAGTGCAAGCTTACAACTTGGCAATAAAGGTTCGAGTCATGGATAAATAATGACTAAGATTAATAATAGCAAAGAAGTTGATGGAATAATAAAAATATTCTATTAGATCTACGTTACGTGTAATTTACAAATTCAATTATTCGAATTACTAAAGAAATGGATAGATTTTTTCCTCACCTCTGTGTTTTTTTTTTTTTTTTTTTTTTTTTTAATTGTTGGATACGTCTCGTACATATGTACTGTTCAGTACCTTGATTTATATTAACTGAAGGGGGAGGCATCGTTCACAAAACGTAATTGTAAGTGTAGAATTTTGAAAAATGTTTTATATCTCGTCAACGTTTAATAGCTACTTAGTGAATTAATGATCAGTTTCTAAATATTTACCTTAGTAATTCAAATATATGGTCGAATAGGAAATGGTAACTAACCATAAGTTAGCAAAATGGATATTGTAAATCATCTTAAATTGCTTAACATGTGTTAAAAGTTGTATACAATCTTCATCGTCTTAGTCCCTAAATTAAATTTATTATTATTGTTATTATTATTACTATTATTATTACTACTACTACACTGTGGAATTTTTAAATATAATTAAATTTATTTTATGTTGTTCACAACTTTTACATCTAAAAAAGATATATTTAAATTTTTTCCCCCTTCTAATTATAACGTATGAAATTGTATGTTAGATACCACAGAATAGTTTATGATATTTATGTTTATTATTTTTGGATATCTTTTTAACTAGATGTTCTGTTATATATATCGACATGAACTCTGGCACATCTGAAACTCCTCAGAAATTTCCCTTTACTACATATAATTTCATCATTTGTAGGTATGTCTAACTGCTTACCTATTCTCTTTTAGGTATTTTTAGGCCCCCCTCATTATATATTTTGTTCTAAACTTCCACCAATCGTAAACTACCTAATCACTTCTGTCACATCCTCAGTTATTTTTCAAGTATAATAAACTATTTGTGCCTTCAATCAATTCTAAAGTATTTATAGTAGGTTTTGTGTCATCTTCGGTTATTTTTAAAGCATTTCTAGTCACTTTTAATGTTCCCTTACTCAATTTTATAGTGATTTATTCATTTTATGGTACTTTACAGTCATTAAGTGATGTCTATAATCATCTTTTTACAGTTTATTTTCGAGACTTGAGGTATTTTTCCTGCAATTTTTTAAAAGTTTCTTACATATAATACCACTTTCTTTGCCATCCATTTTAATTTATTTTTATATAAACTTCGTTTTTATTATTTTTTCATGATATTTTTGTAAGAATTAATTATGTAAATTTGTTATTTTTAGATATTATTATTATTATTTAATTATTATTTTATTATATAAAGAGAATCTTTTAATTTAAGGCGAGTGGTAGGAAACTCTAGAATTAATGAATTCAAACTTATGTAAGGATATTATTTTGATTAATGTGCCAAAATCCCTGGAGAGAAACTAATATAAATGAAATTATCATATTATTAAATTTATTCCATTATTCATTATTCAGTTAGTTGAGCTTATATAGAAAAAATTATTTTTATTTTTTATGTAAATCTATACATTTGTAAAAAAATTTCTGAAAATGTATAAGATGTAAAAACAGATTTTAAGGATTTTTTTACGTAAAAATATGTAATTTTTATTGTTTCTCTTAAAGCAAACTTCCTAAAATTATTTTAGATATAATAAAAATTATATTATTGAGGATGATGGAAATGCTGTGATAAATTATGGAAACGTCCTCCTCCTCATCATCCTCATCGATGATGATGAAGAGAAGACAAGAAAGAGAGCGATGATGATGATGATAATTTTAAAATAAACGTTTCTACCTCAATAAAAAAAAACTTCTAATTTTGCATATAATAATTTAAAATTTTAAATACATCGCACAATTATCGAATTTAGAACATAATTTTGAGAATTTTAGATATTTAACTAAAGCAATGATTTTTTTACATCAGTCCTTTATAGTAAACTCTTTATGGACTCTTTGTGCAAATTTCAAATATAAAAATTTGTTGTTAAATGTTAGAAAATGATCCTGTAGTAATCCTAGTTTAGAACCAAAGCTCGTACGTGATTGTTCCCCAAGGTATATAAGGTCTGACCGAAACACAATCGTAATGAAGACAGAGAATGGTGGCAGATGCGAAGACCAAGTCTTGTTGTTCACCCAATTAGTCTACAGCCTGCCAATTGTAGGTAAAGTCATTCTTCTACATCAGACAATAGGCAAGAGCCAAGACATTTAACGTTTAGATACAGGATCCAGCAATGGAATGACAATTGAAAGAGCTGATAATTACGAATTGTATTAAATAGCATTAATCATTAAGATTACTATTTACATCGTTATAAAAATTTATAAATATAATTAAATATTTTAGCTAGTTTCTGTGCTGGAATTTATATTTGGTTTTTTCCTTCTCCTCTTCCTCCTCCTGGAAAGCTGAGGAAAAAAATCTCTTCATCCCTTTTGATTTCTTACTTAAAGGATCATAAAAAGAACATTTATCCAGCTCGTTTATGTTTTAAGCCAGGATTAATTGCCAAGTTCACTACCTTTTCTTGACATTAACGATATAAACTGTTCCGTTAGGCGCTTAAACTTTTAAACGACTTGGTCTTCTGATGGTTACGTATACACATATATATTGTATACAATTTTTAAGGGGACGAGGAGGAGGAAAAAAAAAGAAGCTACCATTTCTACGAATGTTTTAATGGTGTTATATGGCCCATTTGGAAAAAATTACATATACATTATTCAGTTTTTAAGGGTGTAAATTTGACATGTTTTTCGCTAATGCATGCCTTACTCAGATATGGATTAAGTTTGTATATGTACGAAAACAACCATAATATGACTTCAGAGTAGCGTCAGATGGAATATTTGCAATTTTTCTGCTTTCTTCTAGTAGAATTTTACACGCAAAATACAGATTTGTTCTTCTATAACTATTATATATCTAAACCATTCGTATAAGTTGATGACCATTTATGACAATTTTTGCAATATAAAAGATGTTACTCCGTCTACGAAAATAGTTTTCACGATTTTTACGTTTTGTAATAATTTCTTAAATAAGCTAAAATTGTTTGAATTAAGTAAATATTTCCTTAATTGTTGACAAAAATAAGGACATTTTTATAACTAAAAAGCATGTTTTGACCATTAAAACTTCATTTTACTCTAGCTTTCAGCTTGGAAAAGTTTTATTTTTATATACATTAAACTAAAAGTTTTAAATCTGTTTTAAAACTAATGTTAAAGATTAAATTAATGTGTTTTAAAGCGAAAATTTTACTCAATATTAATGTATTTAAAATATGCACAGATAACGATTTTTTTTAAAATATGTGTAATTAGTTTTATATATATATATATTTATATTTATAAAGTTTATATAATGCATTTAGTTTCAAAAATTGGCAAAATTTATTTAAAAAGGAAAAATTACAAAAAAATATTTAAATTAACATAACACGTCCTTTGCAATATGTATAAGATATAAAGTTTTAAAAATAACTAAATGTTGATTGGTTAGAGATGTAATCGACGTAACACGATTGGATATTAAGTAAATTTTGAATTTACTATTATCCAATAGTCATCTACAGGGGGAGAAACGTTTTTAAAACTTTATTTTAAAACATAAATCCGCCTTTTTAACGGTTTTATTTTTTAAAATAACCACCTTTTATATTCTTATAAACTTTTTAAAAATTTATCTACATAATAAATCTTAAATTTTATTATATATAAAAATCAATATATAAGGAAGTGTATGATGATTTTCAGAGTTCAAATTAATTTCTAGGAGGTAGAAAATAGTAAATACCTCCTCTTTACATATTTGTCTGGCCTTTTAAACATGTTTTATATTAAAAAAAATCTTTAAATAAACAAATAAATAATAACAAGATGTAGAAATAATACCCAGAAATTTGATGCAGGGTAATATAAAACATTTAAAATAAATAAAAGAAATGAAATATTTTAATAATTTCCATCAAACCAACATCAGTATACCAAAAATAAACCAGGTCCTTACATATAAAGTACATTTTCTTGCTATCATTTTTCACAGTTGTCACATTTTATCCAATCTTTTGGAATTTTCTTTGCTTATAAAATGATAGCTTAATGTTCAGTAGAAGCATGGAGTACCCTACAACTACATGTAACCCATTAAATGTCAAAATTTCGGTAAATAACATGAAATAATCAATCATTTTTAATATTAATACCCTGTTTTCTTTTATTATTTTACATATAATAGCTCGATAGTAAAAATCATTTTCTTACTTTTCTAAATTAAAAAAAAAGTAACATTAATGGAATTTCTTTCTATGTATATAATACCGTAATTTTTCATATTTTTCATTTTATATTTTAAAAACTTTTTAACATAAAAGAATTTAAACTACTACAAAAACTTTTAAGTATTTTTAAATTAATTTTTAATGGATTAAGATATAATTATTGTATAGTGAGATAGTGTTTATTATATAATAAATTATAAATTTTATAGCTAAATTATAGTATTTATCAGTTAAAAAAGAGGGGGAGAAAAGGTTTCGAAATTATATTACGTTCCAAAAATAGACTAAAATGAGATCATTACTTTAGAAAAAAGTAAGTAAAGTAGTAGTAGTTTCTATCCACTTCTGTTATCTTTCTCTTTAAAACTTTATTGAGCCCATTTTATAAATATCCAGGTCACACAAATTTATGTTATAAAACTGAGTTAAGAGATCTTTTGCTTCATGGTTCTCACTCAATCATTGAGTTCCTTTTGGAAGCTTCTTAGCGATTACAAAAGTTTTATTCAACATAAACAACTAGCATCACACGCAATGCTGAACAATGTTTCATCCGATGATGTATCAACACGCCTTTACACATTGCTATAAGGAAGCGAATGAACTTCCAATCTCGAATTGTCCATCTTTAAATGTGTATACAGTTGGTTAGATACATAATTGCATTACAGGAAGCTTATCTGAATTAGTTAATACGTTAGAAGCGGTGAAATCCCTTAGGGATTTTTATATTCTGTAGGGAATTCCTATTTCATTATGCTGAAAGTGATAAAGGTGAGTTTTGATAAGGGAAAATAAAATCGTTATATAAATTTTGTATATATATATATATATATAATTTATAGAAACTTTGCTTCTACAATAAATAATTTTAATATATTTTAAAGCTGATCTTTTTCACAATAATATCAGCTGGAATATATATATAATGTTATCTAACGTGTATTTAACAATGCAACTTAAATCACTTTTTTAATTATGTAAACTAAGTTTATAAATTTAAAAAAATTCAATAGCAGTATGCAAATTTTAATCAGAATTACTCAGAATATAAATGCTATTACCCCTAACAGCTACACGAAAGTGCGCATTATATTCGGATTTCTTCCATTTGATCACATTGTTAAAGGGTAATTTACAAAGAAAAGTGGAATTTATCTTAAAGAAAATACTTAAGACAAACAGGCGATCTGTATAACATCACTAAAATCAAACTGCAACCGAATAACTTATAGGAAACGAAGAAAGTTGAAGTAACGTATTAGCCTTAATTCAGAGAAGACCTAAATTGCTGAGAAAGATGACAGGTGGATAGCACGTTTCGTTAATAGCTACTTGTGTAGTCTGACCGAGAAAACCCAATTTCTAGAGATTCCAGATGGGAAGCAGTACCATATGCCGTGTTTCTTACTCGTAATCTACGAATCTTCTAACAAAATGAGGACAGTTCAATTCCCACATTGTCTTATCTTCTTTTATTTACATTTATGTTTTGTCTCATTTCTCTGCAACAATACTTTTTTTTTTCTTCTTCTTCTTTTTTCTTTGATAACTCATCAACAAACAGACTACATCTTTCCTCTATTTCCGACTATACAAATGCAATTTTTGGGTTTATTTTCTCCCAAAACGTTTTCATTTTTATTTATAAATACATTGAAACTATCTTTAGCTTTAAAAAATTGTAAAAATAAAAATATTAAAAATATATTTTGTTTAAGAGAGATAAATTGGAATAAAATTGATACCACCGAAGTTAATGGAAACTTTTGAAGAGTTCATATTTATAAAGTAAAATAAATAAATAAGTAAATAAAAATAGGAAATGAACATTTAATTTTTTCAATTTAATTTTAACTTTATTAAAAACTAAAATATGTTTTCTATAAAATTAAATTTTAAAGCTTAAAAGTAAATTGAAAGAGCTGTTGACAGTACCCATACTTATATATTGAAGTTGGCAATACTTTTTTTACATTTTTAAATTCGCCATTTATTTAAATTCGCCATTTATTTAAATTGCTAAATAAACACTATATAAATATATATGAAGTATGTAAACTTCTCTATTCTGTCGTTAGTTTTGTATGAGTAAAAAAAATTCAATTTTTTAATATTAATTTTAGAATCTTGTGATGCTGTATAATTTCTTTGAAGAATAAAAAATCATTTTCTGAAGAAAGGAAGAAAAAAAATCATTTTTAGGGGAAGAAATGTTGAAAAAAAGGTTGTTATTTCTGTACGAAAACTAACTATAAAACGCCTTAACAGTTTCAATGTGATTCCACAATAGCAAAATGAAAAAAGCTTCAGGCGTGGATTTCCACAAAATTGAAGTTCCTTTCAGCGGAATCTCTTAGCAATAAAGCCAACAAATACATCTGTACACTTTTTCAATAAGTTTTAAAATGGTTAGAAAACAAACAAATAAAGAAAAAAAAAAGAAATGTTCATTCATATATTGGAAAGTATAATTCTTTCAGATCTCTGTATCACTGATGGTATCCTTAATCTCCCTCCTTTCCTTCAAATTTTATTTAAATATAATAATTTTTCTTCCATTTAAACTTATATTTAAACGTAAGAAGCGTACAAAAAAACAAGTTAAGGGCCTCATTCTACTAGCTAGGTCCTAATCTTGTAGTAACTCGAATCTTAAATTTAAAATTCTTTAATTTTATTTGTTACTACCTCGATACCTCACATACAGAGATTGAGCCCACTTTATATACACAATTCAACAAATATACATTTTAAACGAGCAAAAAATTATAGTGACATCGTCACAATGCCGGGCTGCAATTTTAAATTAAATAAATTAAAAATATTTTCTCGATCTCAAGTGAGTAGTCTCTTGCCTCTGTACATCATACTTTCCCTGATAACAACAGATTCATGTTGGTCATCTACGTAAATCCGTTCAGGGAAAAATTTTTGAATTGAAAGCACGTGACTTCCGGTCTCGAGCGGAAGTCACATGCTATATACGAACTTCCGGTCGAGAACAGAAGTTCGTATACAGTTAATCGGAGCCTTCTGCCCCTAAGTTTTCTATATATGGTCTCGAATTTCATCTACCTAAGAACGTTCTCGACAGACAACGACAATGGGAATTTATAGGTCTACAATTATTTTTCAAATTGCAGCAGAATTAATTATTTGATAGAGAAGAAGGGTCTTTTTACTCGTTATATTGAAGCCATGATACAGATTTATTAGATACATTCATTACGATATTATAGAGAGATCTTCAAGATATTTAATGTTTTTTTATTCAAAAAATCTGGTGTGAAAATTAAATGTTTTTTGTGTGCCGTAATAAAACTATTTATGTGAATAAATCTCGAACTCTTTTAATGTTATCCGAGGTTCTAGATACGAAACGTCTCTTCCAAAATCGATTTTTGTTTCCTCTTGACATTCTATAATAGTTCCAGTACAATGTTTTACGAGTTCAAACATGGCTTAAAATCCACCTGTTCCTAATTCTGAATAAACATTAATAATTAAACTCGATTTTTTCCCCATGTTTTTACTACTTAAAACAATTTTCTTGCTGCTGTTAACACGAATCCAATATCAGAAACTCCTGAGTTATCAATTAACAATATTCTTGCTGAATAAAATTATTAATTATATATTTAAAAAAATTAAAGTGCAGATTAATGCAAATTTACATTTAATTTAATTTTTCTTTTCGTTTCGTTTACTTTTCGGTGCTTAAATGTTTTTAGAACTGAAAATAAAAGGGAAAAATGAATTAATTACTGTAAATAAATTAATATTTTAAGATTAATTTAAAATATTTTAAACATTTAATTTTATTTATAAATAATTTCTTTATATTTTCGCTTATTAAATAAGGGAAATTTCCCTATTTTTTTACATTGTTAAGTTCTATTTTTTCGTTTTAATTATTGAAAAATTAAGCCTATTTTATACTAGGAATACTTGCTGATGAAAGAATAGAGAATAGAGCATGTATAACCTGTTCAGTATAAGCTCAGAAGTTTTACTACTCGGTTATATCGCGCTTTTTGTCTCCCGATATAAAGAGGGGCTAAAATTGATTTTACAACAAATAAAACTAGAAAATAATACCTCGTATATAATGAAATAGTAGTAATTTTTAAAAATAAAAAATAAATATAAAGATTCCATTCATTATTTAAAAAAAATTAAACTATAAAAACTACTCATAAAAATTTGTTTAAAAGTATTTTTAATCCGTTAAAATATTTATTTCTATTTTAAATTAGCATATATTTAATTTATCACGCTTAAATATTTACGAAGAAATTAATTAAAAATATAAATAAATATTTAAAAATCTGTTCAAGGAACCTTCTCTATCTTCCTTTCATTCTAGACCCTTAAACTGACTCAACCCCAAAATAATATAAATAATTTCTACAAAATTACTCGTAGAAGCCTTCACGAACGTTCTAAAAGATGGAAAAAATTTAATTAGTTTTCATTTCTAATTAATATAGTCCTATATACAGTACGATAGACTGAAGGATGGAAAAAATATAATGAGATCTATAAGTACATTCGTGAAATACGTCACGAAATTATATATTATTCACCCTGTCCTAAAAAAATAAAATTAGTAGGAAGAGCGAAAATAAAAATATTAAATGAATTTTTTTATATATATAATAAAACTAGTTTATAACTATATTCAGTGTAAGAAATTCATAACTTAATGTTTAATATATAAGGCATGAGAATGGAAGGTACACACATACGTAAGCACCTATTAAATTCCTTAAAAAGTAAAGAAAAATATAATAAAAAAAATCTTCATTCGGCATTTTTAGAAAATGGAATTTCGGTCAAATTCAATTTAAATAGCTTTTTGTTGCCTTTCGTGACTGTAGACGAATAACTTTGTTCGATAAGATCGAGGTACTATTGAGTGCATGTCATGTTATAAAGTAAGATTAGGTAGTGTTGCTGTATAAAGATAGTCAATAGAAAATTGACTAGCAAGAACCAACAGAAATGTAAATTCTGATTATCGACTTGAACATGAATGAATGAATGAAAAATTCTTTAAAGATATTATTATTTTCACTTCTTTGCTTGTTAAATAGCTTCAATTAGAACACTCGTTCTTCGTTTTCTAACTTAATTAAATTGGATTTTTCTATTTTTATTTTAGTCTTTCTTTCTTTTACTCTTCTATCTTATCTTTTCTTCCCTCCCCTCTCCTGTACTACTAGTCTTTTGGTGAATTCTGTCGAATTTCTATACAATATTGTATATATATATATAAGAAACTAGTAAATAATTTAGTAAGAATTTTAAAAATTCATTTATAAAAATTTTTCTAGAAAATTTCCGAATTTTACGTATATAACATTTTTTTTTATAAATATACTATTTCTTTCGTATTTTATTTTATTCTAACGTTTTCTTTCAGTTTTTATCGATAAAAATAAAACTTAAACTCGCATAAAACTTGTAAAATTTATTACTTTTTAATTGTTAATGAGTAGAATAATGAAAAAAACATTATGCATATTTCATCTCCATCTTCCTTTTATCTATAAGTTCTCCACGTTTAAAAATCTTGATTATTATTACATTTTATATTAATTTTCTGTAAAGTTTACAAATTTGTAATGTTTAATGTAATATATATAGCATCTCAAACCGAAAATGACTCTTGTTGAAGGTTTAGAGTTGAACAGAAATTAAACAAGTAGAGCTGCAGCTTGAACAATTATCTTTGTTGATTATGATATATTCTGGATGATAACGTCGTTAAACCCACTCAATCTTACATTTCACTAACTCATATTTACGTGGTCGAGTTCTCATAGAAAGTGGTTCAAAGACCCAGTCAATTATCAACATTTCCGCTATGTAGAATTTAACTAAACAATACTCCGTATATGCAGCAATGCCGCAGGATTGTTAGTAAAGGAAATTTCAGGATGCAAATCTACTACTAACGATGGGAAACTAAAATTATCAGCACACAAGTGAGCTCGTGTATATATATATATATATATATATATATATATATATACACTGTGTCGTCAGATGTTAGGATCCGCTTTATATATATGCTTGACTTCCTTCTATTGTGAATTGTCATAATCGGCTTTTAAACTTTCGCTTGATGTTTTAAACATATTAAATGACAAATTTCGACTATGCCCTAAATTGTCAAACCGAGCAATTAATGATTAGATTTTAAATATAATTAAATCTTAATTGATAACATTGAAACGTTTAATGATATATATATCTAGAAACGAATTTTAGAGTAGTTATCAATTTCTTTTGATTGTTTTATAGATTTTTTAAACTGATTAAACAATAAATAATTAATTGTTTAATATTTTATCCACTTATAAAGAATAAAGCACAACTTCTTTATTTATGTCATAAGCTGGGAAATTAAGAATTTTGGAAGCTCTAAACACTTAAAATTTTATTTCACGTTTTATTATTGTTTATATTTTGAATTACACGAGGAACCAAATCTTTTGTTTTGAAATGAATGCCGCCAGCAAATATTTAATTTTTTCGTTTATTGTTGGGCCCCTGGTTCAGCTGCGCCATTACGGTTTTGCACCATATGATCCATGATAAATCAGGCAATTTCTATGACGTCCCCCCTTGGTGTCCACGGCACGTGCTATTTTTCCTAATGATTAATCCAGCCACGGTTAAAAGGTATGATAATGTTGTAAATACTTAAAAAGTATAATAAAATAATGATGATAAAGTTAAGAGGATGAACATTTCATATTAGCTTACAAAAGTTCTTTAAAGTTTACTAAGTTTTAAGAAGTGTGTATTTTGAAATGTTTTAAACATAATTATTCAAATTATTTAGGATTTATACCACATGAATTTAATATTTTGAGCTACCTCTTTACTATTTTTAGAGATCCTCCGCATTCAATTAACATATGGAAGTAGGGGAAGTAAATCAAGTACAATACTTTGTACTTCTGATCAATTCAAGTGAAACTAAACAGATTTATTCATTTTAAGTAATATAATTTTAAGCCTGTTGTTCATCATAAACACGAATTAATTGAATATATCAACGCAGAAAACATTCATTGAATATCATTGATGAAAAGATTTAACAAATGGTTTGATTTCCTATTAATCTAGTTCAGGAACTAATATATATAATATATTTTGGAATAATTTCATGTTTTGAAGAATTAAGTTAAATATTCAAGAGTTCATCTTTATAATATAGTAGTGGTGATACTAAGCATCACTATATTAATTGTATAGCTATGATGCGGGGTCTCATTTGCATTATGAGTCTACAGCTTAGGTCGTCAAATTTTTTACATGTATCAATATTAGATGTAGGGGAAGAGCCTTGTTCTGGGTCTAAGCTATAACATATAATTCCAGCCCTGAAAGCTTTAATATCGTTGCTAATTTGCTACACAATTATAATCGAACAAAGGAATTATTCTTAATTTTTCTACGTTTCCTGAAAGTTTCTATTTATAGTAAACTGGCAAAAATCCTTAATAATGCAAAAATCCTTCAAAAAATAAAGCGTATGCATATATAATTTATCAGAAGAATAGACTGTAATTACATTTAAACCATGCAATACACCCACAAAAATGAATTATAGAATACAAAGAAGGTTTAATTTTTCGATAAAATTATCTAAAAAATGATCTGAATAACTTATTAAAATTAAATCTATAACTTCACGGACCTTGACACTCTTTACCTTTTTTTAACGCACATTAATTACGTAATCCTTTGGCAACATAACAAATTAAATTAAATTTGATATACATTATAACTAGAACAAACAGTAAAAGTATATAACTTTTAATTCAATTTAAACTGTAATAATGTATAAATATTTGAATATAATTCTATTTTTTTAATACAGAAATATGATTAAATTACCTTAAGTGAGATTAATTTTATGTTGTGTAAATTAGAATTTGAGAAAATGCGATCAGTGTTCGAAACACTTGACTATGATCCAATAATAGTTTAATTAATCAAATCATGTACATGTGTAACCGTACACATCGAAAGTTATATTGGCGTGTAACTCTATAACTTAGGAAATTCTATATTTGGTTTATAACTCGGAGACTAATTTATTGTGATTTTGATCACGATAGCTGTTAAATTTAACTTAGTTTATTATATGAAAAGTACACGTAAGTTGTAATTATTATCAATTTTAATTTAATTTAATCAAGTTTTTTAAAATAAAATTATTATTATTATTAATTGTATGTGTAGGCGTGTTTCTCACATTCACATCATATTTTCTTTGTACTTATTTAATTTTTCTTAATTTATTTATTTGCAAAGGTAAGGGGACCATGTGCCTCCCGGGTTCCTCCTTTGTTACGCTACTGGTGCCATATATCAAATGTAGAATAAAGACGAGAATAAAAATAATAAATGAGACAAAATACACATTACAAAGTTATATTTTATTTTTTATATTATAAATTTTCTAATAATGTATCGCGTAAAATATTCAAAAAGTTAAAGAATATAGTAAATATTTTACTAAATTATTGTAATTAGTAGTTCTATAGAGTGTAAGAGGGTGAGAGAATGTTTCATATATTTAAAATTCTATAATAATTAATTATCTTAAAGAAAAGTACTTTATAATCTATTCATTTGTTATAAAAAAAAAGAAATATGATAGTTAATAGCCTCATCATACCAAACGTGAAACGAGAAGAAACGTGACAGATATTATTAAATACGTATCACAAACGTATAATATTAGAAAAATGTAAAATGTAAAGTAAAATATTCAAAAAGTAAAGAATAAATAGTAGATATTCCGCTAAAATATTTTAATTAGTAGTGTTTTGTAGAGAAAGGGATGTTTACATTCCTGAACAGTTTTGATTTCTCTTTGTTGGTTCTCATCATCAGATTATCTATCTAGAAAACGTGTTATTCAACCATTTCTGAAACCGCTAAAGAGCTTTATGTCGAGTATAATAAATTTTTAACAAATAATGACATTCTTTATGGAAACACTCCAGACGGTATTCATTAACCTGAATGGATAATGGAACAGCGAAAGATACTTTGCTATATAAACTTTTCGTCAATTTAAAAATCTTCGTTAAGGTTTTAAACATTTTATAGAAAATTTTTCCTTAATAACCGAGTAAATTACATTTCTCTCTCTCTTCTTCTATTTTTATATTATTATTTTTTTTACTTAATTTCTCCCTCCTCTTTTTATAAAACATAAAAGTTCAACGTTAATCCATCTTACTACAGAGTACTACATATAAATAATCTATTAACAATTTTTTGGAAAATAATTTATTAGAAAAATAAATTAATAAATTGTAATTAAATTCTCGACGGTTAAATAATTTTTTTATAGAAAATTACTTTTAGAAAATAAAGTTAAATTAGTTGTCTTCATGTTTATCAAGTGTATTTTATTTTTTTTTTTTTTGTATAAAATATAAAAATATTTATCTTGCTTTTATTCGAGATTTTTTAATGTAAAGAATAAAATTTTAATTTTAAAATATACATATATTTTTTAATAAGAAAATTTTAATTAAATTTTTTCATAATTCCATTTATATTCTTAATCCCATAATCGAGAAAATTTTTTAACTTTATATTTTACGCTTGTTTTTTAAAGAAAATTAATCCTATGTTCCTTAGATCGATAAATTATAATTTTTTTAATACAGGACTTATAATAATTTAAATTTTTATCTAAAAAGTTCAAAATTTTGCGATTTTTTTAAAGAATTTGAGCCGCTTGTTTTGTATATTGGATTATTGATGAGCCACTTCTACAGTTTTCAATAATAATTTATAAAGTAGAATTTTCCAAGATATTTCATCAGTTTTAATAATAAAAAATAAAGAATTTGAAAGGTTAAATATTCTTATAACTCATCAATAATACATTTTCTATCGTAAATTTTAGTAGTCGATACTCTTCATGGATCATACACTGATTACAAATGAAGTAATATATATGTATTTTCTAAGAAAATATCTTTATTTTTCACTTTATTAAGCAACTTTAATACCATTTAAAGTTTAGAAATAAGAAAATTAATCGAATTAAATTGATTTCAGAGGCTAAAAAATCGCATCAGCTCATTCATCAAATCTCATTTGAGGGGGTTTCTCCTCTCCTCAATGAAAAAAAAAAATTCGAAATTTATTCAAATAAAAACAATCTCAAAAAAATACTCAAATTTAGAAGAAAAAAAGATATAGAATGAAATATTTTTCTGAAGCAATTTCAACTGCAAACGTAATACTTTATTGATTTATTATCAATTTTTTTTCTCTTTCTATTCTCTTCGCGAAAAAACATTAAAATGCATTAAGTAAAGGTCATTTGTAATATTTTCTTACTGTAAAAATAAACATGAAATATTTTAAAATTATAAAATATGACAAGAAATATTACACCTATAGACTTATTTTTTTTTTCTTCTATATCTTTCAACTATTGATTTGTTCTATACACTCACCTGCATGCATATGTCTAAGCGGTGTACACCTGAATATTACATTTCTATCCATGACATCTAACGCCTTCTAAACAAATTAAATTGCATTTTAGTAATAAATTTTTATGAAAAACTTATACTTAAATATACAAAATATTTACTACGCTCTATAAAAATCACCCACAAACATGATAATTTCTACACGTAACATTCACTTTTACAAACTATCCTGCCTGCTTATCTTTATGCATTGTATATACCGGAGCATTTATCTAAGTCCATTATGGGGAAAAAATCATTTATTTTAATTATTAACTTTAAAGAAACTCTTGAAGGATTTATGTGTACTTCATATACGAAGTTTAAAGGCAGCTGTTTTGGAAATCCATCGAAATCTATTTTGCAAATCGAAAAATTTCTTTTGGTTTATCCATCGTTTCTATCTTATCAATCTATCATGTGAAAGTTATTATTTCTTTTCTAGAAAAATTTCACTTTTCAGGCGTCAGATTCTCTTGAAGGATAAGAACACGTATCATCTTAATGGAATCATAAAATATAGGTGACCCAGCCTCAACATCAAAATAAGTTTTTCTTGTAGTGAAAGTTATGATAAATATATTAATATATTTCTTAAAAATAAGTAGTAGTAACACTTTTACTATCATTAAAAATATGTAAATGCATTCATCTTTCTATGGCTTTACACTGATTAAATTTAAACTTTATTATCTTCATACCCTTAAAAATAAATACTTTATAAAATACATAAAGTATTTATACAATTTTCTTTTTTATACTTGTACTATATTTTCTTTTCTATTTACTTATTTTTTTTTATAAACAATTTTATAACTTTGTTGTAGTGAAATGAAATTTCGACTTTTCATAACTTTTCTAGTAAATATTTCTCTTACTAAAATATATATATATATATATATATATATATATATATATAAATTCTATTAAATTATTTGTAAAAATAATCATTAGTTTATTTAAAAAATAAATAAAATAATCATAATCGTTTTAATTTAGTTTAATTCGTTTAACGAGTGTGTTGGCTTTAATTTAATAAGCCTTCATTACAATCTTAATAAAGAGAATTATTTTCTAATTATAATTATTGGGTCTTTCTTTTCTAAAAAAAAATGATCAATGATAATTAAAGATATAATTGAATTTGAATATAATAGCAACAATTTTAAATATTTTAAAAAGAATTATTTATCTTTAATTGTGTTTGAATGATTTTAAAATGTTGTAAAATAAAATGCGATTATAATTATTTAATTGTAATTTATTTTTTTACAATACAACAAAATTATCATTAGATATAGCTTGATTTTAATAACTTTTTAAAGAGTCATTTGTTTAATTATCCTTGAATGATATTAAAGTGTAGTTTTATCCATTATTTATTTATGAAATTTACTAAAAAATAAATAAATAATAAAATAAAATAAACGTTTTGTAAGGAAAAAAAAAACAAAAATAAAAGAGAAAACTTTGTAATTTTTTTAAAAAAATGTAAAATTTTCGAGGCGTGAACTTGTAAACATTTATTTGAAATTTTAAAAAAAAAATTTTCTTCTGTAATATTTTTTTATTTGGTTTTCTAAACGTATTTTCTTTTCCTTAAATTTTTTTCTTTAGTATATTTAAATATAATTTAATGATTTTTTTTAGAATTTCTTTTATATATTATAAAAATTCGAAAATATTTATATATTTTTAAAATAATTATTTTATAAAAAGCTTTCTGTAACTTTTGTAAACAGTGCGAAAAATATTTTAACAGGAAAACATTGTTTATGAAAGTAAATAATTTATTTTAAATTACTAGAAAAACCCATTCGAATTTTGTACGTGTAAACAATTTATTGTTAATAATTATATAATTTTTTTTTTAAATTTACTAAACGATATATATTATTTTTTTAGAATAAATAAAATTAAAACTGAAAGGAGAAATTCTAGAATATTTAATTGATTTAAATGTATCCATTTTCTAAATATTCTAGAAAAATTATCAAAAGAATTAATTTTTTATTTGTAGTGTAACAACAAAAGATTAATTTTAATTTTTATTTTTAGCTGTTAATATTTTGTTTGCAGTTTTAGAAAAATTACAAATTTCCACTCAAAATTCAGCTAAAAACTTCGAAATTTCGTTCAAACTGTGTGATTTTTTTTGAAAAATACAAAATATAT
The DNA here is from genome assembly GCF_030686945.1 of Centruroides vittatus. Taxonomy (NCBI): domain Eukaryota; kingdom Metazoa; phylum Arthropoda; class Arachnida; order Scorpiones; family Buthidae; genus Centruroides; species Centruroides vittatus. The sequence continues at coordinate 2,717,745 of NW_027122474.1, read as the reverse complement.
ATATATATGTTTTTTAAAATTTTATATATAATATAAAACTTTAACGTCCAAAAGTCAAATAAAAACAATACAACACGAAAAGACCTGAATATAGGCTAATTTTGTCGAATTCGAATTAACGAAAATATCTTTATTATCGATTTAATTTTTAAAATAAAATAAATTCTACATAATCTTCTAGATTATACAATTAAAAATACATGAGTAACAATATTTTAAATTGATGATTTTATTTAATTACTTGTCTGATTTATAGTGCAAAGAAGAATTAGTGAAATATTCATAACATAAGTTAGTCGTAGATGATGGCAATAAAATTAATACACGTTAATTACCGTAAATTGTGATTTTAAAACTTTAATAATCATCCCAATAAATTAATTAGAACAGTAAATAAGAATTTATGTTTAAATTGCTACGTGTTTGTCTGTGTGTGTATATTGCATTTGATTTCGTTTAAATTTATTATTATAAACACCCAAAAAATCTTTTTAAAAGATTTTAAACAAGGTAGAGTCTATGTAAATAAGTTAAATTTTAGATACAGCACTATTTAGATTTAGTATGAAAATGTCTTCGGGTCAAACAAACAAGTAAAAGTATTGTCTAAGAAGTTCAAGACATGAAGAGTCAATGTTGTTGTTGTTATTCTCTTTGAAATCTTTGGAAATTTATTCAGCGAACATTTTCTGGATGGGATATTTTTTCATTGTTGTTTGCAAATCCTTCAACTTGCTTTTTCTCAATAGTAAAAAAAAAATGTATATATATGTATATATCCAACCCATGAAGTGACACTACTACTAGTGTATACAACCACCCGTCTAAAAAACACTCTTTAAATTCCAAGACAAGTTTTTTTAGAATTTAATTTTAATAAAAAAATTTCTCTAAAAAATCGACAACTTATCCTTTTATTTCATGACTTTTCTATTACAAAAATATTAATAATAAAACTGTAGGATGGGCACTAAAAAGAATCACAAGAATCACATGTAATATTATACATATACAGTATACATATATATCTTTTAATTCGTTCGTTTGAAGAATTTCGAGCATTTATTTATAGAAGAAAATAAGATTAAATTTGAAAGTATTTGTCAAATATTTTTTCATAATTTATATCTCATGGGATGTGTAACATGATAAACTTTTTTAAAAAATACATTAAAGACAATAAAATAATATAAATTTTTACTAAAACGACAAAGTTTTTTGTAAACTTTGTCAAATAATTCTCTCGAAATTAAAATATATTTTATAACTTTACACAATTTTTCGAAAAAACTAAAAAAAAATTCAAATTATTTATTGTATTTTTTAAAAAATTCAAAAGAACATAAGGTATTGTAATACTCCTGTTTTAATTGTTTACAATTAAATTAATACTAATTTTTTTGGTGTTAAAAAATAAGAATTAAAAAAAATTACCATTATATTATTAATAAAAGACAATAAATGAATTTAAAAAATATCAGCAGATAATTGATATGTAATGTTTAAAAAAAAAATTTAAGACTTATTACTTGCATTTTTCTTTATATTCTTTATTTTCTATAAAATAAGTTTGAATTTTCTATTTAATGAGCAACTTTATTGTAGTTTGTTGTACTTATTTGTTTAATAATAATAATGTTTTTCAAAATTCAACTGTTATAAAACCTTGTTTTTAAAACTTTTCATTATTATAATAATAATGCCTGAATTGATATTTTACTAAGCAAATTTTGGAATTTTATGATTTTTTATAACAAATTTTTAGAAAGTAAAATAATTTAAACTTGTAGAATAATTCTATAAAATATTAAGTAATGTTACAATTTATTTGTGTATATTTTCTTGGATTTTTTCCAAGAATCTTTTTTGACAAATATCGTAAAATATACTTGCCTGGCATTATAATGACTTGCTACAAACTAATATTGCTACTATTGCTGATTTCTGGCATTGAACCTAACCCTGGACCTCTGCAGAAAACTCCTACTAAAAGAGGAAGACCACCTACTAACCGTTCGAATCTACCACTTAGCAGTGCAAAATCATCTGGATCCGAGGTAAATCTTATAACTGAATACACAGAAACAAGAAGAGCAGTTTCCCCAAATACTTCAGGTGAGAATTCTAAATCTACTAAATTAATCGAGACAACTAATCCAAAGTCTCCAGACATCTCAACTACAGAGCTATGGTTAAAGATTGTCGAACTCATTACGGCTAGTAACCAAAAGATTGATAACCAATTTACGTCTATTCGAGAAGAAATTAATAATATTCACAGTGAAATATTGGAATTTAAAAAACAACTTCAACTGGTGAATAAAAAATATGATAAAATTGAACAAGATTTGACTAAACTGCATACTTATACAGAACAAACGCAATTTAGAATGGATGCCATGACTAACTCTATTAATAATAATAAGCTAATAATTTATGATTTTACAAACATTATGAAAGACAAGAACCATAAAGAAATTCTAGCCTTTCTTACATTCGTCTCAAAAATGCCATTTAACGAAAAAGAGGATATAAAACTTATTCATAACATTCCCAATTCTAGAATCAACATTAAGTGTATAACACTAAAATCTGAACAAATACGTAATACTATATTGATGAATTTTAATAATCTGAGACAAAATAAATTATTGGGAGAATGGCAAAATGTAAATGTGGCGGCGGATTTAGTCAAAGATTCACGCCTGCGAAGAAAAATGCTTTTACCACATTATATTAGAAAGTAAAATAATTTAAACTTGTAGAATAATTCTATAAAATATTAAGTAATGTTACAATTTATTTGTGTATATTTTCTTGGATTTTTTTCAAGATTTACTTCATTGCAAAGCAAAACTTTTGCATGTAAACATTTTATTTATTTTTTTTTCTAAAAGGGAAGTTTACATTAAAATTTTTCCAAACACATTTTAAATTTTTAGAAATTTTTCTACACTTTTTTGCATTTTATCCTACTTCAGGCAACGTTGTGAAAATCGCCAAACAACTTCTTAACTTTTTTTTTTGTAAATGTCAAAAATATAAATTTACTTTATTAAATTTTATAAAATAACCTTATATTTTTAAAATTAAATTGCTCTTAAATTACCGTATATATATATATATTTTATTGTTGATAATATAAAGCTTAATATCTACATTTTCATACTCTTAAACTATTATCAATTTTTATACTTTATTGCTTTGAAAATTTTAAAGATTACACACGTAAGCATTCAGAATTACTTTAAAACACTTTTTTTCTGTAGAAAATATTTTAAAAAATACACACAAAAATTCGAATTTTATTGTTCGTAAAACTAAACCTCAATATAACATAAAAGAGTCGTAAATTATTTTAAAAAAATCTTATCTATAAAACGATTAAATTTAATTTTTTCTAAACTTATGGAGTGGAAAAAATATATAAAAAGAATTAATATTTTATTTTTTAAATAAATAATACAAATCAATAAATATTAATATTTTATAAAAGTTTCAGGAATTTTAAGTTTTAGATATTCTATAAGTTTTGTTTCATCATTGTTAGTTTCCTATTACAGTCATTGATGGATGATACTTGTTCAGTAAGATAAAAAGAAGTTACCTGAGTACAGACCATATGATAATGATTGATGACATTGATGAGAAAATCACCCCTTATTCTATAATAATGCATAATATAATATTCTTTCTATGAAAAGAATTTTTAATAAGGAAAATATATATATATATATATATACATATTGTATAACCGTATAAGAAAATTTATTTTTAAAATATTCATTAATTAAAAAGTATAATGTTGAACTTTAGCTTATCTATTGTTAAGATTTATTTTATTACGTTTTTAATATAAGAGAAATGTGATAAAGATCTATGGAAATGTCTATGTAATAAAGTAAAATCGATGAAAAAAATAGGAAAAATAAAGTAATTTTTAGATTTTCTAAAAATTGCATTTAAGGTTGCTTGCATATGACTTTTTGTATTTTTATTCAAATTTTTTCTCTTACGTTTTTACCTAAATTATTTATATATATGTTTAAAATTTTATATCAAATTTAAATAGAAATATTAATAATTTAATATTTCAAATTAAATTTCGCATACATAAGGTCTGAAAGAAGCGAGGTATCGTGACAGTTTCAAGAGGAGGAAAGAAACAATGTAAGGCTCCCTAAAAACTCAAAGCCCTAGGCGCAAGCCTAGGGCTTTGTGTTTTTAGGGAGCCTTACACGTTCATAAAGACTGTTCTCAATATTGGTGTATTCAAAATTCAAATTTAGCTGTGATCTTAGTCTCTATACAATGCCAATTATTTTGTCATAAGGGTTTTACATTATATGAGTTTATAAAAAAGGGCCCGAAGTCCATTGTTACTTAGGATCTCTCATCACTTAACAAAGCCACTGGTTGTGACTCCACCCTTCTGAGAAAGCCATAAAAATACTTGAATAAAATCAATAAAACAAATTAAAACAGAATTTCTCATCACTCTACAAAAAGAACTTTTAATTTATATCACTTTAGTCTTTTATTTTAAAAATAATGATAAAAACTTTGAGATCTTTCTGTGTCTAGGGCCAGAGCCAAATGACCCTGCTGTCACCCTATTATCTGGGAGTGGATAATATATTTACAATTTTTATGTAAAAAAATAAGTACAATCAGAGCTTAAAAAAGGGGATGAAGGAAGTAATTTTAAAATCGTCAAAATTAATGAAAGTAGCTTGAAAGATTACTTAAATAGACAAGGATAATAAAGTGAAAGAAAGAGTATGATTTATATAGACATCTGAAAATGAACTAGAATTACTTTCTTTAAGGCACATTTCCTTTTCTTCACTACAAACAATTGAAAAGAATCTATTGAACTTGTAATCAATACCAAGTTCTAATTCGAGATCTTAAGAGGAAAAAATAAAAAATAAAATAAATTTCCGCCATTTAGAAAAGAAAAGAGAATGATTTATCATTCACCAAATCAAGAAATTCTGATAAGTATAGATTATTTAATATTATTTCACTAACTTTTAGACATATTTAATATTAAAAAAAAACTTTTAGAAATGCTTCTTTGTTATATTTTATTCACACTTTCATCTACTTAAGTTTAACATACTTTAAAATATTGAATAATTTTTAAATATTGACATTCGAGAATATAACGTGGATTTATATATTCAAAGTTTTATTTTCTCTCTGAATAATAAAAGTTTCTGCGCATTAACTGATGTTAAAATGTACATACAGTATACACGCCCTATAGATTCTGTACATCAATAAATCAAACAATCGTGTTAGTGTACAAAATGTTTTTTATTAATGTTTTTTCTAAGAACTCTAATCTTCTAGAATTGAAAATTTGTCAATATTGTATTTTCTATATGCTCTATATTCTTCTGTAACTTAAATAAAACAGAAGTATGACCTAAAAAATCGAACGTATATTATCGTAAACTGCAATTTTTAATCATGCTTTTAATTTCTTTGATTTAAAATATATGCTCTCGATTTTATTAGTGCCTTGCCCCTGTACATCATACTTTTCCTCATAACACTAGAGTCATACCGATCATGTATCTAACTCTATTCTGGAGAAAATATTTGAATTAAATTCACGTGGCTTCTGTTCTAGCTCAGGTGGGCAATTATAGGTCTTCAATTTCAAAATTAAAGTGTATTAAAAAAACTTCAAAACCCTGAAAAATTCATCATAATCAATGCTACAGGTCTACATAAACTTTATTTATCAAAATAAACCTCATTAAATCTTAAAATTAAAGCTTCTAAGTATAAAATTATTTAAATATGTAAATTTATTCACTCGATATATAAATTATTTATCTTCTTTGATGTTATATATATTATTTTCCAATGATTTAATTGAAAACTTCCATATCTGCAGGTCTTTCTGTCATAATTAATAATCTATTAATTCTTAACTTTATAAAAACTCAATCTTTATTATCATCTTAAACAAAAATATAAGTTATAGATAATTGTATTATGTGTAATTATGACTTTAGGCTATTTGTCATATTGCTTAAGAGTTCTTAAAGAATAAATCTGTCTACAATTTTCAAGTAATTTTACCTCGCTAATTAAATCAAATATGAAATTATAATCTTGACACTTCTTCTGTCAAGAATATTAACATTAATTTCCACTTTTCGACTTATTAATATCTTTAGAAATATACCTTAGGCAATTGTGATTATTTAAAAAAATATAAACTTGTCACTATCGACTTAAAATTCAAAAATAAAAAAAAGTACATAAATAACTTTCTATAAATAGTTTTTATTTTATTCTTTAAAAATTCTAGAAATTTAAAAATTATTCAATAAATCTAAATAAATTATTCTATAAATATTTTAAAAAATTCCTCCGAAAACCCAAAAAAATTATTCTAGAAATTCAAAGTAAATTTTTGAAAATTTCTAAAGATTATTATTTTTAAAAAAATCACTTAATACTTTAGCATTTAGTAATTTTTATTGTATTAAAATTATACCAGAAATGTTCTATAATAAATTTCATAATTTTCAAAAAATTCACTGCCAACCAACTAAAAAAAAAAATCACCAAAAATCCGCAACATTTTAAGAATTCCTATTTAAAAAATGACATTTATAATAATCAATAACATTAGAAATTATTAATATAAAATTTTAGTTAATTAAAACTAATAAATTCTAGAGAAAGAATGAATAAGAATTTCGTAAATTCTAGAAAATTATTTCTATACTTAATTGTCTATCTTAGAAGCAATGATTATTTACATAACCTTAGACAAAAATGAAAAATTCAACAAACAGAAATGACAATAATAATAATAATTACATTAGTTTATTAAATTTATATTATATAAAGATAATTAGATATACTTTAGAAAACAGAGAAATGAATTTTAATGTAATTCTTTGTTCTCCAAGTTCCTTTTAAATTGTTATAGTTTGGTTGTTTAATTAAATTCTAAACAATATCTAGAATATTTTTTTCTATTTTTTTTAAATTTATTTTAATTGTTTTCTTCTATTTTCTTACCTTTTCTTCCCTTCATTCTTAGCTTCTTTCGTGAAGTAAATTAACTAAAAGAATACAATTCGGAGTTTAGTAAGCTTACAATTCACGTGGGACGCTTTATTTTTAAAAATTAAAATATTATACTTACAATTAAAAAGATATTAATATTAAAATAAGTATAAAACACTTCTATCAAGTGATGTAAAATTACACTTTGAAAAAATGGAGAGATTGGTGAGCATCGTTGAGGTTGAAACTTCTTTATTTTATAAAATAAAAAATAATATATATATATTATAGCATTTTTATATTTAAAATTATACTAAATTGTTTTTATCAGCTGATGATAAATTATATTTGAAGGGTGGAAGAGGTAAACATCATTAAGTTTAACAATAAAATATAACAAAAAAAAATTAAAGTCATCGAGTAGGTTTATTTTGAGATTTCTATGGAGATATTTTTATTTTTATTGACATATTTAATGTAAAAAATAATAAAAAGAAATTAGAAATAAATCGTAACATGAAACAAATACGTCACAAACATGTCACGCGTGCATACATAATCAATCTATTTTCGGTTTTTATTATCGTGATAAATATATCGAACAGTTTCTATAATATAAAAAAGCATATTATTATTATCATCATCTATGATAAAAAAATATTATAATAATAAAATAATATAGATAATTCAAGTGGAGTTGGCTTGATATATACAAAGAAAATGTTATAATCGATATGCGTGATAATATGAATTTTAACGAAATTCTGAGCTTCTACATTCAATGACCTCGATACTGAAGAAAGATTTATATCATGATAATATATATGAACAACATTGATTGGTTACCTGATTGAAAATTTATATTATAATTGCTCTTATTATGCCATAGGAAAAAAACAATTTTTTTTAATATAGATTGTATATTGTTTTATTTAGTTGCTGCATTAAATTTTTTGGGCTGCAATTTGAAAAAAAATTGTAGACCTATCATTTCCCACTGTCGTCTGTTGTCTGTCCTTCCTTAATCTCGTGAACTGTGTTGTTATCGAGATTATGGAAGGACAGAGAGACAGACGATAGATAGATGTAAATCGAGACCAGATATGGAAAGCTTACGGACAGGAGGCCCGATTAATTATATACCAACTTCCGGGCTATACCGGAAGACATGTGATTTCAATTCAAATATGTTCCCCTGAAAGGTGTTAGATAGATGACCAGCATGACTCTATTGTTAGCAGGAAAAGTATGATGTACAGGGAAAGACGACTAATTTTAGATCGAGAGCATATATTTTAAATTAAAAATATGGTTAAAAATTGTAACCCGGCATTGTGATGTCACAATAATTTTTGCTTGTGACATCACAATCAAATACAATAATTTGATTATATGTATATAAATGCTTATATATATATAATCAAACTTCCGTACAAAGGCCACTGACGAAAACAAACATGTTAGGAGTTGGCCGTTGTTTTCCAGATTGTTTCGTATGCATTTCTGTTCACGAAAATTAAAAATGGCGGCTGTTTAGAAGCGGCGTTGTTGGGAGGTGGCTGCTATTAGAAGTTAGATCGAGTCTGTGTGTGTACAGTAAAACTCGTGTAAACCGGAATCGAATGGTATCGAATTATATTTTTCGTTTTAGACAGGTTTTCTTGTATGATGTAAAAATGTTAAGATTTCTTAATAATTAAAAATATTAAACTGAATTTAATAATATATGAATTTTTTAATAAAATAAAATATAATATTCGTTTTATATTTTATAAATAAAATAAAAATCAATAAGTTTGTTTATTTATTAAAAGCTATATAACGTAATTAAATTTAACAATTAAAATAAATTATTATAAAATTCTTTTGTTTTTTACCTTTTAAAAAAATCTTGTTTTATTTATTATAAACATAATAAAGTCAATCAAAATAATATTTTAGTGAAGAATAATAAGCTTAATTTTTATACAGGCTGGCCCAAAAGTTGACCATCGTAAAGACTAAATTGCTGTTTTCATTTAAATAATTATGTACTTAATTATATTTAAATGAATAAAGCAATTTAGTCTTTACAATGGTTATCCGATTTTTGGGCCACCCTCTCCGTATTTATATGTAGTGTGTGTTACACGAGGAGGATCCCACGATATCCCCAGGTTAATTTCATAAAGTTAGAATAATTAAGTTTTCCAAGTTAAATTTTAACAAATTTTCGGGTATATTAGAGACAGTTTGTTATCGTGATTATTATAAAAGTTAATTAATTACATTGGAGAAATGTTTTGATCGTGTAAATTCTGTTTGATTCTTATAATTGCATTTCAGTTAATTAATTATATTTGAAAAACTCTTGACAATAGAAAATCTTTTGGTTAAATGTTTAATTAAGATTTAAACGTTTTTAATTGACGGATCTTTTTTTTAAAACGTTTTTCTTTTTTTATTTAAACGTTTTTTAAAGAATGCCACGTTTACTTAACAACGATTTGGAATTGCATAAAATTTTATTGATTCAACTTACTTATTAATTGAAATTTATATAATTTTAAAGCTTATAAGATACAATTAATAATATTTAACTATTTTATAATTAAATGTAAAAAATTTAATAAAATTTTTTAAGTTTATAACCTATAATTGTGTTATAAAAACGTCATATAGTCACACTCCACGTTGTTTAAACAACATTAAAAATCATTTTTAATAAAATTTAAATTAATTTATAAAAAAAAAATATCTAAATTATGATTAAGCTTAATTTTTTTAAAATTTAATAAATTTCTCAGTTTATTTAATTAAATTATAGGAATTTTAGTTAATTATATTTAAAAATTTATAAATTAACTTTTAAAAATGCGCACAGTAAAACCTGTCTAAAACGGAACCCGAATAAAACGAAAACCTGCCAAACAGGCAAAAAATATTTTATACCGTGCGAGTCCGGTTTACACAGGTTATATTGTATTTTATATTTCTTGCACACTGTTCATATAAAGCATTTTTCAAATAAAATTCTTCTTTATTTTGTATTGTTTATCAAATTGTAAACTTATTTTTATAAAAATAAAGGAATAAAATAGAAAAAAATAAAGTTTCTGCTGAGTAAAATAAATCCAAAAAATAAAAATGCGGTAGTTATTATTTGCAAGTATAATAATGCACATCTGTTTCACACGCATTCAAATATATGATAGTGGATCTTTATTTTTTATTATTTTTTTCTAAAAAAACTACGGACATATTATTAAATTTTAATAAAAAATTTAATTAAATATTGGACAATTGTTTATAAAAATTTTTTATTATTAAATCATATTAATATTTTCTATTTAAAAAAAAATATTTTTCTCTCCCCTCTCATGCTTTTTCTTACACAAAGAAGTAAAAATCTATTTAAAAAATACTTTAAATTATCAAGATATAATAATAATAAATAATTTACTTTAGAGGAGTGTTAGAAATAATTTTTAAAAATTCGATTTTTATGTTTATGACGGGAGGACTTATATAAAAAAGAAAATTCGAAAAAATATACAAGAAACCATCCTTTCAGCTGCCAATCCTTTACACTAATCTATTTATTTGGCTGTCTGCTTTTGTTTATGGTTTTCAGTAAGTACTTTTCTCAATTGTGGTTATAGTAGAAGCTTGTAAAAATTCACTATTGTCTGTCTGTCTGTCTCTGTCTCTGTCCAAAGACGATATTCTTTCAACTAAAGAAAAAATAAGAGGAGAGAGAGATGGATTTAGTACTGCTTTAGGGTATTTTTTTCTTACATAGTTTTAACAATATTCTTATATAGAAACCGTACAAAACTAAAAAAAAAAAAAATAAAATAAAAAAAACTTCTTGTTACAATTTCGTATATATAAATAAATATTTTAAAAAATCTTTTGACATAAAAAAATATTTAATGTTTAATCAATCGATGATATTGACTAAACACACAGGAACAAAAAAAAATATAGAAAAAAATTAAATTAATGTCCTTTCTTCGAGCTATAAAAAAATAAACTTTTTATTTTTGTGATACGATAACCCAATATTATCCCCGAGGAATTTTTGAAGATAATAATAATTGGTTTCTATATACAACTGGGAATTCTTTAGTTATCTATAACCCAAGAAGGCACATAAATTAGCAATGTCAAAGTATGACACTTCTTGATAGATTTCAAAATATACGAGTAAACACGAGACAATAATTAGTTTATAAGTTTTATTTGATGTTGTAGATCATGTTTAGAGGAATGAATCTTAGTTATTTAATAGGAAAAAAAAATATCACTTCTGTCGGAAAAAATCATGAATAATTCTCGACAAACATAAAAATAACTGAAAAAATTATTATTTTCCCATCCATTTATATGCGTGCTTACTTAGGATTTTTGGTTAGAAACCTTGAAAAAAATATGGCATTAATCATTTTTATAATGTTTACAACGTATCGGGATATATTAATATTAATAACTTAAGGAGAAAAAATATTAATTATAACATATCGTTTGTATGTAATACATTTTTTCCCTTCTTATCTTTACCAAAGATTTTATTTACTTTAGAATATTTGATTGATGTTCTTTACAAGTATAAGAAATTTTTTTGTGGTTATCCAACTTGAATTTTTGATGATTAGATTTACATATTTTATTTCCAGACGTGGCTACTAGAGTAATGGGTATAGCTGGTGGAAAAAGTATGTTACCATGCAACATCACCCCTCCGACTCAAGATGATAGTGTATCTTTGGTGTTATGGTATAAAGACGATTCTATCACGCCAATTTACAGTCTAGATGCCAGAAGAGGAAATCTCGGTCAAGCTAGACACGCAGCTACTGACAGTTTATCCCGGAGGACTTATCTCATCACTACAAATGTCCCTGCCACGCTCGAAATGCACCAACTCAGTTTAGAAGATGAAGGTGCTTACAGATGCAGAGTCGACTTTAATAAGGCTCGATCTCGTAACTCTATTATTTATTTAAAAATTATAGGTAAGCATATTAAATATCTGATGATGATCTATAAATCTCGTAGGTTTAAGTAAAAATGTTTCCTGAATTCAGCCCTTCTCGGAGCTTTAACTAGATGACAGACAATTGTTGCAGCTTGCTTAATTAACACTCACAAGAACATCCAATTCACCTCGAGATGAAAAGGCATTCATGCCGTTATATTATCATCGTTATTCAGATGTTTAAAGTATAGAGAACTTATCACTCATTCAATACTTTTTCGGATAACTTCTTACTTAATTTAGATCTCGTTTAATCAACAGACACGTCCGAAACACGGTTTATTTTATTTTTTCTATTAAGAATTATTGATAATTTATATACTTAAGAAGTTTTAGAATATTAACACGCATACGTAATAAGATTTAAGAAGATTTTAAGTAGCTAAAATTATAAAGTGCAAAGAAAATCACATCAATGAAAGAAGTGCTAGTCGTTCCCATCTGTCAAATTGATTTTGCTTTTGTTGTACATTAACTCGGTACATGTTCATACCCTTTTTTCATTTCCATATTCATTCAACTCCTTGTCTTTCGTGTATTGTTCAAAGCAAATCTAAGAAAACACGATTAAGTGAACACAAACCTCTTCACTTCATGCAGAAAAACAAGTAATATTAACTTCGATACCCGTTGAGAATATTTGACTTGATGACTAATTAATTAGATATCAAATTTCATTTATTATTTCGTATGTTAATCTTGTAAACGAATTTGCATTTACATGAAGGGAAAGAAGAAAAAAATACACGACGAAAAAATTAATAATAATAAAACTATCTTTTAAGATGATAATATTGAAATTTGTTCGCTTATTTTTGTTTCTAAATATATTAATTAATTATTTTAAAAAATAAAAAAAAATAATAATAATAATATATTATATTAGACAGATTTAACAAAGCGTTATTCCTTATTTATTAATATTTATAATTAAATAATTTATTTGAAAAAATGTTATACATCTTTCGAAGTTTGTGATTCAACTTATAGGATGTGAAAATAGCAAATTTATTTATCTTAATAATAAAATTAATAATATTATATAATATTGTTTAATTCCTTACTTTCCGATGAATATAACTATTTTAAAATACTTTTAATATTGTTTAAATTTGAAGAGTAAAAATTAAATTTATTACCCAATCAGAACTATAGGTGCCTACCAGATTGGAATTGATTAAAAGATTTAGATGATATGGATTGAGTTAATGGGCAATTTGCCTTAAAGTAGTGTTTTCTATGGGAAACTGGTCCCTATTTAGGTGTTACGCGCGTAAAAATTTCCAAAATACTCCACGTAGTCAACTTGTGATCAGGCGAGAACCTGAAACCATTAACTAGTGACTAAGTGGATAAAATCACTCGGCCACTAGTTAATGGTTTCGGGTGGGCTTTGCAAAATCATATAATTTAACGTCTCCACGACATACATTTATGCACTACTAACCATTTTTGTAACATTTTAAATATGATTATTGAAAGTGACCTTCTGATCAAATGTTTACACCAAGATAGGAAACAGTATCTGAGTATGGAATCGACTGTTTGGAAATAAAAAATGGCTACATAGACAGGTAATTTGTTACTCCTTACCTAAAACACAACAGTTTAATATAAAAAAAACTAAAGATTTAAAATTGATATATCCCTATGCTAATATATTACAGAAGCCTTATTTTCTTCTTTAGGGCAATTAAATCAGCAAAAGCTGCTGATGAAGTTTTACAAGAGAAAATAATTTTATTAATATATGCAGAAAAGAATGTTTTTCTATAATTTTACGTCGAATTTTTTCAGAAAATTGAAGGTGTTTTAACAAATTTATCGTTCCTAACCATGTAAAGACGACCGACGATAGAAAATATCAAAGAAATTAATTATAAGTAAACAATATTTTACACGTTTATATAGATCATTAAATGTAAGATATAACCAGTAGTAACAATCGTACATCCCCACAGACTCGTTGTACCTGTTGGACCTCATAATTAGCTTCATCCTCGGTTCCTTAAGTGCATTTTCATCTATCAGAATGCACAAACTCTCTTACTATAGAATTTAATTAACGTTATTTCACTATTACCAACATACTGATTAAACTATGTAAATTTGGTAATTGGCCGAGGTTCCTTACTCTGTTATTACTACCAATACACAGCTCAACTACAAAGCTTTATTGAATTCTGTATTATATTAACAAGACAGCTCTCGTAAATCCCAATTGCTACCAGATGGCAACAATACAGAGAAGTCACGTGATATTGGTGTAATATCGAATGTACTAACAAGATCACACGCTCCCCCCCCGTCCTTATGCTTAAAATTTCCAGCTTTAAACACCCTTTTTTACCATTTTTTAAAATGGTTTTTACTGTTTATCTATCCTGTTTATGTATAGAGATAGATAGTATGATGAAAACTATGATGGGATTTAAGCTTTTATCAAAACAAAGAGAGTTTTCGTGACTCGAATTTTATAAAAACTATAAAATTTAATGCATTAAAAAGAAAGATAAATATTTAAATTTGCTAAAGACAATGAATGTTTATTGAAAGCTTTTGTTAAATGGCTTCTTCCTTTACTATTTGTCGTGCCTTTAACATATTCTTCTTTATTTTTTAAGAAACAATTGGTGAATTTAAATAAGTAATTTTTGTTTTATTTATTTATATATGTATTCTATCGATCATTAATAATATAACGACACGCGACGAAGAGTTTTTCCAGTGGTTAACAATTAGATAAACATTCGTGTGTACTCACAATGAAAGTTTTTTTTCCCCTATGTTAATAATGATATGATCTTTAAAAATAAACTTTTTATCTTGAATTTATATATTTAAAAAAAATTTTGGTGCTTCTGACGAAAATTCAATTCAATAATTAACAAGTACACTAGATACACGTGTTAACAGTTAGCACCTGCACAAGACACGCATATTCTGTTTAATTTTTATATATAAAGACATTAAAATCTTCATATATAATTTTATTTTTAAAAAGTTTTTGACATATTTAACGGTATTTTTATTGGTTTAATATAAATATTAAGAGATATTTTCTTAGTATTAAAGATTCATAAGAAATTGATTAATAGAAAGAATCTTCAAAGATGCTGAGGATGAATATTTAGCATTGAAAATTCTAGGTATATTGATGATTGAGGTTCATAGATGCTAAGAATTGATAATTAGGATACTAAGGATGATTATTGAACGCATTAAAGATTCAACTTCAACATCTTTGATAATCAATCATCAATAACTTTGAATCTTCAAAGATGTCAAGAATAAATCTTTAGCATCATCTTTTAATCTGATTTATTTTATTACGACTTTTATCAATTTACAAAATTTAATTTAATTTAGAACATTTAAATTTTTATTTATATTGTGTGTATACTTTTGAATACTAAATTTTGTTAATTTACTATTATATAAATAAAGATACAATAATTTAAAATCTACAATAATTTATAAAATAATTTTGATTGTTATTTAAAAATGATTGTAATTTAATTTTTAATGGATTTACACAACAATTTTTACCATATAGTCTTATTTTTTTAATTAAGTAAAATATTCTATTGATTAATTATTAAAAATTAAATACTTCAAAGAAATTAAGCGCCAGAAACTTTATATTAAGTTCAATGATGCTTAATTTACTAAGAAATTATGGCAAATTTACAAAGTATATTTTTGTTTTACACTTCTAGACACTAAAAGAGGTTTAAAAAAAACAAGAAAACAAAGACAATTTCCTGCATTACAATAATATTTTCTCTCATTCAATATGCTACATTTCACATTTACTTCTCATGAAAAAACATTCAAAATATATTTTCTTTATATATATATATTGGGGGAATGTTTCTGCGTATCCTCTTTTCAATTCGTTTTCTCATCTTTTCTTTCTATTTTCCTTTTTTTTTTCTTTTCCTTTTCTTTCTTTCTTTTCCACAAACCATGTTCTATCTACCAAACATGTACTTCAGTAAAGTACCAACATTTTGAAAATTGTAAACCATCTAAGAAACTATCGAAACAACTTAAATATTTGAATATTCTAGTTGTTTTTTAAAAAGATTTTTACATTTTTACAATCACCTTTTCACAAATTTCGAATAGAAAATTATAAATTTATAAGGAAATTTCTCTTCTAGATGGTGGCCAAAACATAAAAATATATCGTTACTGATGCGATTTTTTAAAGTTTACAATAGAGAAAAATCTTTATAAAGTAATTAAAATTCTATTTTTATGTATAAATTTGCATGAAATTTATTTTAAAATAGTAAAATTAATTAGGAAATTATTAATTTTTGAGTAATGAAACGTGTTGATATTGATACACTGTGCGTGCAATTTTTAAGGTTTATAATAAATAAAATTATTAAGAAACGTTAAAAATTTAGTTTCAAAAATAAATTTCATGAAAAATTCCTTAAAAATTAATAATATTTGAACGGATTTAGAGTTGAAAATTTTTGACCAGAAGCTTCAGAAAATAATTCATAACAAAAATTTACTTTATTCATAAAGAAAAGAAATTTTATCTCTGAATAATTTTATTATTATTATTTTTTTTATGATGAAATTCGGAATTTTTGAAAATATTACTTTTTCTAGAAATAATTTTCAATACTATTCTCAAGTTAAACGATTCGATATAACCAGTAATGTCTACTAAAAATTCAATTGACTTTCAACAGGTGACATATAGCTATACTTCAGCTAGAAATTCTATACTGTAAGAAAATTTTTGCACATAAAAAAGTTATATAAAAAAAACAGATAACAATAAATATATTAAATAATGTATTTAATATTATTTAACAATTTACTTAACTTTTATATAAGACCATATATATAACATCAAAGCCTGAAATATGTAAAGAAAAATCACTTGTTTTATCTAAAAAAAATGAAAAATTAAAATTTTATTACGTGTAAAAATGTATTAAATCTTATATTATACAATTTAGTTAAAAGAAAAATTGTTTGTTCTTCGAAAGAACCTTCAAAGTTGATGCTGAGGATGAATCCTTAGCATCTTTTTCAAATTCTAGAGATATTGAAGATTAACGATCAGAGAAGATGCTGAGAATAAGTGATTAGGACAGGACACGAATGATGATGATTGAAAATTGTGATCATCAAAGAAGGTACTTAGGATTCATCCTCAACATCTTTAATCACCAATCGTCAATATTCTTAAACTCTTCAAAGATGTCAAGAATAAATCTTTAGCATCTTTACTCACTAGAATCTTCAATCAGCATCATTAGCATCTTCAAAGATGATTGTAGAAGATGGCAAGGCTTCATTCTTATTATCAGTTATTAGATTACACGTAGTTTTCTTGGTGAAATCAATAATAATAATATGATAAATCTCATTCTTGATTTCATTTATCCTTAACACCATAAAGGAAATAAATGATATCTATCGTTTCAGTTCCTCCAAGGACAGTGCATATCAAAAACAAGAATGGTGAAGTCTTGGATGGGGTGATAGGACCTTATAATGAAGGTGATAGAATCTATCTTCTATGTGAAGCTGAAGGGGGTAAGTACTTGAAATTATATTATTTTCTTCTTAAATGTTACTCCAATACAAATCTAAAATATACACGAAGATGCATGATATCTTTGTGTGTTAAGAATAGCACTTTTCTGTAGCCGAAACAGTAAATTTTTATAATGAATGCTACAAAAGGTATTGTAGATGAAGAGATATTTAAATGTAAATTTACACTGTCAAAATTTTCGAAAATGTTTACTAAACATAAAAAAGTACCTTAAATTTAACATTGAATTCATAGAAACACCCCAAAAATTTCTTCTTCAATAGTAAAAAAAAAATTACTCCACTAACTCTTAGAGAGACTTATCGAGAAGGAAAAAAAATTGAAAATAAAATACTTTTCGTAAACAATTATATAATTTAATAATTCCTAGAAGACATTAAACCAAATGAATTTAAACTTTCCATTTAACTTGTTAATAATTAAGTAGCTATTCACACTTTATGAAATATCCAAGGGAAATGGCTGAGGAATGGGATTTTGCTAAAGTCTTTGACAATCAACTAAACTACTGTATATATCCAATCTCTAATTATTACGCTATTGATGTCATTCATACAGACAGAGTTTGCACCATCTTTCCATTTCCAAAACGGAATTTATATGCGTGCTATCGGGTCTAGACCCAAATAGCATTAAAGTTTGGTATGTGTTGACTAAATTCCCACCAGTATTAAATTTGCCATTTACCAAATACTCAACATTTCTGTGAAGTCTGAGTAATTTCGTATATGTACCATAACAGATATCGAACAACACAACAACTAAATAATGTTTCTAGACAAAGATTGTTTCACAAAACTATTGTCATCTTCACCCTCCTTTTTTTAAATGATCTTCTACGTTTTTAAATGATCTTCTACTTAAATTAAAAAAATTTTTTATGTATTTAAGTCGAAAAAACAGATGAACATTCTGTTGTAGATAATGTATTTTTTTACAATTTTATCATACTTTAGGATCTTCGGAACATGTTTGGAATAAATCACTTTAATAATAATAATAAAAAAGAAAAGAATTCTGAATTCTGCTTACAAATAATTCTTTCCAGTTATTGATCTAATTTTAGAGTTAGAAAATCTCCATGCAGAAATTCTATTATCTATCGAATTTATTTTCAATTCTAATAATTTTTTTTTCCTTTCTTACTTTATATATAATCAATTTTCAGATTTTTGTGTGGAAGAGAGATAAAAAAAAAACAAAATAAAATAAAAATAATAATAATTTGCATTGTAAGTATAATAGATTTTAGAGGGAAATTTTAAAATTAAAATTAAAAACAGATTTCTCTTCTATAATTTATTTTTAATACATTTTCCTTTCCATTTACTCATCTACATACGGGGCGGTCCGAAATTCAGTCTCAAATCTTGCTCGAGCCATTCAGATGGCAAAGATTATTACTTACAAAAGCTACAAAATTATGATAAATTTTCGTGTTTAATATAAAATTATAAAGTATTTGAATAAGAGGATTTGTAACGGTTAACTGACTGTTGGACCTCCCCGTTCGAAGTTATACAGACAGTCCAAAAGGCGTTAACAAGCAATTGTTTATTGTGACATCGTCAAAATGCAGGGCTGCAATTTTTAATTATATTTTTAATTTATTTAATTTAAAATATATGCTCTCCACCGGACGACGGACGGACGGACGGACGACAGTCGGAATTGTTGGGCTGCAATTTGAAAAAAATTGTAGACCTATAGATGTCCTATTTTGTAACGTTTAGATACTTGAGAACGTGCAATTACTCTTTAAAATGATTAACTGACTCTTGGCCCATCCTGTATAACTTTGAATTTATTTAAAGATAATTATATAAATATATATTTTCCCCGTGTGAAATTTTAGGAAGGCCACTCCCTTCTTTGACATGGTGGAAAAATAAATATCTGTTAGACGATACGTACGACGTAACTCCAAATGGTGTAGTACGTAACGAGATGATAACATCGATGCTGGAACGTGAAGATCTAATGGCAACTTACACGTGTCAAGCTTCAAATCACAATTTTTCAGCACCAGTTAAAGCTTCAGTCATCGTAGATGTTCATTGTAAGTATATACATATTTATATATAACTTTTATAAAAGTTATTTGAAAGTTTTTATGCTCCGGTACATAGGTTAAGGTAGTGTACGAGATTACAAATTTTCGAAGCTTTCCAAATCCTTACATTAAAGTTAAGCATTACCTCTACAGTAGATGGTTAGATCATTTCTTTAGTAATCCAGGAGTGTATCAAGATTTGCCAAATGTCAGCCATTTTAAAGCCAAAAGAAGAAGAATTTTTAGAAGTACAGATGCGTGAACTTATGAATGTCGAGCGGAGTATGTCGTAGAAGAGACACTTATTTCTCTCATCCTTCATCTACAAATCTCAAAATCCTTGCAGAAGGAATTTATCGACCCATTCTCTTCACTGTTGGCGAATTTAACCATTGTTCGAAAGTGTTTAACGTCAAGAAAATGAATAGGATTTGGCAAATCGGACAGCAAAAATATGAAGTCATATACTTCATTGCCTTTACAAAAATTCCCTTTTCCTTTATTATTGATAGAACTTTTAGATTTTTGACGAATATTTGTCATCGATAATTTCTTCCTCTGACCCCTTTTTAAATGTTCCAACATCATTCAGACTGAATATATTATTAAATTGCATCATTCTTCATCACTTACTTCAACGTAAAAAAAAGAAGAAAAGAAAGTTAAAAATAAGGAAAGAAGGAATGAAATTATTACATTTCAGACAGATAAAAATAATTTAAATCAATAAAAACTAATCGATATGCATTATAGATGTGGCTTAAGTTATTGATAAAAATTCTTGTTTTTTTCCGACTTCAGGAAACTAATATTATAGAAAATTTGACTTTAAACTAAGGGAATTTTTTCAGAATTTCTTTAACTTTAGGGAATAGTTTACTGACCCTGAATTCATCAGGGAACAAAACAGTAGAACTATCCAGTTATTCCCTAGTTTCTTTTGACCTTCTCAACATCTTAGTTGAACCAGATGACGGAAATAACGTACTCTTACTGTAGGAACTAATCGTTTTTTTGCAATGTCCAATTCAATTTTCCAAAACTTCCATCCAAACTTCAGCACGCGAAAAAGAAGTTAAAGGAGACTATGAAATAGAAAAATCTCTTGACAAAAAGAACGTATTGACTATTTTTTTGAAAGAAGAAAAAAAAGTATTCCCCCCTTCTTATTTGGTATATACCTTCTAACTCTAGCAATACCAATATCTCACGTTTTTTGATTTTACAAGAGATAGAAGATGACAGTTCAACATAGAGAAATTTTGAATGTGTAAGAATTTCTTAATAAGAAGTTAGAATGTCATTTTGACGCTTTCCTTTTTTTTATTTTTTTCACTTTTTTTGATAGACTCGATCGAAAATATAAACTAAATAAATAAATATATATATATATATATATATATGTCACCTGCTTATTATTTAGTATAACAATTTTTTTGAATATTGTCATTTTTACTTAATGATGTTGAATAGGGAATAAATTTTATTTACAATTTTCCTGCCATTTTTTAAAATAATTTACTTCATATTTTATTGATTCGTTTATCATAATAATTCAAAAGTAATGCTCGCTTTATATATATATATATATATATATATATTTTTTTTTTAATAAGAAATTGTCGCATTTATAATCATTTCTTGTGTAAAATAAATTATTTGATGTGAAATTTTGTATAAAATTTAAATATCAATACTGCTGAATTTCTTATATTTCTTTTTGGTTTTATTATAAAAATATGCATAAATTTCTCTCCTTTTTTTTTCTCTTATGCAATACTAAAATAAGCTTCTTCGGCGATGAAAATTAGTTTTAGCTGAGTATAATAATTGGGATCAGGAATAATTAGGCAAAATAAACGTATAATAATACGTAAAGATATATATAATTTATTCATGACTTATAAGTACTGTATTTGTTAATAAACAATTAGAAAAATTACCTCCAAAAGGCATTTCTTAAAGGGAAGGTTGAGAAGCACTAGCATCAACCATATGCACCCTCACATGCAAACTTAATCATCTTCCTTGTAATTCTGAAATAAAATTAAAAAAAGAATTAAGTTTTTACTGTTTTATTAATAGCTATATATAATTAATTTTTTAATCTTCAGGATAAATAAATTTAAAATAAATCTATTTAGTATAAGAGAATATTAATTATCCACGTACTAATCCAATAATTAGTCTTTTCTAAATTTATTTGTGGATAATTTAATGATAAAATTGTAAAAAATTGTAGTAATTATTGATAAAATTGTAGTCATTAATTTAAAGCTTTGCCGTTTTATTTTAAATTAATTAAAAAATATATTTATGTATTATAATATATATTTTTTCGTCAAATTTTCAATTTATAAAATAAAATTTTATTAATTAATCTTACAAAAGTCTTTAATTATTATTAAGAGAAATGGTTTCTTTGTAATCAATTTTTGAAGGAAAAAAATTTGTAATAATTTTTAAAGTAAATTTACAATAATAATATGCATAGAAACGTGCCATATGCATCGAAAGTTACCTGGAAAGCTATATAAAATATGAATATATATATATATATATACTTTATTAATTTCAAGAAAGTAAAGAAAATTTGTATACATGTTTAAATTATGTAATTTCTATTTTTTTTCGTAAAAAAGTCTTCTTTTTGTTGCATTTTTAGAACATAAACTATTAAATTGCAAATTAAAATATGCATCTTAAACGAAAATTTATGCTTCGTCCAACTGTATAAATTCATTTAAATTGGTTGCGTGTTCTTAGCATATAGATTATCCTTTATCATGATCATTCAAATTGTAAAAGACTGCTGTTTGATTTATTTTCATCATTTAAATCGTTGCCATTTATAACTGAATTTTAATTTGTAAAGGATACGCTTTAATTCTTAGAAAATTATCTTTAGAAAAAATTCGGACCGTTTTGCTGTATTTCCATATTCTAACACGTTTGCTCAAGTAGGAATTCATTTATTGAACCATTTCTCAAGTTGGTAGAGAACAAATCAAACAGCTTTGTTATAATTATGCTCATTTCGATGTAGATAATTCACAATAATATATGACTCCAATCAAATCCATGCTTGAGTGATTATCATCATATGTATTAGATAATTACATTATCCATGATATAATTATTGGATATTTATCTGAATAAATCGCTCAACAAAACAATTCAGCTTGTTTACACAAAGAAAAATGATGATTGCAATACGAGGGATCTTCAGAGCAGCTAAACGAACGAGCGTTTAAAAAACATCGAATTTTAACTATAAAGAAAACATCAATAGATAAATATATTATTATTTTTTTAAAAATTTATCAAAAATTTACATTGAAGTGTGAATGCGTATGCACATGCGGTATCTACATTCGAAGACATGTCTGGCTAGTTACTCAACACATTTAGGAATTAAAAAAAAGGGTAGAAAATACGATTTGCAACACACTAGCAGACAGGTAATTAAGTAAATGTGACAGTCTTCTGTAAACTCAGTAATTACACAGTTCAGGGCGGAGAAGATTCTCATTCCCTACCAGAATGGGATAGAATATTAACTGATGCTATTAGAAAAATACCAGATAAGGAGAAACTAGTAGTAATGGCTAGAAACTGGAAAAGCGAACACGAAATATTTTACTAGGAAAATAATCTGGTTCATTTTTAAATTGCTTAAAATTTCCTAGTGAAAAGTCGATATAGATATGACCCCCCCCAAAAAAAGAAAAAAAAATCTGACTGATGTTCTCTTCTAATACATATCAGTATATTGGCTAAATTCCTTCTTTTTTTTTATTTTATTCAAATGCTTTTATTCTCGTATTTCTGAGTAAATTTAAGTTGTGAAAGTGTTGCATTACAAAAGGAAAAGTTCTTTTATTTTGCATTATTGATAGATTTAAACTAATCTAACACACACAGACAGACACGCTCCTCGTTCGAAAATAGAGTAACACATTGGATCACGTCTTTGCAGAAGATTTAATCAAGAATTGTCTTTACTATGAACGTTTCTACAGTCACGTTATTCGCTATACAATTAAATTAAAAAAAAATTTTTTGCACACCTTTAAGGTATTTTACCTTTTTTTTCCCTCTTCCCTGTAATATGTCTTGGAGATGGAAGAAATGTTAAAAATTCTTTTATTACTTCGAATTCAATATTATATTTGAATGAGTAATTTTATATCATATATATATATATATATATATATATATTATATATAAGGCTGCTTTATACATTTTCCTCATAGTTTTCTGTATAAAAAAATCAATAATTTTTTTTATTATTTACTACATTTCTCAGATTTCAAAATGGAATTTATTCTTGTTTTCCCCCATTCAAAAAAAAAATTCACCAAAAAGTACGAATTAAATTAAAACAAGAATACGAACAAATAATATATTTAAATTAAACACTAATTTTTAAATTAATTTAAAAAAATAAATTAAAAAAAAAGCAAAAATTCTATTTTACTAAATTGAAATAATTTGTAAAATTCTTTTAAATACTTTCATTTTTACTGTTTATTTTTTCTAAATATATATATATATATATATATATAAAAAGCACAATTGATTTTGTGCGAATGAGAATTTTAATTAATTTTTTCCTCCTCCTTCCTTTCCTTTCCTGTTGGTTTGCTCCATTTTATTCAATGAAGAAAAGTGAAGTATATTTCTTGGCTAGGAAAGTTTCTTCTCGAGATGGCTTTAGTTTATATCCAAAATGTATTCAATGATAAAGCACCCAGGTGTCTGAGAAAGTCTGCAAACAATCGATAGTTTTTTTTTTTATTCTTCTAGCTTTTCACCAGCTGACTTCAACCAGGTATAAACTCACCTGCAGTTGATATGTGCAGCTTCCAAAACATCTTGTTTTCTACTACCTCTAAGCCACCTGAGTCGGGTTCTTTCACATTTCAATTAAAATCTTATTTTCTCGAAATTTTAACAATAAAAACGTCAGTAAATTCCCTATTTTTTTTTTTATAAAAACAATAAAATTTACTTGCTGTTACAATTTAATTTGTTTATTCATCTAAAAAATTCTTTTTTTTTTAAATAAAGGAAATAAATCGATTTAATTTATTATTTACTCGATTTTTTAAGCGACTTTACTTGAATTTTTATTAATTTAAATCATGTTTATTCAATTGCAGTTTTTGTGTAGGAAAAAAGGAATAATTTTTTTTAAATTGCGTAAAATAAAATGAATATTTTGTAAATGAAGCAATTGTTAGAAAAATTAAATTAAAAAAATATACATTTTTAGTCTTGAAATTTCTTTCAAATATTATAACTTCTCTTAATCGCCTTTGACAAGCAAATCTAAAAATTTAATTTTTTTTTTTAAAACATTTGTTAAATCTTTGAATAAATATTTGAATTTCTAACATACACTAATTAATTGTGTTTCACTTTTAATATATTCTTCCAACCAAACATTGAACTTATATCTCATTAATTAATGAAATTAGTTTCTTCATCACTGCATTTATCATCGGATTAAAAGCAACATAATAACTAGCTTAAGTAAAAAAAATTATAAATTATTTTACACGATTTCAACATTAAACTGTTGAAAGAATTCAATTTAATTACGAAAAATGCCATACAAAATAGAAAAACATAATTTAAAGATTGTCTCGTTGATGCTGAATAGTTTCTTAAAGATTTCTTCTATGTAATTCGTGTATTTTTTAGATTTTTGATGGTTTTTTAAGATATATTTTTCAATATATCCTCTTATACTATAAATATTCTTCAACGAATGAATATATATATATATATATATACATCAATTTTTCTATCTAATTTATGATTCTAATCTCAACAAGACTTCAGCTTTTTTATCGATTGTTAGTTATAAAAAAGTATATTTTCGGATATTTTCGATTCTTTTTATTGGAAACGGATAACAGAACAGAAGCAGATACAAAGATGAAAGTAACCAATTCAGCTTTTTCTAACACTTTGGCATCAACTAAAATCTTCTAGCTGTAAGGCGAGTGTGTACCAGTACAATATGGCCATAGTTCTTTACACACTGTCACTCTTTGCTATGTCAGGTCCACTATACAACTATCCAAAAACACACTTGTCCTGTATTCTAGTTCAAGAATCCATCTCATACAATTGTGTTTCTTTAACCTGTTTTATCCATTCTTGTCATTTTTCTCCCTCTCTTCCTACTCCTCCTCCTCTTCTTTCTCCTCCATCCTTTACCCTTTGGCTGTTTTCTATTCTCTTTATTTAAATTGTGATCGTATGATTGTTATTTTATTACTGTGAAAGTTTATAGTGAACACAATAACAATTTTCTACTACAGTATTTTATAACCGTTTCATAATCATGAAAAGGTACATAATACATATTGAAACCGCTATATATCGCATTTGCAATATATAAGCAATAAAAATTTTTATTACGACTTTTACATTGAAAAATTATCTTTTATAGCTTCACAATAAAATTTTCTAAACTAGTTTCTTTCGCTATTTATGTAAACGATTATTAAGATTTGCAAGAATGATCAAACGTAATCTCTCTCTCGCTCAAAAAATGATGATGGAGATGGCTCATAGTTAACTTACTGATTATCTTTAATATCTTTTTTATTTTTCTACTTTTTAAAGTGTAAAATAAAATTAATATGCTTTATTACACATCTAGAAACAATAATTGTCCATGTTTTTCAACGATAGAATTCCATCCAACGACTTGATTTTCTTGTTGCTTCTCCCTCAACCATTAATCTCAGATCATCGTGACCTAAATCTTTATTGTTGAAAACAAGTTGAACAGAGATTTAATCGCTTCAAAGATTTAAAAAAAAGGTTGCCAGAAAAACATATACTTTTCTATTATTTCTTAACTAAAATTAGCTCGTTTATATCTAAGATCCATGGAAGAATTTCCAACGTGCAGCATCCGAAGAAGCAGCATTTTTCATACCGAAGAGCTTACAAGTAAGAAAAAAAAAGAAGCCAGGATAAAATATAGCATTTAAACGTCTCTAAGTGATTATTGTCACCTTAAACTTTAACAAATTCCTCTATAGAAAGCAATATTTTCTTTTCCAAACACAATTTAAACTACTAAAACAAAGAGGGGGGTAAAAAAAGGCAACGAAAACAAAAGAGGATCATTCGTCTCCACCATAAATATACGTCTTTACACAATCGAATTAAACACGAAACTGCAAGATTTAAAGAAAACAGAAACTTGATTTATGGAAGTTAAAGGCGAAGATATCCACCAGTTAATTGACAGTTTGTGGACCTATATGGGAGGAGTTATGGATACCACCGACAGAGACGAACAATAGAAAACGGAGACCAATTAATGTCTTTGAACGGTGTAAAACGAGAAAATATCCTGTACTCCATCAATGGAGGGTGCAGCGGTGGCTGACAACTGCTTTCGTCTTACAATAAATTTGTTTAGATGTTCCTCACTCCTTTTCCTCCTTTCACGAGGATTTATTTTTGCTTCTTCTCCTATCGATTTTGTGGTCTTTGCCACTCGCTGATTTCCCTATCGTGTCAAATTCATCACTGTCCCTCCTATAACTTTCATTTTAATTATTATGGTTACTGCTTCTACTTACTATATTGCATCCTAAATGTACACTAACGACGCTTCAATGACGCTTGAACTTAATTTTTTTTTATGGCAACTAAAGAATTATATTTTAGAATTTTAATGTTCAGTTCACACATTTTCCTAATAACCGTTAAGAGTTCTTTGAACTTTTAATTATTTTTATGCCATTGAACACACTTAAAATTAATTATCATTACGCCTTTTCTAAACTTTAAAACGTCTACAAATTAAAACTGCGTACATTTAGAGAGTAAAGCATTATTTTGGGGAGAATTGTTTATATTTTAATAATTTATAATTAAAAAAAGGCATATATATATATATAATTTAAAAATATTTTGCTGTTTTTGTTAAGGAATTAATTATGAAATTTCCTCTTTTTACGTATATTTTTAAAAAAGAACATTGACATTTTGAAGTGCTTGATCGATAAATTAATTTCATTTTCTGAATAATATTTCATACTACACATTTAAAAAAATATTTGAATGTTATCTAATTAAAGATTTAATATTATTTAATACGAAATTTGGAATTTTTTTTCCCCATACTGCCTAGTATAACTGCAATCGAAGATAAGCTTGAAGCTAATGTGATTTTTAAACATTTCTGATTAATAAAAAAAAATAACTAAATTAATTTTAAACAAATTAATAATACTTAATTTTAACATTATCATCATTTAAACCCCCCTTTTCCGTTAAAAACGTTAG
This sequence comes from Centruroides vittatus, assembly GCF_030686945.1. NCBI lineage: Eukaryota > Metazoa > Arthropoda > Arachnida > Scorpiones > Buthidae > Centruroides > Centruroides vittatus. Next base: position 2,689,713 of record NW_027122474.1, on the reverse strand, counting down.
AGTAATTTACGAGTTTTATCCTTTGTTTAAAACTCCAATAGCTTTCATCTTCCATTAGTTCATCCATTAGGCTACTACTTTATTTCGTTTCCTTTTCCTCCATTTTTTTTTTTATAAGGTTTCTTTATCAATAATGTGTCCAATTTTCTTTTATCCCCACTCTTACACTTCTCTAACTTTACGTAACTACAATACTATCATCTCTTGAAGATCTTGTACAAGAATCCAAGCATTCCAACTCCAAATTCCAGATCAATTTTTTTATATTTCATACCGTCCCTTTTTATTTATAACTCAATTAAAAATATATATAATCGATATCGATTCCAGATCCACCATTAGATGTTAAGATTGAAGAACGAGGTCAATCTCTTTCTGCCCAACGTCAAGCAGAGTTCCATTGCAAGTCAACAGGCTCTCGACCGCCAGCTGTAATCAGTTGGTACAAAGGAACCACGGAAATGACAGAAACAAAAAGCAGTGTCATGCCAGAATTGAATACAACAGTGAGTGTGATGTCATTTGTACCCACCATAGCTGACACAGGCAAAAAATTAGTGTGCAAAGCGGACAATCCATTGATAGAACACAGCAGTATAGAGGATACAATCAAACTCGACGTTCAGTGTAAGTTGATAATTTATAAGGAAAAAGTACTTTTTATTTTACTTATATAATATCAAATAAATCTTTAAACTATATTTTAACTTTCTGACTATAAATCTGATAATAAATTTCTTTCAAATTTTTCTTTTTTTAACTTGAAATTTGATAAATTAAACGTATCCTTTCGTAAAAATGTTCGATATTAACAGGAAAAGGAACATATTTCAAATGACAAAAATGCATTTTTTTACTTATAAAAATATTCTATTTACCTTTTTAAAACGTATTTATCAATAATTTGAACCGATATAACGTTGTCCTTTTGCTAAAAATACCTCGATATATCGGTTTGAAAATATATATATATATATAAAAAATTTCCCCCGCGTGTTTTTTTATTTAGAGAAAAAAAACTAATAAAATTTATTATATTTTTCTATGAAAAAATAAAAGAATAATGAAATGTTGGAAAATGTATTAAATTATTTTTAAAAATTTCATGCTCATGATTCTAATAAGATTATCCACGTAAGAAGTGGAAACAAAGAAGATTCTGTTCCTCTTCAGTAAATTGAAAAATTTCTTTTTATATATATAAACAAACTTATATAATTTGTAAATAAACAAAAAAGTCATATATTTTATAAACTTTTGAATAAATAAGTTTTTGTATAAATAAACAAAGCAAGCAATAAATAAATTACCTTATTTTATATATACAAGTGCTCAAATATAGCAAACATGAGCAATTAAATTGTGTAGAAACAATGTAAATTAGATTAAACTGTTACAAATATTTCACTTATTAAAGATATTACTTTGTTTTCAACCAAAAAAGTAGTTTTACTTGTAAAAAAAATACAAGCTCCTCCTCCTCCTCAAACCAAATGAAATTGGTGGATCTTGAGTACAAATTGTGTATATTTTTAAAGTGTAATTTCCTTTTAATTTTATTTTTTATAATTTAAGTAGATTAATAAGAAATGAAATATTTGTAAGAATTTTAGAATATTGGTTTACTTTTTAAAAGAAAAAAAAATTCTTTTTTTGCTATAAAACACTGTTTTTTTCCCTCGAAATCTAAACGAAATTGTAGTATCTTGAATACAAATTATGGTATATTTCCAAAGTGTAAGGTTTACCATATTTCCTCCCCTCTGCATTCAGTTTTGATGCACGTCTATGATAAATGATTCCCATCTATTCAATTTTTCTTTATTATTTTCTATATATATACATTTTTTAATATTTTTTTATTCTAATATTTTCTTTTCTTCTTTGGGACTCAACAAGAATTTTGTTTGTCACTCCAAATAGAAATTTTCTAAAGTTTTTATTGACTAATTCTATATCAGAAATGAAACTAAACGTTATCCAATATCTTTTTTTTTTAAAAAAAAAAGTCAAAAAAGTAAAGATTAAATGGCAAAAGTCAAAATTTTTTTGATGTAATTTAATATTTATTTATTTTATTTTTTCTTCTATTATTTGATTTTTCAATTTATTTTTGTGTGTTTTTTTTTCTTTTGTATTTTTTCTTAAGAAATACAAAATTTAAGCTGGATTCTATCATATGAAATTAACATCGTAGAATGGCAAAAAAATTAAATTTTTTTTTGAAATAATTGTTTCTAAATTGATAAATAACTTAATAATAATAGTTTATTTTTTTCTATTTTTTGGGGAAGTTTAAGTTAAAATTTATATTTATTTTTTTTTTCTTTATATATTATAAATTCTGGCCACAAAATTTTCATTTACTTTTCAAAGGACAAATGTTCAGAATTTAAAATATATCCTAAAGGAAAAGTGCCAAGAAATTCTTTAAAAAAATAATAAAAAAAAACCTCAACTCTGAAGTTAGTTCTTTATAGTAAGCGTGAACAATTTTCCCATCACAAGACTTCTTTACTGATAGAAAGGGGAGGAGGAGGAAGGAGAAGAAGAAGAAGAAAACATTTTTTTCCCTAATTTTTTGTGATTTAAATTAAAAACTTTTCGCATACACACCAAGAAACATTCAATAATTACTCTCTAGACACTATATTTTTGAATTAATTACTCTTTGACTAACGTAAAATTAACAGTGGAAAAAAAGGGAGAAAAATATTTTTGATATTGAAATTGCCAAAAAAAGTCATATCTTCTTTTATGTTGAATTTTTGTACAGATTTTTTGGTATTTTATTATAATTCATTCATATCAATTTTCTCTCAGTTTCTTTGTTCATTTAGTACACATCTTCCTTTCAATTTCTTCACTTAAAAATGTGTTGAAAACACTTTTACAGTCGGTAATTTAAATAAAAAAAAGTACAGTACAAAGAAGCTAAAGGTATTATAAAAAATATGGTTTATTTTTTTATTTTTTTTTAGAAAAATGCTTCCATTTAAAGTATAAAAAGATGTAAAATTCTATTTTCAATCTTCAGTTTTCTTTGATGTAAATACAAGAAACACACGTTGTTTTTTTTTTATGTTAGGATTATTGAATTAGTTGAAATCATTTTAATAAAAGGCGTTAAAAGTATTTTTTATATTAATTTTATTTTTTTAAATGTAAAAAAGACTAAAATATTTTTTTATTTCTTTTAAAAAAAATAAAATTTTGCTATTTTATAACTTAAACGTTTAAACGTGTGTTTTTTGGTATAAATAAATAATAATAAATTAAATTACATTGAAATTTAGTTAAATTTAAAAAAAAACCAAAAACGTTTATGAAAATGTTTTAAAATTTTTAAGTATTTCTGAATTTTTAAAGAAAATTTATATAATTATTATATTACCCTCATTCTTGATGTAATTAAATATTTTTTAAACAGTTTAACAAAGGTACAGCTACACGGTTTCATTAATTGAATGTTGCTAACTATTATTTTCTAATTGAAGAATTAAACCACGAAATGTATTTTTCTGCGATTTTTCTACGGAAAAACACATTAAATAATTGATTACAACGATAATATTTATCTCAAATAAAATATCACGGTATCTTTTAGATAAACGATTCCCACGAAATTCTACAAATATCATGGGAGGAGATGAGGTGTCCCAGACAGAAGATGGGTGGTTACAGTGACGGGTTAAATAAGAAAAAATATTCCCTGTGCGAGATACACGAATGTCCTTTTTTTTTGTGCTTGCACTTCGTTTATCCTGGTGTCTTTTTTTTCTTTATTGTTTTCCCTTCTTTTCCCTATAGGTACCTTAGATCTGGAAGAAGAGAATCGTCCCTCAGGTCTAGAAGTAGAGGATTTCTTCTTCTCCCTTTTGTCTTTTCATAAGATTGTTGCCTTAGAAAGTGTCAGACAAAGTTTGGAAGACATTCGTCTGACTCCTGTTTACAGAAAAAGGGAGTGACGAAATAGAACTGTTAAAAATAAGCTTTACGAATATGGGGTTGTTGCAGGAGGGGAGAGAAAGGGGGGGTTGAATACATACTTATTTACTATTGAGTTCTTTAACGAAGTCGTCTATTCTATCCGAAAATGGAAATTTCCATATCAATTCAACGTTCTATCGATTTTTTAAGAGGATTAGTGATCCAATGAATCAATTCAGTGAAGTGTAAAAAAGTCAGACACGCGTTTCTATAATACTTTTATCTACTGTAAAAAGAATAGGAGTAGAACCCTCTCTCAAAATATTATATAAATTTACACATTAATAGTAGAAGAATTTAAAAGGATATATAAGTTTCGTTATGTTATCACCAATTTATTCGTTAACATTCCACACATGCACAAACGCGCGCATCATCCCCTCATGAAAATAATTGAGCAGTTAAATACCCCCAAATTATTCTTCGTCGCAACAAAACGCAATTAAATCAATGCATTAACGCTAAATGATGATAAATTAATTGTTATAAAGATGATTAAACTTTGAAGAATTGGATATTTTCAATTGAAATTAGCTGTATCATCTTACAAGAATTGGAGAACTTTTCCGAAACTTTCGTTATATTATCGAAGAAAATGATCCTATTCAAACAATTTTAATTGAAGTTTAAAGATTTATTCTAACCGAAGAATTTTTCGAAATGTCTTTAGTGGTAAAAATACTTATTCTTCTAAGAAATGAAGCAGAAATCTGGGTCACGATTTTCGATACATGAAATCAATCAGCTCAAGTAACCAGATGCCTGATTGAATAAATAAAACTTGGAAAAGAAAATGGTTCCACATCTTTCAATTGGTTTGATCCATCTGTTATTCCCAAGAGTCAGATCTTTCTTAGTTGAGCCAATTTTGAAATTTTTCAACTTTCATTTGCAAGAATAAAGAATTCATTCTTTCTTTTTCTTTTTTACTTTTATATATTCTTTCGACCGTATTTTGAATCCAATTTTTCAATTATATATTATATATTCGACTTTTTAAATATCATCATCAGCAAAAATAATGGTTTTTTTTATAATTATGTTCAGTTTTCTAAGCATCATCGTCATTAAGTACAATTGAAAGTTTTTAATTACGTTCAGCCTTTAATATAATTTAAAAAAAGGATTATTTCGATGATGGTAATTCAATTATGTTGAACCTTTTTAATTATATTCGCTGGTGATGACGATTATAAACTTTAAGCATCATCATCAGTAAGGGCAATCGAATTTTTTAATTAGATTCGGGTCTTTAAGCATCATCATCATCAACAAAAATAATCAAGTTTTTCAATTATATCCAGCTTATAAAGCACCACCAGCAGCAAAGCTAATTGCATTTAAATTATTTTTAACTCATTAAGCATTATCATCAACAACAAAAGTAACTGGATTTCTCGATTGTAATTAACTTTCTAAGCATCATCAGCAAAGGAAATCGAATTTTTCAATTGCATTCAACCTTTAAGCATCATCATCATCAGCGAAAAATACTATTTTAATACTTTAATCTTCGATAATTTTACCCATTCTAATCATTATCAATCAGATAAATTTTATTTTTCCACACTTAAAATACTTTTTCTGATATCAAAATTAAACAATGATAAATCAACGTTAAATTTGATCAGATATAATCATTAATTTTTAAATAAAATGATTATAGAAAATTTTAAATTAAATCAAATTATCTGAGAAAATGAAATTTGAATCATTAAATTCGTGCAAAATTGAAATTCTGTTGAAGAATTGTAATAATAATAATACAACGCTTTAAAATTCAATTCATTATCGATTAAAACTCCTTTGAAATTAATTAATATCGAAGAGTAAATCGATTTCATTTTAATTATCTTGCCAATCTTAATTTACTCGAAATTGAATAATTGAAATTAACATTTTATAACGGTTTATTGTATATTTAAATTTTCACGAAATCGACGAAAATTAAATTGTAATTGAAATTTTTAAACAAGGAAGTTAACAACGAAAAATTCCTACGAATTTAAAAATTTTTAAATATTTTAAACATCAAAAAGTTAAGTGAAATTAGCTAATTAATTAAAACTTAAATTATTTCAGTATTTATTAATTAGAATTTCGTGATTTTTAATACAAATAATTGAAAATGAAAAATTCTTAATTGTAATTTAAAAAAATTTAATTATTATAAAAATCTTTTATGAAGAGGATATACAATTTATTATAACAGAAATATTCAAACAATGAAAAGAAATATATATATATATATTTGCATTTTTAAAAAACTTTTAAATAAAATTAATAAATTAAAATTCAAATTGTAAAATTTCAATTAATAACAATTCATTACGAAATTTTTCATATTTTATTATTAATAAGATCCTCATTAAATTTTTTTCTTTTAGATTTTCAATTGCAATTTAAATTCTTTAATTTAATTGTGTTAAATTTTTATTTCTATTTAAGCAATTTCATTAATTTTCTTTTTTAATTTGTTGTTTTGTAAGTGAAATGAAATATATTTATCAGTAAAAAAGTAAAAAATTTACACGAAATTTATTGAATTAAATGACATTTAAATAAATTTTGCGAAATATTTTATAATTATAAGATCTAAGAAGCCATGAAAAGAAACCTTTTAATTTTAAAGAATAAATAATTTTATGCTTATAAATCCTGTTTTTTTTTAAATAAATATTCGTAATATATATTTTATGATTCTGAACTGCATAAAATCTATCAAAATAAATGAAATTTTAAGCAACAAACCTAAATAAAAATTCTGTGTAATAATATTTTTAAATTTAATATTAACTATGTAAGTATTATATTAAAAAATATCGTGCTACAATTGCTAAATTACTGTAATTTTTTTCACATCAAGTTATCACACGTGCAATTACCACCTTTCACAATTTCACAATTCTATGCCAGCTATTGATATTTTCTCTATATATATACAACTAAATAACAGTAAGAAGAATAAGAGGAGAAAAATTATATTTTACAGAAACATTCGTTTCAATATGAAATATATATATTATTTTTCTTTCATAAATATCAAAACCTGAAAAAGTTATATATGTACACTTTCTGGAAATTGATATTTATACGAATGGCAATTTCGTCTTCTATACTTTATTATCATAACAAAAAAAGTGATTTTTATCTCTCCTCTCCTTGATCCAATATAATTTCAATTTGGTTTTTTTGTTTAGATTTGCCACAATTGAGATTGCACTTGGGCAGTAACCTAAGGCATTCAAACATCCAGGAAGGTAATGATGTTTATTTCGAATGTAATATAAGAGCTAATCCCTGGGTAACAGAAACTGGTTGGAAGTTTGAAGACAAAGAACTTCACACCAACACATCTTCGGGCGTTATCGTCAGTAATCAGTCTTTAGTGCTTCAGAGGGTCAATAGGTGGAATCGAGGTAAATACACCTGCACGGCCACCAATACTGAAGGTCAGGGAGAAAGCAATAGTGTTTATCTCAGGGTGCAACGTAAGTAAACTATCAATTTGTCATTTATGCATTACTTTTTTATCTAGTTTTTTAAAACGTTTTATAAAATTTACTTTGCTATTAACATATTACTTATTTAAGAGACTACTTACATTATTTATATCCACTGATTTCTAGTCTCTAGAGATGTATAAATTAATGTACTGTACATCTTTTAAATGTAATTAATTTGATGGTTAAGATGCCCATTCCCTTTTATACATTAATTAATATCGTTATGGAGTCTAAAATTCCTTATTTTATTTGCAAAAGTACTCGCTCTATCTGAATAGAATTGATAAACATTTAACATTATTCTTAAGGAGATAACTTTGGTTATTGCGCCACTAAATAACCCCTTAATCTAGTATTATTGCAATAAATAAATTGTAAAATCATCATAATGTACTGTACTAAACAATCCTTAAAACTTTTATTATTCTCGAAAAGAAACCACTAAAATTCATGGCAACTCTCTTTCATCCTCTAGAAATCCCTATTTATAATATTGAATAAATTTACTTCTTTACTTCCTTAAAAGTCCTTAAATTCTTAATCATAGTAATAAATAAATCCTACTTTTTTATCCCGAAATAACAATTAATCTGCTGAAACAAATGTGGTTTTTTCCCCCTAAACTTATACTGCTGCACGAATTTATGTTCTATCGTGGATTAGGATAAAAGTTGACCGCAGTTACAAATAAACGGCATCAGGAATCAGGGGAATAATTCTTTCTAGATGAAGATATATGTTATACAAGTTCTTTATTGAATGATATCGATAGAATTTAAACGATAAACATTTATTTTAGTCTTACTCGAAGGAGTTGTAAGTAACTGCACGTTGGAATTAATCTCTTTGATACCCCTACACCATTCATAGCCGACATTATTGAGAACCTTACAGTAGATTAAGCTTAATAATATCGAAAATAACGTCACGAATGAAGAAAATTTCGGTTACTTTTAAACGTGGTGCCATTTTTCTTTTACTGACGTACCCCATTAATGGCTTCTCGTCTCTTAAAGACAAGCTCTTTTTTATAGTAAACAATGGCAAAAAGTGCAAACTGTATACAATACCAATACCTTGCAGATACACCCGTGTGCACGTCCGGACAGAAAATGCTCTACGGTGCAGCTCGACACGAAATGGTACAAGTAGAATGCGAGGTTGAAGCAGATCCTCAAGAGGTGACGTTCAGTTGGAGGCATAGCAATTCGGGGGATGCTCTAAAGATGATAAACTTCTCCAACCACGGGACCAAAAGTATAGCAACGTACATACCGAGAACAGAAAGAGACTACGGGACCCTCTTCTGCTGGGGAAGAAACAGTGTCGGGACACAGAAAGAACCATGCGTCTACACCGTCATCCCAGCAGGTATATCCCGGGTGCGTTACTTTGCCAGTTGTTATTGTTCTAACTATTTTGGGTAGTATGTTTAAGTAATATATATATACATATAAATATATAACAAAAAAAGAACAATGACACGATGCATTTCTTTTTTGTATTAAACCTACCTATATACGTTTCAGGTCCACCTGCCATATTGAAAAATTGTACCGTCACAAACCAGACCGAGGATTCCATAGACGTGGAATGCGTAGAGGGTTATGACGGTGGACTAGTACAGCACTTTATTATGGAAGTGTACGACATGGCACACAATAAACTTCGCTCGAATGTGACATCGGATAACCCCCTTCTATTCGCAAGAGGTTTGACTGCAGGTACAAAATATACCGTTGTCATTTATTCGGCTAATGTCAAAGGTAGAAGTCCATCAGTTGTGCTGACGACCACTACCCTGTCAGCTCCAACTAGTCTGACACAAAGAGGTAGGTGGAGTTCCACTAAACCGAATCTCATCCATCAAACTCCAGACTTTCAATAATAATGACTCATCTTCATCGGATCGAAAGTTTAATTCGTATAAGTAACTAATGAATATCTAAAATTCACAAATATTTCTTCTAATCTATCTTACGTTAGATTGAAAGTAAGATCTATAAATATTAGAAATTCCATTTTTCAATGATAAACTCTTTGATTCTAACAAGATTCCCTCTTATCAACTGACAGGTGTTTTTCGTATAATCTCTTCATTTTTTGCGCACGCAAAAAATGATGAATACCCCCACTAAAATATTAATTAAATGGAGTCTGGAGCTGTTTAAACTAATTAAACTATCCGTTTTTTTAAAAAAAATTTGTAAAATTTTATCTAAGAAAACTTCGTGCCATTTTTTTTAAAAATTGCAATTACTCGATACTACTTTTCTATAATAGAGCAATATCTACACATTGAACACTATCAGAGCTACATTTTATTTTTATCTTTATTATCACAGATTACGAATGGGAAGTGGATTTAAGACCGATAGTCGCAGGCATTATCACAGTCATGATCATGCTCATCTTGGGTGCATTCATTGCACTTTTAGTTGTGAGAGCCAGAAATGGAAGACACGATCACAAAAGTAAGTCGAATTTCTCACGAGAAACTTAATTTACTTTTTAGTTTTTCTTACGTTATCATATTTAAAGCCTTTACTCTTCTTACATTTTAATTTTTCGTCATTATTTCTACTTGATTTCCTTATTTTTTTTTTTAACGAATGAAATTACCCTTTTTGTATCTCTTCCTTACACTTTTATGAACCTAAACTCAGAAGATAACAAATAATTAAAATTAATTAATTAATTAAATTATCTTTAAAGGAATTTTTTAAAATTATTATAACGACTATAAACATTAATTATATTAAATCTCTTTTTTAAATTTCAGAACAACAGTGTGATAGAAGCCGATTGTAAGTACATTTTTTATACAATTATTTAAAAAAATGTTTTAATAAAATAATAGAAGTAATTTTATGTAGATAAAGTTTAATGCTCTTTTAAAAATATTACAAAAACTTTTGTATATCTTATCAACTTCGACATTTTTTCTATTATTTTTTAAAGGAAAAAGAACGAATAAGAACATCGTGTTAAGAGGTTCAATTAACTAGATTCTTAAGAATGTAGATAAATAGTTTCGCTGTAAAAAAGTCACAAAAAAATTAGAAAATTTTTTCCCTTAAAATCCTCTTAAACTGTAAATAATTGTCAATCTTACTTCAGTAATTCTTCCCCATTTTAATGAATTTTTTTTAATATTAAATACTTAATTATTTTTACTAATGAAGCAATGCTTCTAGCTTATTTAATCAACAAAATCATAATTTTTTTCTATTAAATCCCATTAAAAATCTATTGATAAAATAATGAAATTCATTCTTTAAAAATATATTTTGGATATTTAAATATGAAACTAGTAGATATGTCTGTTTTAAATCAATTTAATGATAAATTGAAAGTTGAATTTTGATACGTTCTCCAGTAAAATAGAGTAAGACATTATAATCAATATATTGATTTAAGACAGTTGACCAGAATATGGATTTAATGGTCAATATTGTAATTTTTCTTAAATCGATTTAATGTTTATATCACGTCTAGAGATGCGCCCTTCACTGAAGAATATGGTAAATATTTAAAATTCATTATTATATGTTATAATACTTAATTATTTAAAATACGTTATAAGTTAAGCAGGAAATTATAAAGCATAAAAAAATAAGCCATGTTCATTATTCAGGACACGTTATCACTTCTTATCATTCTATACTCGTTCACTCTTTATATGCCTTGTCAATAACAGATGGAAGCATTGTCTTTTCCAGATCCGAAACAGGTGCTCAAGACAGTTACGACAACTGTGCCCCATCAAATGATGTCACCAACTCTTGCCCTTATGAACTACTTAGTAAATCAGGTACGTATCCTTATTTATCCACGGATAACCCTCTAGCAGTGTTAAAGAATTAGCAGAATTTTTTTGCATATACCTTACTTTTTCTTTCTTCGATACTCTTCATTAAGCCAATAGTAATGTTTGAAGAGTATAAGTGTTTTTTTTATAATGGAAGAAAAAATACAAACGTGATAGAAATCAATGGTGCTAATTACGTTTAGTGTATTATTAGCATTTTTAAAAAATACCTGAGCCCTTTTTTGCACCAGTTTAAATGGTTAAAATTACGATTCTTGTGTAAAAATATGGCTATTATTTTCGTTAAATTTATATGAAAATCAGTTAATTCTTAATAGTTTTTTTATGAGTTGATGTTAGCTTTTTTTAAAAAAATTTTTAACACTAAACGTTATCAAAGTTGTAAAAAGTTCGAAAAAGTTTACTGTTAATTATGAATTTCTTTCATACAGAAAAAAAATGGAAAGTGAAGTTAACAAAAAAAATGTTGTTGAGTCAATGTTTAAACAATCAAAATAAACAATTTATGAAAGAAAACAATTTAAAATAATTAAGGCATTTATCTATAACGGTTCATTCTGGATGAAAAGAGGAATTTAAAACTTTCATCAATTGATTTAGTCAAGCATCGCAGGCGAAAAGAATTTTGTAGAAAATTATTTAAATTAATTGCTTTCACGCAGAACAGATCAATGGAAATGTCGGCTCTTTCTAATTATGGAACAATTCAGAATTCCTTTATCGCTTCGTTTAATAACATAAAACTCAATTATTGTTCGGTTGACAGAAGAGATCAAGATAGGAATCTGGATCAAATCCAAGCCAACATCCCTGCCTTGTTTATTATCAACGCACCAAATTATATATATTTATATAAAAAAAAGAGGAATATTTTGTAAAAAAATCATATCGTAGAAACAATTCTGATTTATCTTTGTTACTTTCTCCGCAATAATAAAATTAATCACGACGAAAATACAATTAAAAAAATAATAATCATCTTTACTATAAGTCAGTTTTATAAAATATTATTCTTTCCCTCTGCTTCGTATGAATAATTTTTGACTCTCATATTAATTGTTGGAAAATTAAATCGTTTTGCTATTCTAAACGTCGTTACTGACTGAATTAATTTACATTAATATACATAATTCAATGTTAAAATGAATTATTACTATTTTATTAAGCTAATTGTAACCTCAAAAGAATTAAATTTTAATCAAGTTGGATTTTAACAAACTTAATTTCGATATTTGTATATCATTTTACAAATTTGTAATCATAAAAGTAAGAAGAATATTTTTTAAATAATTATTGTGTAAAATTCGATTGTTCTTTCGTCATCTTCATCAGTGTTTCCTCTCCCCCGATATTTTTTTCATGTTAAAAGATAAGAACAATCAGTAATAATAATAATTTAAAATCCATAGAAGTTTGGCTAAAATTATTACATTAATTTCCTATCTTTTCGAGTTCATTAAAGTCAAATTACCTTTTTTAAAAAAATGTATATTTTTGATGTTGTAAAAGTCTGAATGTGGTAGAAAATTATTAATTTCCATATGACAGTTGTTGAATAAAACTTCGGCAAATATCTAGAATTAATAATTATTAATTATTATATAATTTAATATTAAATTATAGAATAAATTAGTAACGGCAATAAAATGATATTAATAATATTAACTTCCCTAAAATTTTCATGCAATAAACTTAGCATAAAAATTATGTTAACACCGATTTTTGTTTTCCACGCTTATCAAGAATAATGTATATAAAAAGTCTAATTTTGTAGAAAATAATTAAATTATTATTATTATTATTATTATTTAAATACAGTTAAATATAGAATAAAATTCTCAAAACAATAATCATAAATACCTTAAAATTTGCAAGCAATAAAGCAATTTACAGTAATATATTCAGCACGAAAATCATTAAATCGTAAGGAAAAAAATAAAATAAAATTTGTTTTTTTCTTCTTACAAGTAATTAAATTTTGGTTAAGTAAATTTTTATTGAAATTTATAATATGAGTAATTTAATAAATTCATTTTAAACGTTTACCTCTAATAACGATCAGTTTATTTACTTAACCAAGCTAACCTATTATTTAACTAAACTATTATTTCATTAAACTAAACAGTCGCATCTTTAATCAATTATTTGAATAAACCAGCCAAATTCTTTATTAAATAAATGTATTTATTTATTTTTATTTATTAAATTAACCGATTACATTAATAAATTAATTCATTTCTGTATACGAGACACGTGGTTTTATTATTAAAAACGGTTCATTTTTGTAGTAATTTTTTAAAAAAAATTACTTTTAAAATAAAAGATCGTGATTTCAAATTACTAATTTGAGATCGAAAGCATATATTTTAAATCGTATCTTACTCCTGTACATCATACTTTTCCTGATAACAACCGAGTCATACGGGTCAACTATCTCTGTTCCGTTCTGGAGAAAACTTTTGAATTGAAATCATGTGACTTCCCGCCAACACAGGAAGTCACATGAGTTCAACTATACACGAACTTCCGGTCAACACCGGAAGTTCGTATATAGCTAAACGGGGCTTTCCACATCTGGTCTCGAATTTCATCTACCTAACTTCATATATATTGTTGTTCTAACTCCGTTCTCGAGATTAAGGACGGGCAGACAGACAGACAGGCAGACGTCAATAGGAATTTATAGGTTTGCAATTTGAAAAATGCAGCCCAAAATTATTTATTAAAATTAATCAGCTGCATAAAAAACGTCGACTTAAACATTTTTTTTTAAAATTGAAATATCAAAACTCATTTTTCAGCTTAGAAATTATTTAATAAAATTTTTTTTTATTGAAATATATTTTCTCACGTCATTTACTCGTTCCACTCTTTCACTTTCAGGAAAGGGAAAAAATTCAATAAATAAAAATTTAGAATATAAATTTGTTGAAAAATAACTTCATAACTCTTTTTCGTTACTTTACTATTGTTCTTTTCTTCCACAAAGTATCATCTTCAGTTGAAAAGAAGTTATCTTGACGTTTCATACTTGAACGAGAAACTACTTCAAATCGTGGGTAATCACTTTTCTCTTATTATTTTAGAAAAATTGACTTTTAAGTTGACAGTTTTGAAGGTTAAAATAAGCTTTAAGTATTATCAAACTTAATTTTTTTTCTCCTTCCTCCTTCTCTTACTGTATCTAATAAAAGATAGGAAGGAGCGAATAAAGGAAACTGTTGACTTAATTCAGTATTTTTAAATAAATAATTTATAATTAAATTTAATTATTTATCGAAATTAAGTTACTGAACGGTTAAAAAGGTTCCAATTAAAATAACCAAAGTTTACAAAAAAAGTGACTTTTAATTGCTTCAAAAAAGAACCCCAAAAGGGATTAAATGATCTCTTGGCATTAATATATAAATAGGTCAGTTAATGTAGTTTTTAAACAAGTTAAAAGTTCAAATAGGTCTTTTTCTTTCGGATCTTTTTCGGTTCTTGAGAAGAAAAAAAAATGGAGGAGTTTCTATCAATTCTTTAATCACTGCAACAGTCAAAGTATAATAAAGGGCCAAAAACTTTTTCAATCAGTTATCGATAGATAAGTCAAGAATCAATAAAGAATTGTTGGTGTCGATAAAAACCTCTACCGTGCAAATCTATTAAGGGTACAACACGTTTAATTACACAACTGATCTAGTAAGATAGATTTCTTTTTTTTCCCCCTCCCTTGTTTACTACTGATTGAGGTGCTATCGATACTAGACGAAAACAATACACGTGTTAAGAGTTAATCCACTTAAAGCGCCAGAAAATGTTATATTTTATTGTAATTTTAACGTGCTAAGTTGAACTTTAATTAATTGCATTTTTACTAGAAATTCGTCAAAATTACTTATACGACACCCCCCGTAAAAAGTTCTCAAGATTAATAACGTGGTGCGAGCTTTAGACGTTGTTTATTAAGAAAGAAGGTAGCAGCAGTTAGTTAATAAAATGCTTGGAAACTTACATTACGTTGTTCTTACAGTAATGACACAACACACTATCCTATCTATGGCACATGTTCTCGCTATCACATTACTTTCTTGTAATATCCTCATTCTACTTCGTAATTAAAACTCAGCAGTAACTAAATTGCTATTACTCTTTTACTAAAAGAAGGTGAAGTTAATCGAATAGGTCGTTGGTTGTTGTTGTTGTTGTGTGTGCGGTTTGTGTTGATGGCATTTTTCTATAACCGAATTTTTAATTTTATATACGCGCTTAACGTTTACTTTTCATACTCTTATAATTTATATAAATTCAAAAATGTATTATACAATTTTGAGAAAATGTATTTATTATTCTAGCTATCAGTAACTTTACGTATGATGTATGATTATTTATTATTTGTATTCTTTCTGTTATAAACTTCGATTAAAGTTTCCTAGTAGAGTATAACAATGATATATCAGCTGAGGCATGGTGTAGTTAATCTTTCATTTACTTTCAGTGATATAAATCTTGAAAAATTTCCCAGAGGACCATACATATATCAAAAATGAACCATGTTTTGTGAATATGAAAGTAATATATTTTCTTTACCAGTTACTTATTCATTTCTTTTAAAGAATGATAAAAAATTTTCTTTAATATAAAATTAAAATGACTTTCTTTCAGATACACACACACACAGAGAGACACATTATATATATATATATATAACTTTTTAGGAATGTTTTTCACTAAAAATCACTAGAAATTAAGTATTTAACAAGTAGAAAGTATAGGAAAGAGCTACGAGCAATTAGTTTTGAGAAGCGTAAACGCATAAGTTTATTTTACGGTGGATCTTATCTCGTAAAATTTTGTTAAAAGGGGCCACAAACATCTTCATTACTTAACTCTAATAAAATTTAAAATAGATTACAACCATGTTTATCGCATATAATGGAATTTTCTTGATTCGTTTATCGCTGATAAACAACAATCAACTTAAATCTGTTGAGAAACTTAGTTGCTACGAGTACAATGAATATTCTACCTTACCAACCAAGTTTCAAGTAATATAAGTGTGTGAATATTAAGATTAATGGTGAAGAAATAAATGCTTTTACTTACGTACCATTCGATAACCAAGAAACGTTCTATAACATAAATAATGTAAAGTTAGAGTAGAAAGAATTTTTATAATAAAATTAATAATTTTTCAATGTTTAAAAATATTATTTTTTTAACGTTTATGCATTTATATATATATGAAATTGTAGATATTAAAACTGCTGAGCGTAGTTTTTTTATTGGCGTAGTTTATAGCGAGTCTATAAGTGCAGTTTTTATTACTTTCCTATAAAAATCAAAAACGATAAATATAAATCAATAAGCAGTATTTTTTTAAGTTATTTCGTAGCAAATTTTGTGCAACTATGCATAAAAGGTTCGACTCTACGCCATTCTTATGTAGCGTGTTATAAAAGTGAAGTATATCCTCCGAGAAGATATATCCTATCTAGCTATAACTTTCAAGTTCCATGTGTTATAGACATTCGAGCAATATCACATTGCTTGATATATTGTAAAGATTAATAATAACAATAAAAAAACAAGCTGCAATTTCTATTATAAACTAATTCCATTTCCACAGAGAATAAAAAATTTATAAAGATAATTTATCCCAAAAATCAGAGCCTTCTCATCAATATAATTTAAAGAACATTGTTTTTTAATCAATTATTAAAATCCTAACGATTAAATATTTACTTTCTAAAGCATGTATTTATTGATTTTAAATATTTAATGTACTGTTGAGGCAATCTTTTATGCCATAGAAAAAGTAAAGAAAAAAAGAAGATAGAATGGCTTATATATATATATATATTGCAAGAAACAACGAGGTAAAGGCCTTTACGATTCTAGAAACAAAGATGGATAGGACGATCAAAATTGCTAGACTAAACAGTAAAATAAATACACCAGAGACAAACATTGTACATCATTGTACCACGTCATCGAAGTCTTTGCTCCCTGAAGGATTTTCTAGACGTCTGTAGAGGTGAATTGGTCGACTGATTTATCCAGTCATGACTGAGTGGTGCAATACAGATAGCTGCGAGTAGATCACTTTGCTACAGAAAGATTCGACATTTAAAATTTTATGATGCTATAGTGCTCTTTGACGACTCTTAAATTTTACTTTACACAACAATAATAACACACGATAAGAATGTGAAATGAATTATACAGTTAAAATTCGATTTACAATATATTCTTGGGATTACTCCTTTATAGATAAAGGTCATCGGGGGATCGAAAATAAAATCGATTATCTCGATATTAAATATATTTTAAGAGTCTGTTTATAAATTATTAAACAAAATATACGACGTCCTCTTCACTGTCTAGTGATTTATAATGTTGTTTTTGTATACAGATAAGAGAAGATAGCTGGTGTGTATATAAAGACACACCTTTACTACTAAATTTATATTTCGCTGCACACTTCTAAAACTTTTATCATGCACTTTACTTTCTGCTGAGAGAATCGTTTCACACTCAACTTAAAGCACGCTTTTATGGTCTATCAATTAACAATTAATTAGTGTTTTTTTGCGAGTTTAAATTGTGATCGTGTTTAATTACAATTTAAAACTTCTAGTTATAGTTTTTAACTCGAAGTTCTTTTTAAAAATCACGTTTTTTACGTCATAATTTACTTTTTTAGTTCTTTAACCTTTTAAAAAAATAAAAACCAATTCGTTTAACCGACTAATCTAATCTCTGTGATCAAATTTTCATAATCAAAATTAGAAAATAAATTTTACATTCAAGTAATAAAGAAGAAAAATCGATAAGATTATATTGATTTTTCGATTAAGATAAATTTTTCATATATATATATATATATATTTCCCATTTCACTTTTCAATTAGTAAAAATAATTGACGTTATATATATATATATATATATATATATATATATTAAAATTTTATAAATATATTTGCTTAAAAATATTTTAAATTTATTTTTATTATATAAATATATACAGTATATATATATATATTTTTTCATTAAAGTTATATAAGAAAATTATTATTTTTAAAATCCTATTTAGTAAATTGAAATCTAAAAACAACTGCAACATAAATCTGCAATTTTTTTAATTATTAATTTAAGTAAAAATAAATTAACAATTAAAATAATTTAGAAAAAATAAAAATCACTTTCGCCTCCCGATTTTTCAGTTCAAAAGAAGAAAAAAAGTGAAAAAGGACACGTGTTGGGTTATTAAACGTGTCTGCGTATCAACAGATTGATATATTTTCATATCAAATAGCAATTGGTTGAATAGTTTCAACAGGGCATGATAACCGCTTTTAGTTTTACCCTGTTATTACTGAACATCAATCACAATCAGTAGACTGAATGCGAGTGGTCCAATAGAAGAAAAAGTCAAAGGTGTTTGAATAATGGCCAAGACTATGGTGTTATTGCGGTCTGCAAAAGTCCAGAATAGTTTCCATTCAAGCATAGTGAAACGATAAGAGCTAAAATATTGGTTTAAAAGATATATATTGATCTCGAGGAATGCTTTAAAAGAATTTCCATGAAAATTAATCGAATTTTAAACTAATAACAATATTGATAATCTTCGTTACCATCAAAAAACGAGGAGGGGGGAAAAAAATGAAATTTTTACTCGTTGAATTTTTCAAAGAACGTAATGGTTCTCTTGTAGATATTCTAAATTATCTTCTGATGGATTTTACAAGAAAAGTATTTGTATCTTGCAACGGTTGCATGTCAGTATAATGAGATAACTACTTTAGAATATTCGGTATAGATGTAAGAAACAACGATTAATTGTTTAACTGCCGTGTGCTTATCGATTAGAAATGAGGAAGGCTTGTTGTCTGATGTCACAATGATCGCCGAGAGCTGCTTATGACAAGATGAAATATGGAGAAAAGACGAAGGGTCAAAGTACAGGAATAAGTACCAAACAACGCATACCTTTCTTGACATTAGGCATTAAAGATATCTCAAATCATTAAGATCCAAGTGTAGGTTAATTAGACAGCAATAATAAAGTTTGTTTTGATTGATGTCTATTAATTAAATAAAATATAAAATTGATCACATATATACATCTTTTCGTCAGAAGATGCGGAAGAGAAACCAATTAAAAGAAATTACGAAATAAAATAAATATGCAAATAAATTCGAGATGTATTTATTGAGTTAAATTCGTTTATTTCACATGAGATATTTAGAAAAGATCATCCAATATTTTTCACTCCAATAGTTCACGCGAAGCCATATTTTATTTCGCAGAATTATTGGAAACAACTCGTTTGACTGTGAACATGACGGATGTGAAGCGCAAGGAATGGAATTCAGTTATTGAATTCGTCTACATCACTCCAAAATATTAGATTTTTCTACTTCTTACAATGGATAATAGTTTTTCTCCCTTTCCTCTTTTAAAGAGAATTAATAATACCTTTGTAGTTCTGTTAGTGAAAGCCAGATATAAACCATTGAGCATTTACTCTATATTTTTGTATCGATAAGTTGAAACTAAAATATATCGACGAGTCAACATCAATATCCCTTTCTTGTAACTAAACTGTCAATAGCTTGCAAATTTATCGCATATATATATATATAAAGAGGGTTACAACGTTGCAACCCTCTTTAAATTGTAACCCCCCCTCTACACAGAGAGTTACGAATATTGATTTTATCTATGGAGGGTTGTAACACACAACTCTCCTCACATTGTAACCTTGTATGCAGAAGCAGAGTTACAAACTGATTTGATTTTATCCACTATAACCCTTCCCTTCTGTGCAGACTACCCCACTTCGAATAAATTATTATATATAATTTAATTCTCTGAGCATTCGTACTCAATCAAGCTGAATTTTTCCTAAATAATTACTAATTGAGAGGTGGGAAGAAAGCAAACGAGAAAGAAATCTCAAAAAATATATTTTTTAAATCGATATTTATATTCAATATCTGAAAAGTTATATCTAAAAAAAGGGGGGAAGAACATTTATAGATTTGTCTAATGTTAAGGTGAGAAATACAAGATGGAGAATGCCAATAAAATTGTAACTGGTTTATCTTTACGATACATTCCAGATGGAGTATTACGTGAGAAAGAAGATCCAATAAATCCGAATCCGGATGCTGTTGCTGCAAACCATGTGATCACGAAAGAGAATCACATCACAAGAAATGATGTTGAAGAAACATTGGTAAGACTCTACATATACTGTAGACATACGTGTACTAAACGATAAGCAAATTTGCAAGAATTCTTTCATTCTTTAATGTTTCATACATCAATAATATTGTAAAAATAGGAAACTTTTCGCTTTATATTTCACTTTTTTATTTATTTTATTTATTTAACAGATAACCATCAATCATATTTTGAAATTAATTCATATGTTTTGAATAGAAGAGGGTGGGTAGATAAATAAATAAGAAAAATAATTGTTATTCTCTCCTCTTTCAAGAATTTTTTTTGTACTAAATTATTTTCTAAAAAATATTTAAATATAAAGCACAATTTCTAGTAAAAAAAAATAAAAAATACATTTATTTCTTTTGAAATAAAAATGAGATTTGCAGGTAAAGAAAAATGGCATCACAATTTTTTATGAATCAATGTTTTTAACATAGAACGAAATGATACTGCATCTTTTTTTTTAAGAATCATCTTAGATCTGCACTTTTCTTTGATCGATTCTTGTTATAAAAACTCTTGAAAATGCTTCTCTTAGAAAATAACGTAAAAAACACACACATAGATATAATAATATATTAAATTTTTAAGAAAATACACGAAGAAAATGTGCATATTTCATATTTATAAACATTAAAAAGTAAATATGAAACGTGCAGAAAAATCTTCGATGTGTAATTCATTAATGCCTATCGGAATAATGGAATGTGCGGTTTTTTTATAGGAAGAAAAATATAAGATCTTGCCAAGAATTATCACTAGAAAACAACTCGTGTTACTGTCCTTAACTTCTCTCAAGATAAAATTAACATCTACAGGCAATCAAAAAGACATTAGTGGGAGATTCGACCAACATTTGATGTCAGCTTGATCTTTTTAGACTGATGTAGAACTCTATCCCGATTTTCATTTCTTAGAAGATATTTTCTAAAAATCTCTTGTTAAATATATAATCACTTTGGATATGTTAACATCGACTAGTAATTTGTATAAAGGGCAAAGAGAAGAGAGAGAGGGGAGAGGAGAGGAGAGGAAGGGAAGAAGAGAGATCAGAATAAAAAATACATATATAAAATTAAAAATTTAAACTTCTTATCTTTAAAGAACAACCTTTGAATTTCATTATCTTTTCGACGAATTTTATTTTGTGTTTATCGATTTTTTTATTTTATTTTTTAAACGTATCATTTCTTATTTAAATTTCAATTTCCATTTGTAAATAGCCTGTACAGAAAAATTTGTGTTATGTATATGTATATATATATATATATATATATATATATATACACACACACACACACACGTATTTCTTTTTATTTTCTATAAAGATATTGATTTTAAAATTATATAAAAAATCTTCTCTTAACACGAAGCGATTATTTTCTTGTATATTTTATTTTAAATCGAATTTTATATTCAATAAAAATATACAAAAACATTTAAAATAATTTCTAGAAATTACTATAGAATAAATTAATTCACCAATTATTCTTTAACAAATACAAATTATTGCATAAATCAATTTTACACGCTTTTCAAACACTAGAATAATGAAATTTATTTTCTAGTTTTTAATTTTACGCTTAAAAATTCATAAAAATAATTAACTCATTGGCCGAAAATTCCATTTAAACATACAAAATAATCGGTTAGAAGTTTTTATAAGAAGCTAAATAAATGTTTTAAACACACACAAACAAAAGAAAAAATTACATCTGTTATACATAATGACTTACAATGAAGTTGATGGGTAGAGAAATGATTGATGAGAAGGTTCTTAAGTATTTATGTTCGAATTTCCTTTCTTTAATTAAGGAAAATAAATAAACAAAACGTGATACGCGACCTGCAAACACGGGGGAGGGGGAAAACAGAAAAAAAATAAAGCTATTTTTGGGAACTTTCTTCAAAAGATTTCTTTTCAAGCCACAAGAATAACTGGATATAAGTTAAAGTTAGTGAGACGAGGTTGAATCTATCGATCTGAACTGAAACATGAAGTGTTTAGTAGATAAAATGTAGTAGTGTTGATCGCCCGAAGATGGCATTTTGAGGGTGGTTTTTTTTATATTTGTTTGTTTATTTGTTTCTTTTTTATATATATTTCTTATCAGTGAAAAGAATTTTGGACCAATTCCCAAAACTTCTCGTTTAAATGTTTGATAATAATAATAGTAATAGGCCTTCTAAACGTAAATTTTATTCGATATGTATATGTTTTTTTCGAGTAAATATACAGTTTCCTGTTTGTATATTTCACCATTTGAAAGGAAATATAAACGTAAAAATATAATATTTTTACAGTAGAAATTTTTAAATATTTGTTGTTATAAAGCAATAAGGAAGATGGAATGAATTGTATCGTTAATGTTGTTTTTTGACAGAATTTTTTGTAAGTATGTAACGATTATAAATTTAAAATTATATATATATATTTTTTTTTATTAGGAAAAATCATTTCACTCGTCAACGCTTAAACGACCAGCTTTGACCACTTTGTCAACGTTTGATGATATGGTCTCTAAAACTGGTATAGTCGACAACAGACAATTACAGGATCTCAGAAGTCCACCGGCTCTTCCTAGTGGAATGACACACGAAATAACGGTTTTTAAAGATGGTTCTCCTGTGACGAAAATGCAAACTGCCGTGTGAAATAGGTAACGTTTCATTCTTTCTCGTGCCTTAACAAGGGTAATTTCTAAGGGAGTCGAATGAAAGGAGCCAAGAATGAGCGGAATTAAATATTATTTAAAATGAAAATATGAAAAAAAAATCTATCGATGGAGTGGATAAATATAAGAAAAAAATAATAATATAAAATTAGATTGTTTTCTAACTACTTCGCATGTTTATTGCCTAGGGATGGGCTGAATAATTAATGAATAAGTGAAAAACACCAATATAATCTTGATACACTTGTTTTTTTTTTTAAATTTAGCTCCTTTATAGTTATTTTTCTTCGTTTTGATGTCCCTCGAGTACAGTCTTGGTTCTTACAATTTAGAGATTTTTTTTTAAATCATCATTAATAAATTATATGCATTTTTTTATTCTAGTGATTATTTACAGCTTAATTTTAAATAAAACTTCAAACTACGAAATTTTATTTCTCAAAATTATAACTAAAAGAAGAAAAAAAGAGAGAGAGAGAGAGAGAGGGAGAAGAGGAGGCGGATGAGAATCGTTAATTTAATGAACTAAAATTCACTTTTTATATATTAGTATTTTTACCAGGTTTTTATATATTTTTAGATAAGCATCTCCTTCCGTTTCCACTCCGCGATACTCGTCGAGCATCCTGTCCACTATGCAACACCCGGATCGGCATAATGTGCCAAGAATGCATTAAAAAAACAAGAAAGTCATCAGCTGGACCACCAAAACACATCAGAAGGAATAGTATAGCAATTCAAGTACACGTCAAAGAGATAGAGGATGGATTCATGAAGCGAACTAATCCATAAACATTCAGACAAAAAAGAAACAAGAATATTTATAAACGATCGGTGAATTCTGTGATACTACACGTCCTAGATACACCATCAATTGAAGAAAGAGACTTACAACGTTACTACTCATCTTTAAAATCAGCAAAAAAATATACCCTTTAACTCAACGTGAAAATGAAGATGCAAGGTGTTAGATCTTAACATATTCATCCCATTCGATCTCATACAATATCTTCCGCTTTACACTTGCTTCCAAGATTCCTAATTATTTCCGGACCATTAGTTAACCAATAGACTAAAAACTTTACTGAATCATCGTGTTTTTTGTATTAAGTTCTTCTTCTTCAGGCCATGTGACCGTCCCGTAATGCAATATATCAGATTTCATGTTTTCATTTTTTTGTTCATCAAATCCTGATATTAATTATTGGATGTAAGAAATCAATTTTCTTTATCAAATATATCAAAAAAAAAAAATATATATATATATATATACATAAATATCAATTAATTTAATATGAATTTCTTTTGCAAGGATTTTTATTGGAAAAGGTTGGAAATTTATTTAATAAAATCCCCTTATATGATGCACAAACTGTATATGTATTAGTAATTTATACTGAAAGAAAGTGAAGGAAAATATATATATATATATATATACATGAAGTATGAAGAATCTAAAAAATTATATTTTATTTTTTTACATTAATTTATGTTTAAAATATTCAATAATTTAGACGTAAATGTTCGTGTGTGTATATATATAAATATATACACGCTTTAAATTTGCTTTAAAATTAATTTTGTTGCTATGTTAATCGTTTATAATGTGAAAGAATTTGTGTCTTTGATAATATTAATATTAATAAACGATAATGAATAAATAAACAAAAATGTTTTTTGAAAATATAACCCCCTCCATTATATATACATTTATGGTGTATCTACTGTTTTGCAAAGCTTAATGATATATCATTTGCCTTGATACAAAACAAAATATATATAAATATATATATATATATATATATATATATATATATATAATGATAATTATTATAATAATAATGATAAATACAATATTAAGTATCTGACTCGTTTGTAACAGTCTATAAAATTGATTAAAACAATTTACATTAGATTTAATGTGTTTTAATTTATATTTTTTAAGCTTTTTCTTAATATAAAAATTAATTTAAAAGGTTTTTTATGCGATAAAAACCCCATTTTTTTAAAAATTGAAAAGTTTTTCCTATTTTTTTCGCTCTTCTTTGCTCTTTTTTTACAACCTTACACAAGCTAAATAAATATTCTGATTCAAACCCCAGGCTATAAATTGAAATCCAATGCAAGATAAACATGCAAATAGAATTCTTAGAATTCTTTAACACAGTTTAAACTTTCCCTATTCCATATATTTTTAATGACTCTTCAAGCGAGGAAAGTAATGTTAAAGAAAGGGGAGGAAAAAAAAAATGTATATTCTGTAATTTTTAGATGTGTCTAAACATCTTTCACCATACAAAAATGTCGTAAAAAAATGTAAATTTTAAATTATATTTTTATAAAAATTCACTCGACTTATCTTACCGATAAAGAATTTGCGATATTCCTATCAAAGAAACGAGTAAATTGTGTTAAAGAGATATAAATACAGACATACAGACGTACCGAATCGATCTACTCGTTAGATTTCATTCAATAAATTATATACTCAATGAACTGTATCTCATTTAAAGTCTCGTTTATGCTTATCTTAACAAAATATTAATTAGTGTAGAAAATATTGCTTATTATTATACACAGTTTAATGATATTTTCAGGATATTACTTTGCTTTCTATCAATTTAGGTCAGTACAGAACATTAATATGCTCCACCCAATATCATTAAAGTAGTTAAATGCATATATATATGTGTGTATATATACATTATAAAATCGAATTTTCAGTAATTTACTTTAAACGAGGGAGAGTATTGGCATTTAAAATTGTTTCGCTTAATTAAATTTTAAGTATTAAAAAAAGAATGGAAGTGAGGAAATGTTAGTTAGGTTCGTCGTTAATTTTAATATAAAATTACTGTTAATTTTTAGGCTTTTTTAAGGAGATTTTTTAGATTCTATAGAATGGTTTCATCACTCACTTTTGGAATGTTGCACACACACTATCTGCTTCCAACAGCAATTTGTTTTCTCTTCTCCACTCGACGTATATATATATACACACACACCACACACACACACACACACTATACTTTATCGAAAGAAATTTTGCTGCCTTCAAAAAGAATTTCCTTCATCTTTGCCAGTTTTCAAATAATATACTAAAAATATAATATTAAAACTAAGATTTGTGTACGAAGCTTTAATTTCTAGCAATTTTCTACCTTTTATATTTATTTAATATATACAAAATTACACGTGAAAATGCTACAAAAATCATAATTTTCTTGCAATTTTAAAGAAGAATCTAGCGCAAAACGTGTTACTAAATATAATTTTTTTTTTATGAATAATAATTCGTTTTAAAACTATTTAAAATCTTACTAAATTGAAAATATTTATGATTTTTCACGTTATTCCTTCAAGAATATATATATATATACTTTTTCGAGATATGAAATATTTAAAGTTCTAAAATAAGAAATTTATTCGATTATTCAACTGAATTTTTTGACTGATAACTGATGAATACCTTTTCTAACCGATTTATCTTGAATAAATATCAAAAAAAGTGGATGCATTTTCTTTAAAATTCAATATTATATTTTTCTCTATAATATTTAGGTCAGTTTTTTCTATATTTATTTTAAGATAGTAAATGTTTTCATGGAAAAAAAGCAATACACTCTATAGACTATCTCAATTCTATTTTTATTTTTCCCTTGAATATATATATATATATATATATATATATATCTTATATTCTATTTTATAGATTATATAGGACTATTTTAAATATTTATTAAGCAGCTGAGACGTTTACTATTATAATTCATAAGGTTCTTTCATAAAATTCTATTCAAAGTAGGCACACGAAAACAAAATCTTAAATTTCCTATGGACAATTTTACTTGGAAGTAATGTTTTTATAAGCATGTAAAAAAATATATAAACATTACTCATGTCCCCAAAAAAAAGAACATTTTTATGGTAAGCAAATCCTATTTATCTTGATATCTGATCAAGATTTTCAATAAACCAGAACACTCCTTTCTCCATGGCAATTTTTGTATGTACGGTACAGAAAATACATATAAATTTCCTAGATATTGGTAGAAACAGAAAATGATTTGTTAAGCAATACACGGCATGATAAATTAAAGAATTTTCCTGCAAGATTATATATAATCAATAATATTAAAGGGGAGAAAAAGGGAAACTTTTCTATAAAATAACTTTAGAAAATGGTTACTAAAAGAAATCAGAAAAACGTAGATACATTTGGCTCCGTACAGAATGAAGTGTATCTCTCTACCTTATACCAGCTTCGATTTAAGAAATGCTACAAAAATTCGACTTGAAATTACTTCAAATCTCTACACATATGAGATTTTTTTATCCTTATCTGTTTAAATATATATATATATATATATATATATATATATAATGTAAGGTAACCATATATATATTTAAGGTAATTTTACAGAAAGATTGCCAATAAGAAAGAAAGAAATTTGTAAAGTCAAACAATCTGAACTGATTACAATTAAGAAGTAAATCACGTTTTCTATATCGAAACAGCATTTCCGAACACAATACACATTATCGTCCAGGGAAAATAGAAAATTTCATTTTGGTTGCTGCACACTTATTGCCACCATTAGTATCCTTTGCCTTCACTCGGTAATCTTGTATCCAACCATTTCTACTTCGCTTCTTCTGTACCAGACATCAAAAAGATTAGATTCTATTTACGAGAAAGTTACGGAAGATTCACTTCTTTAAGAAACCAACACGAAATCACCTGGACTCATCTAAAACCCATAGAAAACACAGAAAAAACACCCAAGGCGATCTTGTCAAATATATATAAAATTTAATCATCTTAACTAAAAATAAACACTCAGAAGGGAGGGATAATAGGATACGTATATCCCTTCCGGCGAGTGTATTTTTAGTTGTATAAGGGATGAAATTGTAAGAATTATATTCTATTTATATGCACACGGGCATACTCCCTTCTTTTATATATAGTAATATCGAACAATGTCACGAAACTAATCATAACATATTGCTTTTTTTGAGTTTTACATAAATATTCAAAAATCTTATTTTCTTATAGCTTGCATATATTATACGAGAAGGTCGCAACTACACTAGAAGATCAGGTTTTTCTTTTTATTATTATTATTATTATTTCTCTATCCATCCATATTGTTCTATTTTTATTTCTTATTTTGGTATATTGGATATTTGCCAGCAATTTTTCTTTATTTTTTTTCCTTCTGGAAACAGGTTCTAACCCACATTATAGGACCGTAAATTGCGAACAGGTAAAGGAAAGCTCAGAGGAGGAAATGTCAGTTTAATTGCCATGGACTTTCGATTGCCATATCGCTAAGAGTTTTCCAAGACTTTTTAAGAAATCACTTGATCAAAAACTTTGATGTTTTCTCCATCGTTTATTTGATTTAAAAAAAGGGAGAGAAAATAAAAGAAATAAATCTGTTATAAGCATTGTTTCTTCGTTAGATAAAGTTCAGATATCGGAGAATTTCGCCGCTGTAATGGCACATACTTGAGTACAACAATATAAATTATTATTAAATTATAAATCTCAATTACTTATAACGTATAAAACGAGCATAAAAATAGATTTATATATATATATATAGTTTTTTTACTATTAAACTAATATCATTTATAGATTTTCTATAATAATATATCAAGTCGTATTTACTTCTATATTAATATACGTCAAGAAGTTATTAATGTGCCAATAAACTTCTATAGTAACTAAGTAATTTAACACTAAAGAAAGAAAACGTGTAGTATAACACGTCTCGTGGATCCGATACTAAAAGTATATACTGTATAATATGCCTCATAGAAAATACATGTAATGTGTTTCTATTATATTTGATACCTTATTCTATATATAGCATGCTGAAATTATTATTTTTTTCATTGCTATAATAGTAAATTTTTGATTTAAATTAATATCGTAGTATTGACATTAAATACGAGGTTTAATTTAATAATTCAAAATTATTTTCCAACATCTTTGCTACCTTAATAATAAAAATTATTTATTTATTTTTGAATAATGTATTTTTAAATGAAAAATATATATTAAAAAAATCATGTTTTAATATATTTATAACAGTATAAATCTATATCAGTTGCAGTTAAATACTTTAAAGGTTGAATATTAAAAATAAATTTAATATTTTATTTAAAAAATTAAAGATAAATGATTATTATAATAAGATGTCATTTTTTAAAGACATATAACAATAAAAGATTAACAAGTATTTTTTGGGCGGAAATATATATATATATATATACATACAGGGTGGCCAATTAACCGTGTTTTATATTGTGTTCAAGACATACTTATGTATATGTATCGTCTACTGAGTTAAAAACAACGCGATTTTTTTCTACAAAAATTATATAACTACCAAAACTGGTACAATTCATTTCAAAATAAAGGTAGCAAATTAGTCTGTACTAGTTTAACTGACTTTAAGACCATCCTGTAAGTAAATTTTTATCGTAGGGTTGATATAGATTTAACCGTTTAAAGACAATTGATGCTTTATTTGTAGTCAAGTGTATCAAAATTCGTTTAACTGATTTTTGGACCTCCCTGTATATAGATTTTATAAAACCAATAAAATTTTAAATATTTACATCTTTTACATCAATACTGTATTGAAAAAAACCGGAAATTCCATCTGTAAATTTTTATATTTTCATTTTTTAAAAGACACTTAAGTAATATAACATCACGGATTCTCACTAACATAAAACTTTTACATATTCTACGATTAATATTTAAAACATTTCTTTTTCATTGTTTTGTTGTTTTTTCCCCATTTTTTTTTAAACATTAAGCTACTCTTCCCCCTCCCCTTATCTCTCTTGTAGAATTTAAAATTTCAACTCGTTTCTAAGAAGACAATCATTATTATTTCAAAAATATCAAGATGAAAGTTCTCAAAAAGTTATTATTGATGCGAATTCCATTTCGGTAAAAAGATATTGACAAACAGCAAACAAGCACAGTCGATTGCACACAGAGAAAAGTTTCCTTCCCTGTTCTTAACCTTACAAATGTCCTAACGAGATTCCCATTATATCTTGAGAAAAACTTTACTTTTGCTTCTAATAAGAAGAGATATAATGAAACAAGAGGAGGGGGTAAGAAACTGGCAATAATGATAGTTATAAAATCTTATTTTTATGAATAAATTTAATTCTTTTTTTTCCCTTTTATATATATTTAAATTGTTACATTGTTATAACGAAATAAATTTGTTAATTAAATCATTTAATTTGTAATTTATAGCTTTATTTTTAATGCTTTTTTTTATGTAGAACTCTCTACGTTTAAAAACAGTGCTTTTCGTAGTTATAAAATCGTATTTTAATGATTAAATTTAATGCATTTATAATTATTATATCACTACAACGGAATTTAATTTAAAGCTATATATTGCAAATTATTTTTTATATATAAAAATGTATTCTTAAAGTGTGTGATAATTACGAAATCTTATATTATATAAGTAATTTTATTTGTATACGTTTTTATATTTAAAGAAAATATTTGTACATATCTTATGGATTCTATATGCTTGCCCTTATATCATTTTTACATCCTTATGTTATATTATTACATCAATTCTTTATACCCACCTTATACATATCTCTACAGTAATTTTTTTTATATTACATCATATTTTTAGATTCCAATATGTTGCTACAAATCAATCCCTTAACATAAAATCATAAAATATATTTTAAAAAAAAATTTATCTCAATGTTCAGAAAATCGATTTTAAAAATATAATGCCACTGAGAGTGACGTATCTTAATCCATTTTTAGTAACAAAAAACGTCATTGTGACGTCACGTCTCAAATTCTCTATCCTCACGTCACAAATTGTCAGGTCTAGAAAATATCATCTCTTCCCTTCGTATGAGGAAACATTTAACTATGAATGTCTTTTAAATGCCAAATTCATTCAAATGTAAGGTTTATAAATTTTTAACAAACTAGAGAGACATTTTGATACTTTAAAGTATTGAAATATTACTACAAAATGGTTTTATAAATATTTAAAATATATATATGTAAATTTTTAGATTATCCATAATAAATTGTAAATAAAATTCAAATTTTTTGTAGTTAAAAAAACAATTTTTTTTTCTTGTAATATAAAGTAGATTTGATTGTTCGATGTGTGTTCTAGTTAAAGTTCTAGAAAAAGGAAAATTTCTATATTTATACAGACATGTAGAAAAGTAAATATTACACTCGACTGAGTCTATTGAAGAGAAAAACGTTTATATAAATGTTACAATCTGTTCAGATGCTAAATTTAGTTGGCCTTAACAGTTACTTTTCTTATAACAACCGATACAAATGTACTATAAATTGCTTTATATATATATATATATTCCTCGTATAATCTATTAATGTACACAAAACATATTTCAAATAAATTAATAATAATCTGATGACAAGTCACATAAATCTAAAACAAAAAGAAAAATAATTCGCAATTAATATGGAAGACACTTTCTGGCAACCGTACAGAACTTTTAAACTATGCTTAATTATATATATATAATAGTATAAAATTATATATTATATATAATTATTATTATATAAAGTATAATCTTCAAAAAATATTTTGTAATGTACGCATTTATTATATTAAAAAATTATTTATTCAAATAAATATTTATTTAATATCTAATCATTTTAATTTATTTTATTCATTTTTATAAAATCCATTTTATATAAATATAATTTATTTTTCGTGTAAACATGCTGCAATCACAAGTTATCAACGGACAATGACTAGCGCGAATATAATAAAATGCAAATAAAAATAAAATATTCTAACATGTTAATAATTATTATTTGATTAAGATCAAAATATTGTCCATAATTTATTATACAACACTTTACTATATATGTATATTAATTAGAGGATGTTAGAGTTGTACAGTAATGTCTATATAATTCATGAATCATTCTTTATTATTATTATTAGTATTTTTTTTAAACTTGAAAATATTTTCGATGACAAGACGTGTAACAAATCTATAGAGAATTATTCGCCACTCATGATTATATCAGGTGCTTGAAAGCTTAACAAGGATTATAATCTCTGTCTCTGTGGGAAAACTAATCATTTATCACAAGAACGTATTATTGAAATAATCTGAAATTTAGTTACTTATTCTCTCAGGAAGTAATGCTTTAGAACTATAAATTACTCTTGAATCAATTTACTCAACGTTCTATTCAATGCGATTGCTGTTCTATAGATGTCCTCAATTAATTAAAAGTTCTGAGTTACGATTCGAATATTTACATTTTATAAAGTTAGAAAAGCTTTAATAGTATGTCATCAGAATAAAATTAAGTAATGTACTTCCTGTGATTTCACTTTATTTTTCCTGTGTAATAATGTAATTAAGTATGAATTTATTCATCGCACAGACTTCATACGACATCACTAACAGTTTCAAGAATGTTAAAGGCTCATCGTAAAGGTTACGTTTCGGTTGTTTTAAGCTACTTTTATCTCATTTGATTGCATTTTTCTTAGATTTAATTATCATCCCAGTTAAATTATTTATATTTTTATCCATCTTTGCTTTAATACTCTCAAGAATTGATTAAGAGTATTTTTAATAACGATAATTGATTTAACAAAAGTATCTATTTGATAACAGCTGAAACCACTCTGTTGGATGATCTAAATAATTAAATTAATTGGATCGGTAAGATTATCTAAAGTTGTTTCCAAAAAAAAAAAAAACAATTTATAAACAAGTATCAATATTTTCCATTTAAATCCTTCCTAATTCTCACGAACAATAGATACTATTTACATTAAAAATAAAGAGTATTAAACTTTTATAAACATTAATTTTAATTTAACAATAATTAAAACTTGGAATATAATAAACAGGGATTAATTTTATGATTATATGTATAAATATGCATTAATAGAAGGAAAGGAAGATAGAAAGAAAAAAGCACTTTTCTCACAGCATGACTTGCTCTAACTCTGAAAAGACAAGAGTGGCCTCAAAACTGTAGAGTGATGCATCATCTTGAATTGTAACTTTGCTTTCAAACCGTACCAATTCATCATTTTGGTTAAATGTATTTAACCGCTATTTGTCTTCAGACATTACCCAACTGGCAGACTTCGTTATAATTCTATAAAATCTGTTTGTAAATTAACAAATCTGTATAGAAGTTATTCATAAACTAGAAGAAAGAACCTCACAAAACATCCCTTCATCTATCTATTATTATATAGAACTCATTTTTACTTCTATTCAATCACTTATCTAAGCTTATATATTATTTTTTTTTTTAACCTCAATAGTGAGTCATTCACCCCATTTTCTTTTCTATTTCCGAGTCTATATATTCTATCATTAATCTTTACTCCACTTTTTTTTTAAAACTCTATCCATGTAGATTTGCATGTCTCAACAAATCTTCGTGTGGCTTTACTGAAATAATTATTATAAATTGATACAGATTATATAATAGAAAAATCATTGGATGAATTAATTTCGTTTGGAGAAAAAAATATTATTATTATTTTTTTATTTTTGGTTTTAAAATTCCATTTAAAAAAACCTCTTTTTAGATTATTATTTAAATTGTAATTTAAATGTGTGCATTGTGTTAAAATATGCATAAATAAATGTAAATTTTTATGTTAATAAGGGAAAATAAATAATATAAATAAGTTATATATATCAAGAGAGGGGAAAAGAGTTGTGTATAGAATTGCAATGGAAATAAAAATTTACATAAATAGGTCTTTCCATCAGAAAAATCAAATCTATTCTGTCAAAATCATTTTGAACTGCACTTTACGTTTCCTGTAGTATTTTACATACTTTATTTATTGCATATTCAAAAAAGACATTTCCGAGCCATTCTTTAATTTCCTTAAATTATAACTAATTACTTTATTTTTAAAAGAGTTATACTTTTAATTAAAAAATGTTATTACATTCAAAAATGTATCATAAATTAGTGAATTTTGTGTGTAAAAATAAAAAAACAACCAGCATTTACAAAAAAAATCTATAAAATAATCAATTTCAGATGTAACAATAACGTTAAAATAATCGATTTCATTTAAAAATTCAAAATAAATAATCGATTTCAAACGTAACAATATGATTAAAACAATCGATTTCAAACGTAACAATAGCGTTAAAATAATCGATTTCATTTAAAAATTCAAAATAAATAATCGATTTCAAACGTAACAATATGATTAAAACAATCGATTTCAAACGTAACAATAGCGTTAAAATAATCGATTTCATTTAAAAATTCAAAATAAATAATCGATTTCAAACGTAACAATAGCATTAAAATAATCGATTTCATTTAAAAATTCAAAATAAATAATCGATTTCAAACGTAACAATATGATTAAAACAATCGATTTCAAACGTAACAATAGCGTTAAAATAATCAATTTCATTTAAAAATTCAAAATAAATAATCGATTTCAAACGTAACAATAGCGTTAAAATAATCGATTTCATTTAAAAATTCAAAATAAATAATCGATTTCAAACGTAACAACATGATTAAAACAATCGATTTCAAACGTAACAATAGCGTTAAAATAATCGATTTCATTTAAAAATTCAAAATAAATAATCGATTTCAAACGTAACAATAGCGTTAAAATAATCGATTTCATTTAAAAATTCAAAATAAATAATCGATTTCAAACGTAACAACATGATTAAAACAATCGATTTCAAACGTAACAATAGCGTTAAAATAATCGATTTCATTTAAAAATTCAAAATAAATAATCGATTTCAAACGTAACAATAGCGTTAAAATAATCGATTTCATTTAAAAATTCAAAATAAATAATCGATTTCAAACGTAACAATAGCGTTAAAATAATCGATTTCAATTTTTAAAAAATCAAAGTAAATAATTGCGTTTAATCATTCATTCATTCGAAATAAACATTTTTCAAGGCAAATTTTTGCTTTTTATAGTAAACTTTTTTAAATAATATTTAACAGATTAAATTATTAAAAATATACATATATATATTTTTTTTAAAAAATTACAAAATGTTTGATAAAGCTTTACATAATAACATTAATGAAATTGATAAATTTCTCATATAATTTAAAACAAAAGTACAGTACTTTACTATTACTAAACGAAAATGTTGTTCGCTTCACATAATAAACTCATGCAAAGATGAAAGTTGGAATCACGCAAGAAACCGTTTACATAAACCATTATACAAATTCTTTGAAGTTTTGTTGCTTTAATTTTGTTTGACTTTGTAAGAAACGATAAATGGTTCTATACAAACATTACGTTTTGTTCGATATAGAAATATAAAATTATCATATAATAATAAAGTTAACATGTACAAATCTAATTTTAATTCAAAATTTAAATATATATATATATAAATAAAAATAGCATACCATTTATTAACATTAACAACAAAAATAAAAGTAATTAAAAGAAAGACCAACAGAAACTTCATTATTATTATTTTTAACACAAAAAAAAGAATAAATAAATATTTAAGAATTAATTGAAAAAAAATATATGAAATATAATCTAATTTATATTATATGTAATTTAAAAAATAATTATGAAAAAAAAAATTAATAATAATAATTTTGTTGTCGAAATTATTCATGCTAATTAAAATAATAAATTACTATGAAAATTTAATTAAACTTTCTAAATCCTAAAAACAAATAATAATAAATTCGAAAAGATTATAATAGCTTTATAATGCAAGCACGTGGTTAATGATGTTATTGATAGTTGTTTCCCTTTCTTTTATAACCTGTGCCATCATCAAATATCCTGGTGAATAATTTTTAGATAAGTTAGTTTGAAATATGAATGCCTATTAACGTTAATAAACAGTTCAATTATCTCATACACTACTTTCGCTTCGATATTTAAAGATTGCTTCTTTATTTTCTCTTCTTTTTTTTTTTAATTTTAATTTTCTGATACTGATATTACTTAAACACGTATACTTACTCTTTCCATATTGATGGAATTTCTATGGCAACTTTCCATGTTTTTTTTAAACTCTTCCTTCTCGTTACTATAGTTACGAGTTACGTCATTCTCGTGTACGTGAAACTCTCATTAGGAAAAATAATCACGAAATGTAGAAGCGCTTCTGTTATCTGTACGTTCCTAAACGATATACCTACTAATTAAACATATATTTTGTTCCATTTTAATGGTTTTTATTTAAACTATATTTTATTATTTTTTTTTAAATTCTCCGTTTTTTAAAAAATTATTTTCTCTAAATTTTTTAAGTTATACAATTCGAAATATTCAATTAAATAACGATGACTTATAATTCGATGATAAATCGTGTTTTGCAGGAAAGCCATACATCAACATTTTTTTCCCTCTTCATCTCGGTCTCTTGCCGATTCTCATGCTGATAAAATTTCGTAATAATTCTCATTTTTATGGTTCAATATCTAATATGATAAATTTTAACGTTCCTTTTAGGAATTTCCTTTTTTTTTTGCATTTTTTTCCTATTAAGAAAAATGTTTGTCTTTCGATTGTCGGTTTGATTATTCTTTAAGAGAAATTGTTTATAGAAATTTATCACTGGAAATTTTATTTTCTTATTCTTAACCGATAATTTCGTTTAAACTCAACAGAAAATTAGCATTTAAAATATCTCGTGCTTAATAATAAAATTCTATTCGCTACAATGGATACTTCTTAGTACTTTCTAAGTTTAAAAAAAAAATATCTTTTAAGATTTTTCTAACAAATTAGAATTTGTCTAAGAACAAAATTTAATAATTCTGCTTATAAACTAAATTTTTATTAAAATAAATTAAGTTTATCGGAATAAATTGTAAAGAAAATATTATTCAGGACTTTTTTTTTATTAAAAAAAACTAATAAACCTCTTCCAAATTTATATATATATATATATTTTAAAATAATCTTTAAAAAATAAATTATTAAATTATGTACCAAAATATACCGAATTTGTACTATTTTATATTTAAAAATGTTTAAATTAAAGAAACATGAGCTGTATTTTTTCAATTGCATTTTTTTCTGATTGACAGTAACTAACTGGATACGTGGATACGTATCCATGTAATTCAATAGATTAATAAAAAATAAAATATAAAACTTTATTATCCATTTTATTCTTTTCGGGAAATCTAATGAAATCATTTCCTAAGAAAAAGATTCTATAGCAAGATATAAATCAAATTATGGCATAAACTGTATTACTTCATCACTCGAGTCACATAATCAGTTTTTCTATAGTTTAGAATTTATTTTCGTGTTCTTTTTCTCCCTCCTTCCCTTCAGAGAGAATCTCATGACTGTAAGGATTACGACACATTGGAAACATAAAGAGCACAATAAAGTGTTGTATATATCCCTATAATCCAGGTAGAACATACAGTTCTTCCTTACCTCTCGTCTATCATGGACCAAAATGTTCGTGACTAAAGTGATAAAACAACGAATACGTTACAAACATTCTATAAAGCTTCTCCTTGCACAAAATTCACGTTTTGATGCGGTAAGAATATTAAAACTGGGTTCTAACTCGTTGAGAGGCATAATGTGGCATCACAATGTATTTGCTTCCTGTGGGTATATCCAAATTTAATGATGAATAAAATCTTGTTTGAATACTTAAAAAGGGTTGACAATTCCTATAGGTTTTACTTTGCATTTCTTATATTTTCAATCATTTTTAACTTAATATATTTAGAACCTAGTTAAAAATTTAGAAATGTGAGGGGGAGGTAAAATGCTTTGTCAGATTTTTAGTATCTTCCTAAAACGGTGTAAAATATAGCCTATAAATATACATATATGCAGGACACTTTAAAAAAAATGGAAATTTTTCTTCAATTCAATAATCATAAATAAATAAAATGCTTTCATTTAATATTTATTTTCGAAATATTTAAATATCGTACACCGTGACCGAATTTCCACACTGTTATAACTCACTAAAATTCGTGTTTTAAGACACAAAAATGAATTTTTTAACGACTTATTGGGTGTTTTTTATTATGGAAAAACATAAATATGTCATCGTACGAATATTTCATCAAAACTTCAATTAAATTATAATAAATACGTCATCGTGTTTGCTCACGAATCGATTCAAATGAATATTTTAACGTTAAAAATCAAGTTCTAGTAATTAAAAAAAAGCTCTTAAATTTATTAATCAGAAGATTATTTACACTTTAAAAAAAGCTTTTTAATCTCTAAAAAACATGTTTTAACATATATTTATAAGATTAAATTAAAAGATACCTTTTAATCTCTTCAAATCCTCTTCCTCATTGGCGTAACACTTATTGATCTTAAGTATATATGACATTTTTCGGATTCATAAAAATTCAATGTATTCTCATCGATCACTAAAAATTATAATAAACGATTTAGAGAATACTTTACGTAGAGGAATAGGGGGAATGTAAAAAAAAGAATGACAACATGGATCCCTTCAATCTTTTCTAGGTATGACACAGATTATCTTTTCATGGCATGTTCATCAACTTATCCAGATTGGTTGTCAAGTTACTTTCGCTAAGAAAAAAAAATAATAATCAATAATAGCATTATCTCGAGAGGAAAAAAAACAAACTTTTAATGGGATTATTACACTTATTATCTATAGAGCATTATAACATTAGCAAAGAATTAATAGATGATGATAAACTTAAGATGTGAGGTGATAAAATATCTTTATCAAATTTATAAACTTTAAACAATAAGAAAATAATGGTTAAAGTTATATATGTACAGGGTGGCCCTAACTGTGTTTTTCCCCCCAAAAAAACTCAGTAATTTTTACAAAAAAGTCAGCAATATTCGCATTAAAAAGTATTTCAATTTATGAACTGAACAAGGAACAATGTAAAGTAATAACAAATTTAAATAAGATTTTTAATTTAATCTTTATAATGATTAACTGGCTTTTAAGCCTCATTTTATATTTTTCTTTGAAAAAATAAATAAATAAAAATTTTATAATAAAAGAAAAATAAAATAGATTTTCTGGAAAATTTATAAAAAATATATTCACCACTTAAACTAAATTGAAAAAAAATGTATTTACAGAAAAGTAAATGTATTATTATAAAATTTATATAAATATTCTAATAAAAATAAAATAAATATTGCAAATTACTTATTATTGGCAAAGACATATTTTTGAAACAATTTTGATAAAAATTGTTTTTTAACTTCAAAACAGAATTTTATTTTGAAAATATTCTTATTATTATTATTATTTGATATTTTTAAATTAAAATAAATAAATTATCTAATGGAAACATGCAAATTACCTTCAATGTGAATTTATGCATTATATATCATTATTTTTGTTTAATTTATTCAATAATACCCCCGATTACTATGCTTAAAATAAGTAAAAAAAAAAATACGTCTCACGAGAAGAATAAATTATGTTTTAGAAAATAGTAATATGTAAACACAAATAAAAATTCTACATGATGAAGAGCATACACACGTGATACGTTTTACACATGATAATAAATGAATACCCCTAACAAAACAAAGGGAAATTGTTATTAATTTTATAAAATAATACAGACAAATACATTTGTATGTATTAAAATATTAATAAACCTGTCATTTATCATTTTAATACGACACAAATATGTAAATATCCACATATAACGTTGACTATTTTTTAAACATACTTCAAGCTTTATGTAATATAACTTTATGTAAACTGAAAGTGTAAATAAATAGGAAACTTGTAAAATATTTTCCGTAATATCATATAGAACATGCAAATAACCCACACTGCATTATTTACTACGAGGCTATACAAAGATATATAAAGTTATTTCACTTATATATATAACATATAGACTACTATAAAAAGGCTTTTATATAAAGAATAATATATTTTATGTATGAATATACAGACCTAACATTTTACTATTTATGTGACCTGTACAGTCGAGTGACGCATACATAACCATATGTACTGTACATATTTACAACTTGTATCTAGATTAACGTGAAAAATAATATCGATTTCGACATTTTATAGCCATTTTACATTAATTATAACTTTTTATATTGAAAGTAAATTAACTATAAAATGTATATAATATTATAGTTATATAAGGGTGGTCCAAAACACGTGTCGTTAGCAAGCAATCCAGCAATTTGTGTGTGTGTCAAAGCTCTGTAATTTGCGTATTAAACAAGAAGAATGTCATTTTAAACAATTTTGTTTAAGTTTGTAAGTAATAAGTTATTTAAATGAGACGGAAATTTAGTTTTTAATTGGTTACTTTTGAGCCATCCTGTGTATTGTACAGTACGTAACACAAATATCAGATCCTATGATCAAATTAAACGTTTGTAGCTATTATTACTACTACTAATTGTAGGTAGATATACAGGGAAAGCCGTAAAGACTAAATTGCTGTCTTATTTAAATACTTTATTACATATAAAGTTTACAAAAAATTTTTAAAAAAATACTGTTCAGAATGACATCTTTCGTGTTCCATAAACCAAATGCCGACTTTCTCGCTAAAAAATCGTTAATTTTCTTACAAAAGAACAGGGCTAAATAACTTTCGGACCACTTTGCATATAAATTTATAAACTTTCTAATGATGTAAAATATTAATTATGCAGCAAAATACTAGAATTTTTATAACACTCCTCGAAGAAAGAATAATAATAATAATAATAATTTCATTCTTAATTAAAAAGAAAACCAAACAAATCTTGAAAACATTTGAAAAATTTAAAGATTTAATTAAATTTTTTCCCATTTTACATTCGTTTGTTAATTCTATAATCTTTTGTTACTTTTCTCTCGGTGAAAAGAAGGGAAAAAAATATATACTTCATTCATTTTTTTTCTCGCATCAAAACGAAGAGATTTTTATCTCCAGGACAACACGAAAACATTCCTTCCCCCTTCAGATCCTATTGTTTGCTATACAAATTTCATTAGATTGTACGAGTTTGTATGACGATCATTGTATTTTTTTTTCTTGTTCGCTTTTATAAAATTTTACGTGTCTTCTTGACCGAGTTAATAGTATCTGTAAGAAGATTACACGTATATCAAGTGGCAGATTGTATTGCATAAGCTGTTCAGCCATGTGTGTAGATTATAAACCATCTGCAAACTTAGAAAAGGAGTTAGAGATCTTTACAACTCTAGCAATTTTTAAAGATTATTAAGCTCGAATATCTTAAGTAATTGCCTAATGTGATTTTTTACGTCTTAAATACAATATTAAATACA
Source organism: Centruroides vittatus (assembly GCF_030686945.1). Taxonomy (NCBI): domain Eukaryota; kingdom Metazoa; phylum Arthropoda; class Arachnida; order Scorpiones; family Buthidae; genus Centruroides; species Centruroides vittatus. The sequence goes on along the minus strand of NW_027122474.1, from coordinate 2,648,149 downwards.
ATATATGTAATATTTTTCTTCATTGAGAGGAGGAAATGAAGCCAACGAACTTTTCTTTAATGACATTTAAAGACATGAAAAACGATTAAGTGATGATAAATAACATTCAATGACTGTTTTTTTTTCGACTTAATAATTTAAAACTGATGATTTTTTCTAGCAAAAATACAATAAAAAAATTATGATTATCTGGGGAAAATAATTAATGAATTTTTGAGAGAATTTTCTCAAATGTATGAAATTTTTTTTCTAAATATATTCGATAATTTTCTTTATTTTTTTTTACAAATTATCAAATGATTTTTAGTTTTTAAATAATTAAAAAATAATTTTAAAAATTTTAAATTTAAAAATGATTGTAATTTTTTTTAACATGATATGAAATTGTTTTTCAATTTATATAGAAAAATGTCCCACAAAATTAAATAATTATTAATTTTTCCATTATTTTTGGCTAATTTTTTTTTTTGGAATTTTTCTATATATAAATTAATATAAGAATCATAGCTCTTCGTACCAGAGTAAAATATTTTTATTTATTTTCTTAACTTTTAAAATTATTATTCTTATATTCGTTAATATTTCAGAATAATTTTCAAAATAATCTAAAATAAACACTCCAATATTTAAGAATTAAGGAGGAGTGGCATACAAACATGGCTGCTGGCGCTTTTTTTTTTTTTTTAATCTCAGCTCCCTTTATAAAGTAAAATAAGAACCGTATTAGTGCTTTTACTGCTATCAGGGATTAAAACAAATCCCTCACTAACCTTTACCGTCATTGTAAAGATCGATCAGAGATTGATCTTTGTAGTGATCCGGGAGAATAGGACCAGTGAAAGGAAGTCTTTCCTAAGTGAATTTTAAGAAACACTCTATTACAGATCCGCAAAATAAATATAATAACGCATATCATACGACTTCAATTAGGCAAATAAAGTAATTCCAAGTTAATTAATTGAGAAACGACAGAGGGCACGTACGATGGTCCCCCTGAACCTATATTCTGGAAATCCCGAATACGTTCTGATAAAATGTCGGCCATTTCAACTACAGACGGATCAGATTATCAGAATTAATTAATTCTTCAAGTGTAAAATCCATTTGATTAAATAATATCCATTAAAGAATAGTTTAGTTTCTGTTGGAGGATGTATTAGTGAACTAAAAGATTACTTTAATGAACTGGAAAATAAAATAGCAGAAGTGGAAATGCAAACAGATAAGTTAAACACAGATAATGAGAAGTTGCAATACAAATTCAATTCATTAATAAACTACATAAACCAAAACAACTTGATCCCACATAATTATCCTTCGACAGTAAAAAATATTACTAAAGAAGATGGTAGTTGATTTTCTAAAAGCGGCCTTAGAATTTAGCAATATTAACGAAATAATTCAGTTTAACTATACTAAAACAAAATTTACAGTTGAAAAATCAAATAACTACTACTGTTATTGGTTAATGTTACCTAAGGTTCCAAGATGGCGACTCGTCTCCGATTCCAGCAAATACAAAAAGGGAAACAGTGGAGACGCACGTTCTAACCTAACCTATTTTAATAAATTACCATAATTATTACCAACAAAATTATTAGAATAGGTTAGGTTAGGTTAGAACGTGTGTCCCCACTGTTTTCTTGCTGGAATCAGACGGGCCGCCATCTTGGAACCATAGGTAACATTAACCATTTTATTAATCTAAAAAAAAAATAACCAATTAAAATAATACAAATTACCGCCGATCTAACAAGTAATTCAAGACAGAGGAGAAATAAATACCTATTTATATTGAGCAGAAGATACGAAATCAGAAGATGGGGAGAATATATTTTGTTAAACGACAATAAATTAACTTACGGTTTTACGAAGTTACAGTTTTTTTGCTTTATAAATCTACAATTATTTAAAATTTATCAGAGAAATTTCTTTGAAGTTCAACTTTCCTTTAGGAATTAAAGTAAAAAAAAAAAAAAAAAAAAACAGTATAAATAAATATTCTATACTGGAACAACAAATGCGAAATTACATTTATAATGCCAGTAATCCAGTTCGACCTTTACATTACAGATCTAAAAATCCTTGACATTATTATTCGTCTTACAGAATATGAGGAAGAACGATAATTTAACCAAATTTAGGAAGATCCCAACTTGATTACTTATAAAAAATCAAAAGAAACGAAGTTACACTAACATTTTAAGTCCCATTCCACTCCAGATACGACACACGAACCCTTTGAGTTGGTACTCTAAAATTTAAAAGCATAAATGCCCCTAACATACGAGTTACCATGCCAAATTTCTGTTCTTATTCTTCATCCCATCCTAAGATATTAAATAAAATTTATACCAACCAACACGCGCGCGGAATTTTTTTCCTCCCCTTTTTGGGTTTGGAGTCCCAGAGAGTCAAACTTGACACGATTACAATACTTTCCCGTGTTATAGCCGGGAAAGTAAAAGGTGGATCTAGTTTACCAAGTAACTACAGACAGATTTCCTTATAATTGAAAGTAAGGCAAAGTTCTACAACATTGCTAGAATATTTACCAATTGGATGGAAATATCAAAACTAATTCCCGACTTCCAATATGATCTACCAGTGACCGAGTGGATAAAACTAGATGGTTTGTCGTAGTCTTCGCGTTTGTAACACCTAAATATGGGCTAGTTTCCTATTAAAAAAGTCCTCCGGGAGCATCCTCCAGGCAGATCGCCCACCTGTTGCATTGTCGCAACCATATACAGTATTTACATTAATCAAACATCTACAAAAAAAAAAACTTTAAAATGCCTCTTTTTATTAACTAATCGAACGTTTTCCGCCATTTGAATGACCTTCCTCAGGAAACATGGAAAAGGCACAATGCCTTTTCCATGTCTAGTTTTAGTTCAGAAATTATACAGTAAGCGGGCAGGGTATAAATTCTCCGACATATTCGTTGTTTTCAGACTAAAAAAATCAATATTTTGATGGTAAATATCTTTTCCCAAATTTAAGCTTTCTAGAAATATTTTGCAGGGGGGATCCTTCATCTTTACACTTATGTAACTTTTATTTATCAGGAATAGACAGCAAATTACAAAATCCTAACGACGGTATGCAAATTGGTAATAAATTGGTAATAAACAACTTGCAGGTGACTTACTAGATCCACCAACAAGGTCTTCACAAAGGGAAATTAACTTATTGGACATATTTAAAATCAAATAATGTATTAATTAACCCTGAAAAACTGAAGTTTCCGAAGAAAACATAAAAGTAAAATGCAGTGTTGTACAGAAAATCAACCTTTAATAAAAGATTTATAACACAAATTGGGCTAAAAAAAACGTTAATTTAGAAATTCCCTTAATGAAATTTTTTTCAGCAACAATATTTTCTGGAGTAAGAAACACTGGTCATGGGTTCGGACCTGGACAACGGGCTGTCAAGTGGAATTTCCCTGATTTTCTTCACGTTTGTAACACCTGGATAGGGGTTTTAAGAACTAATATTGCCCGAGGTAGGAATTATTCCCTGAAGGCAGTAATATCTAAAATAATTGTATAATTGCTACATAATTAAATGATAATTATAATTATTATTTTTTTTTTTGTAAAATTACAAATAATAACAATTTATGTTAAATGGTTTGTTAGATGTTCTTTAATTATTTCTGGTTTAACAAAGCTTAACTTATTCGCGAAAAAAAATATTATTAAATAAAATTATAAAGAAAGGATTAAAAGAGTATAAAATAGAAAGAATAAATGAGAAAGATTTAAACTTAAAACGATTAAAAGATAAAAGTTAAAACCTTTCGAAAGTTTAAATTTAATCGAGTTAAAATGAATAAAATGATAAAATGAAAAGATGAAAAAATAAATAAAAGAAAGAAATAGTTTAAAAGAAGGTTAAAAACGGAAATAAAAATAAAACGTTTGGATAAAAGACGATATAAAATGACTTTAAAAGAAATAAAATTCGTATATAATAGGTATAAAGCATAGTAAAAAAAGAATAGAATAAAGACATTTACAAAGAAAAATTTTTTAAAGCGATTAAAATGGATAATTTAATAAAAGATATAAAAGTAAAAAAAAGGAAAATTAAGCTAAAAGGGAATTAAAAGAGATCTAAGAAATCTTAAGATTTTAAAAACATTCTTTAAAAAATAGAAAAGATTTTAAGTCTAAAAACAGAAGTTTATAAAGAAAAAGGTTAATGTTACCTATGGTTCCAAAATGGCGGCTCGTCTCTGATTCCAGCAAATAGAAGAAAGGAAACAGTGGGGACGCACGTTCTAACCTAACCTAACCTATTCTAATAAATTACCATAATTATTACCAACAAAATTATTAGAATAGGTTAGGTTAGGTTAGAACGTGCGTCCCCACTGTTTCCTTTCTTCTATTTGCTGGAATCAGAGACGAGCCGCCATTTTGGAACCATAGGTAACATTAACCAAAAAAATTATAAATTAAAATATAATTTTTATACATATTTAATTATATATGTGTGAGTGTATGTGTTGTTACTTCTACAAGAAACTACCCTATTAATTCAAATAAATTATTATTTTTATATATAATAATTGTTTTAAAATGTTTACAAAATTTTAAAATTTTCGTTAATTATATAAATATAAATTTTAAAAAAAATCACCAGCATCATCATACGGATCTATAGACCGTAGAAAACAAGAAAAGAATGGCGAGTAATAAAAAAGTGCAATGAGAAGGCAACATGGAAGAACACAACACTTCACCAATCTATACCACAGTTTCCTGACTTGAAAGATAGTGCACCCTTTTTTCTCCTTTTTTTTTCTTTCCTCTATACTGCACTTGTTGTCCTCACCTCTACAATACCGTAGATCTATCGCAGTAACCAGGGTATTGGATGTGGATCGATGGCTAAAGTTTCGCTGTCCTAAACTTGTCTTCCCTTCTGATAAACTCACCCTATAAAGATTTCTTCGCTGCCATTTCGTGACGTTGCTGCAAAAGTGTACAACACTAGACATCAGTACAAGAATTCGCTTATATAACAAGACCATCCGTTCTGCTCTGTCTCAATTACACGCAGCTGGTAATCGTCGAATAAAATATGATTATAACTTATTTCCAAGCAGAAATTTCAATAAATATTATAAATATTCCTTTTATTTTTAAAATAAATCTTTAAGAAAAGCCATTATTTTACTAACAAACCTTTAAAAAATAAATAAATAAAAAGGGCATGTAAATTGAAGGAGTGTGGCTTAAAAAAAAAAATTTTTTTTTTTAATCCAAAAATTTTTTAAATTCCTCTTAAAGAATAATTAAATTATTATCACACTCAATTTTTTAATATAATTAATAAATAATTTTTAAAAAAATCTTCATAAAAGTCTACCATGTTATTAACTCTAATAATGATTAATGTGCACTTAGGTAATACATCACTCAGTATACCTTTTTTTGTGATGATGATAATGAAAATCATCACAATTATCCTCTCTTCTTGTAAGGAATTTAAGGTTTTATACCTTTAAATTCGACACCCTCTAATTGTAATATTATAAATTTAAGTTAGCATTAGGTAATTTTAAGTAAAAGTTCATTTGACGATAAAGAATGGTGGAGTCTCATGATAGTAAAGTTTCATTTAAACTTTACAAAAGTCAAGAGAACAAACCAGATGGACTAGTTGCTAAGTAACGATTTTATCCTGAATGAAGACAACAATGTCCTGATGAGATTTGTTTTGTTCTTTACTTGGAAAGAAAAGAATACTAAAGACGGTAAATCTCTTGTGAAGGAAAAGGAAACTGTGGTGATTATCGCAGACTTTCCGGTAGACATTAGCTTAGATGGACAAAATTTCACATCTGTACGTTTCCTGTTCTTTAAAAGAGCGCGAATAATCTATTGATAAAGGTATAAGAGATGAAGCAAAAGATAAATGATATCTTCTCCTAACTATTTTCTTTATTTAATACATACTACGTTTTTTGGTTGATGTTACCTATGGTTCCAAGATGGCGGCTAATCTGATTCCATCAAGGAAACAGTGGGGACGCACGTTCTAACCTAACCTATTCTAATAATTTTGTTGGTAATAATTATGGTAATTTATTAGAATAGGTTAGGTTAGGATTAGAACGTGCGTCCCACTGTTTCCTTTTTGTATTTGCTGGAATCAGAGACGAGTCGCCATCTTGGAACCATAGGTAACATTAACCCTTTTTTTTAATTACTACTTTCACGGCTGTTAATATATAAAGGGGGAGGGGGAAATACGACGATCGTCAAAAATTCCCCTGAAAAAATTTGGGTATCTTTCTGTATGTATCGATGTTAGTGGGTAGGGGGTGTACGACTTTATTCAAACAATTTAAAGCTTAATAACTCCCGTGATTTTTGTTGAAAATTCCTGAAATTTTACAGAGACGTTTGTGTACTAGGGGGCATTCATGCTATTAAATTTTGGTAGTTAAAGGACAATGAGGTAGGGAGATAGAGGAGAGTCATATATCTCGAGTAGGATCGGACTTCATGGTTTTATTCGTTATTAGCATATACAACTTTTTTTTTAAAACTCATCTCTACCCTCAAAACTAAACTTTTTGCCACTTCTATAATAATTAATAATATTAAAAGTTTTAAAAATAAAATCTCGTAACAGATGGCGCCACAAGCAATTTTAACTCTTGCTGGAAAAGTTACGCAACTCATTTCTGGATTCTTTTTAAACTAGAGATTAATAATAAATCGCTTATTTTGTGCAGTTATCACGTCGCTGCATCTCTTAAGTCGAATGACGTAAGGTGTTAAGCGATGTTAACACGTTACATGGAAAATTTAGCAATATTCAGTAAAATAAATCAAAAATATACTGTTTAGTTATATTCTATAGCATTTTATTTGAGAGTATTTGAAAGAAAATGATAAATTTCTGTTAAGTATAGTGTGAAAAATGTTTATATTTTACGTAAAGTTTAGAAAAGAAAATGATATAAATGATATATTCAGTAAGAATAGTAGATAAGTTATGATATGGACTATTTTATCATTTGAAATATTTTGAAAAATTTTTCTATATTTAAAAAATTGAAAAATATTTTATAATAATTGAATATTCGTATAAATTTTTTCTTGTTTTTTTTATGGTTTAAAGTAGAAAATCCGCTGAATTGTATTAGAAAGGGGGCGAAAATTTATATAATTATAAGAAACCAAATAAACAATTAAAAGCGTTATGATTCCGTTAGTTTTGTGCATCCTACTAATAGGGTAAACCCTTTTGTACCCTCCTTGTTATAGGATAAAATAGTGTTTGCAACCGTCTTATAACAGATTAAGACATCCTCTGTTCAAAGGTACAGGGTGTCTTGAATTAAGAATCAAAAGGCATTCATTGTTACCTTTGACTCAAAAAATAAAGGGTGCCTTGCTACATAGAGGTATAAAGAATTTGGTTAATGTTACCTATGGTTCCAAGATGGCGGCTCGTCTCTGATTCCAGCAAATAGAAGAAGGAAAACAGTGGGGACGCACGTTCTAACCTAACCTAACCTATTCTAATAAATTACCATAATTATTACCAACAAAATTATTAGAATAGATTAGGTTAGGTTAGGTTAGAACGTGCGTCTCGCTGTTTCCTTGCTGGAATCAGAAGAGCCGCCATCTTGGAACCATAGGTAACATTAACCAAGAATTTATTTATTTGAATTATCCAATAAATAAATAAATTTAAATATTAAATGTTGATTATTTAAAATAATTTTTAAAAATTCTGTTACATCGTCTTAACTATATTTAATACAGTAAATTATATAAATGTTTTGAATATTTTTCAGAATTTTTTAAAACAGCATTATTATTATTATTATTTATTTATTGTAGAAAAAATGCTTTTAAAGCATTCTAGAATACATTTTCTATACTTCAGTATCAAATTTCTTAAATGTTCGATAGATTATTCTTGACGAATCCTTTAGAAACAAGATGTAATTTTACTTTTAAAATCTTGAGCTAGAGCTATATAATTTGGGCGAAGTGCAATTTTGATAAGGAATTTTGATGTAGAATGAAGAGAAGGCTTTTAAGAGAAGCATAAAAACGACATGTAAATATTAAAAGTGATGAAAAGGAATTTTTAAGAGACTGTGGATGGAAGAAGTTAAGTAGAATGAATATTATGAACAGTTAAAATCCTTTTTCAAATAATTAATGACGAATTTTATAGTAAAACTTTCAAAATTTTAAATATGTCTCGATATTATCGTGTTTGTTTACTTTATTTTATTTATTTTCTATAATTTGAAGTGGATACAGCTAAACAGAATTAGTTCTTAACGTGTTCCTGACAGATATAAATACTTATATTGCCGTATTTGCCAGCGTATAAGATGCACTCCATTTTCCAAAGGCATTTTTTTTCAAATTATTACATTTCTAGTCTACTTTATTAAAAAATAAAGCACTGTAATTTTCATACAATAGGCGTGTAAGATGTATTTAAGTATAAAAACAAAGAATATTCAATTATAAACAACAATAACTAAGCATATCCCAAATAGAAATATATATATATAAAATAGAACCTGTGTAAACCGGAATCGCGCAGTACCAAATATTTTTTTCCGGTTTGGCAGGTTTCCATTTTGAATGGGTTCATTTTAAGCTGCAATTTTCAAAATTGTAGACCTGTAAATGCCCACTCGCATCTACCTGTCTGTCCTTCGTTAATCACGAGAACGGAGTTAGATAGATGAAAGTCGAGAGTATATATGGGAAGCTTAGGACAGGAGACCCCGATTAATTGTATACAAATTTCCGGTTTGAACAGGAAGTTACGTTATTTCAATTCAAAAATATTCTCCAAAACGGAGAATAGATGACTTCATTGTTAACAGGAAAAGTATGATGTACAGGGACATTACTAAAATTGAGAGCATTGTGAGGATGTCACAATAAATAATTACAGGCTCCGTTCCGAAGAATTCTTTCTGCTTAGACAGGTTTCCGTTTTAGACAGGTTTTTCTGTATATATAATATATCTATATATATATATATATATATTTCTAGCTATATAGTTATGTTTAAATTGAAAATTATATAATTTTCCGTCATTTTCCCAATTTTTCAAGATTACCTCTGACAATTTTTTCCATTAAGTTTCTAGATTTACAAAAAAAATGGAATGTATCAAATTTAAAATGGCATTATTATTACATTTTCATGGAATAATTTAAATTTTCTTCTATATTTTACGAAAATTTGAATGAAAAATTCAAATAAAATCGTCAACTTTCAGAAGAAAACAGTGAAGTTCGTTTTTGATTAAATTTCGGATAAAAATTCATTTAAAAATATAAATTACTATTGAAGATAATAAATTCAAAGAAAATGTGTACAAAAAATTATTAATTTTTAAATTAATTTAAGCCAAATATAGTTTTAATAAAATACTTCATTAACTCAATTAAATTATTTACTTAATACTTTACATATATAATGTTTGTAATTAATGTTTTTAAGAAAAAAAAAACTGCAACGTTAATTAAATTTAACTGTAAGTCACAGCAAAAAGTACGGTAAATATCTTTAAAAATTAAAAAAATATATTATAATTTAATAAAATAATTATCAATTAAAAACATAGATAATATAATTTTATTACTCTATAAGCTAACATACGAAATGAAATATAATCGAATTATATATACTGTATATATTTTAAAACTTTACAATTAATTTCAATATAAATTGTTAAGAAAATATTCAAGTTATATTTACTATAGATCTACGATGTATGTGAACTTCATCAGTACTTAATTAAATGGCATATATTATAAATTTAAATGAGTTTCAACAGTAAATAAGTTAAACGACTCATTAATATCGCCACATATATTTTTTTTTTTTTTTTAAATTAAGGAAAAGTCAAAATTTTAACTATTAATATATATAATTTACTTTATAAATGAGAGAGAGAGAATATAGGAAAGGGAAAGGAGTACTAGAAAAAATAAAAGAAAATTTTTGAGTATAAGAGAGGGGGATGAAGATTTCAGGATTTCAGACAAGAATATGGGGAAGGAAAAGAAATTTGTGAGAGGATAGATAGCAAGGAAGGAAGGAGGACTTAGAAAAAAATACAGGAGAAAGAGAGAAGATTAGAGGATTTAAAAGAGACGTGTATAGGATAGGAAACGAAAAAAGGAGGGTTTGAAAGAAAAGTGTAGAAAAAGAAACGAGAGAAAGAGAAAGATTTGAGAGAAGGATACAGGGAAGGGAGCAAGAAGAGGAGGAGGAGGAGGAGGAGAACAGAGAAAGAGAGAGTGGGGGAGAAAATGTGGGAGAAGAACACAATAAAAGAACAAAAAAATTAAACGTCTTCGAAAGTTATATTAAAGAGTATTTAATTATTTAGTTTAAATTAAAGATTTGTAATTACATCAATCTACGTTGTTAAGAAAAGACTATTTTCTATCTATTTTTAGGAATTTCTATTTTTTATTTACAAGTTTAACAGTTTGTTATCGTTAACAGTTTTAATGATACGCTGATAAGTAAAAGAACAAAAAAAACCTACCTACCTGTAAACTATATACTGTACATAAAGCGAACTTTTAATGTGATTTTCTACTATAAAAATCATTATTACATTTTTTTTCTAGTTAATTTTTTCCCACGAAGTTGATTGTTTAAACGAATACACCATTTTGAAAGTCGAATAAATAATTACATTTAATACCATTAAATTTTATCTTTAATCTATTTTAATCGTTAAAAATTTCATTCTTTTCAATCCAATTCTCTCTCTTTTTTTTCCTAAAACAGGATTTTTCTTGAATACAAAAAAAGGAGGGGAAGGGATGGGAGAAAAAACTTGTATAAAATTAATGGATACTTCAAACTCCGTATCGATTCCGATTATTTATTAAACTAAAAATACAGGAAGAAAAGTATATCTATCTATATATAAAAATATATTTTCTTCATTCTTTGAACTGTAGATTTTAATCAGATATTTCATTGAACGTATGAAGCAATAACTTAGAATAAAGGAGAAGGGTAGTTACTGATCTCAATCTAAGATTCGTATAGATGAATCGTTACAATCAAAGGAGATAGTTGAAAAATTTTTATTGAACAAGAATATTTTCTATTCAATCCCACTTTATTTCTTAATACTTTTCAAAGAATTCTTTTAGTTAATAGATCCGAAGGGAGATATATGCCAAACTTTATAAATAAAAAAGAATATATCGAATTTTGTAAGATTCTACAAGATAATTTCATCATAAAACCATATATTTTTAACAAGGTAATGAATTTTTTGATCAGCATTTTCTTCTGATCGAAGTTTATGATTATTTTTTCCCTTTGTAGGGATTTTAATTTTGCATTTAGGGATTTAATTCGTTTAAAACTTAAACTTAAATTATTTCTATTATTTTACTTAGAAAAACTAATTAGTTGTTTAGGGAATTTTATTATTATTTTTTTAAATTAATTTTTATATAATTTTTTATTTTTATGGTGATTTTATTTATATTTCTTTTCGAATTTTTAAGAAAATAAATTAATAATTTTAATTAATGTTATATTTCAGCATTTCTCAAACAGTCGAAACTTAATTTAGAAAGTTAAATGAAGTTATAAATTAAAATGCATTTTAATTAAAATTAAGTTCAGTTTATTTACTTAATTAAAATTAAGTTTTATAATTAAATAAATCTTTTATTAATAATTTTAAATTCGTTTATTTATTTATTTAAAAAAAAAGAAATGTTTTTAAATATGTAAATTCAAAATTAAGCAAAAATTTCAGTTTAAAAATCGCCAAATAAAAAAACAAATTTATTTAAAGGGATTTTTAATTATAACAGAATTAATTATATTTATATATAATTTTAATTATAAAAATAATTAAAACATATAAATTCCAAGTTAAAAAAAAATTTAAGCTTAATAAACAGGATCCAATTCAATTCTAATTTTAAGATTTTTGTGGCTTCAAAATTAGACATTAACAAATTTATTATATTGTATCCATGTAATTAAAAGATAATTAAAGCTAGTAAAAGGTAGTATTAAATAAAAGATTTTAATTAAAGATAATTAATTAGTAATTAAAGTTTAATTGCTTCATTTATAGAGCTGACTTTTTAATTATTGTACATTAAAATTTTTATATTTTATTTTCTCTTTATTTTATAGAAAATTTTTCAAAACGAAAATAAATATTTTTCAGAATATAAAATTCTTAAATAATTAAATCAAAGTTTTAAAATTAAACCTTGTTTATTAACTCTATTTATGTTATTGTTTAAACGACGTTCTACCGAATAAATTAAATATATTCTATGAATTAACAGTTTAAATTTTTATAAGTATGTTAAATCCTTAATTCTCTTTTGTTAAATATCTTGTATTACATGATTAAATATTGAATAAGTTGGAAAATTAAATTTTTAAAACGTTCCTTTGATATTTAACGTTAGAAATATCTATAATTTTAACGTAATTTATTCGTAAATATTCTAGAATGTTTAAATATTTTTAAACATTTATATAGTAGAAAATAACAGCAAATAAAAATTAATTATATTGTAATCTTAAGTTATATATTACTTTCCTAGCTGTTATAATAGAGGGAAAGTGTAGACGTTAGTGTGTATAATATATAGCCTATATATTGTGTGTAGGGGGGCACGATTTTGTTCATCCTGTTTGAAGCTTAATAACTCCTGTGCTTTGTGTCGAAAATTTCTGAAATTTCGCAGGGTGGTTTGTTTTTTAGGGGAATTGAAGCTGTTAAATTTTGGAGGTTAAAGGTCGAGTAGGTGTGGAGATAATGGGAATCGTGTGTATCTCCAGTAGGGTCGGAATTAATGATGATTTTACTTGTTATTACAATTTACAATTTATTATTTTTTTAAATAAAACTCACCCCTACTCTAAAAATTAAACTTTTTGACATTTTATAACAGTTAAAATTATAAATAAAAGTTTTAAAAATAAAATATATAACGGATGATGCCATCAAAATTTTAAAATGATGCCGGGAAAGTTGAGCAACTCGTTGCTGGTTTAATACGTAATCTATAATTATAAAATTATGTCTTTCTTAAAATTTCTAGAATATATTTCTCAAAGGATTCTATGACATTTTAACAAATCTAAAATATTTGCAGGAATATATAACATTTGCCGAAAAAAATTTCTAGAAAATTTATCGTATCCAGAACATCGATAATTTTCCGAGAGAAAATAGAATATTCTAAAGAAACGGTAGAATATCATGGATAATTATTTTATTATAATACTGTTCAGTAAGATATTCAAGAGGTTCAATTATCTAGAATAATGCCATATAATTTGGATAAAGTTTTTTCTTTAATATTTGGAATTAGGGAAGAATCATCAGTTAATTAGGTTTCAATTTTCAGACTGAAGACCTATAAATTCTCACTGGCGCCTGTCTGCCTGGCCTTCCTTAATCTCGAGAACGGAGTTAGCTACATGAAAGTCGAGAGCAGTCCCGGATTAACTATATACGAACTCCCGGTCTGAACCGGAAGTTATGTGATTTCAATTCAAATATTTTCTCCAGAACGGAGTTAGATAGATGACCAGCATGACTCGCTTGTTATCAGGAAAAGTATGATGTACAGGGGCAAAGACATTACTAAAATCGAGAGCGTATATTTTAAATTAAATATATTAATAATATGATGAAAAATTGTAACCCAGCATTGTGACGATGTTCACAATGATTCTTGCTCGTTACTTTTATTTTTCGCAATTATATATATGTGTTCCAGATGAGTTTATGCAAAGTTACAAATCATTTTAGAATTGTTTTAGCTTTCAAGAACTTTCCAGAATACAGTAAAAACTTGTGTAATGCGAACTCGCACGGTACCGAATATTTTTCCGGTTTGGCAGGTTTCCGTTTTAAACAGGTATTTTTTTCAAGACAGAAAATCGCCGAGTTCTGAAGAACCGTTTCGTAGATTTGCGTTTTATTAAGGGTCCGTTTCGAACAGGTTTTATTATATATCTGACTAAAAATAAATTATAAAAATTTATGTAACATAAAAGAATTTTTATTTCCTAAACAATTCGAAAGCATTAAGTAAATCGTTTACTGTTTCGAATCTGTTAAGAGTTAAGATAAAATATTTTTTTTATTAAATAAAAATTATTAATGTTTTTTTAAATATAGTAAATTACAGAAATGTTCTTTATAATATAATGCGATAGTTCGTAATTTATTTAATATTTAAATATAGACATATACATCATCTTAAACAAACCTCATTTATGATTCAGCTTAAGGGATATAAATGTAAACAGGAACCAATATCTATTTATTGTTTATCTTTATTTACCTTGTAAACACGAGAAAAATCGATCAAATTAACGAAAAAAAAAGATAATATAAATTTCTAATTTTTTCAAAAATACAGAAATTGATTTTTTTTTTGAAGCTTTAAACTTGATAAGGAAAGTAGAAAAGTCAATATAGGAAAGAACTTACTATGATAAATCCAAAGTCATAAGGCAGAAGGAAAAGAATTTAGGTGACTGAAAACAAAGGATGAAGAATGAAAGGAGTGAGTCTAGTAAAGATGGAACTATCCAATCAACCATAAATCCCAAAAACAATTGTAAAACCGAATTGTTTTTTATTTATTTTTTAAAATATTTTTTAAGGTTTCGTGTAAGGAAACGTCAGGATATCTTAAGAAAAAGAATGAAAATGGTTAATAATTTTTGTTATATATATATATATATATATTTAATAGATATGTATATATCAGCAGTTCTTAACTTTTCCAGTTGCTTGCACTCCTCACCAGCTGTTATATATGACAGAAAGTATGGCCATCAGTCAAAAATTACCCCCAAGATTTTTGCATTTTGGACTCAGGGGACCTTGAATCGTCGAGAAAAAGTTGAGTGGTTTTTTTCTGTATGTATGGATGAAACATCCATGCATACAGTGACAACGGTGTGAGGAGCGATTTTGTTCACTCAATTTGAAAACTTAATAATTCCGGTGCCTTTTGTCGAAAAATTATGAAATTTTGCAGGGAAGTTTGGGTATTGAGGGATTGACGCTATTAAATTTTGGTGGTTAAAGCTCGAGGAGTGAGGGAGATAGAAGGAGTTTATACATGTCTCATTCCGAGTGCAGGCGGATTTAATGTAGATTTTATTCGTTATTAGCATTTGCAATTTTCTTTTTTTTTTTTTTTTTTTATAAAACTCATCTCTACTTTCGAAATTAAACTTTTTGCCATTTTACAATAATTATTAATGATAATATAAGAAGTTTTGAATAACATTTCGTAACAGATAGCGCCATACACAAGTTTGGCCGGGAAACTTATGAAACTAGTTAGCGGATTTTTAAAATATATTCTTGCATTCTTTCTCGAAAAATTTCTTCATTTTTTAAGGGAATGGTTTCATTTTCTCACGTCTGTTTGAACCAAATTTAGATACAGCTCATGCGATTTAGAAAAAATCCAAAATTTTACGCAAATACACGTGTATATAAAGTTAATAAATGTTAAACATGTGAAGAAAACATGCCCAGCGTGCGAACCCAAGATCAGTGTTCACTGGTGTTACACACTCATCCATTGGTGAGCAAGAATGGAAGGAGTAAGTCAAGTAGATATGAAACTATCCAATCAACCATAAATTTCAAAAACAATTGTAAGACCAAATTTTTTATTTGTTTTTTAAGATTGTGACACGAAACCTCGAGAAGGAAACGACAGAATATCTTAAAAATAAAAAATAAAAATCACTAATGGTTCTTCGCATGTTTGGTAGATGGATTTTTCTTTCTTCTTCGAGTTCATATTGTCTATTAAACGTATATGCGTGTGTATATTGTGAATAGGAAAAATAATAATATGAAAATTATTAAACAGTGACTGCATTTCATATTAATGGTTTGCGAAAGTTTGCGGAAATAAAGGAGTAAAGTATCATTAATCTTCTGGAGTAATGTAGATATACGTGTTATTGGCCGATGATATCAGTTAAAACTGTTATCGAATGTTATCTAAATTGATGAAAAATACAACAGAATACAACAAAACATTATTCACAATAGAAAATAAAAATTTCAATTTATAATAATTACTTATGGAGAACGTTAATTAATATGTTTCAATCATATAAATATTCTGCTAGATAAATGAATTTTTCTGGTATTATCAATTAAATTCTGTTAGAAAATATTATTTTCTATTCATTTCTAGAACATCATTAAAAGTTTTAAACAACTTTAACAACAGAATAATCAATAAAATAATTTTAAAACTGGAGATAAATATAGATCCTTTACTTTTTTCCTTCCTCTTTGAAAATTCTAATCTTTAGAAACTAAAATACTCATAAAAGTATAATTTCGATGCGTATCAGAAGTATAATTTAATATTATTCATAAGGATAATATTCACGAATTGTTATTTAAATAATTTTAAGTATATATAATACATATTAATTCGATATTGTAGCTTAAAATAATGCTATCTTAGAAAGATGCAAAGAAGAAGATTCGCCATCTTATTGCATCTTTTCTTATTCATCTTGAATAAATTTGGTTAAGAATATATATGAAAAAATTAAGGAAAAAATAAGAAAAAAGTATTCAAAGTTTCGATTAAGTTTAATTTTCCATTACAGCACACGTATAAGCTTTATATATGTATATAAGTATGAGTGTGTGTGTGTGTGTGTCTGTGCAAGTGTATAGCTTCTTTATCTAAGTAATTACTTTTATTGGCAGATGTTGTACTTTCAACAGCGCACTGACATATTTCTGTAAAAATATTCAATGTGCTTTGGAGCAAAATTCGACTAAGAGACAGTAAATTACCTTTAGCATTATGTATGCAAGATGGAACTGGCAAAGATTAATTGGAATAAAGAAAAAATATGCGAGAAGATCATCAGGAAACTCAAAGAAATGAGATGGAAAAAATACAAATTTAATCTTCTTACAGAATAAAAAGGACATGATTAAGAAGTTCAAGAAAATTGATTTAGTATTATCTAAAAATGCATGGCGATGTTATCTTTATTTTTATATTAAGAGTTGTTTTTTTTTAATTCTTTATCCCCTCTTAACGTTTTTTTCCTTGCGCATATTTTATACTTTTTTAATAACTCGTTAAGATAATATCCATTTATATACGTATATTTAATATTTACTTTTTAATATAAAGTTCATTAAAAAAATTATTTAGTTATAATTATTATTAAATATATAATAATATATAATTCATATTAAAAAATCTCAAAATTCATTTCAATGTTACATATTTCAATTTAATTTATATTAATTATATAGAGTAATATATTTACATTTTCTGTAGTTATGTTTTACATGTTTTATATAATTTACTACCAAAATAAGAGAAGATTATAAAGTATATTTTCTTAATTAAATTAAAAATTAATCTTATCAGTTTTAATTATAAGCATATATATATATATATATATCTAAGATTATAAATTATGATTATATATACTTTATAATAATTTAAAACATTACTTCAGTATTTATTCGATAAATATTTTAAAAAATTCAGATCACATATTTAATGATTACTCAAACTTATCATTAAACATTATTTTCTACTCTTGCATACATTTTACAATAGTGTTTATGTTGAATATTTAATAAAATTCTAAAGAATTTTCAATCAAAATATGAAATTAATCATGCTTACTTGTCAATGTACCCCTCCCAGTTTTTAGATTTGAAAAACAGAATTTTTCAAAACGTTACGAATGTATAAATTATTTATTCCTTCTAGTATATTTTTAGATGATTTTTCATTAATCTCTCTTTTGACCAATTGATATATAATTGAGTATTAAATAATGATCTTAATATTAATCTCTCTTCAAACTCAATCAATCATACGTAAATATGATAACATTTTAATTTTCGAATTATATATATAAAGAATTAAATCGTTTATTT
Organism: Centruroides vittatus; assembly: GCF_030686945.1. Lineage (NCBI taxonomy): Eukaryota > Metazoa > Arthropoda > Arachnida > Scorpiones > Buthidae > Centruroides > Centruroides vittatus. Next base: position 2,630,142 of record NW_027122474.1, on the reverse strand, counting down.
TCTGTACGTCAAAATTGGTCATTGTTTCTTTGTTTCCATAAGAAAAAATTTCGTTAAATATTGAATTTTATTATTTTTTTTAACTTTGTAATTCCATTTTGCTAACTTACTAAAATGAAAAAAAGAAGAAGATAAAGAAGAAACAAATCTTAGAATGCAAGAAGAGGCTTTCTGAAACTTCAATTTTCTCGTTAAACATCGGTTTGAAAGTCCAGAGATTTCAATCCTTTTATCCTTTTCTAAATATATTTTAAAAAAGTTTTTGAATATAGAAAAAAAAAGACGAAACTTTTCTGTCATAAGTTATTCGTTTACAGAAAAGAAAAAAAAAAGTGATTTCTACATTAAAAAATTCTTCAATTAGTCAGCTGAATTATAGAATTTTTTACTTCAGAAAATAAGAAAAAAAAATGAATAAATAATACGAAGAAATCTTGTAAAATATGCACATTTTTAACAATTAAAAGTGTAATTTATATTTCATTAAAATAAAATTCATTTTAATTTACGATAAGATCAAATTTGTACACACCAAATATTGATTTATTTATAATCTGTATGCCTTTACTTATCCATGTAAATCTTTAAAATCCATGTCAAAAGGTATATATAAATATGAATATATGCGATAAAGTACAGTTAATTATTTTATATAATAACTCTATCTTGTATACATTTTTGTATATCAGGTTTACTTATCCTTGTATATTTTCTTTTATGTCTTCTTATATTCTTATCTGTCCTTACATACATACCTACATGTGTGTGTATATATACACACAATGAAATCTCGATATAGTGTACTCTCGACGGACTGAGCTAGACTATTAAGAATTGGATATATACGTAATAGTAAGAATCGATAAAATTTGCTACATCGAGTGACCACTATATTAAGAATCTATTGTATAAGATATAGTGAAACCTGCTAATATGACGACCTGTGTAAGACGACCACTTTGAGCAGTAGTCACATTAGCAGGTTTCATTGTATATAAGAACACATACAGGATGTAGTTTTAAATTTTTAGTTTATTTATCCTGTTTTATTATAATAAATTTTTGATTATAATAAACAAATTTTTTTATAATAAATAAATTAATTAAAATAAAATTTGCGATATATTTTTTTTAATGATTCAGACATTGATAAATATATTTTATTTGTTATTTTAATTAATTTCAACACGATTCTTATTTTAATATTTTATTTAATTCTTTCCATTTTATTTTATATTAATTTAAATTTTAAATAATAATTGTCAAAAAATATTTATTTTCCATTTTTTAAAAAGAATAAAATGAAATGAAATAAAAATATAATATAATTTAAAAATTTCATTTATTTATTTTTCTACTTCTAAATTTAAATATTGCAATTTTCTTGTAATAAAAATAAATTTATAAATAAAATAATGTATTATATTGCAAATTTAAAAAATTAAATTAAAATTTTTTTTATGTTTATTTAGAAATATTTTATATCAATTATTAATTGTAACTTAAAAAAAAATATTTTCCCTTCATAACAGTAAATTTAAAAAATACATAATTTAAGTTTAAGAAATTAATTATATTTTAAATTATTTTTTAAAAAAATTATTATTATTATTATATTGTAATTTACAATAATAAAAAATTACTTTGTAAAATTTAAAAAAATTATAAAGAAATCCGATTATTTTCGTCATAAAATAAAAAAATTTTAAAAAATTTTATAAAAAAATAATATTTTTAGAAAAAATAAAAAATAAATTTATTATTTTTAATTACTTTATATAAAAAATAAGAATGTTAAATAATTAAAATAGAATTTTTCTATTTTTGCAGGGATAATAAAACAATAAATTCTGTTTTTATCAATAAAAACAAATTTAAATTTATGTAAAAAAAAAACTATTCCTAAAATTCTGTTTCCGGATAACAAAATATATTTAATTATAAAGTTATATTATTCGTTTTAAATACATTTACAGTTTATTTTTCTGTAAATTTTTTTAAAAAATGTGTACATGGAAGCAAACATAAAAGCCCAAATTAACTCTATAAACCCACCCTGTTAAGTGCTAAGTAAATACAAAATTTTTGAATTTTATTTTTAAAAAATTAAGATAAAAAGAAAATCATTGATTATACTGTAAAATCTTTTCATATTCAGCTGTAAAGTTGCTTTTTAATGCACATTTATGATATTAAATCCGGGATTTTTATGATAGATCATGATTTTCAGGCGAAATTCTATTTGAATTTACTTAAAATATACAACTGAACTTCGTAAGAAAAGCTAGAGAGACGAAATTCAACGTGAATGTAATAAAAGGAGAGAAGAAACGTGGAAAATTACTGAAACTAAACAAGAGTATATAAATAGTTAACACACATAATTTATAGAATTACTCGAAATAATTTTTCATGAGATAATGTCTTTCCAACAAATGATATCATTCTGATGATTCATTGGCAATTAACAATTAATGATTCGTCGAAATTATGTGCTTGATCAGTAAGATTATTCCAATGATGATCATTAGTCTTGTCTAACCCATAATAATTAGCATGACTGTTTTCTTTTGCTATAACATTTGCAGTTTTCCACGCGAGATGATTAACTTTGATGTGTCACGAGATCAAATGTTACCTTGCATCCATATTCGTAATCCAATGTTAAAATTCGTGACGCCATTATTCCTGGTGATGTTGGGAATTCGAAAAACAAAATGAGAAAATACGCATTTTTTCATAATTTTGAAATTACAAATAAATAAATCAAACGAAATAATACGCAAGAACGTTTTTTTTTATTAACGTTCTTTATTCGTGTAAATTGTAATTTAATTCTTTGTTGTGCGTAATTTTTTTTATATTAAAAACATAAAAATTAAAAATTTATTTACATTTTTTTTGTGATATTTTGTATTAAAAATGCATTGTTTAAATGTGTGCTGTTGTAAGCTGAATGATTTATATTTTATTGTAAATTATCTAAAAAATTTCAACTGTAGGAAATTGTAGTTTTTTTTTTTTAAGTATCTATTTCCTGAAAACTGAAAATTATTTAAGAATTCTTTATATAAAAGAAAAACTAAATATTCCTGGACTTTTGACAACTTGCTCTTTCACACATTTCAGCTGACAGACTAAAAATTTCCGGATATCGTGCCACGAGGATTTTTCTGGATTGAAGTGCATTGCATTAGATTGATAGAATAAGGCAAGGCAACACGTGGGAAATCTGCCAAGGGGGATTGCTTCCCGGGAGGCAATACCCCCTTGGCAGATTGAGGCCTTTCTACGGAGAATTGGTCCCCTATTTAAGTATTAGACACGAGTAGAAAAACCCAGAAAACTCAATGTGGCCAGGCGGGAAACCCATGACAAACTATAAGGGAAGTGGCCCGTATTTTGGTGTTACAAACGTGAAGAAAAGCAGGAAAATTCTCCGTGGCTAGTCCGTTGGCGAGGTGTTAACCCACGACCAATTATCAGTGTCAGTTTTATCCGCTCGGCATCTGTAGTTTTAACGTTGTAAATAATGTTTTATGCATAGTAGCCGTAGAAGAAATAAATAAATAAAAGTTTCTTAATTTAATAAGAGATTTTTTTATGATTTTTCTTTTTTACTCTCAGGAAACAAAACTGTATAACACGAAACTATTCGACTTTCCTACACAGTTATTAGAAACGAATGACGTCCGAAATTCGGAGACTAACTTCAATTTAAAAATTAATTGTATAAAAATAAATTGTTTATATCTCAATTTATTAAAAATTTATTATTACAATTAATCAAAAGACTAATTTTTATTTCTATTTTTTATTTTGTTACAAATATATTATTTAATATAAAAAAACGAATTTTTATATTTATTATTATTATTTTTTTGTAACAAATCAATTGCTCTAATCCTGCTTCTTTGCCCGACAAAGGATTTTATATTATTTAGAGCATTTTATTGCTTAAAAAGAAAGCAATTAAACTTCTTTTTCTAGCTTTGTAACAATGAATTTTGTAACAAGTTAAAAAATATTTTTAAAAATTCGCTTTTCTGCAGAGAATTTTTAAATAATTTAAAGTTTCATTGAATAAATTCATAACTTTTATGTGGCGGAATTTCAGAAGCAATACACTAACTGAAAAAAATAGATTTTTTTTTTAGAAATTGTAAACCTGTTTAAAAATTCATTGCATAAAAAATTCAATGAACTGTTAAATAGTTTACACTTTATACGCAATCAATTTTTCAACAGTTTACAGTTTACTATAATAAATTTACATTTCCAGTTGATTTTTTTTACCAGTAAATTTTTAGAAAAATCTGCAATTTTTATGCAATAAAGTTTTTAGATAAGTTACAATATTTACGTAGAAATTACTACAAATTCCACTTTGTAGTATTCATTCGTCCACCACCTCTTATCATTACGATTTTAAATGATAATCGATATAAACTGTAAAAATGATCTTCAAACGTAATGAACGATAAGCTTGACATTATCTTCATTTATCATAAAGAGAAAAATGAAAGGTTCCGCAACAATTTTAGTTTTAAAACAGGCGAATTTTTTCCTCTGTGTTCTATTTTAATGAAGGATAATAACTTGACTTTCTCTTCTGTTTTCTATAATTAAAAGGTTTCTCTATCCAAAAATATAATACCTTTATAATTAAAGGTGTAAGTCTCGTAGTAATTTCGGATACCATCAGACGTTAAGATTTTGCATAATTCTTGAAAATCACTTCATAAAATCGTAATTTATTCTCGTTTGTAATCTAAACAATAATTTCGCTTCTCAAACTCAATGAGTTTTACAATTATATTTAATTATTGTAACCACTAATGAAGATTCGATTGATTTTTAAACAAAGGTTTCTCCCTCCCCACCAAAGGCGCGATTAAACTATTTAATTAAACACAATTAAAAATGAGCAATTAAATGATGTAAATAGAAGAAAAAATTTTTTTTCTACGTTTATTTAATCTTTAAACAATTATTTTACGGCGGAGAAATGAGGCAAGTGCGGGTTATACCTGATTTTTCTTACATTTATGTTCTATAACACGACACGCATCACTCTTAAAGGTAACTTACAGCATAGCAACTTGACGTAGTAGGGCCTTAAAACATCCTTAAGGTCCCATTCGTGAAAGTTAACGTCTGTAGATAAGATATATTATCCAGGAACCAGCTGAAGACGTATGTAATGTATTTGGATTCAGAATTATTATTCTTATTCTGCGGTCAAGTACCTAAAGTACTTATTGGAAACACGACTACAACGTCCAAATTACCTCCATTTGTAAGATTTGCGAGTGCATAAATTGTAGATTTTTTTTAAGAAGAAGAAGAAAAAAAAATGCATATATTAAATTATTCCAAAGAATTTTACGTATAAAAATCACTTCTGAATAAAAATTGATTTCTCCTCCAATCTTTTCTAAAAGATGTGTGAAAAATATTTGGCTGTAAGCCCGTAGTTAATTCAATATAAATATCTTTCCTGACAACCGACGACTTGCAAAGTCCTAATTCATTCTTCTCGCGATAATTTATAGAATTTCAACGCGTAAAAATAACAATTTCGTATAAAAATCTTTAATTATGAATTATTTTACATATAAAAAGTGACCGAAAGTCAGTAAAACTAAGGCCAACTCGGTTTACTGACTTTTCGTTTAGCCCGCCTTTATTAATTTTTATAATAATAATAATTTAATACCGCTTGTGGTATTGAATTGTGATTACGGGATATTCGACAGCATTTTAATTAAATATAAATGCTACACGAATATTATGTTTCAGGAAGCTTCAGTGTAACTAATTAGTAAATTCTATAAATTTTAACACTCACGTTAATGTTAGTTACTAGAATATGTAAACTTATGATAATAAATTAATTATTATAAATCTCTGTGATACTAATGATGCGAAATCTTCGAAATTTATTCTTACTTTTCGATGTTTCTATGTAGTTCAATACAATATAAGCCCACCAATGACAGAATGGTAAAACCACTGACTACTGGACTGACTACGTGAAGCTTTTACAAGATTTTAACACCTAAATTTCCCATAGAAAGCCCTCCCGGTAGCCGATCCCCCTTGGCAGATCGCCCGCGTGTCGCCTTGCTGTATAGGTTACAAACAATACAACACAATATCAGTAGGTGTTTTAAAATCAGTATCAATTAGATTTTTCTTTAAAAATTTCTTACATTAAGTCGAAACTGTGTTGAACTCGGTATCAGTGAGTGTTACACTTAAACTCATTATCCATTATGATTAGTAACTTACTTTCAACTTCTGTCAATTGCTTTTGTAAATCAGTATCACAACTGACTTCAATTAATTCCAGAATGTATATCAGACGAAGATAATTCGGGAAAACTTTTTAATCTCTATCCATTTAATTGCTCAGCAAGCAGTAAATTTCTACATTTATAAATATTAATAATTCTTTGTAAGACGAGCAGAATCGATAAAAGAGTAGCAAAGAGGCGGAATTTCAGAACAAAGGAATCATTTTAAAATTAAAAACCTATTGAGAATTAATTTCTGTCTTAACAATTATATCTTAATCTTTTAAACAAAGACTCGAGAAATAATTGAGGCATTGTTTTCGCTTATCAACAACGTTTAAATCTATAGTTTTGTCATGTCTACAAAAGAGATTGCAACCAGACTTGAACTGATGACTAAGTCCCAACAGATAACAACAATCCTCCAATTAAGTAATTGCGAGCAATGTTAGCATTTTAATTAAAGACAAGATCCCTTTCGTACACAACTGTATACCGTTGGCAATAAATATGTAAGGCACGCTATGGCCGTGTTTAGCGTATTTAAACGTATGCCATTTTCTGAATTTCCACTGAATTGAAGTCAACATAAATATTACATCGTGACGGGTAATTGAGATGAGTTGAATTTAGAAAATTTGCTCTCATTAACCTCAACATCGGGTGTTAAACTGTTTGATGTAAACCACACTAAAGACTCAAAATGTTGAGTCGAAATTACGCTTTTCTTCCATGACTAACGTTTACGGTGACTAAATTAGGTAATTCAGCTGTAAACGTGTGTAACATTCTATTGTCTTCGATGACATTAGCGTGTTTACAGTAGTCGTGGCTGTTGTTCCTACAACTAAAAAGTCTATTGTAAAGAAAGTTACTATCATTTACTGTAAAGAAATGTGTATTGTGTATTGTAGACTACATAGAAGAAGCACACTGTTTTAAAAAAAAAAGTTTATTGTTTACTGTAGACTAGAGAAGAAGCATACTGTTATAACAAGAGCTTAATGTTTATTGCAAAGAGACTTAAGAAATAATTCTGTATCATTACACAGAAGAGCCTACTACTTAATTCACTTATTGTACGAAAGAGTTTACAGCTTTGCGTAACGAAAAACATCATCACTTACTAACTGTAATTGTAAAGAACGATCCTATCACTTACTAAAGATCTTTAACTATCAAGTATTAAGTTTTACATTATTATACGGAAGAGAAGAGCTTACTGCTTATTTCACTTACAGTAGAGAAGAGAGAGACTATTGCTTAGTGTAACAGAAAGATTATCACTTACTAACGAAGAGATTATCACGTACTGTTACTAAAGATCTACCATTTACTGTCAAGTGTGAGCCTTTATTATTATACAGAAACAGCCTAATGCTTATTATAATGAGAGCTTAAAGAAAGAATAATAAATTCTTTACAGTAAGTAAGCATTAAGCTTCCTGTTTAGAGTAAGATCCTACTGCTAATTCTTTCCTTTTATTAAAAAAATAATAATAATAAAAGACGACGACTTTACGAAAGAACCTATCGCTTATGGGTGTAAAAGAACGTATTGTTTATTATTATGACTTCGTGACTCTTTAATCAAGTGTTATCAATATTTATGTTAAAGAAAAATAATAAAAAAATAGATAATTCTTTTGTTCTACTAGTAATTTAATCTTCGTTGCTATTACTTATACATTACATTTAAACGGTTGTTCAATAATAACAAAGAGGGCAAAATTCTTCAGATTAGTTTGGTTCTGGAACAGATTCTTAAAGAAAATTAAGAAGTTCTAAATTAGAATTCTACGGATGAGTTTGCCTGTAGAAATCAATACATCGTCTCTCGACTTGTTTTAATTTTAAATAATAAAAATAAAAAAATAAAAATAAGAAGATACCAATCGATGCTGGACGTTAAAATTTAAATAGCATTATTTTCTATAATCTGTATGATAAAAGCTGAATTTAATAAATAAATTTTCGGATGAAAGAATTTTTATTATAATTCACAAATTTTTTTCCCACGCTTTAAAATTATGTTTATGTTTGAACATAATTTTCTTTTATATATTCAAATTATTTTCGACGTGATTTTGGATATTTATTTTTTAATAACGTTTCTTAATTTTTAGGTAATGTGTCATCATCAAAAATTATAAAATATATTCCTTTTTTTACTTTTAAATAATTTGAAATTCGATATTCATTTTCGAATTCTGAATACACAAATTCATATTTGTCTATTCTCACTTAAGTACACATCGTTTCACGTATCTTGGCCTGGAAGGCCAAGATACGTGAAACGATGGGGTTCTGGAAGAAGTTTTATGAAGTTCGAGAGCCCCTTTTTGGTAACGCATAAAAACCCTGTCATAGATTCGTCAAACAATCTGTTCCCTTCACTAAGTAAATAGACTGGTCCCAGCTATTGTGCAGTTTTACAGCTCGGTCAAGATCCGTGAAGAGAAATGTATTTCTCTTTTTTGAATTACCTCACTTAAATAGTGTTCATTAGTAAATAGCCTCATTTGAATGGTTCTCACTTGAATAGTCTTCATTAGTAAATAGCCTCATTTGAATGGTTCTCACTTGAATAGTCTTCATTAGTAAATAGCCTCATTTGAATGGTTCTCACTTGAATAGTCTTCATTAGTAAATAGCCTCATTTGAATGGTTCTCACTTGAATAGTCTTCATTAGTAAATAGCCTCATTTGAATGGTTCTCACTTGAATAGTCTTCATTAGTAAATAGCCTCATTTGAATGGTTCTCACTTGAATAGTCTTCATTAGTAAATAGCCTCATTTGAATGGTTCTCACTTGAATAGTCTTCATTAGTAAATAGCCTCATTTGAATGATTCTTCCTTGAATAACCTCACTTGGATAGTCTTCACTAGTGAATACACATTTAAACAGGTCTTATTTTTTAAACATTCCTCATATTTCAATAACCTCATTCAAATATTCCTCATCTTGAATATCCTCATCTGAATTGCCTCCATATTTGAATAATGTTATTTGTACATCCTTGAATTTTTACATTCTCATTTGAATAATCCTCATTTTTTGAATACGAAAATATTGAAGATACTTTCATATTAAAAAAAATTTTTAATTTCGCAAATTTTATGGAATTATAAGAATATTTTCATCAATTTTAGGCACGATCTTGAAAATTCTCATCTCGCCATCGGTCGAAAAAGTAATTTTTCTAATGTTCTCCCTTTTTTTAAAATCAATTTAAATAATATATCACCGCATTCAATATTTTTCTAATATTTTTTTAAAATATTCTCATTTATTTTATGACATTTCAACGTAGGAATAAAACGAAATATATATAAAATTCGAGCGTATCTGAATGTTGAGATTTGTCAGGAGCCATTACTATCTGGGGTTAAATCTGTAGAAAGTGGCGACACGAAAAGCAACTATCGAATCTTCTGTAAATCCGCCATTTCTGTTAGAGTGTGATTTGTCCCATGACAATTGCACTTTGTTTGTTATTTGTAGGAATCGATCGCAATTGTCCATCTTCCGAGGCCAGTAAATCAAGACATTTTCTTAATCACAATTAGAAAACGGGACCTGTTTTAATTGTAAATTAAGGAAATGAGGCTATTAAATTGAGAACGTTGAAAAATCGAGGAATATTTAATGTGAGGTACGTCCAAAATAGGTGACATTCAGGTGAGGCATGCGAAAAACTGAGGACTACACGAAAATGGCATTGAATAGTTCTTATTTTGTGAATAAACTAACAATCATAGGTATACATTGAGAACAGAATTTGTAAGATAATTAAAAATTTAAAGCGCATAAACATACAGACAAACACACACACACTTCCTAGAAAATAATTACAAATTATGCTTACCTTGACTAACTTTATAATAAAATCACTAATGAGAAACTTATTTGGTAGGTGCATGCTGTATATTAACGAGAAATTATTTTCGAATTTACATTATTTATGCATTTATTCATTTTGTTTATGGTACTTCTCTCGAAAAGAATATAAAATAAAATAAAAAATAATAAAAAAAAAACAAGAAAAGGGAAAAAAACTCATCACAGTACAGAAAATAGGCAATTTGCAACAACGATTTGAAGGCAGCTTGTTGACTTCGCACATCTCTTCTACCTTTTAAAAGATGATGCATCGCTAGGGAGTTAGTAACTATTGAGATTCTTATAGTCTTTTGGAGATTGCCAACACTTCTCTTCTATTATAATGTTTACGATGGAAGGTAAACCATGTGCTTAAGATCAACTACTTTGGATACTTGCCAAAAAAGCTAAATCAAACCCGAAATATTCATAAGTAAATATTATTATACGCGAAAAATCCTTAAAAATCTTCCAAAAAACGAGATAAATTAAGTGAAATATCGACCATTTATATGAATTTTCAACGCTAAATGTATTGACAAAATGAATAATTATCTCAATCAATCTACTCTCTTACATAAAATAAACGGATTTATCAACAGGAATTTTAACTTTTTTAAGTATAATATCCACAATTTTATACTAGAAATTCATTCTTTTTATTCAAATTAACTTTTTCTACTACCAAAGCTATAAAAGGTTATATTTAGTAAAGCTATTCATAGAGCCATAAAAGGGAGATCAAGTCAGGAATTACTACGGTTTTTTTAAAGCTTATACGAAAATTTAAAGTTAGATTATATTATAAAATATATTTTTAAATTTTCTATATTTTTTTTATCAATATAATTTATATAATCCCTTCATTTTTAATGAGTGTCATAGAGTATAATTGTATAATGGTGTATATGTAACGCTATAAATCATAAAGATAATAAAAATAAGTATATATAGAAAAATTAGGTCATTGATTTTTCTAGGAAAATGTATAAAATGTAGAAAATGTAAAAATTCCAGCAAGAAAAGGAAGAGAAAAAGAGAATGACTTATCTAATCTAATACTTAATCTAGCATCACTTTTCTAATATTGCATGCAATTATAAAGATAAATTTCCTTATTCTCTCTTAAACTGTATCTACTAATGCATTTCATTTTGAAAATTCTGGGTCAAAATTTTCATATTCTTTCTTTACTTTATATAATTTTTTTAAAATTTAAATTGTTCGGGAAGTTAGTTAAGATTATGGCATGTAATATTGATCTTACTGTACAAATTATAGGAAATTTCGAAGGTTCCTAAATATTTGTTGAATCAATATCTAATTTTCTGAACAACAAAGACAATATTTTGTAACAAAACGTTACCTTTATTGTTCAGAAAATTATTTTTTGATGGTTTGATACGAATATTTCGACCCGACAATGGCTAGGAATTATAGAAATTGAGATTTTAATTATGATTAATTCCATGAAATTAAAATTGTAATTGATATAGTGAGAGCAGGGCTTCAATTACGTTTTTAAATTACTGGAATTAGTAAGTTATTATAGGCTAAAAATAAGATTTTAAACTAAAAAATAGTAAGATTTTTTGCAAACTTTAAGAATTATGATTAGGTTCAAACTACTGAGTACTGAGACCCAAGTGTTTGTTTGTATACATGAAAGCGATTTTCCGAAGTGAGATACCTTCCGGGAGGACTTTCTAAGTAAAATTGGCCCCTATTAGGTGTTACAAACGTGAAGAAGACCCAGAAAACTCCACGTGACCAGCCCATTAAAGAGGCGTGAACCCACGACCCGTGTTCAGTGGTTTTATCCAGCCGGCTGCTTCTGGTCACAAAACCCACCGCGTTTAAAATTGTCAAAATTAACCTGAAAAACTAATATAACATTAAAATAAACGAGAAACTATTTATTGTGACATAGTCGCAATGCCAGGCTGCAATTTTTCGTTACAATGCTCTCAATTTTAGTAGTGTCTTTCCTCTGTAAATCATACTTTTCCTGTTAACCACGGAGTCATGCCGATCATCTAACTCCGTTTAAGAGAAAATTTTTAAATTGAAATAACGTGACTTTCGGTCCAAACCCTTGCTCCTACGTTTTTCATATCTGGTCTCGACTTTCATCTATCAAACTCCGTTCTCGAAAATAAGGAAGGGCATACAAATGGAGGGCAGTGGGAATTTATAATCTACAACTTTTGAAAATTGAAACCCAATATATATATATATATATATATATATATATATATGCATTAGCAAGCTTTAAAAGCACTAATTCGAACAAGACAGAAACGTTTTCACACTATAAACATCATTAGAACAAATTGCAAAATCCTATACGTGCCATTACTAAAGTTTTCAATTTATTGATTAGGTAGAATGTGAAAACTATTTGATAGAAATTCTCAAATAGTTACACAAGTCATAAATCACGCATAATATTATAGATTACAAACCATCGTATGGTAATCATCAACATCACTTAGAATTCGATCTTCTAGAATTCTTGTAGGAGATGATGTTGCATCAGATCAACACTCCTCGTGTTCACAATTCTTGTTCACAGCTTAATTAAAACTTTAAGGATTATAAGACACGTGATATGACTAAGATAAGTCTGAGCTAAAATACTAATCTCTGATCGATGGATCTAAGTAACATAAGTCAACATGTTCATCCATCATCATTATCTCGATCGAAACTCGTTTCCTTTCCATGGTGAATAGTTTAGATAAAACTTATTTTTCGTGCATATAATTCACGGCGAAAGATTTTAAATATATCCAAATTTTCTTTATATATTGAAGATTTCTACTGCCTTAGTTGAAATGTCCCCTCTCTTCGTCTGCAGCAGCTATGGTGTATGTGCTGACAGTTCTGTCCTAATATCATCACTCTGACGTGACAAGCGAACTGTTAACAAAGTTTAACAAGTGTTTACATAGATAAGGTTGATGTAGCAAACATAAGCTTAAGCTTCTTGACGTTTCTTTATTTTCTTTTATTAAAAGTTCATCATCATTCCGACAAAAATCTATTTGTTTGGATTATCAGGATTAATGTTGCATTATGTTAAGAATATTTTCGAATGTTTACTATCGAATTTTGCAAGTCATTTGGCTAATTTTTTCTCAACTTTTTTAAAAAGACACGGTAAAAAAAATCCTAAAAACCTTTTCTTGATTTATTGGAATCCCTTCTCTAATTGAAAGTGAATTTTTTATGATTCTGTTTAAGAAAAATTAAGACTCTTCCAATCAAATTTTGTAGATATCCAAATTAAGATAATATAAAAAATTTTATAAAATTTTAAAGGATTTTTTTCTTTTTTAATTCTAAACGTTTAAGTTTTTCTTTTCTATTTTTTTTTTAAACTCGTGTTTTCGAATCTCTTAGATCGATGTCCTGTTGTATAGAATTTAAAGAATCTTCTTGATTTTTATTAATAAAAAAAAGTTTTATAAAACTCTGAATTTTTTTCGAAGTTAAGAAAATTCAAGACGTTACTTAATTGAAGCACATTTTGCAGCTTTAATTAAGAACATTTAAATTGATTTAGAATTTAAAATATTCACAAAATTTACAAATCTGTTTGAATTTTTTTAAATTCTATTCGTGTTTTTAGAATCTATTAAACTGACATACGAAATTCTATCGAATATTAATTTTTAATTAAAAAAAAACACTAAGAAGATTTGATTTTTTGTTAAAATTTAACAAAATTCTATAAAAATTTTTTAGATAAATAAATTCAAAAATTCGAAGATAAATTCTTGATATCCAGCAAAATTATTATTATTATTATTATTACGTTCCTAAAATTCAGATTAATTAATTAACCTTGAATTTTAGGAACGTAATAATAATTTACAAAATTAACCTGAAAAACTAATATAACATTAAAATAAACGAGAAACTATTTATTGTGACATTGTCGCAATGTCGGGCTGCAATTTTTCGTCACAATGCTCTCAATTTTAGTAGTGTCTTTCCCCTGTAAATCGTATTTTTCCTGTTAACCACGGAGTCATGTAAATCATATTTTTCATATAATATATATTTTATATTTTATATTATATATTTTAATCATATATTTTATATTTATCATATAAAAAATTGAAATGGTATGACATTACAATTTTTTTAATTTTAGAGGATTTATTTTTAGAAAAAATAAAATAAAATATAAAATTCAAAAACTTTTTAAAAAATTAAATTAAATTCCTGCAGGACGAAAAATTCCTTCTCTTAAATTTCTACGCAAGAAAAATTGCTAGATAATTTTCAAAGAATCCAAAAAAATCATTTAAATTTTCTAAAAAATTCATTTTATTTATTTTTGAATAAAATTTGAATTTTTTTTAGAATTTACGACTTTATAAAACATAAGTGTAATTAAAATATATATATATATTTCTCCACGAAAAAATTACACAGCAAGGACGTTCAGTTCCAATGCAGCTTCTTGATGGCTCTTTAAATGCAATTTAGGTACGGGGTGAGAAAGAAGTGTCGCCATCTAGCGGCGGGAAAGGAACCAAAACGAAGAATAAAACTTCAAAAATATTTAAAATCGTACGAGACTCTTAATAATGTCGTCCTAGCGTAATTTAGATAGCAGATACGTAAGTAAGATAACGAGTTAAGGGGTCTTCTTATCTACGAACAACAACTATTTTGCTGTTGATACTGCATATATATATATACGGTATGACATTAAATTCTAGACTATATAGTAATGATTAATTACGCAAATGGGGCTTTGCGATGGTTTATCTCACGCACTAAAGTGTTACATAACGACGTCACACCTGAGCGAGTGTACTAAGTGATGCTTTCCTATCAGGTATGCAGCACTTTTCACTTTATAAATGCTTTATTTTCGATGTTCATCTTTCATTATAATACGTGTATTATATAATAAACAATTATAACTAGGCTCGAGTATTTAAAAAAAAAGAAGAAAAAAATTTGGTACATTTGTGTTAAAATTCGTGTTATTTTCCAAACGAAGATAATTGAATAAGGTACCAACCCCCTTACTAACGTTAAATAATAATATAATTTTTATATTCGGGTTTTCTATCTTTCAAATTATCATTTTTAATGGTGTTTTAGCATTAATTGCAATTTTAAATTCTCCAGTGATAAGACTTGAATTTTTATTTTTTAAATTAAATTTCTGTAAGTAACCGAGAGATTAAATGATTAAAGCTTATATATATATATATATATATTTTACTTTTATCTTTAATTTTGCTTTCTGATAACGTTGTTTACTTTACTTATTTCAACAATAAATAATACAACATCTATCTATCTATCCAACATCCCTTTATCTATTTTTTTTTTCTCCTCAGCTTTTAAATACATTTTTATGGCCAAATTATCCTTCTTCTGGCCATTTTCTGAAGCTTTTCTTGTTGTGCAACAGCACAGATAAATATATAACACTAAAAAAAATATTTTTAAAATTGAGACATTAATTCTTTAGCTATGTTAATAGGAAGAATGTGGATCAAATGATGTGTAAGGCGAAAATGTTCCGCATCATCAACAGAAAAAGAATAGTTTATATTAATTATAAAAGTGTGTTCTCTAAGGATATAATTCGTTCGGGAATCTCCTTTAGTGAGATAATTTCTCTGGCTTCAATTCACTTGTCGTTCATGGCTCCCAGTAGTGCTGTAAGCCAGAAATTACCAGTCCAGTAGCATCCTATAATCGTCGACATCTGAACTGATTCTTCAAGCTTCAATTTCTTTTCTTTTTTTTTTATTTGAATAACATTACAAATGGTAGGAAAATAAGTAAAAATTAATATAATTTCAGTTGCTTAACAAAGAATTTTAATCAAGTAATTACTAATTAAACAATTTCCTAATTCCTATAACAAGATCTTATCCCATTTCCAATAGTTGTAAAAGTAAAAATGGACCTTTCTATCTCTCATACGCTGCTGCGAAGGGACAAGACACTGAACTTTCTTTTATTTTTTAAACTTTTTTCCTTCGTTTACTTAATAATTTCCAATATTTATAAGAGCATCAATTTTTGCAATAATTCTATAAAGTCAATGTTGTATAAAGGCTCTTAAATCAAAGAAATGATGATTCTGCTCGATGATTATCATTCTTTAAAGCCTAAAGAAAAATCTAATTGCGAAAAAAATAGCCCATTCGCGGAGTTAATGAAGCAAAAAATTCATCCGTGTTACAGAATTAATCAAGTTATACTCCAAGTTTTAAATTTATTAATGTAGTTAGCATTATAAATATACAATTATTCGGTTTAAAAAGTAAATTCGTCAATAAAACGTCTGAAAATTATTATTTTGTAAATCAAATTGTATAATTTTGCACTATTTTTCTTGCTAAATTCTGAATAAGTGAGATTTATTCTTAAACTTCTTACTTTATAAAATTACTCTTTAATAATTTAAACTTTTCACAGGATGCTTATAACAACATTCTTTTTATATTCATATTAAAGTGAGTATACGTAAAAAAAAATATGTACATAATCTTATATACACGCATATAAAATGACGAACACGCTGTAAAATTTTTATACTTCGTCGCTAAAAACTACACTTAAAAACTATCGTTTAAATTTAATTTAATATAAAACCAATGTAAACATAAGAATTTGTATCTAAGACGAAGATTACAACATTTAAAAAAAGAAGAAGAAGAAGAATTTTGCAAGCGATTTAAATTCGTTTTCCTCCCCTCTATCAACAGAAAAACTTTTCCTATTTTCGGTTTGTTTGACCCACTTAATTACAGTTATGCAAATTAAAAGAATAGATTAATTTCAGAATCTTATACAGAGTTATAAAAACCAACACAATTTACTGAGAATTCATCCCAAGTTCCCAGATGTGACATGTCTTGTCTGGAAGAAAGGAGCTGGGAAGTTTTTTTATTTTTAATTTTTTTTAATTTTTTTATTTGTTTTTTGATACTATCCTATGAGAACTTTTTTTTTCTCCCCTTTCTGTCTTCTTAGATAAAAATTTCAAAGAAAACAACAAAGGTAATCAGGTAGAATTAAACTTCTTCATTTTTTTTGCTGGACCCATAATTCATGCAAACGATGACAAGCTATTAAAAAGTATAGCAGATTGGTACTTTTCCACATATATAATCGCCATTATTTTTTTAATTTTTTCATATAAAAGACTACGAATATTTCATTGATTATAAGGAAACATTTTGAGCAATAAAAAAATAACATTTTCTATTATCGAAATCACACAAAAAATGGAAAAAAAAATCTCCTTCCTCCATGATGAACTATCAACTAGAGATTCGTAACAGCAATAAACTTTCCAACCTCAGTGGGCTATATATATATATATATATATATATATAATTTCGCAATGTAGTTAATTGCCAAAAATTAGATAAAGGTTTGCTCGTTAACTATCGAGTATTTAAAAGCGATTAACACTGAACAATTAATTACAACTCTAACTCATGTACTGATTATAGATGCAAGGTTAAAATGCACCTATTGGAAACCCCAATTTAGTAATTCAGATTTAGTTACTTATATATTCTCGCACTTTGCTTAAACGATAGACGTTGTTGCTTTAACAAGTTTTTATGAAGAAAAAAGGGTATCGTTGACAGATCTCTAGCATCTTCGCTTCAATTCTTAGCATTGAGGAGGAGGAGGAGGAGGAGGAGAAAAAAAATTTCACTTGATCGAAAGGAAGCATTCAATTTTAAATCCTGTGCAAGATCAACACTTTTTTCTATTGTCTGATTTCCGCTGTTTAAGTCGAACGAAAATCAACTTCCCAACTCTTTATCTACGTGAATGCGACACAAAAGAAAATTCGCAAACTTTTGTTGGTTAGAATTTGGCTAGAATCTTCAAGAATCTCCTTCTCTAGAAGAAAAAAACCAACCTTACGAGTGTATATATATATATATATAGGCTATATAACATATACACAAAAATAAGAATATATATTTACAGTTTTTAAGCTATATAAAAAAGTTAAAGTTGCGGAGATAGAATCACTAATGCATAAGACATCTTTCTCTATAAATTTTAAAGGAGGATTAAAATTGATAAAGCGTGTATAAAAATTATTAAAATAAATTCTTAAAAACATTACGCTACATTAAAAAATCTAAATCTGAACTACATTTAAATGTTTTTCGATCATTTAGTGAAGTAAATAATTTCAAAAATAATGATAAAATTTACAGGAATGTATTATTATCATTTACTTATTTATTTATTATTTTAATTTAAAAATTAATTCTGAATATAACACGTGTTTTAATGTTGTTGTTTTTTTTTTAATTATAATATTTTAATTGTCGATTAATAAATTATAATTATATCTTAAAATATAATAAATAATATATTGTTTTTTTTAATCATAAAAAATTTTTACGAATATAACAATTACAATTAATGAAAAATTAAGTTTAAAAATAAGAACAATTAAACAATAACAGTTAAATTTTTAGCGCTTTTTTTTAACGTTAAAAATTCAAAAATACGGCAAATACATCTTAAAAATGACGATATTTTTAAAATAAAAATGAATTTTTAAACTCTTGTTAATGTTAAACAATCGATAAAAATTCAGAATTTCTAACTTCTCAATTATAAACTCTAAATATATTGTAATTTCCTCATTAAATAACGAATAAAATAAAAAAATAAAAGGTTTTAATGCAAATCTGCATTCCGAGCATTTTATCTAACTATTCAAATATTAATTCGTAACTTTTGTAAGGTAATTTCATTAATTGAAACGAATTCCAATTAAGAATAACTTGCTACAGATAAAGAATTATTTCCTGTTTTCTTTATTCTTTAACGAAAACAATCATGATCCTCATCCTTCCTGAAAGAATCATAGAAAAAAGATATAAGTAATCTCGTCTATCAGTTATCAGAATAGAAAGAGATGAACTTTCCACATCTAATGATTGCCATAAGGCGTATGGTAATGATATCTCTTCCTAACGTTGTACAGTTTTGCTATTCTTTCATATAATTTCTGCTTAGCACAGAAGAAATGGACTGGTTAATGTTACAAGAAATAATCATAGAAATCTTTCATAGTTAATAGACAAGAAACAAGATTACAGAAAACATAAACCGAGTTACTCAGAGAGTAAGATCATTTACTAATTAAATTATTAGCTAATTAATGAGAAAAAATGAAATTATATTTATCATTTTACGTATATTTTTCTCAGTATTAAACTATATACATATAATCACTCATCAATTATCACTTAAAAAGTGTTTATATAAACATTTTTTAAATGATAATTATATTAGATTATATGAGATTTGTATAAGTTAAAATGGCCTAAGAACATTGCTATTTTTCTCAACTTGACTGATGGAAATTTAATTAGATTCTAAGAAAATTAAACAAGAGTAAGGTTGGAAAAAAACGTGTTAAAATGCATTAAATCATTAATTAATTGTAGTTTGGAAGAAAGAAAAAAAAACTTGACGTAACAGAGCTAGAGTGAGACATACATACATACACACATACACACACCTACAATGATTAGTGCAAAAATAATTAAGAATTTAAAAAATTTAATATAAAATAATTATTAATCTTATACGACGTTTAATTAAACATTTAATTAATTTAATTTCGTATGTTTTTACGTAGAGAGAGAAAAAAATTTTTTATTTATATGTATAAAAATAATATTTAATTTTATATTTTCGACGTTATGGATGGGATATAAAACTATTCATTAGTTTGATGAAATATTTAAGTTAAAGTAAAACATTAAGTGTGAGTTGAATTTATTCACTTGATTGATTATCGTGTTATCCTTTATATCACAACAGAGAGATGATTACATTTTTGTAAAGAACTCAATAATGATTATAAAAGTAGTTTAGTATCAGGTCGTTTGATTACCCTGAATCTATGTAATAGCAATTTGTGGTATCTGTCAGCTCTATTATCTCTCATTCTTCAAACTAATGTTGCTTTTATTGTGTTGTTTGCTGGCTGCTAAACTATCGATTTTCAAACTTGTGTTAATGAGAAATGCTTCGATGATACTGAATCGATACGTAATTTTCCCCCGCCCCTGTTTAAATACCTACCTTTTGTGCATTTTTAATTTGTATAAAATGTATTATTTTTATGTTAAAAAATTAAATCAATGTATCTCTCAAAAGTTTGCCTTTTTATTTTTCTTTTTTAAATCGATTTTATATATTTTATAAGAAGATTTAATTATCCACGATGTTTTAATAATACATAAATTGCATAATCTATTTTTAATTCAAATTTTGATTTATTAAAATTCCTGATCAATATTCTTTTATATCTTTAATTGTATAATTTTTTTTTTCTTCTGGAAAAATAATCTAGAAACGTGTGTTTAAGATTTACCTTTAAAATTCTTATATATTTACGTGTTTCGAATTAATTTTCTAGGTTAAAATCATCATTTATAACTGAAAATAATGATAAAACTATGTTTTTTTTTCTAGAATAATAGCGTAGAAGCATAAGTTTTCTAGTATACTGAATAAATTTTCTATAAAAACAGTCTTATAATCTAGAAATATAAATTACAAACTTACATCTGAAAAACAAACAATTCTTGATAATTTTTCTAGAGTTTTTGATTAATTTTCTATTATGTAATTTACGGACAATGGTGTGATACATATTTCTACATCATTATTCTAGAAAAAGCTATGTAAGTTACGCCGTCATTCTTCTAGTGGAAAAAAAAATGATCGAGAATGTGTCATTTACAGCTTCCAACAATGACGTAATTTACACCATTTCTAGATTATTTTCTAGAAAAATTATCGTTCTAGAAATTAAAAAATATAGAATACGCATTAAACTACAGTTACAATTATAAATAAAAATCAATAATATTAACGTAAGAGTTTATAAATTTTTTGAAACTTTAAGAAATTAATTAACCGAGTTAAAATTTAATTAATGCAATATTCACTTACATGTAATATTAAGAAAATCTGAAAGAATTTAAACAAATTTTACAAAGAAAATATTGTAGAATAGAATTTATTCGTCGACGATTCGTTGATACACAGTACTTTAAATGTTTAAGTCATATATATATATATATATATTTCTAAATAAATGCTCAAAAATATTTTTCTTTTACTATATTTAAACAGAGTAAAATTACTACTTTGAAGCATAAACATTAAACAAAGCATTTCATAGTGTATTTAAATGTTTGCAAACCCATTTTCTGTAAAGATTCTTCATTTTTTTCCAGTGCATTTATTAAATTTTATTAAAGAAAACAAACTTGTTTTTAGAAAACACGTAAGGCGAACATTTTGTCGAATATCTTTTATATTTTTTTCCTCTTTCTTTCCCTCTTTAAAATTCCCTGCTTCTTGCATTGCATTATATATATACACATTTCCCCCTTCTTATATTTAGGTTAAAATTCAGGAAAATTTTAAAGAATTTTCCCGTTTACGTGTCACTAAGTTGTTCTGTAAAATGTTTTTTTTTTAAAAAAAATTTCCTATTTATCTAAACAGCAAACAGAATACAAAAACGTTAAATTTAAGTGTAGTGACAGATATAATGCTATGTACATGTATAAAGAGCGTATAGAATCACGTTATTTTAGCGAGTAAGAATTATTTTAATGCCGAAATTTCATAAAATTAAAGATACGATAAGGGAGGAAAGAATTTCTTTACTGAATTCGACTTAGTTTTAGTCGATACAGCATTGACAATGTCAAATTTTTCTATACTTTCATCACACCAACGTGATGTAAATGTGACAAGATATATATATATATATATAAGTCAAACCGTGATCTATCAGAAAACAAATAATGTTTCCACACGAAATACTTTCAGTATAAAAATATTGACTCGCATACTCAGTAGATAAATATTACATTCCTTCTTATTACTTATTCTAAAAATAGAAAATTTCCTTTTTTTTTTACTAAATTAATTCTTCTATCTACTTTATAACTTTACAAATAATTATGTTTAAAACTTCAAACAGAATTCTGTTGAAAAATCTTTCCAATAATTCCATTAAAAAAAATAAAAAATCCTTTGTTAACAAAGTTAAAAATCTTCTAGTTCATAAGGCATATTTTAAAAGTTCCATAATTGATTATCTGTTTATGATTCTCCCAAGCTAAATTTAACTTTTAAAATTACTACAAAGATATATTTTTAATACTTTCATTAACAAAATAAGATTTAATTGTTAATAAATTTCTAAAATGTACCTTTTTTTCCCCCCTCCTCCTTCCTCCTTCAAGACAGGAATTTCTAAACTGGGTGTAGATAAAGTTGACAGTTGGTAGGGTGCTCTTTTATCAAATTTTAACTATCCACTGACTTGTTTAACCTATTAAAAAAAATGAGAAATTAATTGTATAAATCACCTCAAACATAAAAATTTTAATAGGCACTTTATATATTTATAATTTAAATCTATTTTAAATTCCTCGTGAGAGATGTTTCTAGAGAACTGTAACGTTCGAGGACATTTTTGAGGTAAAGAATATTAATTTTTCTGTTAAAAAAAAGCAGAAAATATTGAGGATATTCTTAGCAAATTTATTAAATATATATATATATAATTTTAAAAGAGGAAATTAATTTCTACACCACATTCTAACTGCAATGGAGATGAAGTTTTTTTTCTCCCTCTTATCGTGCTTCAGCGTGTGGTTCCTCATCGATTTAGATGCTAAATTTGAATTTAATCATCAATATAAGTTGTCGTGTACTTTCTCAGTTACTTAAAAATAGAGAAGAAGAACAATGTTCTTGATATCTTACATAAAATCTTTCTTCAACCCCTCCTCACAATATATTATTAATGATTCTCTGTTTATCTATAGTTTTTTTTTATATATATACAGTATGTATATATACATATATATATAAATAATTATTTAATATACGAGACATTTAAAAAATATATATATTTAGTAGTAATAAAAATTGCTAATTGTACTAATTAATTCAAAGATTAATTAAGATTCGAATGAATTTTAATTATTTAATTAATGTTTTTCGTATGTAAGATTTTTATTCAAATTTTAATTAAATTATTATTAATGTTTTTATGCAAATATTTTGAAAATTTTGTAATTATTTGGAATTTCTTAAGACGATTTTTAATGCTATAAACATTTATTTTTAAAAAATTCAATTTAAAAAAATAAATGCATTTACAGTAAAACCTGTCCAAAACGAAATCTGAATAAACGAAAAAAAAACCTGTTCTAAACGGAAAAAATTCTTCAGAACGGAGCAATTTTCTGTTAAAAAAAAAAAAAAAATCTAATTCAAAACCAAACCAGAAGAATATTCGATAGTCCGGCTTACACAGGTTTTACTGTATCTAGATGTATATAAGGTAAAACCTGTGTAAACCGGAATTATATGGTACCCGATTTTTTTTCTGTTTAGGCAGGTTTCCATTTTATTCGGGTTCCGTTTTAGACAGGTTTTACTGCGTATACATTTAACATATATTTTATATTTAATTTTTTTAAAAAACTTTATTTTTCTGTAATGCATTTTTTAACCTTAATTTACATTTTACCTATTAAAATATTTTTTAAAAAATCGATTTAAACTATTTACATTTCATCTTATAAAATGTGTAAAAAAATAAAAAATAAAACAAGATAAAATTTCAATTTTTATATTTATCTTCAAATATTTTAAATCTTAATATCTTCTTAGCAATATTTGATAAAGTTACGATTTTTTTTTTTAGATTATTATTTTTTTAAAACATTTCTAATATATTTTTTATTAATAAATAAGATTTCAAAATGTTTACTATTTAAACAAAATAAGTTGTTTTAGAGGAATTATAAGATTTAATTTATAAAAATCCATCAACGAGTTGCATAACTTTCCCACCCAGCAACATTTAAAACTGCACGTTGCGCCATCTATTATGATATTTTATTAATAAAACATTTTATATTATTGATTATTATAAAATGACAAAAAAAAGCTTAATTTTGAGGGAAAGGATGATTTCTATAAAAATTGTAAATGCTAATAACGAGTAAAATCATTAAGTCCGACCTTACTCGAGATAAGACACGCGACCTCCCTCTATCTCCCCAACCTCTCGACCTTTATCCACCAAAATTTAATAGCATCGATGCCCCTAATACCCAAACCTCCCTGCAAAATTTCAGAAATTTTCGACAAAAAACACGGAAGTTATTAAGCTTCAAAGAGGGTGAAGAAAATCGTGCTTCATACACACAATCCCCTCCCCCCCACGATTTGTTTTTTTGTATTGAGTAAAAATCTGGGGAGGGATCATTTTCTGACCCGTCTCTTTACTTTCCCTCTGTTATATATAACAGCAGAGAAAGTAGAAAGTTTAAGTAAGAGATCTTGAAGTATATCTGTAGGCCTATATAAATATTCTAAGCAGAAAGCAGATGACTAAAGTTTGGTTTACATTATGATGTGAACCATTTTGATGCCAGTGTGAGTCTATCTGAAGACCCTCTCTAGGGTTTGTAACCAGCGGCCGGATGGCCGAGCGGTCAAGGTTAGCAGCCTGCCGCCCTGGGGGACCCGGGATCGAATCCGGACGGGTCGAAAAATCCCCAGGAATTTTTCGGGGGGTGGTCCGTCCGGATATGTCGGTCCTCGTCCCTCACCACCCGGCCGCCCCATTGTGGGCCTGGCCGAACCCATAATGGGCTTGCTATAAGAGGCCCTCTTAGTGCCCATAGGGCGGAAAGAGTTTAAAAAAAAAAAAAAAAAAAAAAAAAGGGTTTGTAACCACACGAGGTACTGAGATTATGAAATCCATGAATGTGGAGTCGGGAGTCGTGTATTTTTTTTAAATCGACTCCGACTCCCATAAAAAGATTCGACTCTTCGACTCTCTATTACTGATAAAAACCAGTTACGTGTAGGAAAAAAGAGTAAGAACAAAGGGAATTTGGCAATTCGGAGAGAGAAAGATGTGGAAAACGTTCCCCAAGTTAGGGTTTTTAGCCTTGGATTTGGGGTTGGCAGACAAGTTTTAGGATGTTTTTTATATTAAAATGTGCAAATAAGGACTATTTTGATCAATTATCACACAGTAAGTTCTTTCTTGTTTAAATACAGTGCGTACACTTTAGTAGAAAAAGAGTTGTGCTAAATATATGCTCTGTTGAAAGCGCTCTAGTAGATATTTCAATATGAGAAGATAATGGCAACAATTTAACCTTTGCAGACATATTACAGATAAAGACACCAATTTTTAGATAAAGATGGTGTCTAAAAATTGATGATAAAATGTGATAGGGAGGGATAGGTAGTCAAAAAAGACTTGAAATTGGTGACATCATATTTGAATGACCCCTTATATGCATTACTAAAATATACAGTATCACTTTTCTTACGGTAGTTTAAAAAGACTTGCTAGTGTCTCAATCATTCTAGTTACTGCATACCTTGCCTAAAACCATTTTTTTCTTTTTTTGCACTATAAAAGACAAAATAAAAATCGTACTAAAGAAAAGAAGTCCTGTTGGTCAACCAAGGAAAAATCAATGCACGACTTATGTATTCAGGTCGAAAGCTCTTTGAGAAAGCTGTTAAAGAGAATTAAAATATCCTCTCCTGAAGGATAACCTTGCTAAGGATCACTTATCAATGGTTTGATTCCTCCTATAATGAGAAATGTTCTGAGGGCAGCTTCAATGGTCAGTTGCAAGCTACCATATAACTGAAGAACGAAGAATAGATTGATTATTATGACTGCATACTCCCTCAAACAAGTACGAGTGTGGAATCGGTTGATGATAATTCAAAGAAGAAAAATCATGAAGCTCGTTTATTGGCCTTCAAGCAAAAGATGGATAATATCATATGTAAATGGGTAAATTAATGGAGTACTTTAAGAGAGAGAGAGAAGCCAGTGCTAGCTATTGTTAAGTTATATGTTTTTGGTGTAGACAACATGTCCATTATGCCAAAAATTGTTCTAGTCAATGCTCTCAAATTTAAACGAATGGAGAGATTGAACTTTTACCAGTAAAACTATACTAATTGCTTAATGTAATTATCAGAAATCGACTGTAAAATTTGGTTAAACAAATGTTATTCATAATTTACATGATAATATAATAATAAAATGTAAATATCAAGAAATGTGAACAATTTATAGTATACTATTATGGAGATAAGAAAATATGAACAAGACTATTTTATATAACCTATGTAAGGAAAAACATTACTTGAAAAAAAAAATACTACTTAGTTTAATGGAAACAGTTTTAGTAAGTGAATTAATATTTCAGCATAAGACTAAAAACATTAGAAATGAAAGAAAAAAAATAAAGCAATTAGACAAAAAGCATAGTTATCTATGAAGAAAGAACAAACAACAGCAAGATTTATTTACAGTAATAAAACTGATGGTAGAGTGGCAGTGATCAGCAATAAAGTTAATATTTATAGTTGCTTAGATAAGGAAAACATCCTGGTATTCCAAAGAGTACCAATTAATAATTACTTGAAAGAGATTTCAATATTGAAAACACTTTTATATGAAATTAATTTAAACACTGAATCTTATTTCATTGATGTTGAAAGCAAAAAAAGTTATTTATTTAAATTTTTAAATGAGAAGAAACTCAGTCATCTCGGTCTTGTCTTATTTATTTTTCAATATTTCAATAGTTCTTTGAAATATTCATTGAATTATAGGTAGACAAAATGGTGATCCAAGCATTTTTTATTTTTATACATATTTTTAATTGCTATAAAATATGAGAAGATTCAAGAGCTATTTACTTCATGGTATATTAAATATTTGTTTTCTGGTTTTTCCCATATATTTTAAATGACACTCTTTTATTATTTATGAAATGTTTAATGAAATATTTAAATAAACTATTTGGCTATCTGACAGGGTACTTTTTTAATTTTTGGAGTTATCAATGAGTGTAGTTATACATTTTTTTCAGAAAGGAAGTAATCCTTTCAAAAAAAAAAAAAAAAAAAAAAAACTCTTTATTCTATTAATTTTACAAGATTACAAGATTAAAAATAACTATGTAAATAAATAACTTGGCAGAAAATAGAATTAAAAGGAAATAAGGAAAATAGAATGAAAATAAGATGCAACTCTCCATAAAAAAATAGCAAATGTAATTACCATTATCTGTTAGTTTTACCCTTTCATATTTCCTCTCTTTTGTTCCTATTACATAAACAAAAGAGGAGGAGGAAAGGCCATGCTGGAGATTCTCTTTATTCTTGTTACATAAACAACAGAAAATGAGATGAATCATGTTAAAATTAAATTACTATGCCTTCTATCATATAGCTCTATTCTAATTTTCTTTTAACCATTTTTCAAAGCTACCCAAAAATATTAAAACAATAAATTCTCATTAACAAAAATGCTGTTTTTAATACATTTATTTCTTCAATAATATAATTAAATGCATTTAATTATATAATTAAATATAATACATCTCAAAGCCCGAAGTTATAATAAATAAACCAACCAACGCCTAAATAATCGGGCTAATAAATGGAGATTATTTAAGCATTGGTTGGTTTATTTAATTATATAATTACAAAAATGTATTGAATTGAATTACAAGTGAAATCTAACATTATAAAACTGAAATGTAAAGTTTTGTTTCATCCATTTTTGTGAATATTCTAACATTTTTAAAAGATTTCACTCTGGGTAGAACTATTTCACAATGTATGTTAATTCACTGTCATACCTGCACAGTGATAGCCTGTGTGGCAATTCCTTCCTATTATATAAGAATGATTTTCATAGTGAAATTAATTAAAATTTCCAGAATATATTTTGTTCATTACAGAATAATTACTGTTTTAATAATATTACAGAGTTTAATGAGAATAATAATAATAATAATAAGAAAAATATATATTTTAAATTACTAAATTATAATACTTCATTAAATTACTGGTAATTTAAATTTTGTAAGTAGCATCACTATTCTTAGTTATCACTGTTAAATGTAATAATTCAAAATTTTAATAACTGTTTAAGATAATATCTTAATTTTTATTTTAATTATCTGTTTTAAAAATAACATTTCTTAAATAGAGGAAGGACTGCATTTATTTTGTTGTATATGGATACTAAATTTCATTTTTCCTGTCTTTTATAACCATCTGAAGTTTAATAGGTTTCATCAAATTTATGGTGCTTTCACCATATTCATTTTCTTTGTTTCAATAAGTTCTCGGCAATATTCATTTCAGAAACTTCATATCTATCAACGTATCTATAAAATATACATGATTTTCTATAATAAATTTCTGCGCTATGATTTGATACGGCCCTAATAGCATCAACTTGACGCTCTCGTGATCTGTCCGATCAAAACCTCAGAAATTTTTCATGGCTGATTTGACTTGGATATTTCAAGTCCATTTTCTCATCACTTGGCCATTCCCTTTGTGAGTCATGTCAAATCCATGATGACATGAGGAAAATCCTCCTAGTGCCCACGGGACAAGAAAAGTTATATGGTTATTTATACCTATACACATTATGACATATGATCATAGTATCGAAATGATGAAATGTGTGGAGTATGAATATACTTCAGTACAAAATGATGAAATGCCTTATTATAACAATGAAGTATGAGAAAATCAAGGACAATGTCATGTCATTTTGAGTGGTGACTGAATTCCTCATTAAAGAAGAAACTCTTATAGCTGACTTTCAACAAAGATTAAAACATAGTGGCAAAAAAAGACATCACAGATCATTCCCAGAGTGATGCTTGCAGACTTCCTCTAACAAAAATAACAAAGATGGACTTCATGCTCTCACGAGATAGAATCAATTTGTGAAATTTAGAGAAATTGTGATACATTTTGGAATCAGTCAATGGCAACTGATGGATAGAGTTTGGGATATCACAAAGTTTATTTCTGTTGGGTTTCTTGTTTGCCGTAGAATAATCAGAAATTGAAATTCCACATACAATCTGGACCTGATTACTTCAGATCTGCCGAGTTTCGTAAAGAATCAAATGTAAAGTCAGCTTTAAAGTATGAAGCAGTGACTCAAGTTTGTTGTGTATGGCACAATTAAAATGGATTACAAATGTAAGAGAGTTTTCAAACATCCATAATAATGACAAACTGCATTGATCAGAACAGAGATTATGTATAAAAGTAGATAGAGTGAGAGATGCTATTTGGTTTTATATTCTTGATCTTGGAAAGATTAACAGGCTTTTCCATAGAAAAATTTCTTTCTTTGTTAGGTTAGCAACAAATTCAAAAGGAGCCTTCATCATGAATAAAGAATTTGGACAAATGCTATTTTCTTTTCAGTACCATTATTTAGAAATACAATTAAATGTGGCCAAAAATTTCAGTACGAACTTTGTATAGACTAGGGTCTTTTATTTGCAGAAAACTTAAATCTAATTGAAACAAATTATTTTCTTTTACATATAAATTAGTGATAAAAATTTTAAATTAGCTAAAACATATGCAGAGGAAGCAAAACTTGACTGAAAAATAAATTTTTGTTATTTCTTTTCATGTTTTATTAATTGGAAATTTAGGTAAACTTTTTCATATTCTTTAGAATTTGAATTAACAAGAATTTATTATATTAAAAGATTATTGTAAATTCCAAAAAAGTCAAAAATGAATAGAAGTTAAAGCAAACAATTATTTATTGTGACATCATCACAATGCTGGGCTGCAATTTTAAATCATATTTTTAATTTATTTAATTTAAAATACATCCTCTCAACTTCAAATTATCAATACTAGCGTCTTGCCCCTGTACATCATACTTTTCCATTAGCAATAGAGTTGTACCAGTCAACTATCCTTTCAGAGAAAATTTTTTAATTGAAGTAACGTGACTTCTGGTTTGTACAGGAAGTTCATATATAGTTAATTGAGCCTCCAGACTGTAAGCTTTCCACATCTGGTCTCAGCTTTCATATATCTAACTTAATTCTCAAGAATAAGGAAAGACAGATGGACAACAATGGAAATTTATAGGTCACAGTTTTTTCAAATTGCAGCCAAATAGTATATATAATAGTTAATATACATTATTTACATTTTAGATCTGTCTAATAAATAAAATAATTTGAAATGAAGGATGTAGAAGAAATTAGTTACAATATAGGAAAAAAAAATCAACAAATAAGTTATTATAGAAATTTTAAACACTAACATTATAAAAAAAACTTAATTTAAAATAGTGTATAAGATAATCAAACACTGATTAGAAAAAACAATATTAAATAATTCTACTTTCAGCTACAAAATTCAAAGAAATTCCGAGAAACTCTCTTGGGATGTTTTTCAATAATACTACAGTTGTCACTAAACAACAAAACATGTAATATGATTTTGGAAAAGACAAGATTCAATATCTGGAAATTATAAATTAAAAAGCTGAAATTGGTGTTTAGACACTAGATCAAGCTAAGGAATCACTCAAGGCCAGACTCAAAGTCACAGTATTGCTTATCTGGAAATGTTTGTGCAAGGAGATAATCAAAGTTTCCAGAACTAAGACATACTGTTACCTAGAATGCACAAATCTGCCCAACATAACATGTCTAGCACAGATCAAATTACTTGTGTGGAAATAGACAGATCTTGTCTGTTATTACCTCAAAAAGAATGTCCTGTTTTTAAGTGGAAACTAGCAAGAAAAGTTAAGCAAACATATAAACAAAAGAACAAAAGATATGACATCAGCCAATGGAATTCCTTGGGAGATCATAAAGCCTGTTAAAGAATGCAGGAATGAGAATAGCCTTATTTTTATATTGTCGGGCAAAGAATGAATCCCGAGTCACTAAACCGGATTTCTTTTGTAAAAGTCTTTAGAACATACCAAGCAGACAAATTCAGAAATATTGGACTGGTGTAAAGAATTTAGAAACAAATAGATGCTATTTGGAGAACTCTAGCTGTGCTAAGCCACTCTATTTGTTTGGTTACATCAAAAGACAAACACGCTAAGAAATTATAAATGAACCACTTTGAAGACTAATGGCAGTAATGAGTATATGATGAAAACTTTGATAGATTGCAAAACAAACCAATAGATAATACATTGGGCTAAACATTTATAGATATTTTACATAAACTGAAAGGCTTGGATCCCAAACAGCTGACAGTCCTGGACTTTAAAAGTTTGTATTCCTCCTGTCAAGGCTATCTACAATCTTACTCTGAAACTGATGTGGGTCATTAAACCAAAACTGGAATGAGATAATTCCTAAATATTTAAATCTTGCAGTGCATGGTTCTTATTTCACCTTAAATGGTATCTTTTACCACAAAAACTTGAGGGATTTGTAGTTAAAACTCAAGCATACTGTTTTTGATTATATCAGAAACAAGAAAGAGTGTGCCTTACGTCTTTTCTTGCTCCCTTCGCCACGTGGTGGGTCCGACTCGATGGACAGGAGTTGTGTAAATCTGGATGTGTAACTTAGAGTGGGAGATTTATTGGAGGGTGTCTCCAGGAGAAATTAGAACGGAAGTGGAGAGAGAAGGAAGAATCAGTAGGGAAGAGTGTGGTGTGTGAAAGTGCGTGAAAAAAAAATAGTCGGGAAGCCGGAAAGTAAAGACTGTGCAACCAGGTCAGCGGGAAGATTTCGTTTTCGAACTGTTTCCTGTCCGATAAGAAGTAAAAGAAGAGATACACTTTAAACTCATTGTCGGTACGTTTTATGTCTGCGCGTTACGGGAATTCTGTAGCATATTATTAGCGAGGTTGAGGCCGAAGTTTTAAACGCGAAAACGTGTACGTCGGACGTTTAGCGCCGCTTTCCTGGAAGCCTAGAAGTTTGACAATGGCCTTTGGAATGTCGAGCATGATTCCATTGACTTTCCAAACGCCATTGTCAAACTTCTAGGCTTACAGGAAAGCGGCGCTGAATGTCCGACGTACACGTTTTCGCGTTTAAAACTTCTGCCTCAACCTCGCTATTGTCGGGAGAATTGTGTGTTAAAGTTATTCGGTAGATTGGATTGTCGGGCTCTGTACGTCCCTGTGTGTTTCCCTGGAGGTATTGAATGTTCCAAGGAAAATTAAAGGATTATCTTGTTAATTTGGATAGTTGTCTTTGTCTAGTCCCTATTGAGATAAATGGATTCTCCCTTCTAAGCGTTTGCTCTATAATGACCTAAATATCCTACGTAATTTAAACTATCTTTGATATGCGTTTTAATGATTGGGATATAGTTCAAAAATGGCGCGCCATGCTGTCGGTTTCTTTGAAGTTAATACCGACCCCTTGTTTAATTGCCCGATAGATCTCCAGCGATTCGAGGTACTTGAGTTGTGCCTTATCTGATACTGTGTGTAGTAATTTAGCGTTCTGTAGTTCAATGTGAATATCCTCATTATTCGCATATGTCGCTAATGCCGTCGTAGTCAGCTTCTTTTTCTTAAGGAGTATTCGTGTTCTTTCATCCTCATGGCGAGACTTCTTGCCGTTGCTTCAATGTATGTTAATGGGTGGTTAACCTGGTCATCTTGAAAAAAATGATAAACCCCTGGAGAATTAGAGTCATCTATACGGTCTTTATCATTTCTGATGAGAAAGAAGACTGTTATGTTAAAATACACATATGCTATGTGTATTTTAGTGGTCCTTGCAATTTCGTGGTTCCTTGCAATTGCTATATTAGAAAGTGTTTCGTGATAACCCTCATCGGTTCGTCTTGTGGAATATTTCTCTCTCTCTCTCTTATTTATTATATTGTTTTATGAGATGCTTGATCAAAGAGGACGGGTATCCATGTTGCGTTGCAAGGGCCTTGATCCTCGACAATTCGTCTTCCTTTTCATTTTGCTCCGAACAATGTGTGTGCGCCCTTTTTACCAAAGCTCGAAAAGCGGAGACTGTAACAATAAGGGTCACGCGAAAGGTTAGGTATAAATAGAGATGCATACAACTCTTTACGGAACACACTGGTGGAAAGATGACCATGCTCCATTTTGATGGCAATATCCAAAAAATGCACCGTCGTCTGACTCTCCTGTTCAAGTTTCAATGACAGGCCATAGGGATTATCGTTAAAATACTTAAGTACCAAGTCAAGGTTAGGTACCTTGTTCCATACGATGAGGATGTCATCGATGTACCTGACATACAATTTTATGTCCTCTTGAAATTTAGGCAATATGGTATTCTCGTGATTTCTGATGACCAATTCACAGAGTGTTCCTGATATTGGGCTACCCATAGGCACACCCCTTGTTTGTTTGTAGGTGACCCCTTCGTATCCAAAGAAGGACGAGTGGACCATCGAGTGTGATATATCTAACACATCAGGGAGATATTTATAAGAGTCTTCCACCTTTGACAGAAGAAAATCTCTCGGCTCGCAGAAACAGGGTTCCAATTTTATAGATGGGAACAAAGTTTGATAATCACAAATTGTGAAATATGCCATCGATGACTCGTTAATATCCCGTAATTTTTGAAGTACTTGTTCAGGATTAGTGACAGAGTACATATGATACTCTAGAATGTTATTTATTATTTATGTACATTGTTTAGTTTTGTTTTATTTATTGTTTTATATTTTTTGTGCGCTCTATTTCTTGTGGGGGAGGGAGGAGGCCCAGTAAGAAGAAAATTTCTAGGGCCCAAAAGTGGGTTAATCTGGCCCTGCATGGATAATCATATCCCACTTTAGTAATATACATAAGAGCAGTTTAGGAATCATTAATAGCTCAATGTTGATAGTTATCAACTCTAGAAAAGAGAGCAATGGACTTTGACATTTAGATTTCGGTATTATTAAATAAATAGACCAGAATGCACTTCACTCATCCAAGTTTGACTTCAATAGCAAATGGGACTCATTTGGCTGCTGTAAATGTGTGTATATATATATATATATATATATATATTAAAATAACATTTATGATAATGTAAACTCTAAATTATGTTTAAATAGACATATTTAATTTCAAGAACACATTTAAGTGTTCTTTATGTCAGATCTAAAGATGAAAATGTGAAAACTCCTAAATTGTTTATCTTATTAAACAGTTATCTGGCCTCTTAATTTGTGTTGACTGTCTCTTTAGTCTCTGGATTTAAATATAGAGCCATCTTTCCAGTTAAATCCTTAAATGAAATTTTTGGGTATATAAAAAAGTCGGTTAATGTCACCTATGGTTCCAAGACGGTGGCTCGTCTCTGATTCCAGCAAATAGAAGAAGGGAAACAGTGGGGACGCACGTTCTAACCTAACCTATTCTAATAAATTACCATAATTATTACCAACAAAATTATTAGAATAGGTTAGGTCAGGTTAGGTTAGAACGTGCGTCCCCACTGTTTTCTTGCAGGAATCAGACGAGCCGCCATCTTGAAACCATAAGTAACATTAACCAAAAAGTCTAATGGCTTTATGGAAAATTATCATTAACTAAAAAAACCACACAAATTAAATAAGTGGAGTCTTTCTAGTTTTTAGTTGAACAGATTCTAATGTCAGATCATCAATGTTTAGTTTTTTCATTTACCCCACTTTCAATTGAAATAACTTCTAAACTATTCAATTTCTCTTAGCTGGCTGTTACACTTTAATTTTCATAAGTTTCAATTGTATTGATATAATTAAACAAAATGTTTATTTATGTAAATAATGTATACCAATATATGCATATAGCAAGCAATGCATGTATTGCCAAATTAAGATAATTATGATATCTCACTCATAATCAAAGGCTCAATAAAATGTTGTCATTGTAATGATAAGTGATAATGCATTCTAAACATAAATCATTACATAAGAAATATCATTATATTATTCTGAATTATAACTTATCTAAATGCAATTTAATTATTGAAACACTGGTAAAGATATATTGTGCTCATCTTCTGTGGAGGGATCCTAATTCCTCCACAGAAGATGAGCACAACTAATGAAACCAAAATTTTGATAGAAGTGTGATCCTTCACGAGCAGAAAATATCAATATAAATTTAGTTGAAATAAATCATATTCTTTTAGCAACCATTAGGTAACCTACAGTTAATTAAAAATCAAGAGGAATACTCTCCAATATTTAAAATACCACAAGATTTAAAAAAAGATGCTACCATACTAAGCAATTATGCAAAAGGTGAGTATAACATTTTATAAAGAAATTTATATGGGTATTTAGAACAACAACAATTAAAAAAAAACACAAAAAATGTTCTCAAAGCCAGAAAGAACATAGCTTTCGTGGAAAAGATGTCAGATACTCTAATAGAGGAGGAGGGGCTGCCTGCTCTTGCAAACTTAGCTCACTAGGAAGAAAAGGGGGTGAAGGAAAGGTTCTGAGAGAGAAGTATAAAGGAAAAGGGGGAAAAGTAAAGATGAAAAAGTTCTCAGGACCTCAGAGCGCTGTATCGGAAATTATTAATAACCAAAATTACAACAGTTGACAAAACCGTTATACAATATTATCAATTACAAGAAATGGTCCGGTTACAGTAGTATGCAAAACTCATCACTTATGGGTAGCAAGGTTACAATAATATTAAAAACTGATTACGATTTTAATACGCAGAAAATGTAAATATTAGCTTACTATGGTATAATAATACTGATTACAATTTCTATTCGCAGAAAATATAAGTGATTTACGTTATTTACAAGTTCCCTTACAATTGGTAAGTTAACATGCCGAACATATATAACTGAAGCGAGTACATATTAATGGAAATACTTCTTTTTGTTTTTTTAAATGTGGAATCTAAAACTAAACTAATACTAGACAACTAAACTATGTACAGAAGAATTCTACACGACCGATCAATCGCTGATAACGTCACTTTTCCGTTGTTTCACTGTCTTCCTGCTTATGTTGTCTGTTCTTGTTTTCATTCTCAAGAATTTTTTCTTTCCTGTAAAAGTCTGGCAGAAGAGCCCTGGTACTTTCAATAAACCTTTCAAAACACTTCCAGAGATTTTTCTTATCGAAAATGTTTTGTAGTGTCGGTGGCCAATTAAGTCCTTCTTGAATGCATTCCCTGTAGAATGGAATGCGTTGATTTTCATATCGTTCACAGTGTAAAATGTATAAAATGTATGGCATCTCCTACACTATGATTGTCGCACTGGCATTTATTAGTGTTTCTCTTTTTAAAACGGTAGAGGTAGGCCATAAAATTGCCGTGCCACGTTAAACATTGGGTGGTTTCGAATCTAGGTTCGTAATAATTAGCCTTGATGCGTTTAGTAATAGAGGGAATAAACTGGTGGCAAAGTCTTCCCCGTTATAGAATTATTCCAATCTCCCTGCCATACAATTAGTGCCCATTCGTGTAAGGAATTTTTCAGTGCTGATTTTGGTAACCTGGTATATGTATCCTGCGTCTTGAAAGTACCAGCCGTTTTGGCCAAAGAATCGGCCAGTTCGTTTCCTTTATGTCCTTTATGAGCTGGTATCCAACTGAATTGGATATTGCGGGCGGTACTGACGTGAGATATTATGCTACTTTAATAACTTTTTTGCCCAGTAGAGTGATGTTTTCAGTTTTTGTCAAGACATGAAGAACCACCTTATTGTCAATAAGGAATTTTATATTACCTTTGTATTTATTTATCTTTTATTTGGGTGATTGCTCATAGTTCAGCTTGCGTAATGCTACAATGTTTAGCAAGTTTTAATCTGGCCTGATATACTGTCTTATTGTTGTTGTTTTGAATGCACACACCAGCTCCCACTCCGCACTCTTGCTTAGAGCCATCCGTGTACACTATCCACTGAAAGTATCTGTTTGTTTTGGGATTATAATCAAAACTTATTTCGTAGCTGTGCATGTCTGCTGGGTGTAATTCGAGGCATGTATCATTACTAGTTCTATCAATTTCATTAAAAACAGTGCCAAATGTGTACATTTAATAAATACATACACTATCTTTCGGCGTTAATATACTTTAATTCTCGTGCTCACAAGTATTTTCAACATTGATAAATGTCGTCCTGGGGCGAAAATAGAATGTATTTTGTTCTATTTTTACGTAAAACGTTAGCAAATTTAAACGAAATTTAAAGGAAACGTTCTTTAACGGTTCGTTTCTATCTTTTATACATCATTTCGCGTCATTGATTTCACTTGCGTTGGAAAATAGTTTTATAAATTTTCCACCAGTCTGGATTTGTTCCCTGGCAGAGTGCTAGGCCAACATCTTAACTGCTCAGCCATCCTGCTTTCAGTTGGTATCAATTAATGACATGATGTCACTTAAGAAGTGATTATTTTGGATAATTTCATATATCAATTATTGTCAAATTAAATCATTATTAATATTAATATCAATTGACAAAACACATTTGTCAATTGATACATTTCAATGATACATTGAAAACTATTTTGTAAATTGATTTGATATACGTGAAAATGTGAAGTAATATAAAATCAAATAAATACATTATTATTGATAAACAGAACATTTGCCAAATGTACCATTTGATGTCACTTACTAAATGATGTCAGTTAATTGACATCAATTGTATTCAGAATTTTAAAATATGAAAACATTAGAAGATCATTTAATAACAATTCATATTATCTCCATCATTTAACATTACAATCGTTTACCTGGTAGAAGAGAAAGGACTAACCATTTGTTACTATTTAATATCAATTGGCATTAACTCATATCATTTGAAATCATTTACCGTTAGCAAATGACGTCAAATATTTTTACTAGAAAAAAAAACTGAATATTGATAAATGGAGATATGTATGTAAATTGGAATTTCCACGAACACAACTATTACTTAACCCCTATTTTCAAACGGCTGAACAATACATATAGTGAGTCATTGTCTTTCTAAATAAAAATTTTTTATGGTTACATTTAATTTCTGTGTCCAGTATTTCATATACTGTATCTTATCATTGTAAATAAACATAAAAATATACCATGAACTTAGCCTTTATGAGACAAAATGATGAATTTTCCTGTGATGATTATATAAATATTTTTTGTAATATGACAATTGCACTGAACTTTTAATATTCTTGGAATCATTTCTTTTCATTAATAATTACAAGCAAAGTCAGCAAATTTGTTGATTCGCGTAGTAAATGCTTTTGGAATTGTTACTACGGTCGCTACGGTCATTTCGTAACCACCGTAGTAACAACTAACACCGTAGGGCCGATGCACACCAGTGGCAAAGTAAAAATCACAATGAATGTCGATGACAGATTCAACTAATCGCCTTTATCAATTGTCAAGGTGAAAATAAAGATTGACGCCGATTATCATCTGAAATTTGCCGCCCGTGTGAATCGGAGGCAGCGCTACTTACAAATGGAATCAAGAGATATGCATAGTTTTACATATTGTACACAATGGAGAGAAAGAAGATTGAGACATTGTCTACAATGGCTTTTTTTTATATTGGTGCATACAAATTTGTTCTTATAAGCCGACATACTAGTCGTGTGAATGAACTATCAATTTAAAAAGTTCTGACATTTAGAAAAAAATTTGTACGTCTATGAAGTGTTGTACACGTAATTAAAGGGAGGTTGCCTAAAGCACTTGTACACAGCAAAGAGGAAGGGATCAAAAGTGTTTCAAAAACTGTACACAATTAACGAAAGAGTCCGTAGTATATCGGATCAAATTCTATCGTTCCTTAACTCAACGTTACGATAACAATAGGCGCTCTTATATATACGACTGTACCGATAGATGAGGCGGAGAGCAAATTGTCTCAGGCTACAAATTAAAAGGGATATTCAAAAGACGTCATAATGTCTGTAGAAATAAGTACATTGACGCTGCACTTAGATGTCAAAATTATTCGGAACGGTTCCGCAAGCATGGATACCTAGATTTAACGTTTTGCTCATGTCAGAGCTACTGAAGAAACCAATTTTTCGATGATGATTAATTAACCTTCTTTAAATAGATCCTTATAGAAATCATTTGTAGCAAAATATATTTATTCTAGCAGATTTTTCTAAAGTTAATTCCAGTTTTGATTTGATAAAACATGTCAGTGAAAACAAACTCACGAGCCAGATAAACATGCTTCGGGGACTTATTTAACCCGCGAGCCCCGAGTTAATTGATCATCATCGAAAAATTGGTTATCTTTACAGTCTTTGATGTTTCGTTCGGACCTCAGGCCATAACGTACGGCGATCGACGGGATTAGGCAAAGGCCTCCAAACATTTGAGCACGTGCCTTCCCTTTTCGTCTGGGTTACCATTTTCCTAATCTTCAAGGGGGCCTCAAATTCCCTTATTAGCAAATTGAAAATTCATGACTTCTACCCTATTCTGCAAATATAAAAAAACTAATAAACGATATTTGTCCATTGTCCCATGTAACTTCGTGGTATGTAGACCAAAAGCAATTCCATGTTTTCAAGCGCCACCTTTATGGGAGCGCTGATCCGACGTCGAATCATGGCATTTGAAGATATTTATACATCAAATGCCTTTTGTCTGTATTTTAGATAATCAGTTAAACGTTTGGTTCAAACACAACCAACAACAGACTTATCATATACTAGCGTACTGTACGTTTATTCAACAATTAAATTTATCAACACGCAAAGACCAGTATGCATTTCAACAACAAAAAACAATGTTATCAAAACGCATACTGGTCTTTTGCGTGTTGCTAAGTTTAATTGTTGAATAAACATACGTAGTATATGATGTCTGTTGGTCGTTATGTTTGAACCAAATGTTTAATTAATTATAGCGTTTGAAGCTTCTTTTATAATGTACGATACCCTTTTTTATAGACTGTTCTCCCCATTTTTATAGTCAGCGGGCGCCGCTGGAATTAGGCATACATATTTTCGAAAGAATGCCATCAAAATTTTCAAAATTGGGGATAAATGTGTAACACGAAATATTAATTAAAATCTTCAGTTGGACAGTTAAACAGAAAATCATTTTAAATTTCTAACAAAAATATGCAAGAATTTAACAAGTTCCCTTCTTTAAATAGATCTGTAGCACTTGTAAGCAGAGGAACAACAAAATGTTTTTGTTAAAACTTACTAAAATTTGCCACGAATTATCTATTTTGTTTACGAAATATAGCTATATATTTAACATATGAAAATATAAAAGTAACATTTTTCTGTTTATATGTAGTTGATAGTATTTTCACTCTCTCTTACATTTAAATAATTAACGAGCCATTCATTTACATAAAATATACATAAATGCACATCAAACCCCATCATTTTTATGACGATAAATATTTACTAAAGTAATTAATAAATAAAACAATTTTAAATTAATTCCGAGATTAAATAAAACGCGTAACAGTAATCTGATAGCGAACCGCGCGCATATAATTATGCTGCAATATACTCAGTTCACACTGGTCGCGCGGAATTGATCGCATCGCAAAACAAGCGCGACACGATGCGATGAAATCGATGAATATAATATACATCAGTTTCATCGCACGTGGTTGTACGGCTGTCAAAAGGCGATCGCGACGCACCCTACAGGCAACTTTTCGCTGGCGACAGGAGACGGAGAGACAATCGCTCGTCCCTATTTATTTCGTTGCCTGGCGATCGATTTGGCCAGATCAAAATGAAACACGATCCTTTTAATACGAAATTAGTTCAGGCGGTTAAAAAGTATCCTTGTTTATATAATTATAAATTACCCGAATATTCTAGGAAAGACATAACCGACGTCGCATGGAGTAAAGTAGCGGAAGAAGTAAAAGAAACAGGTAAATTTATATTTTATTTCTATTTTTCTTTGCATGTTATTTATTTTTACACAATAAATTATTTATCTATTGTAAAAAAATTGTCGAAAGTCTTTTGTCTCGTCGCCATTCTCGCCAATCTGTCGCGATCGTCGTCACGTTCTATCAGTCCCAGTATACACGTATAATTTTGTTTATTCTACAGCAAAACAATTGTTCGTGTGTCACGAAAGGTGTTTTAATTATTAATTTCATAAAGCAGCGCAAGAAAATATTGATAAAACGCAATTTTTCGATAATTTTTTTGTTGGTATACTACGAATCGATTAACGTCTCTTGTGACGCCCCCTCTTGGACAAAAAATCAATACTAATCTACTAGAACCTAATTCGGTACACGAATGAGATGTTCTAGGAATGTGTATTGGAATGTTATTGGATTAAAATGTTTCTGTAGTACGTTTGATGCTAATAAATGTTTAACGATTACATTTTATATATATTTGGCAATTTTATTGCTTGCAACAAACATACCGGTATATAAGAGCTTAACTTAAATCTTTTCAAAGTTATTTCCCGTTTTGTGTTTTGTTTTCATTTTCCTTAACCTGATAAAAAAAATAAATAAATAAATAAATGATAATTTATACTCATTGCTTCATATTTAAAAGACTTCTAAACAAATTTACAAAGATTAAATTTTAAATAATTGCGATTTTTGTTTTGCTGTAAGAAAACAAAATTACAATTACATTGATTTACTATTGTAATAAACGGTAACTTCAGACTTAATAAACACTAGTGTTGTGTTGTGTTCCAAAGACACTTGGCAAGTTTTTCCATCAAATATCTGTATTTAGTTTAGTCGACTAAACTAAATACAGATATTTGATGGAAAAACTTGCCAAGTGTCTTTGGAACACAACACTAGTGTTTACTAAGCCTGAATTATAGAACGAGACACTGTTTCATCAGACAAATCAAAAGGTAGCTTATAACAACAAATAATTCAATAACTTATTACACAATTT
This sequence comes from Centruroides vittatus, assembly GCF_030686945.1. Taxonomy (NCBI): domain Eukaryota; kingdom Metazoa; phylum Arthropoda; class Arachnida; order Scorpiones; family Buthidae; genus Centruroides; species Centruroides vittatus. The sequence goes on along the minus strand of NW_027122474.1, from coordinate 2,588,172 downwards.
TTACATATAAAACTCGAAACTTATAATTCCGTTTACGTATCTTTTTCAGTACCTCAGTGTAAAGAAAAATGGAAGAATTTAAGAACAGTTTTTGTTAGGAAACTCAGGCCATCGTGCACGGGTACCGGAAGGATGACAAAACCTTATTACTTAAGTGAAATCATGCAATTCATTGTGCCTTACGTCAAATTGACTTCCAATGCGGATCATCCGAAAAACATTCCTTCTCCACCGAAATCGGAAGAACAAACCGACGATGAAATTACTAACAACGAAGATGCAACGGAAGATGACATCGAGCAAGACAGTTCGTCATCGAAAGATCTCGAAATAGTGCAAGAAAACTCCAGAGAACCTTCGATACAAATGGAAAATCGAGGAATCAAACGTAAAACTCACATAAGTGATTACGACAAATCGTTCATCGAATTCGTACAATCGCGAAAATGCAATAAAACGGACGTTAATCCGAGGAAAATGTTTCTTCTTAGTTTATTACCCGAAATCAACGAAATGACGGAAGCACAAATGAAAAAGTTCAAAAGAAAAGTTTTAGAACTGATAGACGAAATATCGTCGGACGATTGTACTCATATCTTATCGTGAATATATCGTGTAGTTCCTATCGTGTCGATCTTGATGGCATTTCTGTTAGATGCCAAATTTTATCTTTGTCATTACCTCATTTTATCGTTTAACTTTAGTATTAAAGGCTACATAATTGCATGGTTATAGCGTATTATGAACGTGCCCACATTTTTTCAATCATTTGCTCAACAAGAATAGTGAGCGTTGCTTAATCATGATATTTATTTCTTCACAAATGTTTAGTTTATCATTTGTTTTTAATAAATTGATGCATAATAAATTAAAAGACTTCATAGAATTTTTAAGGAATCAGTGATATGTTTATATGCGAAGCAACTCACTACAGAAGGGGCGACGATTAATAAACGGAAACAAAAAGTATAAATTGTCTGGTTAGGTGTTAGATTATATAGCATGGTAATTAAATCATGCTACTGTATATAATCCTGCATATACCGTAAAGAATAATGAAAGCAGTTATCAAGTTTTCAGAATGATAACTCAACAGGGCCACCCTTCAGAGAATGCAGAGATAGAACGCTTGATTGATTGGAACCTCAGTTAACGTTTTCACTTATTGCTGGTGTGGTACTAGTCAATTCTTCCAGCACACCTGTGTGAATTACACCATTGAGGACTGGTAGTTGGTCGTGGAGTTTCTCCGGTTTTCTTCAAGTTTGTAAGGGACTAGCTTCCCATTGAAGTCCTCCCGGTAGTCATCCCCCTCGGCTGATCACCCACGTGTCGCGTTGCAGTAAACAACTAATCCAATCGATTCTTCGACTAATTCCGGAAATCTGAAAATTTACGCTGTTGCAAATGAACAATGTCTCGCGTAATCCGATAATGAGTCTTCAGATGAATAGATAAAATCTAATAATAGAAGCACAAAAGTTTATTATATTCGCCATGGGGCATATTTAGAGCTATTGCTACTCTTTTTTTTTCGGCCGGAGTAGAAAAAGTACTCAGAGTGCAGTTCATTCTCAGCAATTTCTAATAGAGTACTCTGTTGCTCTGCTCTGACTAGTCGAACATCGAGCAGCAGTCCGAATTCGCCATTAACGAATTCGATTCTGTATTGCCATTTCGCGTAACAGCTCGTATGCAAATGAAGGCAAACGTCATAATAAGATGATGGTGGCTGACAATCTATACATCACAATTAAAATATTTCCATATACCATGCACAGAAAATATCTACGGTCTTTGTTTAGAGAAAGTATAAGGAACCATTCAAGTATTACGTCAGCAGTTTACTGAGGAAGATTCATTTGCATCTGACGATGGGAAAAAGGGTGATATTAATACTTTGATGGCATAAGATTATACTCGTCGTTTTTCTCCCCAGTCATTAAAAAATTGTCTGAAAATAATTCCTGTGTATTTGTGAATGGTTTAAACATTGACCTGGTGACATAAGGGAGGGGATATCTTGATTCCATGACTAGTAATGACAGGGAGATCAGAATAGCAAAATTTTTGCTGATGTAATATTTGAACGGCTTCTATTAGCAAAAAGTCTGCTGTGATAATTTAAATTTTACGAATTATGTCGTGTTAGAAATATGAAGCAAACAGCAGGACGTACTGTTCAGCGCATAATAAACTATAATAAACTTTAAAACTTAAAAATCTTACTTGAAATAAAATGACAGCTTTCAGCGATTAACTTCCATTTAAATGAATGTCATTCTTATCAAATAAAAAATGGGACTTCGTTTATCTCCGTAACAAATGCTTCAACGTCTCACTTTACCGCGCAACTTCGCCGCTGCCATCTTGAAATTCCCTCTTTACGTCAACAAAACCCATGTTCTGTTCTGATTGGTGGGAATATCTTTCGTTAGCGAATAGGTACTGTACCTTTACATACAGTACTGATCATGTAGGCAATTGATGAGGTGCTTTCGGTCCGATATGCAAATTACGAAAAAAGTATTAAATCCTACGTTGCGTGTGCGATTTATGCTTTATGTGCATGGGTATTCACTTTAATATTGCATAGGTCAGGTCAGCGTTTCTCAAACTGTAGGTCGCGTTAAAATTTTAATGGATGGCGAAATGATCCTCCGTAGAAGTACTTGTATTACTGAAATATTCTCTAAGAACTAGGAACAATAGATGCATCTGTTAAGTACTGAAGACTTTGATGCATTATAAGCTAGGTCCTATTCACAAGTAGGACCCTGCTCTATTATGTGACATTGTTTTTCAAATTTTTTTCTTCTCCTTTATGAATTTGAATTATTAAATCGATTTTCTATACTTCACAATTAAAATTTCCCTCAGACACAAGGCTACAGTCTGTTTTTTCTCTCTCTCTCTCTCTCGCCAGCCCTAATCATAGACAATCTTATTGTTTTACAACAGCAAGCATGATAAAAGATTTGTTTACTTCTTCACTTCTACTTGACAATTTGGTATTTTGTGTAATTTAAGGAAAAAAACTCATTTATATAAGAACATTTTAATAGTAAAATTTTTAGTTTTGTTCAATCAATTCTAAAATTATTAAGATTCATATTCTCAGAATATTGATGAAAGTTTAGAATTACAATTCAAAAAATATTTTTCAGAGTATTTCTTAAAAAATAAAATAAAACAAAAATTGGAATAAAAACTTTTATTTTACAAATCACAATTTTAAATACATTTCATATAATATATGGACGAAGTTGAAGACGGTATCGTAAGAACAGATCTGTCTAAAACATTCCAAAAATTTTTGGAACATTCACATTTACCCAAGTGAATTCAAATGATAAACTGGCCACAATAATTACAATTAGCCAAACTAACTTAACACATAAAGAATATAAGAAACATATATATTGGGGAAGTCATTCCAAAAAACATTTATACAAAATATGATAATGTCAAAATACAGGGTGTACCAAAAGTCTCCATACAGTGACACAAATCAAGCCCACCAGATAAATAAAACCATTGAACGCTGGTAGTTGGCCATTGGTTGATGCCTGATCAATTGGCTGGCTAGCATGCCAATGCATTCTGGGTTTTCTTCGTGTGTCTAACACCAGAACAGAATCCAGTTTCCACATAGGAAGTCCTGCTAGAAGTTACCCTATTGGCACATTACCCATGTGTTCCATTGCCTTACTCAGTCAATCCACTGACACAAATGCTGACATTTTAATGTTTTGTGAATAAAGTTACATTTCGCCTTTGTATGTATGGAAACTTTCGAGACACCCTGTATATTACCAGTCAAATACATAGATATCTTGCAAAACATTTTAGATGCAACGATGACTGACAATAAGCACTTTTTAGTAAAAATAACATTTATGAATATCAAATTACAATAATTACTTTTGCATAGTTATGTTAAAAATATCAAAATTATTCATTTTACCAAATTATATAGACTCTGGAGAATTTTGGACCTGACTGAGAATTCGAGCGCGACGGGGACGATGGTTTATGCAACACTCTATGCGGTTAGCATGAAAAATGTGACGATTTGGCACTACAGTCGAACAATGAATACAAAAATATGAATAGTAAATTAGATTTAGAGAGACAATTTCACTTTTACAGAATTTTCAGTCTCATATTAAAACTTAAAATCTGTAGCTAAACCTACGAAAACGTCAAATTCCTTTTATATTTTCCAGAAAAATAATTAATTAAAACATATTTATGTTAATTAAAATCTCATTATTGATTAATATAGTACATGTAAAACAATTCTATAAAACATTTAATACCAATTTAAATAGAGAAGAAACTAACATTTGATGTTGATAACTGTTGATTTAATCAATTTTATTTGATTTTAAAAATAAACTTTTTCTTAATTTATGAGATAGAATATCTCAAATTTGTAAAATTGAAATTATATACAGCAACATGCAAGAAGATAATCATTCTTTAAATCTTAACTTGCCACATTCTACTATTTATGACTATGGACTATATTAAGTGGTAAAGTTATCCGGACTTTGGATTATGCAAGAATCTATCCAAAAACTATCATGCAAAAGTTTTATTGTGCATATTCGGAAGTCTCCAATGTATTTACAAGTTTCACTTCTAAAAACATATTGATTCACTCAATATAAATAACGTAGTTCTGAATTGGATGCTTGCTAACTTCTTGATCTATTAAAATTTGTCATTAATTCGAATGTTTGATAAATTCAGAATTTTTTAAACATGTTAATACATGAAATGATTGAAAAAAATCCACTTAATTACAGAATTAAATTTAAAAATAATTTTATTTGTAATTTGAATCTAAAGTAATCTACTTCAAATTTATATAAAATACAGTCTTTAAAAATGTTATAAAGTTTGAGGACCTGAGTCCTTGAGAACAGTAGCCCTGGGCCCTTCATAGCAGTAGGCTGGTGCCTACTGCTATGAAGGGCCCAGGATCAAATTGATTGGGCAAGCAACCGAAAAATTTTTCATTGGCGGTCCTTCAAGGATACGCCAGGCCCCGTCTCTCACCACCCGGCCATTCCCGCTGTGTGCTTGGCCGAATCCACAATTGAAACGGAAAAAAAGCCCTCTTAGTGCTCACAGGATGGAAAGGATAAAAAGTTCTTTTACTTAATAAATTTTAAGTTAGGCTTTAAGAAAATTTAAATTTTAACTTTAATTTGAGAAATGTAATCACCATTGTCATCAAAATCTTATGAAAACAAAAGTTAGTGATTTAAATACAATCTATCTACAGAACAGTCCAATATTCAATCAATCATGTCAAATTTACCAAGTGGTTACTCAGCTATACAGTATTTATAAATGATGCTAACAGTGAAGTATAGTAAACATCCACCTAATATTATTATTAAATACAAAATTAATTTCGAATTTAAATAATGGCTCAAATATAGCCATTATTTAAATTGCTAAGTAAATAATGAAGCAGCCAAATACTGCTTTCTTCAAGTGAACAAAACAAATTAACATTTTATTATAAAACAACAACAAACAAAAGAACTTTCAAAAACTATATGCATTGGACAGCCAGATGGCTAAGATGGTTAAGGAGTCAGCCTACTGCTCTAGGGACCGGGGATTGAATCTGGACAGTCAATAAACCCCAGGAATTTTTTGGAAGATGGTCTGTCCCAGATATGCTGAGTCTCACTCTTATCTCCCAGCTGTTCTGTTGGCCTCACCAAAGCCGTAGTGAACATGGAAAAAAGACCCTCTTAGCACCCATAAGTCAGGAGAGATCAAATTTTTGGAATCTTGTAATGAAAAATTATCATCTGGGATAAAATAATACTATTTATGAATATATGGTTTGCATATAATACTTAGTTTTTATAAATTATAAATAAAACTTAAAAATAAGATTAATTTATAAAAAGTCAACTATATATGCATAAAATATATTAATATCCACTTGTACATTTTTATTTTACTGTAGATTTATTAAAATATCCAATTTAAAATAAAATAATGAAGGCATCCTTTGTCAACTGTGAGGATTACATTCCAGAAAAATGGCACAAGTCAGTACAACCACAGTTGTCAAAACAATGACAATGACACCGAATATATATTATAAAATAAATTTAATTTTACATCAACAATACAACAGTACAACAAAAATTTCTGTAAACATTATATAATAATATAGTATTACAAATATGCTTTGTAATACTTTCAATTAGACATTTCTTGAAGACTAGATGGCCAAGGCATTTAAGGCATCAGCCTATCACTCTGGAGACCAGAGATTGAATCAAGACGAGCAACTTTCCAAGAATTTTTCATGAGCAACCCGTCCTGGATATACTAGATCCAATCCCTCACTACCCAGCCATCAAACTTCATACTTGCCAACCTTAGATTATAAACGAGGCTGACTCGATAGCTACGAAAGGCTGATTTTGGAATGCGAAGTCTGAGAAATATAACACAATTTGTAGAAAGATTTCAACAAAACTTTTGGCACTTTTAAGCATTTATTTAATCTTCATTTTCTTTATCACAATAATAGGTTTAATGTGATAAAACGTTGGCTTTTCCTACTAGACAATTATTAGTAGTAAAAAAAGTAGAATACAGAGTAATAGTACTATACATAAAAAGCATTATATAAAAAGTTCAGACACAGTTATAGTTTAACAAACAGGGCATGAAACAACCAATTAAAGACACCAGATTTAGTGCCAAAAGCACTGAATTGGCAAACACTGGGTATTTTTTAGGTTTATTTTTACTTCTTCTGCCTTGTGGGCACTAACAGGGATTTTTTATCAAGCCTATCATGAATTCAGTCAGACTTACAATTGGATGTCCAGATGGTGAGGCATGGAGTCTGAACATATCACTCTCCAAAAAATTTCTGGAATTTTTCAACTCATCCAGATTCATTCCTGGGTTTCCCAGAACAGTAAGTTCACAACTTAACCACTCAGCCACCCAATCATCATCAACACTAGGTATACTACTGTTAACATTGTACTGGCATTGAGAGAAAACAAATTGTTGCAAATATTTCAGATTAGTTTTCTCTTATCAAAGAGCAGACAATCTCATATATCTATCATGTTTCGAGACAAATTTTTGTGTTCAATAATTTTTCATAATTTAATCAGAAATTTAAAGCACCTATTGAAATTTTAATATGCGTATGGCAACATTGAACTCAAAGAAAATCTTAAAGAGTGGACTATTTCTAAAAAACCCACTATACAAACTCGAAATTTTTAGCATTGGTCATAAATTCATGTTTGTGAAGACAATGCATTAAAGGTTCTATGTTATCTCAAGATGATGGAGAATTTCTAGGTTGACACTAAATTGTGGTTGACAAAGGATGCCTATATATATTAATTTTTAAGTATATGATCGTATATTTTTCACTCAATAGCAATGTTTTTTAATAATTTTCAAAATTAGTAATGAAATAAAAACTGGTAAAATGTAATATATCACTATTATAGTTCCTTGAGTTAATGCAGCAAAAGAGATTTTCGAAACAAATCAAAAGAGTTGAATAATACCAATATCTATATTGTATGTAAAATTATAGAGAGATTATATTTAAACTAATTCTATTTTGGACAGTTTAACTATAGTATATACAACCTTTATCAATAACAGTCTATCTATTAAAATACAATCTAAACTACTCTATAAAATATTAGAGATTTAATTTATGAAACCAATCAAACAAAGTATGTATTAAATTATATATAGATATATATGATAAATATAGAAATATACAATATATCAAAGATAAATATACAAGTACTTCAATAAACTTTCAGGAAGAAAAATCCAGATAATTATCACAGAATTAAATATAATTGTATTTAACATTTCATTAATACCTCAACTTTATTAATAGAAACATCCAAAAATTGTAATTAAAAATATATATATATTTTTTATTATCATCAATATAAATATTTGATTTATTAATAAAATGTAATTTTGATTTTATTGTTTTTTTAATTAGTCATTTCTATACTCAAACTGAGTAAAGAGGACATTTTTGAGATTAATTTTGTTGTTACAAGTGAACTGTTGGTAACAATCTAATATTAGAAAAGCAAAATTAATGAATTGTCAATTAGTATACAGTGAGTAATTGGTTAATGAACAGTTCGATTAACAAACAAATCGGATAACAAACACTTTAGCGAAAGATTTTTATGTTTGGACAACAAACACATGTTTGGATAATGAACACCTCACAGAACAAACACAAGAAGTGGCAACGTAAAATAATGAATACTGTGGCGACAACACCAGAGGACGCTTTTACCTACTCTGCATCTTCTCACGGAGGCAGTAGCCTCAAAAGAAAGGTCGTCTCCAAGGGACTGTGAGGACTTGAGGACTGCTGATGGTGTGAACGGCGGAAAGAAAGGACAAAAGACAAAGTTTTAACTTTGTAACGTCATATTATATTTTTTATATTATTAAATGAATACTGATTGGTCTTCTCTTGACTTCAGGCAACAATTCAAAATTTTTTGGAGCGGAGTGTGGGAGATGTCGACATCGACGCTCAACCCGATATATAAGTGATCGGATAGTATTCCTCTGAACTTTGAAACTCTCCCTCGTAATTCCAGCCTTTATTCTGACAAACAATTTCTTTATAGTATTCACGAGACTGTCGAGCGGGCACTCATTAAGTTTTGCAATTTTTATTTTTGAAAGGCGAGAGTATAATAGCAAAGGTAGAGAGTAGGCAGAGGATATCAGATGTTGCTGGGCAGTATGGCTTGAACAGGTCTACAGTAGGCCACAGTTCAATCTTATCTAAGAAAGATACAATATAATCAAGAAGACTCAAGTAACTAAAGGAGTAACAAAAATCACATCTGAGAAATAAAGAACATTGAAGAGCTCATAATGGAACCTGAAACGGATCTGATGACAGAAAAACACCAAGAAACTTGGAGAGATATGTTTTCATTTGTAAAAGAGGATTAATGACAATATCTCCTATTAAAGACGTTTTAAAGAAGTGGGAGGATGTCAGAACAACAGTCTTAGAATGGCATCCAAACCAGGTTGAGGTTAATAGGCTCAGGGATCTCTACAATTACAATGCTATTAATTACTTCTGAAAAATCCTGAAGAGAGAAAAGCAATCGACATTAGAAAGATTCTTTAACCCCCACAAACAGAAAAAACACGACTAATAAAAATGCAAGACTGCGTATATATGTATTTTTATTATTACATATAAATAAATGTAGTAAGAAATATTAATTATTTATTTTTTGGGGTCTCCAGAATGAATTAATCAAATTCCCATAAAAATCTATGGTAAATCTATAATTGGTTAACGAACGATTCGGATAGCGAACAAAGTCTTGGAACGGATTATGTTCGTTAACCGATCACCCACTGTATAACAAAAATTACTTATTCAAACAATTTTGAGATATTTATAAACATTAAAGTTCCTAAATATTTCTAATTTTTCTCTTATATTTATCATCGCTATTTAAATAAAGATCAAACTGCATTTATCTATTGAATATTATGGTACACAATCCACAGCTTCAAACTAAAAAAAAAAAATTTACCAGACAGAAAAATATTTACAAAATATTATCTTGAAATTCACTTTTCTTCTTTTACATTTTTAAAATTATCTTCTGCATTTTTTCCTTTAAAATGTTAAAAAAAAAAACAATTTTTTCAGTTGTCAACTGTATGTAATTTTTAGACTTAAAAATTCTGTGTAGACATCAACAATGCATACTACTTATTGAGAAACACTACTTCTGAAGGTAAATTTAATACATTATGTAAATATTTTTCTGTCATATTCAAATTCTGTTATCATCATTTGGACTAATATGAACCATTCAATTAGAATTTTAAACACAATATTTGTTACATAATAAATTAAAACAAGGTTTTTGTCAATATTATTCTTCTATTAATATGTTATACCAACATTTCACCACATTAAGAATACTCTGAATGCTCATTACTATAGTGAGTATATAAATTTGTTAATCGTAACAAAATTTTTAATTATTATAATATATTTACCTTCATTTTATAAATGATCACAACAGGAATACAATTATATATCAAACTTAATATTATGTTAACAAGTTAACACAAGCGAAATGTCATCACTGACTTCCTTCAACTAAACTGCTGTTCTCTGAAGAGTCTATTTTTGGGCAAATCAGATGCACCCATATCCACCTCATTAACATTATGAGAAGAGGAATAGCACATATTAGGCAGATAAAGGCAACAACGTACGAGACAATCTTTATTCCTGTCTCGGCACCATGCTTGTTCGGAAAATACATGCAATCTTCAGATGCTGTAATTAAAAAACGGTAATAAATTCAATTAATTAGAAATTTATAATAAAATTCAATTAATTTTCTTTAATATTAAAATAATTATTATAAGATTTGATATATAATTTTTTGTTGACTTGTCCTGTAAATTTTTTAAACAAAATGATAAAATATCTTATTTATAATTACATCAATTTTTCTCTTTATCTGTTTCATTACATCATTCAACAAAAAATGATAAGTAAATATATTTTTATATATTTGTATAAAAATATAGAAATTTTTAACTCTTACTCTTAAAGACGATTAGAAAAATTCTAGTTAATTCAACAAGTGCTCAAGTTTAATTAAAATAACATATTACTTGTTCAAGAATCTTTGCCATAATAAAAAAATCATATCTTCCTTTATAGTCTATCATGAACATATACAATATCTATTAAAAAGATATTACATGACACATATTAAACAGAATAGAATATTAAAAGCTGCAACCAATTGTTACTCAATTCAGCAAATATCCCAATTGTACTGGTGAAATACTGGTGACATCTGTTTCAATTTTCGTATTGAATGATTATACTGTGATGTATTGAACTGTCAATACTTGTCATATTTAATTATCTTAGTATGTCAAAAATGAGATAAATTACAAGGGTGGGTTTTTTTTTCAAGCTACAATGATCCATGAAACAAAGACAAGTGTAAATAACAAAATGAATTTATTACCAAAAGTTAGGTGCAAGCATGGTTACTTTTCAACATAATCATTGTGAAGATTGAGGAATTTGTCATATCTGTGGACAAGCTTTTCCATTCCCTTGTCATAGAATGTTGCTGCCAGTGAATTGGGATGGCCTTAACAACATTGTTTTGAAGATTGTCATTAGTCTCAAACCTCTGCCCTGCTAGCCACATTTTCAGTTCAGGAAAGAGGTGGAAGTCTTCATACATTAAAAAGTTTTAAGCTGGGTGGAAGTCTGAAAGGTGGTGAAGTCTTCACCATCTTTAAACACCCAGCGTATAACCTGAGTGACTTCCAACTCCTTCCTGAACAGGAAAAGTGGCTAGGTTCAACACAAGTTCAATATGCTACCACACATCGTCCCAGCAAATGCATTCTGGCCTGCACATTACGTCAATGCCACCATTGCATGGCTCTTTGCAGTAGGGCGGCGAGCCCTACTGCAAAGAGCATTCTTGCTACCATCAACCCAAGAACTTACATGCGGTGAATTACACATTAACTTAGAGGTACATGCAGGGGGTTTCTCATGTGCTAAGTACACACATGTACTCAACAGAGTCAAGAAGATGCTGTTTCCAAGCACCATGTTAACTAACAGGAGGGAAGTTATGCTTGTACAACCAGCATTACCATACCTCGGTCTGCTTTCTCTACACATTTGCTGCATGTTTAGACAACATGGTCTGCTCCTGCCCTTTCTCCGTTACTTAGTTTGTGCAGACTTCTCTGCAATGACCAAGACAAGTTCTCTGTCTTTGCGAAGTCAGGAATTTATGCGGTTTCATTGGAAAATCCCAAAGGAAGGTGCAACATTGAACTTGCAAGAAGGGTGTGCGACATGAACCCGTTATGGGCCCAGTCTACTATACTAAGGGCCTGCAGCGACCGAAAGTGCCTCTTTTTATGGGCGTCTCTATTCATAACAACGTTGGAAATGTGCAACGCACCTACTCTGAAGCTGCCTAACATATGGATCGCCCTACACAAACGGTTAAACAGTGATTTACATCATCTGTCACACCACTGATGGGAAACAGCACCACGCATGCACCACATTACATCACATTCATAACATCGTACGTATTTGAAAATCGTAGCAGATTCATATCGAATGTGGCCCAAAACATCGTTTTATTTAAATTTATGTGTGTTCTTTTCTATTCAAACATTCAAGTTAGATATAAAAATCTTATTCGCCTGAAGACAACAGAAATACATTCGTCAAAAGCGCTCGGAAGAAAAATATTTGGTAATGCCGCACACGGTGAGCTCTACTTCCTATTACTGTTACTTGGTGTGAGTAGCATATTATACTAAATTTTGTAAACAAAGATGTGACAGAGAGCACTCATGGCAATTTAACTGAATAATTACTTAAAGAACATAGTGTTAGTTATATAATTTTGATATTTCTGAATTTAATAAAAATATGTAGATGGTATATTTATTGTCTGAAAGAAATGAAAAAATATATTATTAATTTTTTCAAAATTTTATCTGCACAACTATAGAACAAAACAATAATGAACAATTGACTTATTTGGTAAGTGTTATATAATAATTACTATGGTTGTTGAAATACTGAATATAAATGGCGTTTGCTTGCAAAATCCGCACGGGCGAAGTCGCAGGTAACAGCTAGTACAGTCACATAAATTAAATTTCAAATCTACTAGAAAGTAAGATAAATGGAAGAATTTTATACAATAATAATGTTACCTAAGTAAAATCAAGTGAATTTATTTTCTCTAATTATGAAAATAAAAATCCACTAACAAACAAACCTTCATATTTTCAATATGTTAAACATTATAAAGATTTTTCCCTATTATAATAAATACAAAATTACGTTACAGAAGGAAGAGAGGTCGGTTTTCAATTTATTAATGTGTGATAGCACATCAACATCCGTTAAAAAGTTTGTACAGAAATTATTGATAAAAGTATAAGAAATATTTTGGAATATTTTGAATTTACTAATATAAATTTAAAAATTAAGCTTAAGCAGCCAGTTAAGTAACATGAAAATTAGAAATAAACTATATACAGAGAATAATAAATATATTTAACAGTATTGATAAACAATTGTGCACTAATATCTCATCAGAAATATGAAAGATTTAATTTTGACAAACTTTTCTAATATTCCAAAAACTAATGAAAGATATTTAAAGGCTATTTTGATGTTATAAGTTTAGTATAATAATTTTTTCCACAGTAACCAAACCTGATATTACATATTACCAAAAATGTGACATCAGGTTTGTTTATCTGTAATATCAAATTTTTGATATAGTTTCTCTGATATCAATATAAGTTAGTCATTTTTTTCAGTAGTGCCTGAATTACAATGAAATGGATTCTTTAGTATTAGTGTAGAGCCAACAACTGCCGAATTACCGGGCTAGCAAATGGCTATAGTAATATTAATAATTTACGTTAATTTGGTACTAGAGTTAGGCGTTAGGCGCCATCTCTTGCTAAATTTAATAATTAGAATTTTAATTAAATAATTTAAATCTTTAGCAAGAGATGGCGCCTAACGCCTAACTCTAGTACCAAATTAACTTAAATTATTAATATTACTATAGCCATTTGCTAGCCCGATAATTCGGCAGTTGTTGGTTTTTATATATAACGGGTTAGTTGTTGTTTATTTAGTGTAGAGCCATTCATGCACCATCTCATATTCCTCTTCACTCAAATGAAATTTCCATCTGCTTTTATGTTATTTCAGATTATATATAATCAAAGGACTCAAGAAAATGGAGAATGCAGAAGAAACTCAAAATAAATTATTGTCTCTTCACTTCCAGCTTTATCTGCCTGGATACCTACTTTTGGAAAAAGCAGATGCTTTTCCATTTTGCAACAAGTCATGGATGATAGGATAAACTGAACTAATACTCATTTGCAAACTCTCAGTCAGTTTCCTCAGTGTTGTGTTATTCTAGATGAATTTGTTCATATGTAGCCACAACTTCCTGGAATGTGACAACATCTGGACTGTGCAGGGTTGGCCAAATCTGTTACAATTCTTGTATTTGTGGCTCCGTTAACAGACTTGCTGGAGAGATAGGCAAGCATTCCCATAGTGTGTTTGAAATTTACAATAAGATGTGGGATTTTACATCTTCAATTGCCAAAAAGCAGATAACAGAAAGCTATTCTTTGTTGGTGCAAACTCCACGCGTGCTGCCACCTTAAACTGGCTATACTGATATCATGATACTGATTAGCCTTTAAGTATACCAAGAGATCTCCTACAACATATCCCAACCACATCTGCTGAAATAAAACTCACTTTTCATAGTAGTTTTGAGGTTACTTTTTAAGCCAGCCTTATACATTTACCTTTTAACAAACTGATTATACTAGCCAAACATTAGCTTTTCTAATAGAAATGAATTTAGCTTAATATACACTGAACAATCACTGCTTTAGGAACATCATGCCAGCACCATCTCAGAAGTGGTAAAGGGTTGTTCTGTAATTCTCATGTCACAATTTGCTGTAGTCTTGACACATTGACTTGTCATTGTATAGTAGAAGGCAATATTTGCCATTCATAGACAAAGAAGGTAATTTGAGTGACTTTGAGCAGATCATTGAAGTCTGCAGAGTGGGTGCCATTATTTCCAAAACTGCACTTGTTGTTCTTGTACCATGGCATCCAGGATTTAACGCAAGTAGATGGATCATGCACAAACATCCAGCAGATCACACAGTGGCCAGCTACATGTAATTGATCCCAGAGATGATTGTTATAACTAGTATCTGAACAAAGACATGCCACAGTAAAACAACTTATTCACCAGTACAACTGTGGACAAGGCAGACATGTTTTGACAATGACCATGTGACATATCTTGTGTCAATTGGGTTAAATAGCCATCATACTGCATGGGCACTTCTGTTGGCCACTCATCACCCCAAACATCTCACATGGAAGAGGAAAAGATGTCATTACACCTTGGACATGTGCAAGAAGATTGTCTGGAGTGATGAGTCCCATTTTCTACTGAACCACACTGATTGATGGCTCCAAATCTGGCATAAACAGCATGAAGCTGCATTCCCTGGCTGAACAGTTGGAGTTCCACAAGCTAGTAGTGGTATCCTATAGTATGGGAAGCATTCTCTTGGCAAGGTCTTTGGTTGTAATCCCACAATTTTTGAATGGTGAACTATGCAGAGACTTGTTAAGTGATCATCTGTACCCATAACTTGAGGTTATGTTACCTGACAATGATGCTATGTTTCAACATGATAATGCACCGTGTCACTAGGGGGGATGGTTGGAGAAACAAGACAATGACTTCCACACACTGCAAAAGCTTCCAAACTCACCAGACTGCAACCCTATTGAACATGATTCAGATATACTGGAAGGTGTGGTGAGGTCATCCACTACTCCATGAAATGTACTGTACACCAACTGACAAAACTGCTCAAGCAGGAATGAGTCCAGTTAAGAATAGAGGATGTTTGGCATCTGGTAGAGTCCATACCCTGGCATTTGCAAGTTGTGATCACCCATTGTTAGACAGATGTTCCTAATTTACTGATTGCTTAGTACAGTAATACCTTGGTTTTTGTCGACTTCAGTTATCGTCGATTTTTTCCACGAAAAATTTGTCTTGGTTTTCATCAGCATAACCACATGACCTTGCTGCTAATTTTGTGAAAATAAAAGGCAACTCACGCATTTTCCTGTTCAGTGTGGTGTTGTTTCTCATTGTGTGAGCATTACCCGACACATCCAGCTAAACAATTCCATTGCTTTCCTTTCCTTTTAGCTTCATCATGGGACCAAAGAAAGTTTCCAGAGCCAGCAGCCCTTCAAAGATCAGGAACACAATTGAATTGAAAAAGGAAATCATTGGAAAATACAAGAGCATTTGGCATTAAGATTGCTGAAATCGGCTGTAAGTACGGGAAGTCAACATCCATGATAAGTTCCACTGTGGCGAAAAAGAAAACAATAAAGGAGGTTAATGTAGCAAAAGGTGTGAATTTTGACAGCCAAATGGCCGAGCGGTCAAGGTGGCAGCCTACTGCTCTGGGGGACCCAGGTTCGAATCTGGGCAGGTCAACAAATCCCCAAGAATTTTTCAGGAGTAGATCCATCTGGATATGTCAGGCCCCACTCCATTGTGGGCCTGGCCAAACCCATAATGGGCTTGCTAAAAGAGGCCTTCTTAGTGCCCACAAGGCGGAGAGTTAAAAAAAAGGCATGAATATGCTAACGAAATAGAGATTGACAAACAATTGAAGATGTCAAATAGTTATTATCAATTTGAATCAATGAAAAGTCTTTTATATTCATTTTATATTAATTTCTTATTGTTTTTAGTGTTAAACACTATATTTATCCTCTATAAAATGTATTTTTTTTTGTATGTATTTTGGAGTGTCTAGAACAAAATAATTGGATTTACATTGATTCATATGGAAAAATTTGTCTTGGTTTTTGTCAGCTTCAGATTTCGCTGGTTGTTTTCGAACAGATTATCAACGAAAACCGAGGTATTACTGTATATAATATAACCAATTTTTTTAATATAAAATACTACTCCAAAGTCATTTTATTATATATAAGTTTAAGAAGTACAATCTACATACTTTTACTGGTTTCTTCAGATGCAGTTACCATTGCAATAAATTTTGAATATTTAGTGAAACAAGTTCCATTTGCAAATCCTATTCTTTTATTTTCTCTGTCAAATACTACATAAAATCCTTTAAGAATAGCAGCACCAATAACAGTTTCTAAAAATAGAAAAAATGTTTAAAAGAAAAATATGTAACCAAACAATCTAAAAAAAGCTTGCTTAAGTTCTAAATGAAATAGGAAAAAATTCATTTTTTAATTAATTTTAGAAATTACCATATATTTACTTCATTTTTGATCAAGTACTACATAACAAAAATATGGATTCAACAGTCAAAAATTAACACACATACACAAGTTTTTTAATTTTATTTATCATGGTTTTTATGTGATGTACATCACAACCACAAAATAACATATGAATTACATGGTACAGCCAAAAAAATAAACCAAAATTTTGACACAGGTTTTATTAAACAAAATCACAGAAAACTCAAAACACTACCATTAAAGTAAGTACTTTCACTTACCAAAAATAGTCAAAAAACCAAAGTCTTTAAGAACTTTCATTGTTACAGTTCTGTATTTCCATAAACTTACACCTTCAGATTTTTATCTGCTCCCTAAACTGAAAGGAGAATATAAAAGGATCACAGATTCTAATTAGCAGCAGATGTGGAAGCTGCAGCAATGAAAACCTTTAAAGACATCACAAAAATTGGTTCCAAGACTCTTTTGAGAGAAATGCACAGCTGCAGAAAAAGTTTACTTTAAAGATAGTATTACAAAAGTTCTACGAGCTAAAAATTTGATTTATTTTTGATGTACCATATATAAATTAGACTTTATGGTTACAAGTACATAAATACAGTAAGACCCCACTTAGCACGGGGGATGCTTTCCTAGACGACAAAGCGCTAAGCGAAACGGCGTTAAACGAGGTTATTTTAATATACAGTAAATAGGGATAGGTGAACACGCGACCAAAAATAAACAGATTTTACTTAATTTTAGGTTATTTTTATATTACTTTGCATAATAATATATGGTAAATAACACATTAACATATGCACACAGAAATGTTTAAAGTTTATTTTTTGTGATGAAGGTCCCGGCTCTTCTGAAATTTTTAAGATTGCATCCAAAACGCCTCGTTTTGCTTTTGCACTTTTTTCAAAATCTGGATCATTTGCTACAATTTGATCAATGATTTTGGTTATTGTTACCAAACTTTACTAAAGAAATCTGTAGAGAAATTCTTTGGGATCTTCGTTTTCAGAATCTCTATTTTCCAGTTCTACACGAATTCCTTGTTCTGCCAGTTCTTGAAAGTCGTTGTTAATAAGCTCTCATGAGAAACCTGCAGTAACTCCTCAATATCCTGCTTGTACACATCTCCTAGTCATGCTGTATCGATTAGGTTGACAAATTTGTCAACCTAACAATACAGCGATAGGCTCTTCTCGTTGAGAATTCTTGGATACCTTCAGCCATAACTTCTTCCACACTCTGTTCACGCATTTATCAGTTAATTCTAGTCAAGCCAAGTCAATATTTCCTATGGCATCCATGATGTTATATTTTTTTCCAAAATTGCACCAAAC
The DNA here is from genome assembly GCF_030686945.1 of Centruroides vittatus. Lineage (NCBI taxonomy): Eukaryota > Metazoa > Arthropoda > Arachnida > Scorpiones > Buthidae > Centruroides > Centruroides vittatus. The sequence goes on along the minus strand of NW_027122474.1, from coordinate 2,569,836 downwards.
AAACATAGATTTAAAGAAAGTACACCTTTCTGATTGGTTCGTGTTTGTAAATAATCATATATTGTACAAATCAACGAAATGGCGCAAAAATTAAAATCAGCATAAATGTTGAGCTATTTTTTAGGCTTCAAGCAGACCACGTTATATCGAATCAGCATTAAGTGAGGCAGCATTAAGCACGAGTCTTACTGTAATTTAAATATTTTTTATTAGATAAGAATTACTAGGCAATTAACTTGCTATAACATTGGTTAATAATTAAAATAATTCTATATTTTTTGAATAATGAATTAATAATATATTTGCATATAAAAAAAATCCAGCAGTGAGTTGCCTAACTTTCCTGGCAACATTTAAAACTGTGTGTGGAGCATCTGTTATGATATTTTATTAAAAAACTTTTTATATTATTATTATGAAATAGCAAAAAGCTTAATTTTGAGAGTAGGATAAGTTTTATAAAAACTAATGTTAATAATGAGGAAAATTATTAATAAGTCCGACTATACTCGAGATATAACACACAACCCTCTTTATGTCCCCTTAAAACTTTAACCACCAAAATTTAATAGCATTAATCCCCTAATACACAAACTTCTCTGTAAAATTTCAGAAATTTTTGACAAAAGTCACAGGAGTTGTATGTTCTTTGTAACTTAGCATAAAGTTGCTATTGAGAACAAATCATACAAGAACACTCCTCTTGATGGAAGAAATAGATTTTTATTTTCTATAATTTACAACGGATAGGCATTTTGAGCTTTATGCCTCTCTTCAGTCCTTACTTTATTATGTATATCGGTAAAACTATATAAAAAATTACAGAATGTATTTAATAATTATTTATATTTAACATACATGTAATTCACAAAAAATTTTTTTTAAATAATTACCTAAAAAGGAGTTATTAATGTTCAAAGAGAGTGAACAAAATCGTGCCCCACACACAAACATCCATATGTACAAAAAAAAACCCCTAAATTGTTTTTGCATTTCTTGATGTTTCAAGATCCTGAATCCGAAAATGTAAAAATCTCGAGGGGTCTTTTTTGACCGATCGCTATAATTTCCCTCCATTACATATAACAGAGCCGGGAAAGTAAAAATTGCATTCACTTAATCTAAAACAGTTCAAAGCTTGTCTTTGGAAAAAATTTGACTTCTCTGTCACAATTTTTTTCAGGCTTTAAATAATTTAGATTAAATAAATAAATTATATAAATACATTATGAAAACTATCAATAAATAAAACAATATAATACTGTAATTAATAGTTAACAACATTCTGTCTAAATTTAGCCAATGAAGAATCCAATAATTGGACAAGTAGTATTTGATTCAATGTTTAGTACACCTAGATATTTTATATAATAAATTATTTTATTCAATTTTATGCACAGAAATACAGATTAATTCTACTCAGTACTTAGAACATTTTGAAAACCAAATTATAATATAAACATAATTAAATCAGATCTTCCTACCTATAGTACTAATTATTAAGATCACACAATTAAATCCACAACAGAAACATTTCAATGAAAAACTATTAAAACATTTTAATGTTATTTTATAATTGATTAAATAAATAAATAAATTATCTTAATTATAATTGGAAAAGTCTGAATTGGAAAAGTTAAAATTAGATAAGAAAAATTATTTAAATCACATTAAATGAGAGGACTACAGTGGTGTAGAGCAAGAGGGGTGCAAGGGGGTCTATCATGCACCAGGTGCCACTCACAGAGGGGTGCCCAAATGGTCTCCAAGACAAACTACATGTGTTTCTGGAGTGGGGCGCCAATAAAGTGTCGTGCCCCGGGCGCCAGTTATGTTCACTACGCCACTGGACTAACATCATATATTGAGTCTATATTAATAAATGAAATATACAAAATTATATCTATGTCATTACTGTTGATTAAGCAATACAAAGCAAAGTATGTTAATAAAAAAGTATTTAATTTATGTTGGTTACATTCGAAATATTTGTTACTGCATTATTGTCATCTTCAGGCATGATTTTTGAACCCAAGATGACATTAATGTAGCATTGACAGTACTAGTGAGTTTTTCAGTTATTAAATTCCAACAGACAGTTGTTTTTCTTCCTTATTACTTTGAATATAATTCTTGGCATATAGTGCTCAATTTAATTTGAGTTTTCTGTAACATATAAATTATGATTAAGCATATCCTTATTTTCTTTGAAATAAACTGTTTAAGTCTCTGGAGTAAATTGCTCAATAAAAGCATTTGAGTATATACTTTTACTTTCTTACTTGCTTCTCTTATACAAGAAGCAAGTAAAAATGTAACCATCTAGACAGCATAATTAATTATAGATGATTCACAAAAGCAATGTGTAATTTCAAGGAGAGATTTTAATATTCAAATCATCCATAAAAACCAAAGCTTATTTAATTATGCAAAACATTACCAATAGACAAAAAATAACAATGATAATTTTCCATTCTGTTCTATTTTCATCCATAAATATTAATACTTCATTGTATAAATATTTGATGCATTCTCATCACTAAGTTTTAAAATTTCTGTAACATTATAGATTTAATAAAGCTGTTTATATTCAGCCACTCAATTATGGAAAATTTTAAATTTGTTAAGTTACAAAAATGAAAAAATTACAAATACATTTTTGTTTTATTCATGTGACAGTTCTAAATGATGTACAAATTGTGAAAAATACAAAAATAAATTTAAAAATTCATCAAAATTTACAAATACCATTCTTAAAATTTTTGTTCTATCTTTAAAAGAAAAATTTTTTCAATAGAAAAATGCTATTTTTTTTTATGTAAGAATGATTATATTTAAATACTATGTATTTATGAAATCAAGAATCAAGTAAATTTTAATACTAGACTGTTATTTTAGCAACTCCCCTGTTAGTGTTGTTTCGCCAAACTTATCTTGACTTTGATATATTATAACACTCTTCTTTTATTCTTTTTATGTACCTTTAACAAAATGCATTTCGGACTTGTATCGTTTCTCTTCAGTTTTTTTACAGTTGTTTACATTAAAACCGTACAAAAACTAAGGTACAAATAAATATCAGCTGATTTTTTAACAATTATAATTATGCCATTAAAGCAGGTACATTAAGATATTACTTACTTTTGACGTACATTCCAAATTATTAATTACATATTTATAATACAAAACTTCATAAAATTAACATTATTAAATAGTAAAACACAAACCATGAAACCAGAAATGAATACTTAAAATTATGACTAAAGCGCAGTGTGGAACTTATACCTTACTCTTACAGAGTATTTAAACTCAATAATAGATCTCCTTGCCAGCTAAAAATTGATACCAAGACATGTGCATGCCTACATTATTATTGATTTTAATTTTGTTTTAATTTCATTATTTCTAAATGTTCATAAATTTTTCTATTAAAGTTATTAAGCTCCTTTTTAATTACTTTCACAGTTTTTTTTAAATTTTACATCTTTAATTATTACAGTGGCATGCAACTGCAGACGTGTGACTATTGTTTTTAATTGTTGCAATATGCTCTCTAAATCTAGTTTCTAGTTCCCTGTTGTTTCCCCTATGTACATATTATTTTTCATACAACTACTTTGAATTTGTAAACTACATTTTTAGTATCCTAGATGTTTTGTTCTATTTTTTTATCATTATGATTTATACGTGTTTTACTATTATTTATTTGTTCGGGTGTTGCTATATTATAATTTAATAATAATATATATTTTTATAATACAATATTTAACATTAATATTTTTATAATAATATAATTTTTAAATATTTGTTTTATTTTTTCAAAAAGATTTTTTTCATATTTTAATTTTACAAATTTTATTATGTTGCAAATGTCATGCTCAGCTGATAGTGGTGCCAAGTGCTATGTCAGACTTGTCAAAAGTCAAGGCATAGATACCCAAACAAGTGTTAAATTAAGCTTCTGTGTTATTGGTATATGCATCAACGTCTAGAAACTTCCCAACAATGTGATGTGTTCAATATTGCAGCTTTCTCTAGTGCCATATATATGTTTTTATTAAGGTTTAATGTTTCTAGACTTTTGTGTAGTGTATGTGGTAAAACACCAGTTAAAGAGAGGACAACAGGTACAATAAATACCTCCTTATCCATTCTCCATATCTGTCTTACTTCTTGACTGAGTGGAGTGTACTTGTTGATTTTTTCAGTGTGAGCATTTTTTATATTATGAGTGTTTGGAACAGAGATGTCTATTATATAAGCAATCTTACTGAATTTGTCAATGAGAGTAATGTCAGGTCTATTGTGATGAATTGTTTTATCTGTGATTATGGCTCTGTTTCAGTATATTTTGTGTGTGTCATTTTCTAATACTGCCCATGGAATATATTTGTAGTATGGTAGGAGTTGTCATTATCCATTGGTGGGTGATTGACAAATACATATTTTTAATGTCTAATCACATTAATTGATCTGAGTAGCCATTTTATTATTATTTAATTTTTGTATGACTTCTTCAACATTTTTTATGCTAAATTGGAAGATTGAAAACAACTTCAATTTTTGTTTTACAAATTTTTCTAAATTATAAAAAAATGTAATTCCTTATATCAATTAACAGTCTATATTGAGTGAGTGTTTTGTGTTTTAACTTTTATGTTAATCTTTGGTAACCTATTTGGACCAGACAAAATAAATTTTGCATCACTCTTTTCTATAATACTTTTTTTTAAATCAATCTTCCTATTATCATTTTTCGTTTTTTAATCAAATGTTGCATTAGGTTATTCATTAATTGGTCTTATGTATGTTGAGTTAATATCTCATTAATTATTTTATTATATTCTTGCTTATATATTACAATTATTTGATTTGATTTATCAACTTCTAAATTTATTACGTCATTAAATTTTAATAAATAAGTCAAACATCTGAATGACAGTCACTGATAGGAACAAATAATAGGAGTTTATTCTATAGGCACTTTTCTTTACATTTTTGAAAAAAATGGCTACTGTTTAGAGATTGCACTAGAGGTTTGAATTTATTTTTTGATAAAATTATAGTAAACAAAATAAAATTATAATAAATTTATTACCAGTTTTTTCTTTAATACAATTAAGTTTATTTAAAATAAAACTTTAAAAATAAAGAATGTTTATCTTGCCTTTACTTCCTAACTCAATGGAGAAATAATAGCAAGGTTTTCTTTCATTAGAAGACTTCTGAAGATACATCTGAAATAAAATTATATTCTTTTCATTTTTTTAAAATAGAATTATAAATTATTCTTTTATCAAACAAAATTCTAACGTATTAACATTTATATTATATTCAAACGTATAATATTTTGCATTAAATTATACTTCCATTTTAATCACTTACAACTAGACTGATAGATATATATCATAAAACAAATATTAGGGTAATTTTCTAACAGCAAAGCATTAATCAATATAAATAAAACTCACTAGCTTTATGTGAGCCTTGCCTTTAATTGCAAAAATTTTTTCTTTCTTTGAATAGATGCATCCTATTGGATATTCAATGAAAGAAAAAAACTTTAAAAAGGAAGCATTCAAATTTGAATATTTCAGAATCTTCTATGCATTCCAAGCTAGAACGCCAGCACTGGAGGGATTCGATTTTTTAAGTAAATCTACCTGAAGAAGGTCCTAGGTGTGGACCGAAAATGGTTATAACAGTTTTAACAATTAAATGCAAGGCCCACATAAGGTTAGTGAGTTTATTTATACAAATATTAGTACGTATATCTTGAATTATTAATAAATAAGTCAATTATATTTAATTAAAATCATAAACATTACTAATAGAATTCATGGATATAACATCTGAGATTATATGAGATATTAGAAATTAAATTTGTAAAAATTTAATTTCTAATATCTCTCATCCATAAAGAAATAAACAGTAGTAGTAGTCAGTGGCGTGTCGTCATTGGAAGCAATGGAAGCACCGATTCCACCTTCCAATGACCTTCCCTTGTATTTTATAAAATATAAATGTTCATATTTTAACGTACTTTGCATTAATTAAAATTAATATTTTATTATAACTGCATTATGTATCTTTTACAAATTTCTATACTACATGTGAAAAAAACGATAAGATTGCTATTGTATATTCGAATAATTCAGTGGCGGAAGGAGTGTCGAAACCGGGTCAGTTTCCAATCAGCCAGATTATATAGGCATTGGCACATGCGGTTTACAGAGCACCAACCTCACCCCGTTTAGCTGGTAGAAGCGACACACGCATAAAGCATCTAATTTTATATCTCGGACCAGTTCTGAGCTGTTAGCCACCTGCCCATCAACTTCCAAGCAGCCAGATTATAGGCATTGGCGCATGCGCTTTACAGAGCACCAACGTCACCCGGTTTAGCTGGTGGATGCTTCACACATAAAGCTTCTAATTTTATATCCCGGACCGGTTGTGGGCTGTTAGCCGCCTGCCTGCTAAATATTCAGCCGCCCTCGCCCGATTATGTGAATCATGAGTAGACTCAACGGCGGGCAACCCCCGGCCCGCTGGCCAGCTACGGCTCGCGAAAAGTTTCTATCCGGCCCGCGAGATCTTTAATAGATTATTAAATTGGAAAAATAACTAATTAATAGTTATTTTTCCAATTTTTTGTAATTTTTGAAAACCAACAAGAGAAATAAATGTAGTAATTAACTTTTTATTTATTTATTTCATATTTGCAGACTAAAAAAATTACAAATCACAAGAAGGTGTCAATTAACTAGTACAGCCCGTGGAAAAAACATAAATTTATTCTGGCCCATGTTATAAAAAAGTTTGCCCACCCTAGACTAGATTTATTAACTTAACCCAACCGATAGGAATTTACTGGCATGTTTTAACGATAGTTCTGTATAGTTGACAGAAGTTTTAAAAAAATCCATTAAAATATTTGATATATTTATTCTGCTCTCCCATCTTATATTACTTACGAATTTCAATGTTAAACCGGTGATATTACGATTTAGTGTGTCCCATCTGTAAGGGGGTGCAGAAAAAACGTGTACAATTCTAGTAGTGTTAAAAAATTAACTGTTACTTTGGCAGCATCATTTACAATCAAATTTAATGAATGAGACGTACAATGGTACAAAAAAAGCTCTAGAATTTATTTTCCTTAAATTTACGATTTATGTATCGGTTGTCATAAAAATTTCTTTCCACTTCTTTCCCAAGACTACAGATATTCAAGTACAAAGTAACTGATTTCAACTTATTTCTACTTAAGTAGTAGTTAAATAATTAAGCGATTAGGGAATTAGAAACATAAATAAAACCCCGATGAAAGAGCCGAAATTTTACTTAAACAGAAGCTTAACCCAACCAATCTCTTGCCCAGTACAGTGGGGTCTGATCTCTTCGTAATATTAGATGTAATAAAGACAGAAATTTTTCCAGTTCAATGAGAGTGACCGAAAAGTTGTAAATTTTGGAAATTTCCGTGAACACTTGGTCCTAAAACGAACAACGGACAATCTGTTAAGTTTAACATATTTAGATTTTTACAGCTATGGTGAGAAACATTTAAAATCTACAACAACCCCGTCGCATCCTTTGAGATATACTAGTGATGCGACAAAAGAGGCATTTGACATTGACCGGTATCGGTGTTTTTCGTGCTCCGTTTTTGTTCGTGTTTTTTTTTTGGTTTTCGCCTGATGTTCTTGGATTATCTGGTATCGCTAGTCCCAGGTCAACGATTACTTCCTGTGTGTATAATTTTTTTAAGTTTGGACATCAACTTTCGGAGTAATTAACGTCCGATTCTTTCGCTCATTTTCGGCCCCCGCTGGAGACCCCTACTGTGATTCGCCGGAATTATTGTCAGTATTATCTTGCCTGTTCGATAAGTATCCTAACCTGTAAGTTTCATTTTAGTATCTTTCGTAACTGTAGCGCAAAATCGTTGGGTAATTTCACCGTTAGACAAAGAAGTCTTCTGCCACGTGGTAGTGCTAGTCAATCGGCGTAGATAAGCCGGTCGGCATTCAGCGTCTTCGGCTGTTGCCTCTCCTGTTTTGGCCAATTTTGTTTCACTTTCGTTATTGCTTTCCGTTGTCGGTCGAGCTTATAGGGCGTCGCTCGTGCGCGCCCAGTTTGTGTAATTCTCTGTCTAGCCATTCGGCGGTCTCGCGCCGTTTCGGCGTGTCGTGTTTCTCGCCCTCTGAAGAGGCCAACCCGGCTCAAGCCATTGAATAAGCTTGGGCTCCCCGTCCAAACGTTCCAGTCCCGTTCTTTCCCTGTAAAGTACTTTTGTTTATGAACAAAATGATCACTGAGGACGAAAATGATACATTAAACAACAGCTTTGTGGAAGAAGAATTAATCACTGCAATTAATGAGAATCTTGAGTTAATCTTATCTAATATTCCCATCAACTCCAACGTTTTCGTAAAAACGAAGGAGCGTACTCAGGCAAGGGAGGCTGCGGTGAAAATGCATGCCGCCGCCAATCAGATCTTCGGGGTCGTGCTTGCTCTCCATGAAAGGGTTAAGGTGCTCGAAATCACTGGTACCCATCAACTCAAAAGCACATACTCTGCTGCTGTAAAGAAGAATCTTACGCCGATGAGTCAGACCACAAAACTTATAACAGCCAAATCGGCCAAACTTGAAGGGGTACATAACCCAAAAAATGAGAATCATGATCTAATAATTTCAGCCATAAGGGAACCCGAGGAACCAACACCAATCCCCGAAGAGACAATGGGACTCCTACAAACGCACGTCGATCCCAAAAGGCTCGGAGTTAAAATTAAGTCAGCAAGACCTCTCCCCAGCGGAGACATTAAGATATTGTTGCATGATGAAACCGACCTCCAGACTCTAAAAAAAGCAGTCCAAAATCACGAGGCCTTAGCAAATAAAATACGGATTGTGGATAGGATCAAGAAATTACCAAAACTAATCTTGTATAACGTGCCCAACTACATAGAAGAAGGCGACCTAACTCAGAATATCTATCAACAAAATAGCTTTCTACATGAAATTCTACCCGAAGAAGAGTTTATCAACAGCACCAAAATTAATCGCAGTTTTCGTCCCAAAGGAAACAGCCATACCAGGCACGTCATCTTAAGTGTCCAGCCAGGCATAAGAAACTCGCTCATACAGAACCAAAGAGTCTACATAGGTTGGTCCTCAATTCTTCTGGATGATTATATAGCAATTACCCGCTGCTTTAACTGCACTGGGTTTGGGCATACATCGCACAGATGCACTGAGAAACAGCGTTGTACCCACTGTACAAAGCGCCACAAATTTAAGGACTGTCCACACCTACAATGTGGCCCTAAATGCTATAACTGCAGGCAGTACAACAAGAGAGTCCCAGCAAATAAGGCGGTCTCGACTGATCACAACGCCTTTGACAAATCATGTCCGATCCTTAAAAGGTATAAAGCAACTCAGATTCAGGCAACAAATTATGAATAATGGCTCTCTCCCAGGCATTCAACATGGCCAACAATTACATCTACAAACAGACAAACAATTCAATGCATCCTACAAAGAGTACCCTCAACATACTGCAGATAAACCTACAGAAGTGTAAGGCAGCCATGTCAAATACCATCCAGGCATCTGTAGAATTGAAGGCTGACATCCTTGCTTTCCAGGAACCCTACCTCCACGACGGACAGGTCGCCCTGTTAGGCAGGGGGAGTATTTATACCTGGAGCAAGGATAATCTTCCGATAAAGACAGGCTTCCAAATTGTCAATAATAACCTGAATGCTCAGTTGGTGACACAATATTGTAACAGCTATATCACTACCATCAGAGTCAGCTATGGCTCTCACCACCTGTTCATCCTCAATGTATATGCTCCACCCTCAGAGGACATCCTTCCCCCTCTTAATGCACTAAAGGGGTATATTAATGAACTCTCCGCAAACCCAATCCTGGTATGTGGGGATTTCAATTCAAAATCCCCCATCTGGCATAGCCCGGTCGAAGATCCTAGGGGCCATGCGGTAAGTGAATTCCTTTCGGAAATGGACCTCCAGTCTCTGAATACTAGCCAGCTGCCTACTTTCTCTAGCAGCAATGGGGAAAGTTGGATTGACTTATGTCTTGCAAACCCAATCCTGTTGAATTTTAAAATCACTTGCCAGACCCAATTGTGTCTATCAGCAAGTGATCACGCCTACATTCTGACCACGATCCTATTTGCAAACTGCCCAGAAAAATTGACTATTCACAACATCACTAACTGGGACCTATATCAGGACTATGTAAAAACTCACTGGGATCCCACTGAGCTTACCTCTATCAATCAACCACATGATATTGATTATGCTGTTGATCAGCTTCAAAATGCTCTCCACAAAGCTTACTTTCACGCCACAAGAATAAAAACCAGTAAGCCCTCAGCCCCATGGTGGAGCCAGGAACTTGCAACCCACAGGAAGAAAGTGCGTGTAGCTAAAAGAAAGTACAGGAAAGAATCAGATCCTTACAATAAGCAGAAACTCCACCAGACCTACCAAAGGTATTTTAAAGAATATAAAACCCTGATCAATCGGACTAGGAAGAAATCCTGGCAAAATTTTTGCAACGCCTCCAACGAACGGGGACCCTGGGCAACCCCATACTACACGTCCTTCAAGAAAAAGAAACTGCTCTCAACCCCGGCTACCATCGCAAACTCTCAAAACTTTACCAACACCCTAGAAGACACCTACAAAATAATCTTCTCCGAACTGTTTCCTCCAGATAACCCCAGTACGGACACCGACTACCACAGACAGATCAGGAAACAGAGTATGAACACCTCTTCTGATGTAAATGACAGGCCTTTCACCACTCAAGAAATCTCCAGGCAATTTAACAACATAAAAAAACGGAAAGCATCAGGACCAGACTCTATAGATTGGAGGATGGCTCAGCAAGCTTATGCAGCCATTCCCACCACATTCTCAGTCCTTTTTAATAAATGCCTTGACTGTGGATACTTCCCAAAAAATTGGAAGGAGGCCTCCATTAAACTGATACAAAAGGATAAGAACACCCCTCCAAATAAAGCAACTGACTATCGCCCCATCTCCCTTCTCTCTGTGGTAGGGAAGGTGTTGGATGCCTTAATGGCTGACAGGATCTTACATCACTTAAATGCTAATAACATCCTAAACCCCAACCAATTTGGATTCATGAAAGGGAGAGCCACCAACCATGCTCTAGAAAAGGTCATTTCCTACGTTAAGGAGGCCAAAAAAAGGGGGAACCATACTATCATGGTCAGCATTGACTTCAAAGGGGCATTTGATCATGCCTGGTGGCCAGCCATACTGGCCACCCTAGCCAATGTCCACTGCCCCCTTAACATCTTCAATCTGCTGACAAGCTATCTCATGGAGAGGTCTGCCCTGGCCGTGGAAAAAGGGGAAACCTTACATAGGACTGCCATCACCAGGGGGTGCCCCCAAGGCTCAAAGTCTGGTCCACTCCTGTGGAACATTTTATATAATGGGATCCTAAACCTCACAAATGACACCTCCCATCACGGGAACCCCCACATTCAAGGGTATGCAGATGATACAGTTATCCTTCTTTCTCATCAAAACCAAGGAACTCTTCAAAATTATACTAATAACTTTCTGGATCTGGTCTACAAATGGAGCAAGGATAACAACTTAATAATCAACTATAACAAATGCTCTGCTATGGTTTTCCCTAAAGGAAACCCCCTAAAAAAGAAGCCCACTATCAAGATAAACAGTGAGAAAATTCAAATTGTTAACAGTTTAAAATATCTTGGGGTCATCCTTGACCCTAAGCTTTCATGGAAGGATCACGTTTACTATGCCTATAATAAGGCCATCAGAGCCAGCCATAGCCTAAGGTCCATAGCCAGGAACGGTTGGGGCCTCAACAGCGTTAACAGCAAACTCATCTACAAATGTGCTATTGAACCCATCCTCACCTACTGCTGTGAGGTATGGGGGTACGCCGTAAATAAAGTCCACAACCGAAAGAAATTGCTCTCGGCTCAGCAGAAAGCGGCAATCGCGATCACTAAGTCCTACAACACTGCTCCCACTGACGCTCTCCTAGTGATCGCAGGTTTAACCCCAGTCAACCTTGTGATCATCCAAAAATATACAATGAACCTCTTAATGGGCAAGCTCTCATCCAACGTTAACCCTGATACCATCCACAAGATGATCAATCATCACAATCTTCCGGACACAATACACCCCCTGATCGACGAAATAGCAAATTGTGGCCTTGACATCAAAAAGGACCAAACTTCCGTCCACCCGGCAAACAACATTACCTACGACTTTGTCCAATATCCACCACTGCCCTTGAAGGGACTCAGTTTCTACACGGATGGCTCCAAGGCTCCAGGGGCTGTCAGTGCAGCTGCTCACCTGGTGGATCCCCAAGGGAAACTTTTTTGGAATGCTGCTTACAAACTGTACGAGAATTGCTCTGTGAATCAAGCAGAGTCTTTAGCAATTTGGAAGTCTCTCCAATATATCCACAACAATATCCGGCAGTTCACTGGGAAAAGGATCAACATAATAAGTGACAGCAAAACTGCACTGCATCAGATCAAAAAAGGAAACCGTAAACTCCCAATCATAAGTAATTGTCTGGACACATTATGTGCCCTTGCTGGTGTGACTCTCATTACCTTTTACTGGGTCAAGGGTCACTCCGGCAACATCGGCAACGAAACTGTGGACAATTTGGCAAAGAAGGCTCATAAAGTAGCCTCCAAGTACTCCTACACCTCCGTTCCCATCTCCTTCCTCAGGAAGGAACTCACCGCCATCACTATGTCAAGGTGGCAAAATGACTGGGACAGTAGCCACACTGGACGGAATACCCACAACTTCCTCCCGGACGTCAACAGTAGCTCCCGCCTCACTTTCCTGAGAACGACTCATTCTATTACGCAGATTCTCACCGCCCATGGCAATTTTAAGTACTACCTTCATCGTTTCCTTAAGAAGGGAAATGGACTTTGTGACTGTCTTGTAAAGGAGAGGGACGACCCTTTTCATCTAATTTTTACCTGCACGAAGTTCATTCAGCATCGCCAACAACTCAGAGACCTGATAACCCATAAAGGGCACAACTGGCCTTGCCACCTTAGTGTATTCCTGGAGGACAAGGACATATACACCAATTTCGTCAAATTCGTTAACAACCTAAATTTATCAGGCTATCATCTCCCAACTGCTACTCAATCCAACATGCCAGCTATCTCATCGGATAACCACAGTCAGACTCCATAGTATCAGGACACATGGTCGGCAACCTTCAAAGGGCCACACTTCAAGGACTTAATTGGTATCTCCAATAGGGTGCTTCTCCCTCCTCATTACTCTCACCGGCACCACCCTATGTTTGCAATTGTATTGTAAGCCATACCAAGGCGCCTTCATTATTGTTCTGATATCCCACCTATTAATTCTTAGGTACTGTAATTGTATTTTGTAATTTTGCCTTTCTACGTCTTAACAGGCGGTTCCCAGCAGGCACCCTCATCCTCCTCTTCCCTCCTCTATTTCCTTTCCTAATCCCCCCACCTCTCCTTTCCCACCTTCTGGCTCCTCCTTCCCTCCTCTCTTCTTGTAGGGCTATACCTCCGAGTAAGGCCTCTTCCCCTTTCACTTATTATTATTATTATTATTGACCGGTATCGGCACCCTCGGGATTTGGCATGCACACACCTACCTGGACCGTCTCTGATTTCATTCATTAGCCACTCGTAGGGAGCTATTTCACTAACTTGTAAGTGGATTGTTTTAAGATTTAAAAAGTAAAGAATATTTCGTTATTTTTATGTACGTTTCTTCACAAAGTTATATTTAATTATAAGTTTCTTTAAAAGTATATTCGTACAATTGAAGAATTTTTTTTACTAGGCATGTACAGTCAAACCTGTTTTTATGCGGTGGATAGGGACCGCATAAAAAAAAAGTCTCACATAGAAAATAACTCAAAACCATACGAAATAGAATTTATTGACAACAGATGTCAGCACTTGACTGCATTATCTCGTTTATCGTCTGTTTTACATATTTTTGTCCAGGTGGTGTTTTTTTGACTTAAAAAATAAATTATTTCACTTTTCGCATATTCATGCAATAATATTACTATAATAAGTTCATTTATGCTATAATAAGTTTATTTATCTATAATAAGTCAACGTGAGACATGACAAATCGCACGAGACTAGTCGCCAACTATACTGCACAAATAAAAAATCGCACAAAAAAACCGCACAAATTAAAATTCGCATTAAAAAAAATCGCACAAATAAAAAATCACACAATAAAAGACCGCATAAAAACAGGTTTGACTGTATATTCATCACACATTTTGTTTTACCAAGTAAGTTTTTCTGATAATTTTAATTTTAGCCCTTATATCGTGGCTAGTGATTCAAAAATTTATTTTAAAAAAGTTTTGGTTCAAGACCATATAATGAAAAAGAAAACATTATAAAAGAGAAAGACCAATGCCTAAATTAAACATAAAGACGTCAACAAAAAAATTTCGACATTTTGACGTTAAAATTTATGACGAATGATGATTCTTTCGTAAAATTGAAGCAATTTGGAAATCAAAGCGAAATAGAATTTAACATTGGTAGACAATATAAAATAAATATTGAAAATTATAACAAGATAATTACGATTAATAGATATATCTAAATTAATAGATGTTATATGTTTTTTCTCAAAGCGAGAATTGGCATTTAGAGAGCGTAGGGAATTTATTGAATCTAATAACGGAGGTAATTATATTGAACTTTCTTATTTATTAAGTACGTCAGATAATCTATTAAAAATACATTTAAAGAAGTATACGGTTTTTACTGGCTTATCGAACAAACGAATACGAACGGGCCCTGACGTGCAATTAATTGATTGCCCCTGTAAGTCGGCTTCTTACAGAAACACAGCTTCCCTATCATCAAATGTCACGGCACACTACTAGTAGTAGTTATTCTATACTTCACAACTGGGTGCATTGGTAGACACTGGGCATCTTTAACATCACTCTTTATTCAGGAATATCTTACATGCCAATATCAGGGTGTAAGATATTTCTGAATAAACAGTGATGTTAAAGATGCTCAGTGTCTTCCTATGCACCCAGCT
This sequence comes from Centruroides vittatus, assembly GCF_030686945.1. Classification (NCBI taxonomy): domain Eukaryota; kingdom Metazoa; phylum Arthropoda; class Arachnida; order Scorpiones; family Buthidae; genus Centruroides; species Centruroides vittatus. Next base: position 2,554,669 of record NW_027122474.1, on the reverse strand, counting down.
GTGAAGTAAAAAATAATAAATTAAAGAAGACACAGTTTCAGAATAAGTCAACAGTAGTAGTAATGTTTATACAAATGGTTTTTATACCAATGAGAATAGTTTATTAGTAAAATTAGAATAAGGTTAATAAACAACTGATCGACTGTCTGAAATATAAATAATTATTTTAACTAGTGTTGCCACCTTTACAAAATCGCTGACCCGGACGGCAGGTCAGGTTTGTTCGAACAGAAGTTCCTGACGCATGCGCAATGTCATTTTACAATGTGAAGAATAACGTGCATGCCGGTTCTAAATCAGTTACAGTTAGGAACTAGGGATTTAAGTAAAAGTAACATATGTAACCTAAATTAAGAAAGAAAGAACGGATAATTTAGCTCCATTGAAGATGTGTATGGACATACAAGCAGAAAAGAAGAAAGAAAAGGTTGAGAGGCAGGTTTGCTGTCACACATCGGTGTAAACAGAGTAACATAGCAGAATGGCAGATGAGTTTCAGTGAGTGTGAAGTCTTTTGTTTTCAAATGGTGTAAATTTATAAAAATATTTGCAAGAACTTTGTTTCATCGTAATTTCACAATTTCTACGAAATTCCCGGACAAAATTTTCCAACAAATTCCCGGACAAAATAGTTCACCCGGACAGTGAGTCAATTCCCAAACTGTCCAGGTGGTAACACTAATTTTAACTAATAATATATTCAAAAAACACAAACAGATTTAATAGTAATAATAATAAAACAAACAAAGTTCTGATTACCAAAAAGATATTTAATCAGAAAGGTTTTCAACCTTGACTTAGGTCATTCTCATGCAGCAGAATAAATGGAACAAAATTGTTTTAAATTTATAAATTCAAATTCAAAAAAACAAAATAAAAATAAATAAATAAAAGAAAAAAAGCATGTATATAATAAGGTCAAAAACAGTTTATGGTTAAATATCTTTTTGTTAACAAGAACTTTAGCTATTTGTTTAATTATTATTATTGTTTCATTGACTTTCATGAGCATGAGATATAAATAGATTAATCAATACTCAGTTTATAGTATTCAGAATTTTAAGCAATAATTTTATATCACACCAACTGCCATAAATAATCGGGCTAACTATAGGCTTAATGTTATCAGGTTTAGCGTGATGTTTATTTCAATAATTTTATAAAAAGAATATATTAAAAATGCAAATATTTTATTATACTCTTGTGTTTTACAAAAAGACTATAAAATATTCAGAGAAAAAAATTAAATCAAATATGACTTAAGTTTGGACATTGCATAATCTAGATGTTTTTCAAATTTTTAGACCGAAACTGAGGATTAAAAAACTGCAAAAAACGTTCCTGCATCTAATTTACAAAATCTAATATTAATACTATATATTCAAAGTGCTGTTATAATTGTTTTACAAGATAACAATAAATACTTCAAGTGTTTCTTAAGATGATGTTAACAATGTCTTCATTACAAATCTGAACATATGCAAAGTTTTGATAATGTTATCATAATATTAACGAGTATTATGTTATGAGTATCAAATAAATAGCCTTTCTTCATCTTAGACATCTCAATTTCTAACTTGTTTTACAAAATTGTAAACTAGGATCTATTCAACAAAATCAAATTCAATTGATTATATAAGTTAATGGATATTAAATTGTGTTTTAGAATACAGAATAACATTAATTGTACTGGCAATAGTTAGTTTAATATGCTAATATCATGAATTATTTCCACATTACAAATATTTCTGATAATAATATATACTATACAGTGGTGATCGGTTAATGAACATAATCCGTTCCAAGACTTTGTTCACTATCTGAATTGTTCATTAACTGATTATAGATTTACCATAGATTTTTATGAGAATTTGATTAATTCATTCTGGAGACCCAAAAAATAAATAATATATACTTTCTTACTACATTTATTTATATGCAATAATAAAAATACATGTATACACAGTCTTGCATTTTTATTAGTAATGTTTTTTCCGTTTATGGAGGTTAAAGAATCTGTCTAATGTCGATTGCTTTTCTCTTTTCTTCAGGATTTTTCAGAAATAATTAATAGCATTGTAATTGTAGAGATCCCCAAGCCTATTAACCTCAACTTGGTTTGGATGCCATTCTAAGACCGTTATTCTGACATCCTCCCACTTCTTCAAAAGATCTTTAATAGCAGATGTCGGCCTCTTTTTCAGAAGAAAACATATCTCTCAGAGTTTCTTAGTGTTCTTCATTCAAGAGTTCTTGGCATTCGTCTGTCTTCAGGTTCCATTATGAGCTCTTCAATGTTCTTTATTTCTTAGATGTGATTTCTGTTACTCCTTTAGTTACTTGGGTCTTCTTGATTATATTGTATCTTCCTTAGATAAGACTGAACTGTGGCCTACTGTAGACCTGTTCAAGCCATACTACCCAGCAACATCAGACATCTGCCCACTCTCTACCTTTGTTATTATTCTCTCACCCAAAAATAAAAACCAATGCAAAACTTAACGAGCGCCCGCCCGACAATCTCACAAACACTATAAAAGAAGAGTCTCAAAGTTCGGAGAAATACTATCTGATCAATATACCAAGTTGAGCATCGATGTCGATGTCTCCCATGCTATGAAAAGTTTCGAATTGTTGCCTGAAGACAAGGGAAGACCTATCGGTATTCATTATTTTACATTGCTTCTTGTGTTTGGTCTGTGAGGTGTTTGTTATCCGAACTGTTCATTAACTAATCACCCACTGTACACTAAAATCTGTCTACTATCAATTTCCATTAATATAATGATAAACTTTTATGGTTACAGAATTATAATGACTTGTGTATAACAGTTAAATTAGTTATGAGTCACATATTCAAAACAAAAATAATTTACCTCAGAAGTAATCACAAGAGAAAATGTTTGCTTTTCTTTTTGTGCAAGATATAATCTTAAATCTGGAAACAGATCTACTTCTTCATCAAATAAACAAACTTCTGTTTTTCTGTACCAAAAATCATCAGGAATCTCTAGCATCTAGGTATTCGAAACAAAAAGAATTTTAAATTATTTAAAATTCTTCTTTTCTACATTAAAGTATGCATAGATATAAAACAAAATTTTCTATATATTACATATAAAACTATTTTGAAATTTTTATAAAGTAAAATTTACCATTGTATTACGTTTAATTTTTTCAATGATCCAATCAAAAGCAGGTTGAGGTACTACAAAATTTGATGAACCTGTATCTATTATAGTGTGATTGGTATTTAACTGAAAAATAAAAAATTTTTGTATGTTATAATCATGCTGATTGATATTAAAATATTTTACACACTGTTCACATAACAAATATGAGAAGTCATTGGATACAAGCTCATTTAATTAATTTCAAAATATAACATTCCAATCTGGTTATTATAAATATAAAAGATATAATAAATCAGTAAATTTTTGGAAATATATTAAATGTTTAGTATTAAATCAAAGTGCAAAAGTTTTTACATATGTAAACAACCAAATCCTAACTTTACAATCATGTTAATTTGGATCTAACTTTGCATCAATTATTAATTGTTAGCCAAAATACAGTAGAGCGTTGTTTATCCGAATCAATTGGGGACTGGGGTTGTTCGGATAACTGAGTTTTCGGATAACCGATAAGGTGCGAAAAAATATTAACCTATCACATGTTGAAATTTTTTTCCGTTGCGTGTCGCTTCGTGTTGAATTTTCGTCGATTTTATCGTTAAAAATTATTTCTTTATTTTGTACAAACAAAATAAATATATTGAAAAATATAAAAACAAAAAAATTATACTTTAGAAGTTAATCTAGTATCGACTCAGCACGACACAGTCCGACTGGAAAGCTTTGGGTTAACCGGCTTTTGGATAAACAACGCTCTACTGTGTACGAATTTCTTTTAAATGAAATTATCTGGCATGTAAAGATTTAACAATTTTTTATGTCACATTTCTCACTTTATAAGAAGCATCAATGTATAAAAATGCATCTACAATTTAGCCAAGATTATAAAGGAAAAATTATTTTATGAAATTATGATATGAAACTTTAAATAGAATATGAAAAAACATGTTAATAAAATACATTTTTAAGAATCATTTTAACTATCACTCTCAACATTATGCTAATAAAACTAAAACAAATAAATAATGATAATGTTTTGTCAGCTTCGTGTCTGTATTTGCATCATAACAAATCCACATTGATAAAATAAACAACCATTCAAACTTCAGCAAAAATTCTTTAATCTTAAGAACGTTTTCAAACGCATTAAGCATCCATCTTCAGTTACTTCTTTAAATCAAATATGAAATTCGAACAAATATATTACGAAAAATTAACGGTACGATTACAATAAAAAATAAAATAAAATAAAATAAACAGGATTATCGTAATTTACAAAATTATGCCAATATTTCATAAACAAAAAATAAAAATATACAATAAAAATAAAAATAAAACGAAAAATAAAAAATAAAACAAAAAACAACATGAGGTTTAAATCTATCGTGGATTATCGCAGTATTTTATGATTACTCTCATCCGTCATTAAAGACCTCTATGGGCTAGAAAGCCCAACAACATAAAAAAAAGACCAACATCAGCTCTAGGATTATCGTACTTCTATAATTAGTCCAAATCATCGCATAAAGATTTCCAAGCCGTGGAAAGCCCATCAGCGTCCCTATAATTAATGCATTCTGTACTTCTCTGAGCTCTGTGGATTTCCAATTTTTCAAAAAACTTTATTGCGTGTTTCGACCTTGTAGACCTGATGATGGAGGCTTGGTCCCAAAAGACCGTGATGCCCTGCTGCTTAATCTCGGTCACTGCATAGCTATGTAATGTGGCTGTCATCTGTATAGCTTTGTTATCTGTGCTATTTTTGCATTGTTGTTTCGCTGTTAACATTTCTCATGTAATACTCTGTGAGAATCTGGAACTAACAGTTTAATCGCAATGAAATTTTTATCAAAACCAAGATGTTTCTAATTGATTTTATAATTCTAATAGATTTTGTTAAATAATTTATTTAAAATAATTGTTAAATTTTGAGAAAATACACTAACAAGAGAAGGGGAATTTCCTTTCTGTTAGGAGGAGATAACATCATTTCTTTCAAAAGTGATAGAATAACATAGGATCTTGACACGTCCCACTCCAAAAACTGCCCAACTTCCATCATGCGTCAAAAGCACGAATGGCTTTTTCGAATAACCTGATTGGAGGAAAGTTTGGTATAAAAGATGATGGGTCACCTCCAAACGCTGGCTCCCAAAAAACAGTGCTCTTGTTCTTGCTTGTATTCTCGTTCCTGCTCTAGAAAATCTATGTTCCTGATTCTTTGGCTCTCTTAAGAATTTGTCAAATAAATATATCAACTGAAGAATAATCTTTGTAAAGTGTCGAAGTCATTTTATAAATTATAGGTAATATAAAATGATATATGTAAACTCTCTCTCTCAAATTAGAGTAAGAATTAGTGGAATGAATTCTGAAGGTTTTTCTGCTAGATAAACATTGAAATTAAAATTGAAATTTTTTTCTTAATCTTTCATACTTATCTGTATGTAAGATATATGATAAATATAATTTTTATATATAAATAAATATATAGATATATTCTTAATTATCGTTTGACCTGTTAATGCCTACCTTCATCGTTGACTCATTCCAATTAAACCTTCCTAAGATTCGGGCAAATTTTTAATATATCAGGAAAGTCAAATCACGAGTTAATACACAAGATAATTTAAACCGGTGTCAGGACTCTTTAGAGAAAGATTTCTCGAATCTTTCTACATTTCCATCCTGAATATAGAACAGGGTTATTACAGAGTCTCCCGGTTCTCACAACTCAAAACAACCATAAAATATTCAAAAGCGGTAATTTGATAATATTAATTGCATTTTTAAAACATTATTCAATAAAATAATCAAAAATATGTTTATTAATATGAAAAATCATTTAATAAATTATATTATTAAAAAAATTATGAACTAGCTTAAGATTATTACAAGACATTACCTTAAAACATTCATAAGGCCAACTATCATTGCCAATTTTCATATTCATCAATATAACTTCATAATACCATTCTTGATAAATAGGTGTGAATACAATATTTCCTGAATACAATTTTTCATCTATTCCTCCTAATACCTGTAATACAGAAAATAAATAAAATATTGGAGGTAATTTTTCTTTCTTCGTTATTAATTTATGTACTGTAATGCTAATATAATTTAAAGTTCAATCACTAAAATCTCTTCAATTAATCAAACAATATTATAATGAACGTCTCATTTAAAAATTAATGAAGAAAAACGTTTGAAGATAATGTTTAAATTCCTTTAATATAAAGATAGTCATCTTTATATTGAAAAAATTGTAGGTTTTTGTCAGTTTCTGCAGATATTAGATGCAAGTTAATATTAATTTTAATATTTAGAAGAGATTTACAATTAGAACATTTAGCATATTGCAATATAGCATTTAGCAAGCTACAATTGTACAGTGGTGGACAAACCTTTAAAGACAAGCAAAAAGTCCACTTAAACAATTAACTTTATTAGCATTATTGATTCAATCATGTGTATATGCTTTAAGAAAGTAAAATAATAGGTTTTTACAATAATGAAAGAATAGTGTTGGAATATTTCTTTCGAAAAGTAAAAGACTAAGTAATTTACATTGACAAAACTTCAAAGACAGCTGAAAAAATAACTGCAAATTTTCATATAAATGTTAATAATTAAGAATGTTAGGTGTATAAAGAGATTTGCATACATTTGCGTACAATAAAATATCTGTCAAACATGTAACGGAGCAGGTAATCAATTTGCAAACACTATATCTAAGCTATTCTCAACTTATAACGTAAAAATTAACGTCTCACCATCGCTAACATTAACACGTGGAATACTCCAAGGTGACCCTCTTTCGCCATACCTATTCAATTTTTATCTACTCGAAATTGATCACATATTTCAGAATTGCTCAGATGGAATAGAACTTGGTGACAGGACCTTTCATTATGTATTATTTGCTGATGACCTTGCAATCTTCGCTCCGACAAAAGTATCACTACAAAGAAAAATTAATCAACTAAATTCTTACCTCAACTCAATCCAATTAACAATCAATCCTACCAAAACGAAAGTCGTTATATTCCGTAAGAATAGTAAAATCTCCAAAAAAGAAACAACGATATATCTAGACAAGCAACCTCTGCAAATGGTAAATGAAGTCAATTTCCTAGGTGTTATGTTCGATTGGAATCAGACTTTCAAAGCACATATTTCGTATTTGAACAATAAAGTAAAACTTGCTATAGATAATCTGCTAAACTTATATTCTAACTTAAAAACCTCCGATTTATCTATTCATATGAAACTGTATAACGCAATCATTAACCCAATCATATATTACGCATCCCCAATATGGGGTCTCGATTATATATATAAATTAGAAAAATTTCACATCTACTTTCTTCGCAAACTTTTTCACTTAGAAAGAACTGTCCCAGGCTACGCAATTCGCCACGAAACTAACCGTATCTGCTCTTACCCATTGTTCTTAAAACGTATCATTAAATTCTACTATCGTTTAAAATTCAAATCTGACAGTAATATTACCTTTCTGCACCACGAAATAATCAAAGGCAGTAAAAAATCAACTACAATACAACTCTGGCAAACTAAACTAAATAAAATACTAAATTCTTTTGGAGTATCAGATCTTCTATTCAAAGATAATATTCAGGACTGGAAATTTGGATATACTATGTTAATGGAATCAGCTATCGCTCAATCTATAAATATGGATCAAAATAGCCTAAATCACAATACCTATCATCCCTGGTACTTAAAAATTTTACAAATACCTTCTGTACAACCTTATATGATAAAATCAATTAACTTCAACGTGAAAAGGCTAATTTCACAATTACGTCTAAATAAATATTCCCTTTATATCAATAATTTCTATATTGACCTATCAAACAATCATTGCCCATGGTGCAAATTCGATAACTTCTCAATTGAACACTTACTTCAGAAATGTCAAAATCTCTCTAATGTACGTGATTCTTTCAACATTCCTCGAATACTCCAAAGTGATTCATCCCAAGATTATAGAAATTCTCTCAATAACCTAAATAAAAATGATCTCTATTCTCTGTATAATTATTTCATTAAGATTACAAAAATGTTGTAAATCTATGCCAGTATGTCAAAATATATCAACATTATATAACTTCATTATTGTATAATTATATTACTGTGTTTGTTAAAATAACTGTTTTTATTTATGTTAATAACGAAATAATATAAAACCAACGTATAAAGACTGTTAAATCTTAATAACCTAGTTAATGTTTTAATAATACGAAAATTTACAAGTCAATTTTGTACAACCCCCTGCAACAGGGATAATCCCCTTTTTTTTGTGAATATCTGTCAAACATGGGAAAAGATGTAAAACTGACAGAGAAAGAACAAGGACAAGTTGGTATTTTATGGCCACAATCACAAAATTATTGCACTGTAGCTGTCCAAATAGGAAGGAGTCACACTGTTCTGTACAACTATATTAAAAAAGGTGATAAATATAACTTGAAAAACAACGATGCAAGACTTTCTAAGGTAAATGCAAGACATAAGAGGCAAATTTTGAGAGTTGCAAGCAACGTGTGACATCCTCATCAAAAATTGTGAACCAATTAGAGTTGAAAGTTCATCCTTGTGCTGTTCAGAGATAAAATCACTAGGACAACTTGAAAGAAATTGAAAAGAAAACCTCCCCTAATTAAAAAACTGCAAAAATGCTTGAGATCACATGTCCTGGGATACAGAATGGCAGCAACTTTTTTCATTTGAAAAAAATTCAACTGGATGGTCTGAACTATTACTTTCATGATTTGCACAAAGAAGAGAGGATTTTATCTCGACGAGTGATCGATGATGGCACCCCACATTGTGGTGTGGGGTGCCATTTCTTGCAAGGGAAAGTTACCTACTGCATTCATAAATGGGCAATGGATTCAAAAAAGTATCAGGAGACAATTGAAAATACTTTACTTCAAAATTTATGAAAATTAGCAAGCAGAAAGTTTTATTTTATGCAAGACAATATAGTCATCCATTCATCTTGCATCACAGAAAATTGATTTCAGCAAAAAGAAGGCCAACTGTTGGATAATCCACCTCTAAATCCAATTGAGAATATCTGGATATACTCGCAAGAACTATACACTGATGGAAAGAAATATAGTTTAGTAAAAGACTTAATTAAAAGTTGTAGTAGAGAAAGCATGGCATGCTATACCAACTGCCACACTCAAAACATTTATTATGAGTATATCAGATCAAATTTTTGAGGATATTTAAAAATGTCAAGGGTCCACAAGATTTTAGGTCTATTATTTCTAGTTATTTCTTCAGTTGTCTTTAAAGTTTTGTCAACATAAATTACCTAGTCTTCTACTTTTTGACAGAAATACTCCAACACTATTCTTTCATTATTGTAAAAACTTATTATTTTGCTTTTTTAAAGCATATGAACATGATTGAACCAATAATTCCAATAAAGTTAATTGTTTAGGTAGACTTTTTGCTTATCTTTACAGTTTTGTCCACCATTGTAAGATAGTTTACATGGCCTCTCCAGTAATATTTATTTATCATTAAAAGCAAACAACAACTAGGATTAAATATGGATGAGTTAAAAAACCCCAGGACTTTTTCAGAGGGTGATCAGACCAAATATGTTGGACTCCGTCTCTCACCACTCAGCTTACGTTGCAGATTGACCATCTAAAAATTTTTCTTAAATAGAACACTATTTATATATTTCCTTTTCAAAATGAAGTTATTTTTTGTAATTATACATAAATATATTTCTTTCTAATTACAATTAATAGTAATATCAAATCTTAAATATTTAAAAAGAAACATCATTTTTATTAAGAAATTCAAATAGTCAATTTGTAAGTTAATTTCAGAGTGGAGCTCGATAAATGAAAATCTCTCAGTCGACAAAATTGTGCCCAATCTGCATTTCTTCAAGTATGATAAAATGTAAGTTTTAATAATTATTAAGCTATATTATCTAAAATCAGTCATGAATAATCAATAAAAAAAGTAATTTAATATACAAAATGCCAAATGAAAATTTCTAAGTTCATATCTAAAAGATTATATTAAGTAAATGATCACAGTTCAAACCTCTTCCAGCAGAAATCTTTTAATTATCAAACAATTTAAAATCAAACATTTGATTTTATATTGGCAAAAAAATCATAAAAAAAACATTGTTTATATAAAGAATGATCAAAAAGTTCCCACTTTATGGATATAGAGTTTGAGAGATTCATTTAAATTTCATTAACACCAGTAGAAATCGCCATTGGTGTTAATGAAATTGTTCCACTGACAAACCCATCAAGTAAAACTCTGTTCATTGCTGCATAAACAAACATTTAATGCAGCCCTCTTCATTGTAATAGATGACAGTTCCAGTCATCCTATCAGAGACTTTTTCAGAGAAATGAAGACATGAAAATCACACAAAGAAAGATCTAGACCAGTGTTTCTCAACAGGGCCATATCACCCCCGTGTGGGTGTTTTTCCATGTTTGGGGGCAATTAGTAACAATTTATATTTTGGGGGCAAAAAACCATTTTCTGGGCAATATAGTAAAACATTATATTAAGAATAATTAGATATTTTATTTGTTATATCATACAATAATTAAACAAATAACATTATACTAGTCACTAGTCTATTCAATGCAGTACGAATTTGATGTTAGCCTTGGCCCTCGGCAATTGGAATTTTTGAAGTGAAGGGGGCAATACTACGTAATGATTTTATTGAAGGGGGCGACGATTCGTTAGAGGTTGAGAAACACTCATCTAGACGTATAGTAGGTGATCCAGGAGCCTACCTTTTAAGGGTGTTCACATAAAGCAGCATTAAAGAACATTTTAAGAAACGTTTTAATATCCTATGAGCGCTTTTGACATATTTATAAACGTATCTTTAGAAAGAACCGAATTCAAATAGGTTTTCGAACAAGTTTTTAAATTGGAACAAAAATGGCATTAGCCATTTAGAACATAACACAAAACTTAGAGTATTAATTTAAATTTGCATAACATCTTTGCACATGCATCTTACAGCGCAGAAAACAGGAACGGCAATTAGCTGTCTTTAACAAAACGGGTTTAAAAATATTAAAACATTGTCATGCATGCACCTTACTGTGCAGAGAAGGCAGGGGTATAGAAATGGAGCTAATGCAGGTGTTTTAACTGTTTGTATAGACTGATCCAAATTCCGGGCAATTCAAGATGATGTTATGTGAATTTAAATTAATATTCTAAGTTTTGTGTTATGTTCTAAGCGGCTAATGCCATTTTTGTTCCAATTTAAAAACTTATTCGAAAACCTATTTGAATCTGGTTCTGCCTGAAGATGACATTTATAAATATGTTGATAGCACTCACAGGATATTAAAACATTTCTTAAAATGTTCTTTAACGCTTCTTTATGTGAATTTTTCTCTTGAATCAGTAAAATTGTTGGCCTGACATCCTCTCTATATATCTAAGTTACTTAACAAGAAAACATTGTCAACATGAGGATGCATATTTTCATGACTTTTATGAAACTTCACATCTCATTCCACAATGATGATTTTAGGACAGGCACATATTCCCACACATCTTCACCATTCTGCAATGAATGCCCACCAGTTTATGTCCTTCTGCACCAAAAAAACAGGACAATGGCACACTGATCTGGTTTAGATGTATTTAGTAGCAACAATGCAATCCTTACTATACACAATTCTGAATGCAATAAATACCCTACTAATTACATGGTTAGATTATTGGCTTTATATAAGCTCACACTGGACAAGATAACTAAGCAAAAATTTTAAATGCTTTTTGATAAATATAGCAATACAACTATTACATTAAAAACTTCCAGATTAGAATTTGGTTAATATATTAGTTAATAATTTAATAATGTAATTATGAGGTTACAATTTATCTATCTAGTGAAATGTTTGAACAACTTAGTATTACAAGATTTAATCTCATTACAACTACACTATAATTTATATCCTAAGCCAAAATTTTTACAGATATATTAATTTTTGACTAATATACAAATATTACACATTCTAAACATAGTACACACATTCTTAGTAACACAACGAAAAATACTAGAAATTTATTTTCTCCACGTGTGGGCAACACTCTGGCACCTAACAATTAATAAGCACAACACTGGTTCCTTACCAGCCACACACACACACACACCCTGATCAGCACTGACCCACCACACCAAAAAGAATGCACAATTTTCCTCTTTCTAGGTGAGAAAAATCTCACCCCACATTCTTAAAAAATAAAATTACATAAACACACCTGAGATATGTGACAATTCTGTTTAGTTGTATATCAAACTTAACATATGCTTTCATTTAAAACAGAAAATGAGTCACTTAAATAACTCCACTAAAATCTTTAAACTATACCAGCAAAAATAATTTAATTTAAATACGTTATAACAGACGTTTTCGATCCCCTTAGGATACATGCAAGGTCGTTATAATAATGCATTTAAATTAAACTATTTTTGCTGGTATAGTTTAAAAGATTTTAGTAGAGTTATTTAATAGTCTATTACCAGCTTAGACAATTCAGAAAATGAGTCACTAATGCAAACATAAAACAGACAGACAAATATAAAAGTCTATACTTTGCTTACAAATCAGCCTGATTCAGCAAAACAGGCTAACAGTTTCCATTTGAATAAATTTATTTGTTTAACAGTTATTAATCTATTTTGTTATTCTAAAGTCAACTGTTGATGAATCAGACATTTCTGATCATTTACACAGGATGGACTTTCAATGTATCTGGATCTCTTACTTATCTTCAGTACATTCCACTTAAATTTTTTAGATTATTACAACATTTTGAGAAACATTGATGCAAATTTGGTACAAACTATTACATATGAATTTTTGAGTATTATTACATGTCTAGAATAATTTCAGCATGGAATCCAATTAGCATAACTGCTCACAAATTTACATATTAGGCATGACTTGCAGGTTTTATTCTAATTTCTAGGTCAAAGATTTTTAAGAAAATTCTAAATTTAAAAATTATTATAAATTTATTAATTATTTATACTATCAATGCCTAGAAGTGAAACATAACTAAATAAATAAAAGTCTTGTGCTACATATATTTCATTACATTATCTATCTTTTTATTTGTTTGCTCAAGTTTTAAAAAATTGATTTTGTTAGCTGTTTCAACACTTTCATCTTAGTTATTAATTTGTATATAATCAGGCTAATTACACTGTTCTACATAGAAATTTCAACTCATTGTATTACAGTAACAAATATGCTTTCTCTTATAAATTTCAACCTCCTGAACACAAATATATACTTCATTTGTTAAGATTGGTTCTTGTTTTTGAGAAAACAAAACAGTTCAATATTTCCAATATCCAGGGATGTAGCCACACAGGGTAGAAAAGGATGGCATTTCCCATACTAACACTCTTTACCCCTCACTTTCATCCCATACAAGTTTAAAAGTAAACAGAATAAAAAAAGTCACAAGCAGTTGACCAGTGGATGAAACAGAAAATAGACACATCAGGCTCAAATACTAGACTATGCAAATAGCTACAATGTAAAAAAAATAAAATTTAATACTTGTAAATATCAACTCAAAAAGCCAATTTATAGTTAATGCCAAATGAATTACCAAATTATTGGGCTATAACTATGTAATTAATTAAATACTAAATAATTTGACTAGAGGGAAGTAGTTATGCTGCCATCTTATACTACGAGTGTCATTCTAAAAGAAAAGAATGTTTTGATCTGACGAGCCACACAGTTCCCCCCCCCACCCTCCACTGCTATGTCATGGACCTTCTCATTTTTTTTGCACCAGTCTGATGCTAACAGCGAGCCACAATGATCGATTACTGTTTATAGCGTGACTTTGAAATGTGTGACAAAATTAAAGATTCCGCCAAGTGTGAGGTTTGTAGTGTAATACACTTTTTTGAATGCAAAAAAAGTCTGCCCTATTGAAATTTATAGACAGATAACTGAGGTTTTCTATCTGTAAATTTTCACCGACTACACCGCGCCATTCAAAACAAATGGTGGGGATTGTTGTCCAGAGGCATTGTGCTTCTTCAGGATAATGCATGTCCGCATACTGCTGTGTTGACAAAGAACTTGCTTTAGCAGTTTAAGTGGGAAGTTTTCTCCTTATAGCCTAGACTTGGCTCTGAGTGATTACGACCTTTTCCCAAAATTGAAGGATTTTTTGGCCAGGAATCACTATGGAAGTGGCAACAAACTGAAAGAAACCGTTAATGACTGGTTGAAGAACTTGGTGGTAACTGAGTGTGCAGAAGGCATAGAAAAGCTGGTGATACGCTAAGACAAATGTTTAAATTTGTATGGCGACTATGTAGAAAAATAGCTAAGTTATCATATGTGTTGTAAAATAAGTATTGTTTCATTATCTTAAATAAAAATATCTAGAGAAACAAACATTCTTTACTTTTAGAATGACCTTTATAGATTTAATATTTATTACCTCCTAAAGCTGGAACTATCTTATAGACATGAAAATTTACACCTTTCTCAGATTTTCCAGAAATTGAGAGAAAGGTGTAAATTACTAAACTCCATCTCTAAGGTGTAAATTTTCATATTTCTAGATTTAATAATTATAATAAATTTAATTTAATTTAAAATTTTCTGGAAGTGGAGAATTGGGCAGAAGTTCAGAAAGTGAAGACTACTCAGAGGTCTGGTAGTGTAACTGGCAATGTGTCAGCACAGTAAGCAGGAATTACAGGTTCAAGTCCTTCTTCGGAATGTTCTTTACTTCCAGAAAATTCTAAAGTAAATTTAATTTATTATAACTATTAAATCTAGTACAAGAAGGCAGCTTATCTGCTTACCTCTAGACAAATTATTTAGTATTTAAATAGCCATATTATAGCCCAATAATTCAACAGTTTGTCATAAATTTAATACTTGTTCCGCCTTTTTCTTTTCTATTGAGCATTTTCATGTGTATCACTTGTATTGCTGGTTTGCATGTGACATACTTCTTGCACAATAATTTGTTGTTAGTGATCATGAACTTTTGCATTTTTACAGTAGTCTACCTACCTATGCTATGTCCATGCAAGCCATTAGCAATGTGGGTGACCCATACTCAGAAATTTCTGGTTACATCTCTGAATAATTGTAATAATATCATATATGCTAACACAATAGTAACAATTATAAATCAGTATTAATCTGACACTTCTTTGCCTGTCATTGTTACTTAACCTTGAGAGCATCAAGTTTCAGATTCTAACAAAAATCAGATAATATTGCCACACTCCACTTGCTTTTGTATGTCTTTTTCATACTTGCAATTTTTTCTTGGAAGCACTTGCCATGTTCATCACTTACAGCAGTGATTCTCAACCACTCAAAAATCTCACAGCACACTAAAGTGCCACGAGATTTTTGAAGTGTGCCACCACTGCGAATATCCATACATAAACAACGTCAGACCAGTAGTTTAATTGGTTCTACCTTCCTAGAGTGCACTTGGAAATTGTAATCAGTGTTACTGGTATCTGCCGGTAGTTACCAAGTCATTTAGAAAACGTGACCTAAATAACCAAATGCATTTAAAAATCACTGTTATGACATCACCAATTGTCCTGTGGTACTTACTGAAGTAACCGTGTGTGCCACCAAATTTTTAAATGATTAAAAGTGTACCATGACAAAAAAAAGGTTGAGAATCACTGACTTACAGCATTGAAATTCAGGAAAAAATGTCCAAGTGAGAATGGGATGTGTGCTTTCAGTGGCATGTTGCAACAAACTTTCAAATGGTACAGAGTTCCTCTATGGTACAGACTTTCCAAAACATTACAAGATACATTCAAACTCCAATATTTATCACCAGATGGTAACATATACTTGTTGGAACATATCCCATACTCTTTCCCATTAGACTGAGTGTGGCATCAAAATCATGGTAATATAAAACTTGTTACATTTGTGGTCCAATAAACACGCACTCCTTTATCTTCTGCAGACTAAGCTTTGGAAAGTCATCACATAGGAACAACAGGAAGAATGGCATAACTAGGATTTGTGCCACCCAGAATGGTCCTTGAGTTTGATGCCCCATGAAAAACACTACATAATACACATCAAAACATATTGAGACAAAAACAAGTAAATAAAAACCTTAACTTTTTTTTTGCCAAAGTAATTAATATAGTGACAAACATTTTCAGTCTAATTCATAGGCCAATATCAGGTCTTTAACTGATTTGACTATATATATGACATTATTGATTACATATTTGATAACTGAACCTATATTTGATGTTTGAAATGCAACAAAATTCCAAAATCTGGAGAGCAATAACATCCAGACTTTGGAAGAATAAAGAATATATACATAATAAACTCCTTAGCCCAATTTATTAGAATAACCAAATGATCTGCTTGATTTTTATCAGTATTTTACATCTAAAATTCTTAATAATTATAAATAAATTTTAATTTAATTTATCATGAGATGGAAGCCTAATCACTTACCTCTAGCCTTTGTTTTAGATTATTAATTAGATTTAAAATAGCGCAATAAAAGGCTGACAAATCATTTGGTTATTCTAAATCTGAAAAGAAAATTAAATACTTACTAATTCACCATTTGATCCAGCCATTGTTGCAAAAGGACCACATGTATGCAGAGAAAAAATATTATTTAAGTCCTTAGTCTTCACTAATGAATCAAAAAAAGGCACAAGAGATGGAGGCTAAAAAATTAAATTATACATATTTTATAAATCTTAAGACTATGTTTTATATATCATGTACAGTACATAGACTTACATACTTTTGCAATTTTGGCATAAGCCATTCCTAATATTCCCTGCCAAACTGATGAATTGGAAAAAAAGTTTGTTTCTGATTCTATGCAAGCTATATTTGTATTCACAACTAATGGAGGATTACTCGGAACCGATATTAATTCAGTAGCAAGAAAGCCTTGCCAACTTCCAACTGTATAATTAACAATCAACTTTTGATTATTTGTATGGAATGTTGTTGATCTAGAAAAAATAAAATTTAAAATATCAAATCAAAATTATTTTTATGAATTAAGGTTCAGAAATTCATTTATAAATTTTATTAAATTTTTACGAAAGATTTTTGATCTTTATTTCAAATCACAATTAAAATTTATTATTATTTCTTTAAAAAATATATGTGACTTACCTGTTGTAATGAAAATAAGTATCTAAGTGCACATTTGGAATGGCTGCAATTGCTAAATTACTGCTTCCAGTATCTAATAAAATATTAAACTGCAAAGAAAAGGAATTTCTTATATTAATATTTATATGATTTCTGTCTACAAAAATAAGACTATTCGAGAATAGTGAATAATAAAATTTCAAGCTTAAATCACAAAATGATAAGAATATAATTTACTGAATATTGTTTTCTTTCAAAATATACTGCAAAAATAAATGAGATTACAATAGAAGCACTAACTAACCAAGGATGGAGAGTTGGAGTCAGAAGTCGACGAGTTTGATCTTTTTATGGAAGTCAGGATTCATGTATTTTTCTGCCGACTCCCCCATCCCTGCAACTAACAACTGTAATACAGTTGAAGATGTTTGTTCTTATAATAAATTTGTTCATTTTAACTGGATTACAGGTGTTAGTTGGTGCTTTTATTGTTTTCTATCCCTTATATAAAATCACATTAATTTCTCAAAAAATTCTTTCTGTTTTTTACTGAAATGTTTAAAGGCAACTATAAGGTATTAAGATAAGAGAAGATAAATATGATGTTATAATACTAAATCATATGATTCGGACATATAAATGCAATAATATTTATCATATTTAACATAATTAAAATTAAAATTTGTAGCAAAATTCTTCATAAAAAATAGATTCAAATTATTATTGCTGTTTTTCCCAAAATTATCACAATGACAGAAGTTGTCGTGATAAGTTTGGAAAAAACAGCACTATTGAGTTGCTGAAATAATAATTTAATACAAATTCAAACAAGAAGCTAAATGAAGAATAGAGTATTAATTAAGGTAACATCAAAAATGACAATAAATAGTGTTTTTAAAAAGATTATAAAAGCAAATATCTTCGGCTAGTAATCATCATCATTATCAAAAATTATTCTTAAATATTTCAGTTAGAAGCTTGCAATTTGTAAAAAAAATAAATCTCAATTTATAATAAACAGAAATCAATCCTCATACCGGTACATATAAAATCCAATATATCTTCCTAAACCTTTAAGTTTCCGGTACCCAAGACGAAAATTAACAAACAACTAATTTAATTAGTTGTTTGTTAATTTCGTCGTCTTGGGTTACCGGAAACTTAAAGGTTTAGGAAGATATATTGGATTATAATAAACAAGCAAAAACTAAAAATTTCAAAATTTTATATATTTTTTAAGGATTTTCAATATATTTATTACTTGAAAATACATTACATTGATTTAGAGAATCATTCAACCAAATATTTATAGTTCAAAATTTGAAAGAACTTTATCATTAATTTGTTTACTTCTGATGATTAAAAATAATTAAGATTAATAATTATGGACAAAATCAAATCATAACTTTCAAACAACATTCCTATTGAAAATAAAATAAACATATTTAAAAATTTCCTTATAAACTGTTAATATTACATAGAAATATTGTTATATTTTTATATAAAAAATTATCTAATTATAAAATTTAAAAAAATTTTCTTCAAGTATTTCATTTAAGTATTCAGTTATCTAATGCTATACTAACTTAAGTAAACCAGTAAAAGTTACTACACTTTTAGATAATTAATACATACATACAAGTTTATGAATCAGGGCTGCAGAGAGCATATACCATGGCCCATGGTGTAGTGTGCTCCTTTATTTTTATATAAATAAAATGTGCAAAACATTTCTTTCTTAATAAAAAGCAGATTTAATATTTTATTTTTTGTTAATAAAAATAAGATAGAAGTGCATCTAGGTAGCCCCAATGGTAGTACTTCCAAGACTATGGTGTTTAATTATTTAGCCCACGTAACTATGCTGGCTTTGAATAGCCCACTTAATTGTTCGTGGAGTACTTGATATTATATAGTTTTAGGGGGTGCGAGGGCTTGCCCCCACCGAGGAGCACATCTACATGCAAAGTAGAATAGGCAGTAGACTGATATGTGTCATAAACCGACCTTCATGTCATAGGGCCTACCTAAGTGCACTTTTACCAAAAATAACATTAATTTATAGGGATAGGAACCACTAAGGGCGCCCAAGTTTTCTCCAAACCCAGGGAAAATTCTCCTCTCTCGACAGCTCTGGTATAAATTACCTAAAGTAGCTTCTACTGGTAAACTTACTGATATCATCTTATAATCAAAACTGTGTTAATTTTATCATTAAATACATTGAATATAGTTTATAAGATCTGATAATAAAAAAACATACCCTTTGCTCAGGTGTTCCAAAATCTAAATTTATATAATATCCTTCATCTACTATAGCATTATTATTAATAAAATTCCAATTATAGACAGGAAATAATGGAATATGAGCTAATTTTGATGTCAAAACTAAGTGAATAGTAAATGTCAAACAGAGAATTAATTTGGCAGGATACATTTTAAGTAAAACCTCTGAAAAAAGACAGAAACAGTTTATTATAATGATAAATAATCAATGCTTTAGTCATATTTACAAATTTTATTGAGAAGTTGTAATGTTGACATTCAGATAACAGGGTTAATAATAATAAATTTAATCTTACTTTAACAAATATTGTGCATTATTTGACTGGGCTTGATAAGCATTTCTCATTCATTTTCATAGATGGGGAAAAAAACGCGATCTTATTGCTGTAATCGACATAATTTCATAATTATTGCTTCAATTTCAATTTCCTCCCACCTCCATATTTTTATAAGCGCCATCTGCGAAATTAAGATTAAAAATATATAAATGTTCACAAATTATTAAATATATTTTTATATCAATTTAAATAAATTATTAAATTAATTATTTTTATTAACGATAAAACTTAATTATAATAATTAATATAATAATAATTTTATTATATTTTTAACTTTAGGAATTTTACATATTATTTTATATGTTTAGAAAATTATAATTGTAATTAATGATATTTTAAAAAGTGACGTTAATTAAATTATTTTTAATTAAAATTCTACCTCAGAAATAGTTTAAATTACATATTAACCGCTGACTGCAGAGGCGGATTAAGGTCGGTTGAAGCGGCCGGATGGCCGAGCGGTCAAGGTTAGCAGCCTGCCGCCCTGGGGGACCCGGGATCGAATCCGGACGAGTCGAAAAATCCCCAGGAATTTTTCGGGGGGTGGTCCGTCCGGATATGTCGGTCCCCGTCCCTCACCACCCGGCCGCCCCATTGTGGGCCTGGCCGAACCCATAATGGGCTTGCTATAAGAGACCCTCTTAGTGCCCACTGAGCGAAAAGAGTTCCAAAAAAAAAAAAAAAAGGTCGGTTGAGGGCCCAGGTGCAAAAGAAAATATTGGGCCACTTAAAAAAAGGGAGAGACAGAAAAAATAAAAATACGTGTTAATTATATTTTTAAATAAATAAAAAATATGATGTACTATTAATTAACAAAAATTTTCCTTTTGGTATAGATTTTAACGAAGAATGCCTTGTGTGGTACTGTATCTGTGAATTGAATTATGGCCAGGGATGCACAGGAGGAGCAAAGTAAAAAAAAAATTGCCTTGGGCTCCGAGAAGTAAGGACCCATAGAATGATTTTTTTCATTTACTGTAAAATTTTAATGTGAGCTTTCATGAGCAATCGGTTCGCGGTCGAAGTTATGCTCGTTACACTTATTAAGCCATTATGGAAGAGTAATAGGTAACAATGCGAAACGTAGGGTTGCATTATAATTTTACTAATTAAAATAGTTTAGTAAATTGCACAACTACTTTAAAACGAATAGCACTACGTGAGTACGTAAATGAAACAAAGGAAAATGGAAAATAATTGGAGCACTTAGGTATTTCATTCACTTCTTCATTTTGTTCTCATAAATGTCGGCTCCGTCCCTTACCACCCGGTCGCCTAAGGAGCTATAAATAAGCGGAGGAAGTGGTGGAAATATTTACATCGACAACTTTAAGCCAACCAAGGTCACGCCGCAGAGCATTCCACCATATTGTGCGGGGAAAATTGGTGAGCAACTAAAAGGTAAAGGGCCCGAATATTATCCTCGTTATGTTTTTTGTACTTAAAATATTTTAAACTTTTGACAAATAAAAATGTGTTATACTTTAAACATTTAATTAATTTTAATATACCGGTATATTGCTAAGTAAAATCATTAAAAAGTGCGTTTTACATGCATGTATGTAATACATGAAAAGTGAAAGTATTGAAATCGTGTCATATTTTACCCTCGGAGTTTTTTGCAAATCTCCATGTTTTGAGATCACCTGAACCCCCCCCAAAAAAAAATGGGGAAAAATTCTGTGGAGATGTTTGTGTGTTTTGGCGTGTATTTCGTTTAATACTTCTGGATGGGCTAATGATTAAGAAACGAAATTTGGCATAATAGCTTGTATATAACGAGCATTAATGCTATTAAATTTCCGTGGTTAAAAGTCAAGGGGATGACGTGATAGATAATGGTCACTTGTCACAGCTCAAGTGGATTCAAACTTAACGATGATTTTACTTGTGTTAGCATTTACATTTTTTTTAAAACTCATCGCCATGGGCGTAGCCAGGAAGGGGCATGGGTGAACACGGCCCCCAGTTAACCTGGTGCCCCTTCCCCAGAAAATTACAGCGCGGTCCCCAGTTAACCTGGTGCTCCTCCCAGAAAATTAAAGCCTCTACTAGGCCCCCATAACAAAACCCTGGCTACGCCAATGCTCATCGCTACCTCAAAATTATGCCTTTTGCCATTTTAAAATAATTAATAACATAAAAACTTTTTTACAACAATATCTCATAACAGATGGCACGCCACATATAATTTTATGATTACGATTAATAATATAAAAGTTATTTTTTAAGTAAAATCTCTTAACAGTCAGGAAAGATACGCAACACATTGCTGGACTTTTTTGAATTTTGAAGTATTCGTTTCATACACTTTATCGAGATGTAGATAGGAAATTAAGGAGAAAAGGTGTTTTTAAAATTATTTATTTAAGGCTCATTATATATGTAGCTCTTGTTTTAATTGCTGATTACATGGCATTATTATTATTATTATTCTGTTGGGTTCAGTGAGTTATACTCACTGAACCCAACAGTTATACTGAGTTGATACTGAGTTGAACCCACTGAGTTATACTCGGTTGACACTGTGGCTGTGTACTATACCGGACCAGAGTCAATGCATTTTTTTTTTTTTAACTGTTTCCGCCCTGTGGACACTAAGAGGGCCTCTTTTAGAAGGCCCATTATGGGTTCGGCCAGGCCCACAATGGGGCGACCGGGTGGTGAGGGACGGGGTCCGACATATCCAAACGGACCACCCCCGAAAAATTCCTGGGGATTATTCGACCCGTTCGGATTCGATCCTGGGTCCCCCAGAGCGGTAGGCTGCCACCTTGACCGCTCAGCCACCCGGCCTACAGAGTCAAGGCATTAGCAACCAAAACGAGAAAAATTAAATAAGTGTGGCAGTGTTTGTGTCTATATTTAGGAATTTCCTAACAATATGACATGTATTCAATATAGTTTATTATTTTTATTGGAATGGCTTTAAAACTTTAATACTCTGTTTTCTCTCTTACAGTTTTTATTGCATCGACCGTAGCTTGCTTACATCTACTTTTTGTTTTTAGCTATCTGAAACAAATATTAATAAACTAATAGGTTAAAAATCTGAATTTTTAAGATGCATCTTCCAATCACTACTGTAAAAGTGTTTTTATTTTCAAAGAGGAAAGTATGTCATGAGCTTAACATTTTGTTTTCATGAATTTATTGCAGAGTCAATGTATAAGTTAGGTTAGGTTAGGTTAGATATAGATACAGATATAGATGTCAACACCATTAGTAATAAACACAAATGATGGGTTTGTGTTAAGTTATTTCACTTATGATGGATCTCTAAAGCATCCCGAACATGAAATTAAGCGCGTGTATCCATAATAATCCGTCAAATTCCTATCTGTTTACAAACGCCTAAAAATGAAATTAATGGCAATATATATATATATATTGTCGATATAATTATATGCTATTGCCAGCTACTCTTTAATTTAAATAAAATTAACTCAGAATGCAATGTTTTGACAAAAGTACTCTATTCCCCGCACAATATGGCGACCATCATACCGCGCGCATGTATTAGCTTCGGTGGTTGATTATCTTTTGCCTCTCCAGTTATTTACAGCTCCACGCGGTTGCCCCCATTGTGGGCCTTGTTTTGACATAGTGAAAGATACCCACAGAGTTAAATTAATGTCGCATATGGAGCAAAGAATATTAACATACATCCAAATATGGAAAATTTCTACATAAATCTTTTCTGTAAAATTAAAAAGTAGAGGCTAATAACAACGCAGTATTTTGTTGAAAAATATAAAATCTGCAGCCAGAAATATATTAAAAATCCAATATTACACTTGCCAAAATATGGTATTGGACTTAACCCAAAAAAAAGGAACAATGAGATATTATTATTTTTACAATTGTGATGAAAAACAACGATTTAAATTAATGTTTTTTGGCAAATTACAGATTTTACAGCTGTAAAAGTTATAATTTTAAACCATATTCTATAAGAAAAAATATGGTCTGATAAATTATATAAATTTTTATCTCAAATTTTCCCTTTATTTAATTATAATTTACAGCATCCCGACCTTATGTTATTCTGGATTAATTTTACTTTATACAAGTTATTTAAATGTAAAGAAGAATAATTAAACAAAATTGATATTTTTTTTTATGTATATTAAAAATCTTAAGAGTAATTTCTTTAACATCTTTTTATAATTTAATATTTTTTCGAATTAAAATGTACAATTTACAGCTCAGATCAACGCTTGAGGATGAAGATTTTCGTTGATCTTGCTCTTCTTTACTATGCAGCATCTTGAAGTCTAGGCTCTTGTCGTATTTAAATTAGAAAAAAGATCATTATCAATAGATAGGAACCCTTATATTGTTGTAAATATTAAAAAAATAATAATGTAATTAAGGTCGTAGAATGCCCAAACAAATTTTATAAGTGAATACACAATAGATGAGCAACTAAAGAATGGTTTTTAATATAGTTACATCATAAATTTTTATATTATTAAAATTATATTCATTATTATTGTTTGAGTGTATTATACTCTTTTAATTTATTAAAACCTATCTTTCAATATAGAAAGTTTTATTGTTCCTCAGCATCCGATATAACTTCAGAGAAAGAAGATAAAGATGCTCTAGTAATATATCAGAAAGTTATTTTACTTAATAAAAGCATTTAAATACGAAAAATAAATGAAATGTAAGCGAAATTTTATATAATTATCTGTTACATAACAGAAAAAGAATTGATTTTTGAAGTGAATTAATATAAATTACGTAAACATCCTATGTCAAAAAATATTTAAATTTTATAGATTTTTCATAAAGATAATTTTTTTATTTATTTATGAAAAGTTAGTAATTAATTTAAATATATTTCTTTCTCCAGTATTATGGGAAATTTGTAAATATTTAAGCTGATAAAAAGTAAAAAGCTTATCCCAGTTGGCAGCTATCGTAAATTTTTAATGGTATTTACTTTTATTAAATAAACTTTGCTTTCTGAAATACTGTATATATTGAATTACTTTTATAATATAAGATTAGCATTATTTTCGAAAATGATGTTTAAAAAATAAAAGTTACATAAATTCCATATCGTTTGAGGAATTAATTAGTGAGCAATCATGCATTCATTTTGTAAATTATATAACAGTAAAGATCTATATATTATAATATTACATTGGTTGCATTACGTGACATTCTTTCTCAGAGTGCCTTAAAATTCTGAACACAATAAGTCCCTGCAAGCCTTATTATAGGATGATGGAATAGCGATTTATCCCAGTATCTTATAATAAGGCTTGCTGGAACTCGTAGTGATCAGATTTTTCAGTGTACATAATAAGGCTACAAATAGCCTTATTTTAGCAAGTTATATTTGATCCCATACATATAGGGTTTCCCAGAAATGTCTCAGGTCCCGCTGTCACGATTCTTTGGCCTGCCCGATCTCCAAATTTGTCTCTCAGCCTGTACTTGTAAGAACAAATGGGATGCAAACTTCAAACATCTACGAAGGATCTAGAGTAGTAGTTGCTAGTATCCAGGCAAGAGGAAGTCCTACAAAATACTAATGGTTCTTTTAAATTGTACCGTTCTTCTGCATAAAATTGTACCTTTGCTAAGATATTGTTATCACTTTTAACCATGGCCATTGTGTTCACAGTGGTAAAGTTACATTGAATTTTAACTCGTCCTTCTTGTAGCCTACGTAACCTCTATGTCAAGGATCGTATTTTTAATTACTTTGTAAAATTTTTTTGTTGTACTTACATTTAAAGTTAGTTAACAAAGCTAACTTGCAAGCAATTTAGCAAGTTGTGAAAATGCATATACATACACTATGAGATACCTCATAGGCTACATTATATATACATACACTATGAGGTATCTCATACATTGTAAACTGGAAAACAGACGTAAAGTTTGTCATAATGTCGCAATTTTGATACTTATCTTCTATCTTTGAAAGAAGAAAATAAATATTTGACTGATAAGAAGTTTGGAAATTGTTTTTAAGATTTAAAGAAAAATCAATAAATCGAAAATGTGTATTATTTTTAGCATATTTGAGTTATTTTTGTATAAAAGATAAATAAAGAATTCTGACTTGAATGTAGTAAAATTTGTTTGACAAATGTTCGAAACTCATACGAATATCTCATGTTTTAAAATAAGAAAGTAATAAAAACAAGTTTATTTACATCTTGACTCTAAAAAATTTCAATTAAATTAAAATAATTTGTTTTTAGCTTAAAATTTCCCGAAATATACCGTTTTATCGCTAAAATTTTCACTCTTTGAATCTAACTTTTTGCATATTTAATTATATATATATATGTTTACTTATTCATTATTTTTCTTTATTACTTGACAACGTTTAATAGTAATAATTTTAAGCATTAATTATTCCAAAAATATTATTATTTAATTTTTAAATCCAGCGGATGTAAATTTTTATCTTTATAAATATTCGCTTTGTTATAATGTTGGCTTCACTGCCGAGCATCTAGTTAAGCAGGAAAGACATCTTTACGGAACAAACATAAAGTTATAATTTTACTCAGGATTGAAAATACATGTGAATTAGCTCTTATGAGGAAATTTTCTCATAGATAAAATTATATGAAAGCATAATTCAATTGATATAAAGTAATAAAAATAATTTAGATGCTAGAATACACAGAATACAAACAATCGTACCGTTCTAGTTAACTGAACGTAAACATTTAATTATTCATAACATTCTCTTTAATTTTTTATTGATTTCAATGTTACTAGAGTAAACAATACTCGTTAAGATTCCAATAATGTTTTCAACATAAAAATTCCAGAGAAAACTATACTAGAATTAGAAAACATCGTTCCATTATCAATGAATACATTTTTATATTGGCAAAAAAAAAAAAAAAATGAATTTTTATATCATTAAACTAATTTATTTGAATTAATATCTTAAAATTTTTCTCTTAATTAAACTATTTTTATTCATTAAATCTCTTTACTACCATACAAAGAAGAACCATTTTGGGAGGAGAAAGATCCAGATCTTTCATATAGGATGTAATTTTCTTAAAAGAAAGTAGAAGATTTAAAGAGAATCAAGTAATTTCTTGATAAATAAAATGTACTTAAAACATCAAATAATTTATTGTGAAGAATATTGTGATAAACATTTTAGATAAAGACACACGGAAATATTTTTAATGAATTTTTACAAGGTATATATAGATGATTCGGACTTTTAAAAGCTTCAGATGTACGGTACATAAAAATATGCTTTTTGATACCCAGACACGGTTCAGTGCTCGAATTTTAAGTCAGTACTGGACTTAGATTTGTTGTGGTCCTGTGTATTAACACATAACAGGCCCTTCTCTTCCATCAAATCATAATACATATAAAAATGTGAAACACTAAGCTGTAAACTCAATGTTGAAGATTATGTGCAAATCTGGCCCTGCTGCTAATACTAGATATCCTAGACCTTATACAATATGGAGTATGTATGATTCCTGCTTTATATTATGTAAATTTATATACATTCTCCATTCATCATTTAGAGAATTATATTATTCACATAATACCATTATCTTTGTTAGGTTCCATGAAGCTACATTATAAATATTCTTCTCTTTAACAAAACTCTTTTCTAAATTTTAAAAACATTTGCATTCAATTTATATTGTTTTTTTAATTAAAAATAATATTTATATTATTATATATCAGAAACTTTTGACATCTTAATTGGTAAGTGTTTAATAATGTTGCATGCCAAATACTTAACTTAATACTGATCATTTATAATAGTTTATAATGTAGCAAAATGCATCAATGTACAGAAATTTTGCCAAAATGTTTCGTTCAAAACAATTTGGCACTCAGTTTCTAGAGTTTAAATAATTATACGTCAATTAAAAAGGTGCCAGAAAGTTTGTTTTATATTTTAAAAAATAATTTATTATTCAACCAAAAACGTTATAAATTATCTATAATTATTTTATTTTCATTTTTTAATCTTTTAATATCGATAAAAATTCGATTACATATAAAAATGCACGAAACGGGGCAAGATGACGAACTCTTAAAATTCACTTCTATAAAATAAGTATAGTTTAATTAATTAAGAAAATTATTTTTATTATTTTTATTACAGAAAACAGATAATTATAAAGTGTATATTTATGTAATAATTACGTAATTTCGTATTTTGTCTCTAATATTAATTCACTATTTTATGATAATAGAAGTTCTGTTTTGGATAAGTTAATGTAATTTTTTTAATGCGGAATTTCGTGTAATTTATGGCAATAATTCCATGCCAAAGACATTCTTACACTTTAATATATTCTATATAATATAATAATTATATTACGAATTAGATACGAAAGAAGCAAGATGGCGTACGTACTCGTACATACGTCATCTTGCCCCTTAAGCAATTATTTACGTTTACAGATTAATAATTATATTGTATATCTCTTAAAAATAAAATCCATTAAAATAATTCTAATTAATTAACAGATTAGTTGTATGTATATCGATAAATCCTTAACTTTTGTTAACAAAATGCTTTCTCTTGCTCCCCTCCCCCCATACACACTTGAAGTCAGATAACAAATTTGATTATTTTAATTTTATTTTATTTCCCTGCGCGAATAAATTGAATTTATTTTATTTATTTATTTTATTTATTTTTAAATCAAATTTGTTATCTCGTTACGAAAGTGGAATAAGATAATATAAGATTAAAAATTATATAGTATTTTCAATTTCTTGTTAAAAATCTTAAGAAATTTTAAGTTTTTATATGTATTTTAATCCCCCTTTTTTTATTTATTATTTAATATTATTTAATTTTTATTGCTAAAAGTATTTTTCAGCTGAAAATTTCCATTTGAATACACCAAGTAAAGTGAAGGATTTTTACATCTCCGTACTTTCCTTCTGTTATAGGCTCTATATAACAGAAGGAAAGTAGGGAGATGTAAAAATCTGGGAGTGTCATTTTCTTGAACCCACAGATGTTTACAATTTTGGACTCGGGGCACCTTGAAACGTCGAAAAATGCAAAAAGTTTGGGGATTTTTCTGTGTGTATGTGGGGAGGGGAGGGCACGATTTTCTTCATCCTCTTTGAAGCTTAAAAATGTTTGTACCCTTCGTCAAAAGTTTCTGAAAATTTGCAGAGAAGTTTGTGTATTAGGAGAATTGATGCCGTTAAATTTTGGTGGTCAAAGGTCGAGAGGGTGAGGAGATACAGAGGGTCACGTGTCATATCTCCAGTGGAACGAACTTAATGATTTTACTGTTTATTAGCATTTACAATTTTTTTTTTAAACTCACCTCTACTCTAAAAGTTAAGCTTTCTGACATTTTATATTATTAATTATTATAAAAAATTTTTTAAATAAAATCTCATAACAGATGGCGCCACACACAATCTTAACTTTGTTTCCCGGAAAGTTTTGCAACTCGTTGATGGATTTCTTTTTTTTTTTTTTTAAGGTAAAAATGCTTTTGAAATATATATAAAAGTAAATTTTCATGAGATTTCGTTACAAATATATCAGAAAAATAACAGTTTTTATGAAGTTCTATTGAAATAAATAAAAAATATGTCATTTTATTCCTTTATTTTCAAAAAATTTCTATCCAAATATATAGAAAAGTTACATTTTTTCACGAAATCGCTATTCAGGTATACTAGAAAAGCGACATTTTCCCAAATCCTCTATCCAAACACGTAGAAAAATGGAAAATTTTCACGAAATCTCTAACCAAGTATACAGCAGAATGAAATTTACCATTCGTACAGGACGTTTTTTTAACGTACAGTAAATAATCCGATTATAAATTTTATAGAATTATTCTTATAACTTGAATTTAAATAAAGTCCAAATATCGATCACATTCGTAATATTTACAAGATCTTCTCTGGATTATTCCAGTTTGTTGAAACTAAACAAATTTCCACAAACGAAATTATTGAGACATCTGGTAAAATCCTTCCTCGTATCCTAATTGCCCTTCAATTCAATTATGTGTTGCCTTCATACAACCGTTCGTTCATTTACACTAACTATTGCCTATTCTGTACAGTGATTTGCATATTATGTTACATTATAAGATGAAACATCAATCCCAAGCTAATGTTCGTTGCAATCGTTTAACTTACGTATCAAAGTCGACCATTGAAGTTTAGTGTTGCAATTTTGAACACACTAAACTTACAAATGTAGAAATTGCTTGTGTTAAAACAAAGAAAATTTGTGATTTTTCTATACAGGTTGGCCAAAAAGTTGTTTACCTTGCAGTTTTCGAGATGTTTGGCTGTATAAATAAAGCCCCCCCAAAAAAAAGTCATGAAAATTGTTGAGCACAACAATTAACAATGGGCTGAATAAAACCTAAAAATGTAACGTTTCTAGCTAATTACTTCAATTAAATGATAATTTATGTCCACTTTAATTATACATAACATCATTCATATTAATTTTCATTCAAATTTATTGAAGTAGAATTGGATTAATTTATATTCCTTTATGAAGTGATTAATGAAGAAAGTTTTCTTTACTAAAGAGATTAAATTATAATAAAACAATATGTAAAATTTTTCTGCGTAGAACAACGGACGGACAAGCAGACGTACTTTTTAGAAAAAAAAATGAACAAATTTTCGACACAATCGATTAGACAATTCTTATGGGATTTCCTGTAGTTTAACCGTAAAATTTGGGGAAAATTTGAGTTTAATTTGTACTCATCAATAAACGGAAATATTTTCTCCGAAAGATAAACTAAATTATAAACACATTCTTGAAAAGATGGATCATCTCTCCAATTGTTCTTGCTATTTTCCACTTCCTCCAAACAACATTTAAAGATAAGATAATTGGATTATTCTTTGTCAAGTTTATTAATTACTTTAATATTTATCTCACGGATGTGATGTATATTTATGAGAATGGATAATTTTTTCATCATTAATTTCTACACAAAAAATACAGTTTCCTTCCCTTTTTTAATGTAAAAATTTAAAAAAAAAATAAGATATTTAAATTCACTTTAAAGCGTAAATTGTAGTAAAATAATCAATAACAAGACGTTGAATGACGAGTAGACACACAGACGTACTTCTAATTTTTTTAAAAAAATTCTTAAATATTCATAATATTCATAATTATTTTCCTATTTATAAATTTAATTGCTCGGTTATTCCCTAATAACATTAAGGTTTATAAAATTGGAGAAGTTAAATAGGGGAAGATTATTTACTCTGTAACATATTGTTCTTAGTAGAGATGACATTCTACATTAGTTATTATATACAACATTATATATTACGTAGCAGATACGTTTAATACGCCCTATGTTAACTGCCACTAGAGATATAAGATTATATACAACTCATATGACAAATAAACAAGATAAATGTATATAATAATTGTTCAGACTATTACTATTATTATCTGATACATTACAGTATATTTACTACTCATTTTTTTAATATTAGATGTATCAATTTTTAACAGTACTTTTTTTCTTTACAAATTTACTCTTTTTGGGATATAATTTTACAGAAATTGTGTTTATTTTCTTGGTATAATTTTACAGATATTTTTTAAATATTAAATTTACCAATTTTTACAGTTGTTTATAATAGTTTATTCCCTCATTTTCTTATACAAAATTAATTCCTTCTGTGGATATAAATTGTACAGAAATTATTACTATTTTTTAAAAATTTAATCTTATATATATATATTCTTTATAAATTTATAATTCTTTAACATAATATTTATTATATAGTAAATTTTATATTATTTTTCCTATAGTTTAGTATAGAAAAATGTAATGTTTTTTAATGATAAAACGATGTTTTTGTAGTAAACATCATTAAAAATTTTTTATTAAAATAATTGAATATTTATATTCAAATACAATAAAAATTTGAACAGAATTATTCTTTATTTATTTAATAATAATTTAATTAAAATGAACAACAAATTTATTAAAAATTTATTTTAAATTAAACAACAGAAAGATTTCAAGCAAAGAGAAATTTGCCTTACAATTAATTAGAGAATTACTTAGAGAAATTTTATACCTTACAATAATTATAATTAATTTATTAACAATTTCTGAACATTATTTCTTTAATTAAAATTAATTTTTTTACATTTTAATTAAAAAGAAACAATTATAAAACAATTATTTATTAAACCATAAACATTAAATTTCTTTTTCTTTGTACTTAATTCGGTTGTCTTTAATTGATATTTGTACATATTTTAATTGATATTTTAGTACTTAATTTGGATGTTTATATTTAAATTTAATTATTTTTTTTAAATATTTAATTAAGATCTTTGTACTTAATTTTAATAACTTTATTATAATAATTAATTTACGAATTATAAACAGAAATATTCTTTTAGAATTACAATCCAAAAATAACCTTCATTTTATACAAAAAAATAATATTATTAATTACAATTAAAACATACTAAAAAAATTAAATTAAGACTATTTTAATTTAATTTGGTTCCCATTTTTATATAGTAAAACCTGTCTAAAACGGAACCCGAATAAAACAAACCTGCCAAAACAGAAAAAAAAATTCAGTTTAATGCGATTCCGGTTTACATAGGTTTTACTGTAGTTTTAAATAATTTAATTATAATTAATTTACGAAATTGAAATTTTCTTGTAAAATTTCAATAAAAAAATCATCATTTTACAATATTAAATATTACTAATGACAATTAAAGTATATTTTTGATAGATTTATATATTTAAAAACACAAAAATCAATATATATATATACACACACAGTCAAACTTCTGAATAACGGACACTGATGGAAACATAAAAAAATGGCCGTTGTTTGGGGATTATTTTATATGTATTTTTGTTCAAAAATAAAAAAAACTCCTGAAAAAATAGCGCTGTTTGGGGAGTGGTCGTTGTTGGGAGGTGGCCGTTATTGGAGGTTCGAATGTTTATATATATATATATATATATATGTAAACATTTTTATATTATTTTAATACAAAAAAATAATAGAAAATTTAATATAATAAAAGATAAATGGATTAATATTTAAAAATGTCATTCAAAAATAAATTTAAATTTAAAAAAAATAATAAATAATAAATTTATAAAATATTATTTTATAGAAAAAATATAATATATATATATATCATATAAGATATATATTGTCAATCATGAAAGCAAATATTTAATAGAAAAAAAAATAAATAAAATAAAATAAATAATATAAAATAAAATTTTGTTTGGTCAAAAATCGATTCTTGACATCATTCAGAATACAATAGAAGTATATAAAAAAATAAAATAAAATAAAAAAACATATATATATATATATATATATTCCACAGAGTGTTATAATAAAGAATAAAAAACGAGTGCCATATATATACATCGATATCAAATCAAGTTGAATACTGTCAAAGTTGATTTTAAAAAATATGAAAAATATACTTTATTTAAATTGTTTACATTGCAAATGTTATTTTTAAAAATTGTTTTACATAAATTGTTTTCTAAAATAGAAATATTTATCCAATACTTTCCCCGTCCCTCTTTATTTATTCATCTCTTTAAAGCATCCCCCCTATTGTTATGGACTTTCTATACAATTTAACCTTTAAGAATATTATCAAAATTTCCCTATATATGAATTTAAAAATTGTTTTCCAAAATAGAATTATTTATCTTGCATTATCCCCTTTTATTTTTAAAACCATCCCTCCTTTATTATTATATAAATCTTGCATACAATTTAAGCATTTTATCAAAATTTTCTTGTAATAAATATAGATATAGATATATATATTTTTTCTTAAATTAAGAGGTATACATTTAATTTAATTTTTGATATGTTTATATCTTTAAAAATAATAATAATAATAATAATAATAAATATGTAGAGAGAAATATAGATGAGAATTTGTTTATTTTTTGAAAGGTATATCTTCTGAAGATTTAGATTCTTTGACAGGTGAGTAAGCACTTGGTATAGAAGACCAATTTTGCTTCTCTCCTGAAGCAAATAGACCATAAAAGATAGCTCCAACAAAATAGATCCCAGCTGCTATAAAAAACACAGTCTTCCATTCTTCTTGTGTCTAAAAATTAGATTTTATTGTGTATATTTCTTTGGATTTTCATTTCATAAAACCTTATTTTTATTAATTAAAAATTATTATAGAAAGTATTTTACTTTTTGTGTTGTTATCTGTCCTGTTATTGTTGGGCTTACTATTCCTGGTATTGTAGCAATACAATTTGATATACCCATCAGTACACCTGCAAACTGAAATGATAATTGAAGAAAAAAAATTATAAATTTAATTTTTTTTTCTTATTAAAAGTAATGAAATTTTTATATCATATAATTGAGTATAAGAATTTGAACGCGTAAAAAATATATGAAAGTAAATAAATTTTTTATTCCTTGTTTGTATAGCATTAAAAAATTAATTATTAATTACAATCATGCAACACGTTTAATTTGTATTTAACGAGTTTTATTTTCTTTAAAAAAAAAATCAATAATAAACAGTACACCCATTAAAACACTATAAATTTTTAAACGTTAGTTTAACTTCATTTTAAAAAATAAAGGACATTATATATAAGAAGTTTTCTTAAGAACTATTTCTGTCGTTTTTGCTGATTGATTAAAAATAAGAAATTTACAATTATTACGATTAGTGGAATAAGAAAGACGTAATAATTCGTCAAAACCCTCTTCGACAAATCACATTTTTGATGGCCACGCCCATTAGTGTACGTAATTCTGTCTCCAACCAATCATGAAAGACAATTTATTATTTTTTAAACGATCTCGTCTTTTTTAAAATGACTTGACCAAAAAATTTATGTAAGAAAATTATTAAATGCTTTTTTTTAAAACAATTTCAAGTAAAATACAGTCGAACCTACAATTAAAGCAATCTCTCGTGCATACAAAATAACCTCCAAACAACGGTCATTTTTATGTACTTGTCAGTGGTCGTTTTTCACAGGTTTGACAGATAAAAAAAATGATAATTTCTCAAAAATAAAAAAATGATTTAGACTACATAAAATTCAAAATTTATTTTATGAAATTTACAAGTGGAAAAATACAATAGAAATTTTTAAAATATATATATATATAAAGACAGCTGTTCGAATGTATACAAAATAACCTTCAAACAAGGTTATTTTGTATACATTTTTGTTCCAAAAATGGCCGCTATTTAGAGGTGGCCATTGTTGGGAGAGGAAGATTCAACTGATATACATACAGATAAAAAAATATTTTTATATATAAATATATAAAATAAAATTATAATTATTATAAATTAATATTTTATATAATTATATAGAATTTAAAAAAATAAAAGAAATAAATAAAATTTATATTTTTATCGAGTTAAATCTTGAATAGAACAATTATGAAATGTTTATCATCGAAGATACGATCAATTTTAAAGTCATTAGAGAATATATATATATTTTTTCTTCTTTAATTCAATATATTCATATTCTACGTAATTACATTCAATTATATTCTATATAATTTAATGTAATTTTCTGTTATGAACAATTCCATTTAATTTCTTTCACTTGGGGTCTTTGTACTTTTGTAACTTAATAAAATTATCATTAATTTTATTGAATGTTGCTATATAAATGAAGAGTTTTAATATAAAAATAAATATTAAAATATTTTCTATTAAACTTTTTAAAATTATACAATATTTTCACGTATCATAAAGTTGTGTAATAGAATGAAAGTAAAGGTGCGTAATTGTTAGAACGAAAGTAATTAATACAAAACTAAAGATATAAAGTAACTAGTGTGAAAATAAAGATATGAAATGGACTCTATAAAAGTAAAGTTTAATTATTATGGAATTGAGTGCGATGGCGTGAAACGATATTACGTGTCTTTTGAAATTATTAACGACAAACAAATGACAATCTAAATACTTTATAAGAAACTAGACACGAAACTGTTTGTCTAAAGAATTAGCCTAAGTTCTATAATATCGAATAGAATCGCACAAATGACAAATGTAAACGTCATTCTGAATAATTTCTTACTGTTTAACAAATAACGGAGTAAACTCTTCGGCTATATAATTATATCAGTTTGAAATTAATTTTCTAGGGAGTGGAGATTAAAAAAAAAAAATGAAAGATTTTCAACTATCGAACGAACATTTCCGCAATTTTTTAAACAGAAAATTAAAATTCTCAGAAGGTGTAAGACGTGACAACACGAAATCGTTCAAATGATAAAAGGTTAAAAAAAAAGAGAGATGATAATTTTCCATTACGAGACGATAACTTCTATGTTTATGTTATTTATAAAGATATATTAAAAAAAATCAAAGCTAGTAGGAAAGTTTACGATCTTTTATAGAAACGGGAGTGTTCAAAATGCCGTATTAACTCAATGCAATTTATAGTAACACCATTTCTCACACGCATTTTATAGCTTGTAGACTATGCAGCAGCAGTTTCAAAATAACTCACGCACGTTTACTATAATAAAAAAAAAATATATATATATATATAAACTATCTGCATATACGGCTGTTTACTAACTTCACATTTTACTGAAGTATATTCGGTTCCTATCTATTTAAAAAAACACACAAAAATCTTATTTAGTTTCAAAAATTGTTTTATCCATTATTTAGCATAGAATATATTGTATTTATCTTAGAAATTTTTTTCTTTCTTATTATGTGAATAGAGATATGAAATCATATTTTAGAAAAATGCCAACTACTTGACAGGGACGTGTAATATGCTACATATTTCATATAAAAATCCGAATATCTTCTCAATGTTTCAGTTATGATTGATTATATGAGTGATGGACGATCGGTGTTGGATACATGAATTAATAAACTATCTCTTACTTGTCATCGTGGTAAGGTAGTTCTTTTTTTTATTTTATTTGTAGAAAAATTATCGAGTGTTCTTGAATATATACTTCATACCCGCGTAACAATTTTTCTTGATTCTTAAATAAATCTTGAACTCGTTTGTAATTCGTCATTCTTCATGGCAAAAATATTAACTGATTGTATTGACGATATACCAACAACTTAATGTATTATTCTGTAGAAGAGGGCCCGAACCACTTACGTTATTAGGGCTGTAAATATATTAAAAATCGGAGTTAAATTTTTCTCTTAATGAATGCACTTTGAATAAGCTGTAAACAAATATTTCGAGGACCTTGTGACATACAGTAGAGTTATTGTAATGTTCGAAATTTTTAAAAAATATATACAGATTTTAGTGTTTTATCTATACTGTATTAGAATTTATTGATATTTTATGTAATTTTTTTTATTGCATTGTTGGTATTTTATTTTTTATAAATAAAAAGGTGACAATTCAATTTTTTGGAAACCAAAAATGATAAGAATATATTTATTTAAATAAATCATTAATATTTTTACATGTTTTATAACCATATTTATTATTTGGATAATGATATATTCTCGAAGCTTCTTGTTACTGACAATATTAGGTTCGTCACAGTGAAATATTATATCATGTATAAAATTTTTCTCGCCGCTGTATGAAATTTATTGCATTTTATATATTTAATAAACAAATTTTCACGCATTTTTTTATTTCTCGTGAGGAAAATCTTGAAGAATCTCTTTGAATTCTAAACTTATGGATTTTATTGTATTTACTCTACGTATAAACTTAAAATTACATAAAACTTTACGCAAAATAAAATTTCCTGAATTTATCTTTTACATAAAATAAAAAACAAAATGTATAAAACTTTAAATAAAATAAAATTTCTTTCGATAAAATACTCTATATAAGTATAAATTTTATTTAAAAAAACATTTTCTAAACTTTATCCCTAAATATTTTCTAGAATTTGCTCCTATTTATGCTAGAATCTGCCCCTATATTGCAAGAATTGTCTTTATATATTTCTAGCATTTATACGTATAAATGCTATAATACATAAGAACAAATTCTTGAGACATTCTTATGAATTTGATATTTTAAAATCAAAAAAATTATGGCATTTTATATTACTAAATATTCGTTACATAGAGATATCCATTTATTCATATCGATTTGTTATCCAGGAAATACGAATGATAATTTATTATAAGAGATTGATAGACGAGAAGATAATAAGAAGTGAGTAATAGGGGTAACAAATCTTTCTATGCAATTTTAGATAAGATTGAAAAGCTTAAATGCTGACTCCAGGTATTTCACTTTCTAAATAGAACTTTTAGAAAGACGAATTTGCAGACAAGTTTCATCTTTGAAGGAATTCCAAAGTTGAAATGAAACTGCACAACATTATAGTGTAGATTTGTTATGTAGTCGAATCCGTTTAGTCAAGCTAAAGAGCTCTTCTACAAAATGTAATGCTACAGATAGTATCTTGTTGTTAAAGTTATCCTAAACATCTTCTGACAGATTTGACAGAAAGTTATTGTTGCAAACATTCCATTCAAACAAGTTATTTGTCTCTAGTAGATGGAACTTGTGCATTTAACCATCATAAAAACAAAAACATATTTTCATAATTTTTACTCGTGTTAAAACATTTAAAATACTTTCTAAAATTCTTTATGTTGAAATATTTTAATTAATGCATTTTTCCTTAATTTATATTTTAAAAATAAATGAAATAAGTAGCAGAACTAAGCGTAGTTTTAATAGGAGGTTACGCTTTTTAACACGGAAAATTTCCATTTTATATAAATAAATATTATATTAATTATATTAAAATAATTAATATACAAAGTATTTATTATATAAATGCAAAAATTCGTAAAAATAAATGATTATTTTTGCAATAAATTCTTACATTTTACGTGCAACAAATTGGTAGAATGATACTTGATCGATATGGAAATAAAATTATCTTACAAAGCCCATTATTACAAGAGATTATTTTCTAAAAAAATATACAATTCTTTCCTTTATTTTATAAATACATCATGCTGTTTATCCATCTGCGTGCTCATCTTTCTATGTTGTCTACCTGTTTTTGTTTGTTCGTTCGTTTGTCTGTCCGATAAACAAAATATCTCATAGGCTGACATATTGTCAGAAATCTATGTTCTGTTATCAACATAATCGACAAATCAAACGTTACGTGTTTACTTATTCTCGTAATGGAAATGATTATTAAAATTGAATTAATTTATAGTTTCCAAAATTTTAAATAATTATTAAATTTCTAAATAAATGATTATGCAATTATCATTAAATTGTTTAAATATTTATTTATTCTGATAAACTTTTAAAATATTTATAATGAAGTTTTAAATTACTTAAGTCACTTTTAAATGATATTTTTTTAAAATTTAATATGTAAATTCTGTGAAGTTTTGTTAAAAATCAACATTAATATATTAAATTATTTTAATAAGTTTCAAAAAATAAAGGCTATATAATTGTAATTATTTTAAAAAAAATATTAAATAAATGATTAATTTTAATATATTTAACTCTTAAAATTAAGCACAAATTATTAAAATGTATTCATAATTCGTATTATAGTTATAAATGTTTAGATAATGGGCCACAGAAATTATATTAATTTAAGTATAGCCTGTATATATATACACTTTGATTTAACCTAAATCTATAATTAAATTTATACTACAAGTTATAACAATTCTAACTTTAGAGAAGTTTGTAAACTTATCCGCTCAACCAATCTATTGATATACAAGTAAACTATATATATATATATAATTGTGTTGGAAAGTAAGTTCAAAATACTGTAAATTGCTTTCGTTGGAAGTTGATTCACGTGATGAAATCAAGCTTTTTCGAATGCTGTTTAGTAAACGTTCATTTCTAAGGCTGCTTTGTTGGATTGGAGATTTAATCAGAGTTGAAATCTAAAAATATTCTAAGATTAAAAACAAAACTGTATATATATATATATATATATAAAGTAAATTATTATATATAAGTTTTATTTAAAAGAAGATTCATAAAGAAGTTAAATCCTGTTTCATCAAATTTAAAAGAAAGAAAGAAAAAAAAAATTGATTTTTTTGAAAATATATAGAATGACAGACAGACTGACGAATAGATCAAAGCTTTATATTAAAATTCTCTTTTGCTGAGGCATGAATAAAAATCTAATCATTTATGTGAAATACATTAGGAAGAATAAATTAAATTAATTTAGTACAAAAATTTAAATATTTTATAATTAAAAAATTGTATAAATTATTTTAAAAAGATATAGAATTTGTAAAGGAAATAGAGAAAATTTTTCATTATTTATTTAAAAAAAAAAACAGGATTAATAATACTTTTATTAAGATTATTAAACGTAAATAGAATAACAGACAGACAAGCGAACGGATTAAAGATTCGAATTAAAATTCTCTTCTGCTTGTAATATATAACACGAATTGAAATTATTCATTTTATATATATTAGAAAAAAATTAATAAAATTTAATATTAAAATAAATATTCTTAAAAATTTTACTATTTCGTCACATAAAAACAATCATTATTATTTTATTGCTTAGAATATATTATAATAATTTGACCTTTTGACCTACTGACCCGGATATTAAATTATATATATATAAATATAAAATTAACAATATAAAAATTTCATTAGAGTGACGAAATAAGTCAATTTTTCGTTGCATTTTTCTTAATTTAGCACTGAGAAAAATCACAATTTCTAGTCCAGGGAAATTATTTAAATGCATTTTAAGTCAAAACTTTAGTCGAAAGACTGTTTTTTATGCTAAAAGAAGAGAGTTCGCTAATTAGAATTTTCATTAAAGTTACATTTATTTTAATGAATTGTTTAATAATTAATGCCTAAATTACGACACCCATCGTCGATATAAATGATAGCATCAATCTTTTCTCTTACAATTCTTTCTTGCATGCAACACGACTAAGCAACAACCTCGATCAATTTATATTTGATACATCAATGACCTTTAATCGATTAGACGACGTCAAGTTAAGTTTACTTAAATATATATAAAAATTTCCAGAGAATTTTTTAATATTTTCATTAAAAAATCGACTGTTAAATCATCGAAAAATTCATGTTAAAGTATAG
Source organism: Centruroides vittatus (assembly GCF_030686945.1). Classification (NCBI taxonomy): domain Eukaryota; kingdom Metazoa; phylum Arthropoda; class Arachnida; order Scorpiones; family Buthidae; genus Centruroides; species Centruroides vittatus. Next base: position 2,513,576 of record NW_027122474.1, on the reverse strand, counting down.
AAATTCTTTCTTAAACTTTAAGTATTTTTAATCAAATAAGTAAGGAAGAAAAAACAGGTAAGGAAAAATCGAATTTCTTACATAAAAATTTTAAAAAATAAAATAAAGGATTATAGAATTAAAAATGAGTTTATTTTGTATCTTTTTAACTTAAATAATTTATTTATTTTATAGTATTTTCGATAAAATACATTTAAATGAGCGAATTAAAATTGTTTTATCATCATTTCTTCCATTAAAAAAAAATAGTTATTTATTTATTTATTTATTTCTAAAAAAAATACGTTTTCTAACATTATAATTTTGTTAATTAATATAAAATTAAAATTAATAGAAATTAAATGAAATATAAATTTAATTATCCCTGCTAATAATAATAAATTTACAAGAATTTACATATATTTTCGAAATGATTAAAGGAGTGATGAAATTATTTTTATTTGCATAATTAAATAATAAATCTATTTTTATCACTTTTAAGTTTTATAAAAATTATAATAAGTATTATTATCATCATCATCATCATCATAAATAAAAATTTTTAATTTTACAAAATTCATAATAAAAAAATTGCATAATTTTTTAATATTTTTTATATTTTTTTATATTTTAAATTTAAAAAAAATTACAAATTATTTCAAAAATTTTAGAATAAAGTATTTTGCAATATTTTTTCTTATTTTCTTAAAAAAAAAATTGTAATTTTTCCGGAAAAAATTGAAAAATTTCTAAATTAAAATTAAATCTTTCAGTTCTACATCTTCCTTTTCTCTCATCTCCTCTCCTTCTCCTCATCATGTATGATAATGATGACGGAGAGAAGGATTAAATTTTTTAAAAAATTAATAAAAAATTAATTTTAATAAAAGTATGTAAATAAAACTTTGTAAAAATTCCAGATTTTTTTCTTTTTTACAGCAATGTTACAGCAAATGTTACAGCAAAGTTTTGCTGTAAGGCAAAGCTTTGCTATAACATTTCCAAGTACTTGAGCTTGCAAATTCTTAAAAAAACAAAGCTTAATAACACAATTATAATTATATTTTACCTGTGGTGCAATATCCAAATGGTTGACTGAGTAACCGGAACTTGCAAAACCACCCAAACCAACGGCACATATAATAAATATGATAGCTGCTGTTGATTCGTTAGTAGATGCAGCAGCAGACATGAAGATTGCCTGAGACAAAAATGCTGAAAACGTGATAAAATTCTTATCATACAAACAATAATATAAATTTCACTCAATAATAACGTGGATTATAAATTTAGAAAGAGGAAATAAATGTCAAAATTGAGATCGAAAGGAAGCGTTTTTTTTTTTGGTGTATACCTGAACAAGTAAACAACTTTCTAACATTTGTAGTGTTGAGTAATCCTCTCTTGCATATATAATCCGCTATTTGTCCTCCACATGCAACTGTAATGGATATGACCATGTAGGGAATTGCCGCAATTAATCCAGACTGAAAAATATTTTTTAAATAATATATATTTTACGTCGAGGATAAAGTACTATAACTTTTTTTAAAATAAAAATTTAAATTGGTAATCTGTTTTAAAGCCAATTTATTAATATCATCATATCCCGGAACACAAAGGAGAAGGAAGTTCAATCTATACACATATCTGAACATCTTCCATCTTCTCTTCCTCCTTTTCTCTCGCTCTTCCTACTCATCGTCATTGATGATGATGATGATGAGGAGGAGGAGGAGGAGGAGGAGGAGCGAGAGAAAAATTTAAATTTTCTAAAATTATTGTAGAATTTTTTAGATAAATTTTTACATTTTGCAACTTTTCGTTTTTTAAAAAGATTTTGCAAGTAATTATGATAAAAAGGTTTTGAATTTTTGCAAAATAAATGGCAAAAATTGAACATTTTTAAATTAAAATTAACTCTTTCACTTCTACTTCCTCAACATCATCATCACCATCTTCTCGCTTCTCCTCTTCCTCATCATTATCATCAATTTTATGATAATGAGGAGGAAGAGCGAGAGAGGAGATGATGATGATGATGCTAATTTTAAAATAAACGTTTCCATAATTTATCCTAGCATTTCCAACATCCTCAACATTATCATAAATAATTCTGTTTTAGGTCTTTAGCGCTTCTTGCATGATGATGATGATGATGATAAATTGGTTTTAAAATAATTATAGCAATTTATTCTAAATGAGAAAAATATAAAAATAATAACATTTATTAAATTATTAATATATATTTTTTATTATTTTTTTTTTTATTTAAATTTTATAAATTTCGTTATTAAGTTTATTTAATGTTTATTTACATTCACTCATTCATTTTATGTAAAATGTTTTTAATTTTTTTAAAGTTTAATAAAGCTTAAATATTATTTAAATTACTAATGATAATTATAATTATTTTTAAATATAATTTATCTTCATTAATTTTTACTTTTTATACTTAAAATATATTTTCATTTATTTTTAATTTTAAAGAATTTTTACGTAATAAATTTTTAAAAAATAAATCGAATAGAAATGTAATATAAAATTTAACAGAAAAATCAATAAAAATAATAAATAAATAAATTTCATTTATTAAAGTTTTTAAAAATAATTTAAACTCTTCCTGTACATTTAGTACTTAAATAAATTTACCTTTTTAACCTTTAAATCAATTTTTTTTATTTTTAAATAAATGTAAACTTACTCTAAATACGTTATAGGAGAGAATTTGATTTATTTTTTTAACATTTTAACAGAAATTCTGAGGTAAAATATTCTGGAGATATACAAGAGAAACAAGATTTTTCTCCTCATCCAAAGGATTCTATTGTTTAACGATCTGAGTCGTTCATAGTAAAGCTTCGTGTCCCTCCAAGTCTCCTTGCATTGTAACGTATATTGATTTTCTGTATAAATTTTTATCGAGTTGTGATATTCAAGAACTTCTCACAAAAAGCATTTGTAACTATATAGCCATTCATTGTTACTAACTCTATACAAGAGCTGTCTTCTCTGTAATAAATTATGTTATACTATAAAATAGATTTTTTTAAATGTTTCTATATTAAAAAAATATTAAATTTTTTAAATTGTTTATTACTAAAGTTATATTATCAGGAAACTTTTTTTTTGTAGACTTTCCTATTAAATTTTTTGATAAAGTTGGGTAAGTGTATTGTGTAATTTTATTGTTAATATACCAAAAAAGGTATCTTTTTTTCTGAATAGAATGATTAAAAATGTGTACTTTTGTGAATTAAGTATTAAAAAATTCATTTTTTTTTCTTAGTAAAGAACATATTTAGCCCAATTTGCTACTATTAATGACACACACTATGTACTTTCGACTTACTTATTTTATTGATCTACCAGATTATTTTGCTTTCGAAACTGAATTAATGGAAATTTTTGTAATATTCTACTAAATAATTTTAAATTAATTAAGAAAAATCTAAAATTAATACATTTTTTTGAGTGGTGGAAAATAACCTACTCTGTTATCTGTATAGGAGAAGAGGTTGGCAAGCTGATAGCCATACACAACTTAGACTTTACGAGAATTGCATGTAAACCCACTATCTATGTAAGCGAATCGATACATTTTAACGTTAATGCACAAGGAAACAGTTCCATTATCATGATAATTAAATTTATATAACATATGTGATCGTTAGTATAAGTTACAAAAGTATCCAGAAATTGCCATGCACTCTTTAACAAATTGCTCTTTGCATAGATTCTAAGCTCTATTAAATCATCGTAACTAAACGAGCATACGTAAATATGTTTACAAATTTACTGCTCAAGCTTCCAAGTTTATAATATATTTTCTAAATTACAAACCTTGTTATTATACAGTTATATACATGGTTTCACTCAATGACTTTGTTAGCTCATTTGCACATTTTCTATACGGCTCGTTTGCTATCAAACTAAATTTTGATACGGTTTATAACTTTGTTGATACAATCACTCTTTACTGTTATGTAATACACGTTCGTGTTCTATTCATTTGACATGTTAATTCCTCAAAATTTCATCGATACCACTTGCAAGACTCATTATATAACCCGCACATACAAGTACTTAAATATACGTATATATAATTATTAATTCGAGTAGCTGGAAGTAATAAGCAGTAATAAAATCAATTATTTATCATTAAAAACACTTAAAATTCTATTAAAACCGTATATTTTTACAATAGAAAGCATTTTAAAAATAAAATTTCTATAGTAGAGTCTACGTAAGATGCGCACTTTTTTTGGTAAATGCAGTGACGAATTCAACATTGTAAAACAATTTCTTAAGTGAAAATAATATATGATATAAAGGAAAAAAAAAGATAAAACAATTTGAAAAAATTCTATTTATTTTGTATAAGAAAAGAAATTTTCGAATAAAATGTGTCACATACCTCAAGCGCAAAATTGTCCTCCGATATTGATTATATAGAAACAACCTTAGAAAAACGTATTGATATATATATATATATAAAGAGTGAAAAAATAAGATTAATGGTAAGTTGGCAAGTCGTTGATAAAAGTTTCGATTTTCAAAATAGGATAAAGAAGAAAACAAAATTGTGTCTGGCCATGGCGAAATAATACGTCTTTCAATAATCAACGGTTCTTTGCTATCTTTCTTGTTGAGAGGAGATCGAAAATCGTCTTGTGACAACCAACCGTTAATATAGAAAATGTTTTCTTTTGGTTGTTTGAAGAAATCAGTGCAAACACAACTTATTCTTCCAAATTTTATGATTAATTTTTCTACTTTTTCCTCTTCTAAATCACAAAAACTATAGGCTATAACATCAGTTGTCATTAGTGACTTTAAACGAAATTTTTGACTTTTTTAAAAATTATTTTCTATAATTAAAATAGTGTAATTCTTAAGTTATATTTAATTTAAAAAATTTTAATATATATTTGTTTAGTAATTTTTAACATTTTTGGAGTGGTTCCATTTTTATAGGGCATTAAGAAGTATTTCAGGGTTGTTTAGAACACATAAAGACATTTAAAAAATAAAAATAAAAACTACATATTTTAAAATAATTTAAATGCATGAAAATCTCTAATATTAAAAGAAGAGATTTAATATTATAATTAAAGTATTAAAATATTTATTACAAACTTTTTTAAAATAATTATTTCCTTCTAAAATATAATTTGTTCTATTGAAAATTGACATATTTCCATCCCCAGGAACACATTCCTTTAATGAAATAATACATTAAATAACTATGTTTACTATAAAAAAAAGTTTAATATAAATTAAAAGATAATTAATAAAAAAATTCAATTAAATTAATTAAATATTCAAAATTTAATTAAAATTCTTCTACAATTGCATACTTGAAATTTATGAAATATTAAAATATATTTTAATTTTATTCATTTGGAATATATATATATATATTTATAAAAATAAAATTTATTTGCCACTAATAATGCCTATAAATAAATAAAATTAAAATTAAAAAAATAGTAAAATTAAATTGCGTTGTGTTAACGTAATTACTTCATACCTAATCAAGGAAGAACAATTTACAAAAATGCATTTCTCTTTCTCTTTTATATTTAGAAGTGGAATTTTTTTTTTGTTGTTTTTTCTTATTTTATTGATATTAAAATTCCGTTTTAATGGATAATAATGATAATTTATCGAATTTCGATCAGAGGAACAAACATAAAAATTGAATTGTTGCCAAACTAAAGGGAGGGAGGGAGGAAGAACGAAAAAAAAAAAAAATAGGAGCAGCATTTTGGCATTTGTTAGAAAAGGAGCCATTAAGGCTTTTGATGATGTTGAATGATAATTAACAGAGAAAAGAAAAGATCAAAGAAGTTCAATCAATGCTTTAATATTAACTTTATTCCCCTTTTTCTCCCCACAATTTTTGTATGTATCTATACTTGTGTGTGTTGAGGTTGTTTGCATCCACAACAAAGACATTTAAATAAATATAAATGAGATATTTCAGATAGAAAAGCAAATTAAGAACCTGTTCAATCTAGAAAATATGTATATATATATATATATATATATATATAATATATATATAAATCTGCATTTGTGTAAAGCAAAATCAATAGTTTTTAAATTAGGAATATGTATATGTATATATATAATATTTTTTTTCTAACTTAGAGATAAATTTATTTATGTTTTCGTTTGAAAAACCACCTGTCAGAAATGTCAAAAAAAATCCCCCTTGATCTTTTCTCTGTGTGATTGTTAGAACTTGAATATTTGCATTTTCATTTAGAAAGTAATAAATTTACATTCGATTTCCAAATATTACCCTAAAAGCTTTGACTAAACTTTACTCGAATTTAAAATGTTAATTCCTTGGAGTACAAACTTAATTCGATTTAAAAAAAAAGAACAAAAAAAAATGTATATTGAAGCAATGAGAGTTAAAAAAAACAATTCTCTGCTTAGAAATCGTATACTTTTATTTATTTTTTTTTTTTATCCATGCCAAAAAGAAAAGAAAATTGTGAAAATTTCATAGAAGTAAAAGTGTCATCGACACTACTTATCATTTAGAACTTGCTCTTTAAATGTCTACAATTTCTTATTGTTTGAGACATGAAATTTGATATTTTGTGTAACATAAATTTGTACCTATCAAATTTATTTATTCATATTATTTAATATACTTGTTTGGTAGTAACTGTATTCATTTTTTATAATATTGCTTATATTATTAAATATTTACTTGTTATATTTATTGTAAAATATGAAGTTTACTTCTAGAACTATTTACGTTTTAATTTTATCATCTGCTATATATAAAATTTTCTTTTTATTAAATAGAAAATTAAGTAAATTCATATAGTACAGCATCCTTGTAAAACAATCTTTGACACATCCTTATAAAGCTTATTGAGAACTTTCATGTAAAGTAAGTTCATTATTGGTGAGTAATTAAAGGAATATTCCTAAAAGTATGCTCATGTAAAATGTTAATTATGTTATTCTACATGAATCAAAATTCATGTAAAATAAGCTGATTGATAGCCTTTATGTTAAATATGCTCATAGTTTAAAACATTTGCTCATAAGTCCTGCTTATCCTGTATAAACAATATAGATATAGGCAACAGAATTTATTATTTATTTATTATTTTAGTTCCCTTCGTTTTTAATCAAAATTTTAATCACGATTCATTCATTATTATTATTTTTATTTTTTAAATTTTCTCTTTAACTAAAGATTACATTCGACTTATCTACTCACTTTATCTAAATCGTAATTCAGTGCATCTTTCAAGTATGTTGGAAGCTCGGTAATCATGGTATAAAAACCCCAATTTTCACTGAAGTGTGCTAAAACTATAGCACAAACGGGTAGAGAAGTAATGATGCGTGTCCACGGAGTAGACAAATTCTAAAATTAAAAAAAAAAGAATAAGAAATAAATAAACAAAATTCTTTCATACAACTAGATATAGCCAAGTATAGAACTTTGAGTTTAAGTTTTAGGTCTTAAACTTAGAACTTTGGGCTTAAACAGTACAAACAACATGTATAAGTGTTTTGGTAGTATTTTAGTGCATTTAATTTGTCAAAAAATATCTCACCTTGGTATTTTCTAATTGAATTCCTATAGTAGAATGTATATAATCTAATTCGGTAGAGGTGATAGTTTCATGTTTTTCTGGGCTATCACGAATCAGATAGAACCAAGCCAGCGACCATAAAATAGCTACAGAACCTAGAAAATAGAAATAAAATTTGTCACAATGTTCATAATTCGGAAATAAAAGAAAAAATTAAATATTTTTTCTGCTCAGTTCTAGAAGTAAGGACTCATCTCGTCGATAAAAGTCTCTGCACGGTAATAAAAGGGAGGTAATGATTGATTGTGTGTCAGACCGTATTATATTGGACCGTAAAGAAAGGATCAGTTCTAGTACGCAACATCCGTTGAAATTCGTATTTGATGACGTTTATAATTCAAAAAACATCACATCACTCGTACAACTCGAATGAACGTCTTTTGTAAAGCGTAACTTAACGAGAGACGAGAGGGAAATCACGTAAACACGCTCGATTTATCTGTAAATTTCCAATTTTATCCGTTATATCCGTATAAATATTGTAGTATAAGGTATATATATAATTCATTAAATGTATCGTAACAATAAATTGAGATCCGACAAGAGTGTAACGCCGATATACGATATATATATAGAATAGATAACGTTCAAAATAATCTAAATTTTGATGAGTTCCGTTAAAACTCTAGGGGTTGGAATTGATATAGGAACAACACTTCTGTAAGAGATTAGACTATTTCCTCTCGCGGGTATATTCTCGAATATAATACTCACCGAAACAATAGAAGATAGATTGCCAACTGACGTGTTGTGCAAGCAAACCAGATAATGGCATCGCTACCACCGTTCCTATAAAAGTACCTAATAACAAAAGAGCAATGATGTTATTGTTAAAACTGCTTAGTATCGACTCTTTAATAGAATAAAATTATTCGTTCATAACTAAATTCTAGTCCCAAACGTCATTGTTTTATCTTACACAATTCATAGTGTTTATGGTTGAAGAGTAACACAGTTTAATAGCCCGTTTTTGGAGTGTGAGATAATGTTCAAAATTACACGAGATGTAAAGAACCTCTAGGAATTTCAGTAATGTCTTCACTTAAAAGCATTTATAGCCAAAGAAAAAAGTAAAGAAAGAGTAGAGTAAAAGTTGAAAGTGCTTAATAAATTTCGAATTATTTTACGGGTAGTTAATGACAAACGACTTAAAAAATCTTCACTTCTATACAGACCTTACTAAGCTTTCTTCGTATTTTAAATAAATAAATAAATATTATTCTGATTGGAAGCATCTCTTAAGACGTGTATTTAGTATCACTTAATCAATAAAAATATAAAATTCCATTACATTTTTTATTGATGATGACAGTGAATTGTTTCCAATTTTATAGCTATAATAATAATAGTAGTAGTTGTAGGAGGAGGAAGAGGAAAAGAAGGAGGGTAAAGCTAACTACCTGATAAAGAAAAGTATATAAATGTCATGTAAAAAAGATCCCAAGAGACATCATAAATTCGATATGATGTGAAGGAGGAAGTTGAAAATCATTATGAATTATCAGAAGACGAAGAAAAGTTGCTCAAATGCAGCATAAGAATTTTGGTATTTATGAGAATTTCTCAGAGATTAAATGAACTGGTTGACAACCGATTTGAAAAATGGCACCAAGAGTTATAAATATGAACACCATTCGACAATAGAAAAGTTTAGAAAAATGAAATTTTTATGAATATTTTTATTGCATTTTATTATTTATTACATTTAATATACACGTATGTATGTGTAGACACTAAATCAAACCGTGATAAGAGAGAAACTGGTATATAATTTATACTTTTATGCTTAATTATGTAATTTAATTAAATAAATTTTTATAAAATAGCAATTTAAAATGGAGTACCAGACCAAGCAGATGTAGCGAGTTTAGTCTTTTCGAAAGGAGGTGCCCAAATTCCCCACATCGCGTGCATGGCTGGAAACGTAACACCCTGAAAAGATAAAAAAATAAACCTTTCTTTACTCTTCCATAAATTTGCATAATAGTTCTTTCGTACTTAATTAACTATGTTTAACATAATAATAGCCTTGTATTTAATATTTAAATGTGAAAAAAATGCTAAAGTGTAAAAGTTAGTTCAGGTGTTACCAGGGTATTGATATACAAATTAACGTCATCGAACCAGTTACTGTACTGCTACATCTTATCTGTATATTGATTGATATGTACGTGAAATTTAAAATGGATAGTTGCCAAGTATCAATATATTAAAAACACATATTAATTAATAATTTTACATGCTTTTTATACTTCCACATATAAAACTTTTTTTTTCATTTTATACTCTATACAGCGAGTTAAATAGAGTATATAACGCTAGTTAGCCTGTTTATATGTTTATAATATAAAAATTTAAGTGGTTATTTACGTTATAAACAGTAAAAAATTGCTATAAAATATTGGACAATTCTGAAATCTCAGACGGAAGTACAAGTAGAGAGGCAATTTTGGAGAATGAAATATCTGGATAGAGCAATAATCCAGACAAAACGATTCATCATAACATCACATTGATCGACATACAACGTGAAACAACATACTTCATAGACATCAAGACTTAACCACGAAAGTTTTTTCAGGTCAGAAACATTCTCGTGATTACTGATAGCTTCCTTATACATGCATTTTTATCATCTGATATATAACATTAGATATAAGCAATAACTAATTAACTAATGCATACTAACAGGACATTAATTAAGCTTGGTAAAATAAATATATACTATACAGTACCTACCCATTATGATGTGTTAGTTAATTCGTTAATGCTACGTCATCAGTGTTAATGTGCAAGCATAGTCTACGTAATAAACGTATGTGTAGATAGATAGACCTAAGTATAGATTGGCAATTAATTAAATATATACACTAATTAGCCAGTGCTAGACGGATTGTTTGACAGTATAATCGCTTATCGATACATTAATATACATGTTATTTTCATTTTAAGTTTGACAATTAGATAATAGATACGTTAATTGTATTGAAAGAAGTTAATGATGAGGAATAACACATTAGTGTCTATTAAATGGTGTTTGATTTAACAGTTCATATTTAATGGACGTTTAGCCAATTAAATTGCTGAAACTGAGCATTGACGAAACTCATCCAATCATGATTGAATGATTATTAATAAAGTTTAACCAATCAAAATCAGTAACAGCATAAATGAAGCTTAATTAATCGCTACGATAATGATGACAGTAACAGTAAATGGCGGTTTTAGGCAATTACATCTTCGTATTTTAGGTAAATATACATTTATAGATACTCTCTCTTAGTCCAGTATTTGAAATCCAACACCAGCCAGACTTCATACAATATCCAGTATCACGTGTTATGAGTTATACATTATATAAATGGATCCTAGCAAACTCACGTTTGCCTAGGGTAGCGAATAATGTAAGCACTAATGATACGAAGTGTCTAAGTTTCACACAAAGAGCAGTTCATGCCTTCCCTCAAAATTGTTGTTCCTCTGACTAGAGGGGAAAAAAGGAGTTATATTTGATAGTTTCTCGGCTTTCTACGCTTCACCAGAACCAAATTTAACCACTTTTAGAATTCCTGGGAATGCTCCAGGCCATTACCTAGTCGATTTTGCAATCCCTCACCATTTATAGGTACTGAATTGAGAAAACAATCACAAGGAAACTGAGATGTGATGATGCTTAACCAATCGTGAAGCCGAAAAAGATAGTGAAACTGAGCACAAATTAAATTAGCCAATTACATTGCTGTAATTGAGCATTAATAAAAACAGCCAATCACGATATCGAAATTGATAACTGATACAATAGAAAAGTGATTAAACACATCGTGTTATATCAAACTTATTGTTTATATAAGTAACGTAAACCAAAGACAGAACGAGTCATATTGATTATATTTTTGTCGTCATTAAAAGTTAGTAATGACATCAAAATCATGATTAATATTTCATTTTTCTTTTAATCTATACCCATGTTTCGATAATTAATTCGTCTGGCGTATAAATGACTTTCAAATATACAAAAATGAGCAGTTGATAAATGGTGTAAAGTTCGTTTTAATTAGTGATAAATCAATAAAACAAATATATGAAATACTTTGATGTAAATTTAATATTTGGAAAACATCACTTTAATTAAGAAAACCGAAAAAATAAACATTTAAATTTATATAAAATTAATTAAAATTTTTTTAAAAAAATTACATTTATAATTACTTGTATATAATTATTGATAGCAACTTTATATATTTGGAAAAATTAAGATTATTTACCTCGAAAAGTCCTTCAATTACTCGTACAGCGAGTACAAATCCAACATTAACACTAGCAGCTAAAGGTGTTAATACAGTAAGTACAGCTGTACAAAATATTCCACCTCCAAATAAGTTTCGTCCTCCAAACTTTCCAGCGATATAACCTGAAAGTATATAACAAATGTATGTAAATTTTATAATAATTTGCGTGATGCAATGTAATTTATATTAGTATACAGTTACATCAAAGTTTCACGATCCAATATTTTACATACGATATACAAAGTTTTAGATTTATGAATGTATAAATTTACTAATATATTTTATTTTATTTATTATTGAATTTTTATGAAATTATTTGCAAATTACCACAGACTTTCTATATACAAAACTATAGTTAGAGTTTAATTTTTCTCTTTAATTTAAGCATTAAATAATGTAAAATATATAAATTTCTAACATTTTAATTTTTTAAAACATTAAATTTTCTTAATTTTAAGAAGATAGAATTACTCGAAAGTTACCATTTAACTAAAGATCTTTTAATGTAATTTACCGTGGAAAAAAACTAATTTCAGATGTTAAGAGGTTTGTATCAAATATACAAAAAAAAAACACTAATATTATAAAGATTAATCTTATTTTATTTTTAATTTTAAGCGGATCAAATTTTATACAATACTTTAATTGAATTAAATCCACTCGAAATTAATTCTGTTCTTCCTTTATACGTAAAATCTTTATTAGAAAAAAAAGAGGAAAACTCACGAAATTTGTGTTAAAAAAATTAAAAAAAAAGTATTATTGATGAATTTAACAAATATTAAAAATGGTTTCAATGCTTCTCTTCACCAAAAACACAACAAAAGAAGTAAAACTAATCAATACTCTGTGTCTTTAGGCAGCTGTCGTCACCTGTTCTTTTGGACTTATCAAAATAAGGAAACGAAAACGATAGAATTAAAAGAACAATTTTTAACTTTTTTCCTCCCTCTTCTTAACGTCATCTTTAGTTTCTACTGTAACACCACTCAATTAATTTATTCTATGTATAAGATTATATATATATATATTCTTTATTGTTGAAAATGTAGATGCTGCTCGTGTGGTTTCCTTTTTCAAGAATGGTAATCGATATTGCGACAAACAATGGAGAAGAAGGCTTCTTTTCAATTGTTTTTTTAAAAATGTTTTTAATCAACTTTTAACATTAGAAAAATATAATATTTATTAAATTAATTTATATATATAGTCCTATACTTCTTAAAGGGACCACGAATACATTCTGACAGGCTCGTAAAATCAACTTAAATTCAGCGCTTCGTAACACATATCAAAACAATTTTTTTAATTTAAAAAAAATTAACATTTTAAAATTAATATTTTAGAAAAAATAATTAATTAATTATTAATTTAATTTTTATTTTTTCAAGGTTTTTTTCCCCTATTTATATTATTCAATTTAGACAATATTGAGGCAATTACATTGAGTCGTTCTATATAAAAAAACTTCTTTTTTTCCCCTTCGTTTTTGGGTTATTTAGGACAATGTTAAAAAGTTGAAAATTTGCCAAAGTTTAAAGAATTAATTTAATTTCTTTTTAAATTCGAGATGTAAAATAAATCTATTTTCCAAATAATAAATTAGAATATGTTTGTTTTGATTATAAAACAATTTATTAGTAGAATTTATCCAGATTTGTTTTATATGATAAATGTTAAAGATTGAATGTTTTATTTTAAATTTTTTGTGAAACTTAATTTTAAAAATATCTTAAAATATAATTAATTTTTTAGTAAAGAAATTAGGGATTTATTTAAAATTGATGTGGAACATTGAATAGCTCAGGAATGTTATAACTTTTAATTACATTATTTATAGAATATTACTTAATAAAATTAGAATAGATCATATTTATTATATTTATAATTTAATAATTCAAAATTTATTAAGTTCTGAACAATAATTTTTGCATTATATCTATGACAAACGTTTGTTTTCATGATAAACGGGAGCAAAGAAAATTTAGAATAGCCCATAAAATGTCTTTTATATCAAAATTTGCACGTAGTTTTACAGGAGATTTCAAGGTAATTTCCATTAAAATGGAATCCAAATTCACACTAAGAATGCTTTGAGTAGATCTTTGAAAGATGATAAGGTTCTGGGGCCCAATTCCCTATGGGATAAGGTTACCTGAAATGTGAGGAATCTAATGCAAGAAGTAACTCTTATAAAAAAGGTAACATAAACAGAGTTTCACATGCAATTTAAATAAGTGATTTTGTGCATTGTCAAACGAATAAAATAATAGAAACTAAGCAAGAAGTTAGATGAAGAATTCCTATTAAATGAATTGTTCAATACTGTAAGAAGTTTTATTACAGTATAAATAATATTCAATATTACATCAAGAAACATTTTAACAATAATTTAATTAATTCGATTTAAATATACATTGATTATAGTGCAAATTGCGTAAATCTGAAACGTCGTGTTTAATTTTTTATAATAAGAAAATCTATAAAGAAATATATCAATCAATGACTTGATGAGATGAGATCGCTCTTGTAAAGCTGTAAAAATCAATAAAACAAATAAAAATTTATCAAAATAAACGATAATGTATCAATTTCTGCATAAAAATTTAAATTTTGTACCCTATCTGTGCTTAAATTCCGAGCCAAAAGACGCTCCTTGCTCCATTCTAACTACAAGTATATCAGAACACTAACTTATAAATTCTATAGAAATTCATTAAGATTTTTATGTGCTGTATTTTATAAATATTTAAATTAAATAAAATTTAATTGTATTAATTACACAGTTTTATAGCCATTAAAACAAAAGAAAAAACAATGAAGAAACTGCACAAGTCTCTCTATAATAACTCTTAATCCTTCATAATATTTAACAGTAAAAAGACGTCATTAACTTCTATACTTTTTCAATTATATACAAGGGGTTAACTTCGAGCATAATATTTCATACACACTACGCACAATTGGGAATTGGCTCATCTCTACTTGGATAAAGGAGATAAGTTCAAGAAAAATGCTTCATCAAAGTAAATGATGCGTACGCTTCACTAAGAGATACGTATATATTTCTTAACAATAAAATTAATTTTAGAACCCTATTTAATATATTTATGAAACTAAATGAGATAATTACATTTAACTTGAGCAGGCCAGAGAGAGAAAAAAAAGGAAAGAAAAATCATTTATTAATGAGGAGATTATTATTCTGTTGATAAACTTCACTAAATGTCTTCTTAGTTATCTTCCCTTATCCATCCTTACTTTATAAATTATTAATTTAGACAAGGTATATAAACATATATACATTATCTTCATCACAATCCCATCAGAATTTCCATTACCATTAAAGAAAAATTCTTGAATTTTTATAATTTCTAATTAAATTACATAATTTATTTTTAATATATATATATAACTTTATTTATTTATTTTAAAATGTTTAAATTTAATTAACTTAAACATGAATAATTAATCTGTCAAAATATAATTAAATTATTTAACTTTATGAGTTATTTTAAATAAAAATATTTCAATTAACAAATTTTACAAATAAATGAATTTTCGTTATTATACTACATAAAAGTCTTAAAAAATTAATTATTAGATATATTAATTTAATGTCAAATCTTAGAACAAATATGTAACTTCGTTAAGCAAATATACTTCGTTACACAAATATTTTCCTTATGGTTATATATTGCAATTTATATATTTTCCTTTTTCCTGAAACTTTAATGTTATGGATAAATTTTCGTATTAAATTAATATTTATAGCATTAAAATTTAATTTAATTGTTTAAAAATCATATATATATATATAAGTATTTAATTAAATTTATAAATTATTTTACAATTTATTTTTTTCATGAATTTTTTAATAAAATTCTTCTTAAATTTTTAATTTATCCAATGAGAACTATATTTTAAATTTTTTTTAATAAATAAGATTTAATTTAATTTACAAAACTACATAATTTTTTATGTATTTTTAAATAATTTTTTAATTTAAAAAAATAATAAAGATTAAATACATATAAGAGTGAGATAATATAATACAATTTCATATTTTCTGTATACTATTTTTTATAAATTGGAATATTAATTAACATTTTTGGAATTGTTTTTGATTCCAGAAAAGGAAACAAAAAATTAAAATTAAATCACAATTAAACATTAATTTTAAAAAATTTCTAATCAAAATAAAAAAAAATTATGAAAAAATTCTAGAATTGAAAAAAATAATCAAAATCAGAATTAATTAAAATTAATGATTAATTTTTTAAAATATATTTGCGAATAAAAGTAATGTCATAATCAAAATTAATTACAATTAAAATTCCAAAAAAATTAATTATTCAAGAAATTCAAACAATTTTTTTGGATTTTTTTTTTTTTTTGCAAAGAATTTCCATAAAGTATTTTTAAAACATTTTTTAGGCATTTTTTTATTCTATAAATTATAAAATAATCAAGAAAAATCTATTGTTTATTGTTAAAAATATATATTGTTTTTTGTTTATACATTTACTCTACATGGAAAATTTTTCTTCCTTGTTAAAAACATTTTTTGAATGTTTTTTTTTTGTCTTTAAAACTTCATAATTTTCTTTACTTTTTTTATTTTATTTCTTTTTTCCATAAAAAAAATATAATAAAAATGTATAAAGTTCTCTATTTTAGATGTATTTTCTATATTTTTATGTATATATTTATATATATACACACACATTCATTATTTTCTTCAACGTTTTTACTCTAAAAAATTGTTCTGTGAATATTTTTCATAGTTATCACTTAATTTAATTGAACTTTTCTTTGAAAAAAATGTATACAAACTGCAACATTTATTCATAGAACAACTTCAAAATTAAAAAAAAATTATAATATTATTTCGTACTTCTGGTTTTCCAGACTTTATTATTTTTAAATTCAATTTATATATTATACATTATAAAATAAGGACAATTTTTTTGCTTAAAAAAATGTCAGGAAAACAATTTTCGACTTTATTATTTTTTTTATTTTAAAAAATTGATACTGAAACAACTTTCCATATTTTATATTATCGAATTTTTATTAATGTAATTTATATTATTATTTTTATAAATTATTTATTCAGATTTTTTTTAAAAAAAAATACATTAATCAACAATAAATAATTAAAATGTTTATAAGAAAGTTAAGGAATAATTTTTATTTACCTAAATTAACTAATTAAATTTTATAACAATTATCTGGCAGTATATTAGCTTTAAATGTTGGTAATGCATAGTTTGGGTAATAAATTTACAGTTAAGAATATTTAACAAAAGCTAGAAGGTATATGGCTCTCGAGAGATTTTTCTACTCCTCATCAATATATGATCATTAATGTTTCGTTATTTAAGATAATATCATTAAAAGTTTATAATAAAAATTAATTTTTAATTATTCTTTCGTAACAAATATAAATTTATTTGTTGATAGAATTTAAATAATTAAGAAAGACAATAATTTATAACGTAAGAAACTAAGTAGGTTTTCTATTTATTTATGCTTTTTTTCAAAAATTCTTTATCGAGTAGAAACTGTAAACAAAATCATTATAAATAAGAAAAACTTTATGTTATTATTGTTTAAAGTTTTCTTTTTAAATGTAAGCCTGTTGTAATGTGATAAATGAAAGTATACAGTAGATTTAATTCGGTTGTCTATCTGTTAACAAATAACACTTATTTATTTTTAATGAAATTTTGTGTAGAAAACGTATTGAAATATTAAGAATACTTCTTTAAAATTTAAAAAAAAAAAATACATTTAAATACATTTTTAATGATTAAATTTATGTATTTATTTATTTTCGTTATTGAATAATCAGTGCAAATTGATAAGATATTAATGTGACGTAACAAATAAAAATTCATATTTTTACAATTATAATTATTACACCATTCAGATAATAAGTTTTTTTCATTGTTACATTCCGCTTATATCTGATTATTCTGAGTTATTACATCACGCTAACATTCTTTCAATTTTTTATTATTACGTCAAGCTCATATATTACCAATTTTCATTATTACATCACGCTCACATCTTACTAATATTTATTATAACATCGCGCTCACATTTTACTAATTTTTATTATTACGTCAGGCTGACATCATTTTTCATTATTATGTCATGCTTACATTTTATAAATTTGAAGTATTACACCATATTTACAACTCACAAACGTGTACTATACGTCACGTCGTATATTACAATTTTCATTATTACATCATTCGAAATTAATTGTTGAAATGAATAAATTCGAAATAAATGAAACACACAAAAAAAAAAAAATTCTAGAAAATAACATTATTTGTAAGAAATATATTGTTAAACAATACAACAATGACTGGGAATAGCTTGCTCGTTAGTTTCAACAAATGGGTTTTATTTTATTCTTCTTTTTATTATTACAATGAAGTGAAATATCGTTTACAAATTTATATCCATAAAAATAAAAAAAATATGATTTAAAAAAATTCATTATATTTACAAAAATAAATTTTTTAAATTACAAAAAATACAAAAAAAATAGTAGTAAAGATACTTCTTTTTTCTTTAACAATCTAAACTTTACAATAAATCAACAAATTTTATATATAATTCACCGATTTAAAAAGTAAATTAAACGAAGCAAATGTAGAAAATAAAATTTATAAGAGGCCAATTGTTATTAATTATAATAAATGCACCGAAAATTCTTTCGAATTTTGTTTGCTTCCTCACTAATGAAGCGTGATTCGAATGCGTTGCAATTTAAACATCATTAAATGATGCAGAATTAGTTAAGGGCATTATCATCATCGACCTTTAATTGCGATTATGTATACGTTATATTTTAAAAAATAACTAAAAAATATAATTCTTTTCTTTTTACTTAAAAAATAAAGTAATAAGTTAAAATAATATCTTTTACTTCTCAATTAAGATACAATTAATTTTGTATTTAACTTCAGGCAATTTTAAAAAAGACACAAGAAATTTAAAAGTCTCTTGTAAAATTAAAATTATATATTACTTAACTCAACAATATACTTTAAGTAAATTTTTTAAAATACTTTTAATAAAAATTTAAATGTAAAAAAAATTGTTGAACGTGATTCCTTACAGTTTCTTCTCATATGAAATCGATATAAATCAATTTAATACATAAATATTTAAAATTAAAATTTTTATTGCTTCATTTATTTATTAAGGTTATTATATTATTATAAAATAATTTAAAATTTTTCGTAAAAATTGAGTTTTAAAATTAAATTTTTTAACGTAAACTTTCAAATGGATTTTTAAATTTATAAAGTCAAACAGTAGCTTTAGCTTCTGGAAAAAAATAATAATAAATCACGCTTCTAAATTATAAACATAATAAATTATTTATGAAAAAAAAAATAATTTTGAATATATGAGAAATGCAATTTTATTTACATTTTATTTTAATATTTTTGAAGTTTTTTGAAAATATATTTTTGAGAATATTTTGAAAAATTCTCTTTATAGGTTATTTTTACCTTTTATTTCATTTAAATTAATTAATTTTAGCAATACATTTTTTGAAAAATGAAAGTTTGACGTAATAATGCGAATTAGTGAAATGTGAGCGTGACGTAATAATGAGAATTGGTGAAATGTGAGCGTGACGTAATAATGAGAATTGGTGAAATGTGAGCGTGACGTAATAAGGAGAATTAGTAAAATGTGAGCGTGACGTAATAATGAGAATTGGTGAAATGTAAGCGTGACGAAATAAGGAGAATTAGTGAATTTTGAGCGTGACGTAATAATGAGAATTAGTGAAATGTGAGCGTGACGTAATCACGAAAATTCACGTGTTGCATAAATGCAAAGTTTTAAGCTGTGAATATGAAGTAATAATACAAATTTCACGTGAATAATATAAATTTTTTCAGCATTTAGTAAAATTTAAGGAAATTTTGCATAATGAAAATTTTCGCGAAAGAAAAAATAAATAAACTTATAAAAATTAAAAATTACATAAACATAAATTTAATAAGTATAATCTTTAAAAAGTGTGTTTTTAATTAATTTATTTAAAAATGAAAGAAATATCAAAAAATAAACAAAAAATAAATGGATTTATTCTTTTATAAATAAATGTCAACATTATTTAGTCAAGTAAAATAAATGCTAATTGATGTAGTAGGTTGTTCATAAAAGATGCATTATAGTTGATTATGCTTTACTCTTAGAAAAGTGCAGATGCTGCACGTCTTAATGGATAAACTACATCTTTATCACTATAACAGCCATTAGAAAAAATCATTGATATGTTGACATATCAATATATCTTTATGAAATAGCAGCAACGCATTTACTAAAGCAACCTATATATTACATTATATTTAATTTATAAAGAGATAATTTCTTAAAAAATATATAGTACAGTACATTCTGTCTTTATTATATTTAATTAATCTAATTTGTATAAATTAAATGATTGCCAACCGTTAATATGCATAATTTTCTATTAATTTAATACTAAAAAATTCATGTAATTTAGCTAAAAATTTAATAAATTTATTTTTAAATCAGGGAAAAAATTAAGAAGAAAAATTAACTTTGTATACTTTTAAATTTATTAATATTAATTAGTAAATATTAATATTAAATGAAACTAATTTTTAATTTTATTTTTTAAATATTGTACTTTTAAAAAAATATATGCAGAATTTTATGGCTTATAAAATAATTTTAAGCATGAAAAATTCAAGAAAACTTGAATTTGTTTCTTAATTAAAATTATTATTTATTTTTAATAATATTCTAAAAAATTTAATTTTAAAATTGTATAAGCAAACAGTAATCACTTTTCTTTATTATTTTCATTAAAAAAATTCTTTTAATTTTATAAAATTTCTAAATGTAAATTGATTTAGTTTTTTTTTATTATTATAATTGAAATTTGAATAAGGAGAAATATTATTATTCAGTTATTACTTTCAATTATTAAAATTTAGAATTAAATTTTTAATATTTATACATGGAATTAATGTACAATTTTTTTCTTTAAAATTAAAATATTGTATTTAATATAATAAAATAACTTGTTAAAGTATACTGTAAAAATCAATAATAAAACTATTAAAAATATATTTATTTTACCACAATTCTATTTGTATATTTTTATGGCTTTTGGAGATGTGTAAGGCCCTATATTTGTGGGTCCCACCCACAAATATAGGGCCTTACACATCTCCAAAAGCCATAAAATATACGAATCCAATTCACTAGTTCTAATTATTACGTCACGCTCACATTTCACTAATTCTCATTATTACGTCACGCTCAAAATTCACTAATTCTCATTATTACGTCACGCTCACAATTCACTAATTCTCATTATTACGTCACTATCTCACACGTATCTCTTTAAACCCCACATTTACGTGGCCTTATATTTATGTCTCGCCGCCTTCAAACTCTACTGTTTTTAATTGATAATTTGCAATAATTATCCCATAATTATCGATAAAATTATCTCGGTAATTGTAAAATATGTATGGTTTTTGAAGTATGGGGGTCCTATATTAGTTACTAGGATTTTAATTTTTTGAATGAATCATTGCAAATGTGAGTGACTAGATTCCACTTCTCCTTTCTCAAGTTTTGCTATTTTGAATTTATATTTCGCAATAATTACATAATAATTATTTACGGCAATTAATAATTAATATTTTCTTGTAAATAAGCAATTAATTAATATTTGTGTATATAAATGCGAAGAGGAAACTCAAGGAAACAGATCGGTGTATATTATTTTCATCTTTAACTAAATTAAAATTTATTTTCCTACGCATTCCCTGTAAATAGGGGATTAGCACTTTATATATTTAATAATAATTAGAATAATTTATATTATAATTATGTTTAAATGTAAACAAATATTGTCTGTAAAGAACATGTTTAGAATTTATAACATTTGCGAAAGTGATCTAAATTATTTATATAAGATTATCTTGTATAATTTACAATATTTATATAGGCTATACATAATAAATACGTACAGAATAAAAATTATTCTGTGATTTACAGTATTTACTAAGTAAATTACAAATTTCAAACATTCAAAAAATAATAAAATTAATTTGCATTATTTATAAATGTAAATGAGACATTTCCAATAAATGTTATAGATTATGCACTAGTTTTAATGCAAGTTTCAAATATAAACAGTGAAATTACGTGTTTAAAAAGGTGTAAAAATTACTGTTTTATGCCGTAAAATTACAATTTCGAATGTAAATTTAGATATAGATGTGTAAAAATTACAAAGTTAAGCTAAAAAATAATAAATTTAAACTAAAAACAAATTCTAAACGTTATCTATAAAATTAGTTTTCTAATATTTAATAAGTAATTCTAATGATACTAATCATCTCAAGTAAGGAAAATTCGATTTTAAAGCCTTCCAATTTCGATTTTTTTTTAAGAATATTTAATTTACTTTCTGCATTGTTAAACCAATGAATGATGGAACTAATTTAGATCATGACGTAGTTCACAATATTAAAATATTTTAAATATCTCAATAAAGACGAAGAGATCAGAAAATTCATTAATATCGACAAAAACTACATGATGTTACAGGTATGTTATTGCACGACATTGATTTATCACACGAATTTAAAAAAATACAAACCCTCTTCCAAGTAATTACGAATTTTAATTAGCTAAAATAATTTTTTTAAGTATTAAAAAACTAGTTATTATTATTATTATTATTATTATTTTATTTTTAAGAAATATTTAATAATATTTTTAAACATGTTATTAAGTGGAAGAAAATACCAATTTCTAAAAATCCAATTATTTTAACAATTGATAAGTGTGCTTAGAACATCATTGGGATCATGTTAACTGAATACGACATCGTCGCTTAGACTTACTTCCTATACGTAGCCATTTAGAAAATTGAGTTATTGTTTGTAGAGAAATCTAGAAGTGATCGTTTTAGAAGAAAGTTTTTATCATGTTTTTGGATCAACTATAATCTACAACTGTTTTGACAGAGAAAATATTACAAGAGAAATCAATTTTCCGGTTATTTAATGAAAAATATATATATAATTTTTTAAATTTGTGTATTAAATAACAACTGCGTTCTGTAATTTATTCTTTAATTTGTTTTAGAATGTATGGAGAGTCACTCAATGTATACATTTGAGGCCACCTCTGATTGGACTAGATACATACATACATGGAGAAGAAGTTCGCTCCAGACAACTTAATCTTTTATGTAAAATAAAAATAATAATAGGAATCCCATTTTACTTCAATAAATATACTTACATGCAATTGGGACTTCGTCTGACGTCTTCTGATCCCTACCGATCCTCTTTTATCTACAGCATACATACATACAGACCTGGATAGAGGGTCCGAGTTTTGGACACAGAGGCCTTAAAATTTGATCTTTTATGTAAGAAAAAACATAAAATGAAAATAATACTCTCACTTTTATAGCTTTCAGTAGGGGGTGGGATTCTACATTTATGACTGGTAGGACCCCATCTCGTGTCATTCAAACTCTTCCTAACTTCCAATTATACATCCCTTTTACATAAATGTAATATTTATACGAACCAATATATTAAGTAATTTGCATTATATGGTTTAAATTTATATAATTATAATACTATAATGCATATATGTATATTAGTTCATATTTATGTATTTTAAGCGTAATATTCATAAAACGTTCATATATTGAAACTACTGTACATTTAATTCTATACGTTGTAGTTATACCAATTAATTTATAGTCTATTCATTATAATTTTAATATATAAGCTAGTATAAAACACGTTTCTATTAGTTTATAACCTCATATAAACTATAATGTACATAATAATTTATATATAATGTAGTGTAAACTATAACTATAATTTACTATTCATGTTTAACGATTTAACATTTATTCTGCTTAAAATATAATATTTTGAAACGATATTTTATGTATAACATTCGCGAAATTATAAAAATTTACATTTTTTTTAAAACATATTTCAACACAGATGTAATTTTATGTATAATAAATCACCTTACACTACAAATATCCACAATTTAAATGGTAAGTTTACACACAAATATCTTCAAAATATGTTAAGTTATATGTAAATAAATATAATAAACAAATAAAAATTTTAATTATAATTAAAAACATAACTTTAATTCTATCAAATATTATAAAAAAAAATAGCAACAATATTGAAAGAAGCAACTTAAAATTGGATATTGTATAATGCAAATGAAACTGCTTCAGCTTTTTTTTTTTTTTTCTTTTCATATGTCATCAAAGTCAACTTATATCAAAGCAAAATTAAATTTTTCAGTACTTTGCTCTTCTTTCATACCATTTGTACATTTTTTAATATTTATTTTTTAAAGAAAATCCAATAAAAACAATCAATAAACAAATATAATGATGCCATCAATTTTCCCAGAATTTTTTAATGCCAAAAAAAAAGAAATTAAAATAAAAAATATAGTTTTTAATAAAAAATTTTCGGTTCATATTTATAAATGATTGACGTTCTAAAGTAATAAAATTTCATATTTTTTTATTTTTAATATGAATAATTTTATTTTTTATTTCTTTAGAAGTCGTTCCTGCAGAGTTGAATTTGTCAGAGAAGCTCTGATCTATCTGTAAATTATTATAAATATATATATTCTAGTAAGTATCTTAACAAAAATTCTATATAAAGGATGAATTATTTATGTAAAGGTTCCGGTTATATATCAATCTCTTATTTTGAGAAATTCGAATCGATATGTTAAATTTCTATTGAATAACTGTGGAAATTTCATAGAGTTTCTGATAGTTTCCGAGGAGTTGTTACAACATAATAGCGTAATAATTTACTGTAATTATGTGTACTAATAGGAAATTCTCAATAGAACAATACTGCGACATAGTTTCATTGTTAACATTAAATTCTATTCAAAATATATTGCATAAGGATGTAAATATATTATATTAACCTATATAATTTTATATATTTCGCCCAATCTATCTGCTTAAGTACACTATTGGGACCGTCTCTCCTCTTTCTTATCCTCTTCCTCACCCCCAAATTCTCTTCCTTTCTTCAGTCTAGACTCTAGACTCTCGATATATGTTTAAATACCTTAAATTTTATTTTAAAAAATTGAATTATTGCACTATTTTATTAGTTTAGATGCATTTCCAGAAACTCCTTCGCATCCACTTATTAATTTATAGTTATTTTCTTATTAAATATATTTTTATATTTATTACACGTAATAAATTAATAAATTTATATAAAAAAATATGCAATAAATAAATTAATACACATAAAAATTCCCGAGTAAGGAATATCACGGCATTACAGCGTTAATTTATAATTATTGTTTATGTAATTTGTATCAAATATAATTAAATATTTCATAAATTTACGACGAGGAAAACTTGAAATATTAAATTTTATATTTAATAATAAATATAAATGTATATATTTGAAATTTAATGCATTATGAAGATAACCAGAGATTCATGAAGTTTAAATATAGTAGGATTTATAATACATTTTCACATATAACACTCAAGTTTTGCTACAGTTTACAGTTCAATTATAGTATATAGGGCTCAACATTTCGACTCCTATCTCCCAGACAGATACAAAAAAATAAAATAAAAAAAACAAGCAACAATAGAACATATGTTTAAAGTTTTATTGCATCCAACAGTTCATAGACCTATAATGAAGCAATTACTCGTTTATATGATATAATTAAATCAAAACGGAAGAGTAAAGATCGAATTATAAGTTGAAACAGAATCGTCCAATGCTTTATATAATATTAAACATACATCTTTAACAATTGAAAGGTCGCAGATATCGTCCTCTATCAGATTGTTAATACAGTCGATCCATTAATTTTCCAAGCTTTAGTCTCCGAGTGGTCATTACCCAGAGAGTAGTGGCAAGGTACAGTATATTGGAAACCGCATCAGAGTGCAACGACCATTGAAATAATATACCTTCATTGTTATAGCTATCGTTAACATATCTTGCTTCATTATACAAACTGGCTAAAGATGATAGAAGAGATGGTTTAATAACACTATTTTCGGGCGTGAGATCGAATTTTATTATTTATTTCATCCAAATATTTTACAAACTTTTAAAAAAATTTACTTAGAAAAGATCCTAAATTAATTTATTTAATAAAACCTTATCCGAAACATTAAACACTAGGACACTTCCTACGTAATTTTACTAAGTGTTTATCACGTTGTTGTATCTTTATAATAAATATAGCTGAAGATATTAAGAGATAAGTAATATTAAAATATACTGTATATATTAAAAAAGAGAGAGAGAGAGGAGGAGAGAGAAGAGAAATGATGGATAATTAATTAACATAAATTTAATAAAAATTTCTATGATGTGTGCAAGGAATAATTTATCATTATGTGAAGAAGGAAAAAAAATTAATAGTAGAAAAAAAAAATACAAAAAATATAATAAGCTGGAAGGGAATTTCTTTATGGTGGATTAAAGTGTGTTGTTAGAAGGATTAGACGTAATATTTTAAAGAATTTTTGACATTAACCATTTTTCATGATAGAAACATTAAGGAAAAAATATTAATAATTTTTTTTTGTATTTTTATTTATTCATTTTTTACATGAATTTTTTTTAAGTTCTTAGAAAATGTTTATTTTGCTAATAATACAAAAATGTAATTAAGCTGGTCTAGAATTTTGTTTATTTTCATGTTTCATATTTTCTAGATAAGTTAAATATAAAATTTTAAAGATTTTCTTCTTTTATATAGAAAATTTAAAGAAGTTTTTTTAAAATATGTTTTGAAGAAATATTTTGAAAATACTTTTATATAAAACTTATATTAATTAATATGTGAAGCAGTTTAGGTAATTATAATTTAAGATTTATCTAAAAATAATTATTAAAAATAACACTTCAATCGATAAAATTACTTTTAAAAATTATTATTTTATATTTATTCGAATTTCTTATAAATAAAATCTATTCTTTAAATCTTCTTTAAAACATAATAATTTGATATAAATTGAATGTTTTGAATTTCCTAAAAATATTTTTGTTTGAAAATAATAAAAAAAAAACATTTAAATTTTAAATGAATTTAAATCTAGTTTATTTTTCATTTTTTACAATTTATCTATCATTTACTTATAAACAATATAAACGCCATTTAACAAAGCAAATTCGAGATTAAAAAATCATTTTTTAAATAAAATCTTTACAATTTTCTTAAAGAATTTATAAAGTTTTTCGAAATGTTTTCTTACTACATCGAATCGATCACGAATAATCCTTTCTTGTTTTTATCTTTACTTCCGAATAAAATAAAAATTAATATATATATAGACATTTTCGGATTAATTTATTCCTTTAGGATAGTTCTTTTATATATTTTCCTATTGAGGATTTTATTTTATTTAATATTTATACAATATTATTTCCTGTAGTTTACTCTTATACACTTCTATATTGCTTGCTGCTATATATATATATATATTCCTGTATTATTTCTTGAATTACATACTGCACTCCCCATTTTCCTGTTTCCTTCAGTAGGCTATGTAATCCTATATGATCCCTGCGGCATAGCTCGCGAACCTCTATTATTTTCTGCATTACGCTGCAGCACAGCTCCTATACTCCTGTATTATTTTCTGCAGTATAAACTGTATTTCATATTTGTTTCCTGCAATACATTCCTATATATAATAAGTCTTTATCCTATAATAAAATTCTGCTTTTTTCCTTCAAATAAATACATTTATTATCTGAGTAAATTGTTTTCTAATTGATACAAGTTATATTCTTTCTTTTATTATATTTCTCAACAAACAATTCTTTGTACAGTACAATTCTTTCTTAAGCTAATCCTTGTTAAATAATTAATTTTCTATGTAAAATTCATCTTATTTCTTCCATTATAATGAATATTTCACCTTATTAAATATATATTTATAATTCTTAAATAAAATTCCTTCCATCAGTGAATATATTTTTATCGAGTCAGATACTAAAAAATAATAATATAAATTAATAAAAAAATAATTTATATTTTTAAAATTCTCAATACAGATTTAAATTTGTAAAATCTGTTAGAATCTCCTTACTAATACATTACATTAATGCCCATAAAAATGTATTGTGCAAGTACTGTTTTTCTTAACCTAGAAAACATAAAACGAAGAAATAAATAAATAAATAAAATTTTTCTTACATAATATATTATTGATAAAAGAAGTTGGGGAGGATACTTATTTATTTTTTCCTTGTTATTTTAGTAATAATTTATATTATTTTCATTTCTTTTATCAAGTAAAGAAGCATTATATATTATCTGCAGTAATGAAAGGACTCGTTAAATTAAAAAAACAATAATGCTGTATATACATTTCTTTAAAAAAATTTATTTTATAAATTAATAATTATTAAGTATCAAAAATATTTCTGAAAATTTGGCATTTATTCAGCATGAATTATTAATATATTTCTGATTTTTTTTTGTCATTGTCGTGTACTAAACTACGAAATTTGCATAAAAATGTGAATTTCTAAGACAGTATTAGTATTTTCTATAAAAAAAATTCGTAAGACCAGATTCATACATAGACAACAGTTTGAGATCTCACGCTACAGGGCTTCACACTTTTAGATTATTATTTCATGAAGAAGGGGCTCTTAAATGTTATAATTTAGGATCACAATTCTAAATACAGCTCTCTCTATATATAAATATAGGCCTACTATATCTGCCCTTGTATAAAGTAATATATACAAATGGTGAATATAACGGTTGACACAGTTCGTAAATTAGAAAGGCACCGCAATTCCAGGGCGCTAAAATATTAAGTTTTTTTTCTTATAATTTAGAGAAAAATATTTTACAATTAGATAATTAACAAAGTTTAAATAAGACTCATTTACTTCTGGTTTTATTTTACTCTATACTAAGAAATAAATTAAGAGGTAAGTTGATTATAATGAAAAACACCAGTTTTTTTTTATTACATTGAAATACATGTTTAATATTTTGAGAAAAGCAGTTCTAGGTTGTCCTGTTTTTACTTCAAAAGGGCCTCAAAGGCCTTAAATTCATTAATATACAGTGGGCTCTTGACACAGTGAACTCTCTAAAGACCAAGGTAAATTATTCACTATATAAAAGTTCATTTTATAACTTACATAAATAGCAAGGACCAACAAAACTGTTAATTATTTTTTTAATGTTTTAAGCCATATAAAAAACATTATACGAAGTGTTTTTACTGTTCTATATTCGTACTAAAATATTCGGGATATTTGTCTATCCGCAAACAGCGAAAGTTTTCTAAGAATAACTCTATTAAATTCATCTTCTTTTTTATAAGATCTAGTTTATAAATAAAATGTAATATAATTAAAATAAGTTTTAAACATTTTAATATTTATTTATTTATTTATTTTTAATAAAAATATTATAAACATAAAAATTCATTTAATAACATTTTTGATTTGTTTGAAAAAAATCAAAAAGATATTTTATAATTTTAATTAAATTTTTTATAAAGTTTATCTTTAATTTTATTTATTATTTTAATTTTCTTAAAAAAAATTTATTAAATATGATTTTATAAAATTTTATTACATCTTATAAATGAAGTAAATCCAAATAATAAATTGAATATCAACTTTAATATACATAAAAATAATTTTTTATTACATTATTTAAGTAATGAAACGTCATAAAATCTTTAATAAATTTCTTTGTAAAATAATGCAATAAAATCTTAATAAACATTTAAATAAATATAAATTTAAATTAATTAAAAGATGTTTATATTTTTAATTAATTATATTTCTAACTATTTAAATAAAAGTTATAAATCCATATTAATTAATTATAATTAAATATGTTTACATAAATTTAAAACAACAAAAGTTATATTTAAAATGAAAAGCATTTTATTTATTTATTTATTTATTATTATTATTTTTTTTTAAATCACTGCAATATTAATTAATTATTTTCTGAATTTTTTTAAAAATAAAAATGATGTATTTACTGATTTATTTTTTAATATATTTTTGTAAGTTTTGTAAATTATCATTTACAAAAAATACAAAAAAAAAATAAATAAATATTTTTAAAATAAAAATCATTTTCATTTTTTAAATAAAAATAAAATTATTGTTTATTTCAATTGTAATTTACATTTTTATTAAAAAAAGTCATTATTGAAACTGACAATTTATTTAAAAAATGAAGAAATTAACGCATTTTATTGATTTTTTTCCCTGCATTTTTTGTAAGTTTAATAAATTGTCATTTACAGAAAAAAAAAGATTTATTTATTTTTCGTCATGAAAAATTACAAAATTTTATAATAATTTTGTCGTGGAAATTTTATCTACAAATTTATTTATCGATTTTAAACGATTTACAATTTTAAAAATGAAAAAATCGATTTTTCTGTAACTAGGCTATTTATAAACTTTTCAAGTAACTAGTTCGTTTGATAAGCAATGCAATGGCAATCATTAGTCAAAATATATATATATATTTATTTTGTAAAATATCGATTTAATAATATTATTTATAGTGTGTTTAATCAGGAATATAATTTTCTTTCGATAAGATTATTTTTAATGCTTATTACTAGGATTTTAAAGTGTTAAAGTATTACTTACCACCCGGTATCTGCGTCACAATGTAACCCCAAAAAAACGAAGCCAAGATAATTCCTTGTAATTTTGTATCCCAGTCATAATCTTCTGCCTAAAATTTTGCAAACGGGGATCAATTCTTTAATTACAATTTACGACACCTTCTTATGGTAATTATCATTCGTTTATTACTCGTCTAAGTTATAAAATTATTAATTATATTTAATTTTATTGTTTGTTTTATGCATATTTATATAATATTTATGAGTGTAATTATTGTTAAAAATGAATGAATTTTATGAATTATTTATCTACTTTTTTGCATGTATTTTCGTGAATTGAAAAATAAATTATTTGCATTCATGAAATGGTAATGAGTGCAGTAAATAATTGTGATTTTTGTCCTAAAAAAATAAAGGCTTTTATTTTCATTTTATTATTGGTTGTATAAAATAATGTATAAAAATTAATATAAAATATTTATATAATTCTGTAAAAATGGATGACAAAATTCTATGTCGTAATTCATTTTATAATAAATTTGAA
The DNA here is from genome assembly GCF_030686945.1 of Centruroides vittatus. Taxonomy (NCBI): domain Eukaryota; kingdom Metazoa; phylum Arthropoda; class Arachnida; order Scorpiones; family Buthidae; genus Centruroides; species Centruroides vittatus. The sequence goes on along the minus strand of NW_027122474.1, from coordinate 2,482,406 downwards.
TTTCCTAATAACTTTTAGCTTCAGTTTTCGATCAATTATAAAGAAAATTCCCAGTAGAATGACGAACAGACAAACAGACAGGTCAATCAATGTAACACAAAAATCCATACTTTAATGCTTCGTATTAACTGTAACTTAATAGTAACAAAAAAAAAATCTTATATTAAATTAACATTTTATGGGAAAAGTTCAAGTAATTATGAGAAAATAACCCCCTCAAAACTACTGTATATTAATAAAATACGATAAAATGCTGTTGTTAAACTGGTAAGTTACGTTTCATCAAATAATTCTATGGAAATTCTCTATCTGTCGAGTTGTTCGTGTGCCAAATTTCGATTTTCGGCTTCTATGGATTTTACTAATAATCTTATTCATCGAATTTTTCACTGACAATTCTAGTAGAAAAGACCAAAATCCATTAACAGAAACATAATGCTATCCTTTACATTATATACACTCTGATATCTCTCACATACATATCCTATAAATAATATCAAGAAGATATCAAGAAACTCCCTTAGCGACAAAGATATAACACAATTTATTGATTTAATTAAATTTACATGTAAAAAAAAAATTCTTAAAAATAATTATTTTAATGCAATTTTTACTACTAGTTAATTGAATGAATTATATATATTTTTATAAGTGTAAGTAGATCGGTAATTTGAAAAGAAGAAAAGAAATAAATATAAATAAACAAAATGCAGACAGTCTTTTTAAAAAAATAAATAAATAGAAATAAAAATAAAACAAACCCATTTAAAAGGTTTTCATTCGAGTAATGAATCGCAAAAAAGAAAAACATGTCGAAGAAACAAATGAAAATTACCACTTGTTTGAAAGAAAATGGGAAAAGAGCTGCTAACAGATACTCATTTTTTAAATATTTTTTGCTGTTTTCATCAATAAGAACTTCCCAAAAAGAAGAAGAAGAAAAAAAAAATACAACATAAATCTGTATTTTTATTCATATAAAAAAAAGTACAAAAACATAAATTGATCATGTTTTCTGGCAATTTTATTTAATAAGACAAAAATAAAATAAATAAATAAAGAAGTAAACAATAAAAAAAACACGCAACATTTTATTTAAAAAAAACAGTAAAATAATTCGTAATTCCATTTAAAAATGCACATAAATGACGTAATAAAAATTCAAATAAATAGAATCTTTTTTTTTAAAGTATTTAAGGTATAATAAAAATATAAATTAAATAAATAAAAATATCTAAATTTTAATCGATTTTTCCTACCATTATATAATATTTTCTTATCTAAACTATTAAACTTGTCAAAATATCTTTCCAGTAGTTTTACCTATATAATAAATATATATATATATATATATATATATATATATATATAAAATAAAATAAAAAATTGTCTCGCCTCTACTTCAATAAATTCTGTATAACATGCAAAAAGAATTTTCTAGCTAGCTTTTATAGTTTACGAAATATCACATCCACATACAATCAATAGCAGACTGCCGGACGGACAAAATGATAACATAAGCTGATTTTTAATGCGTTAAAATAGATAATATTTATATAAATATATATAACAAGGACTTAATGGGTTATTTTTCTAGGCAATTAATTTTTTTTAAATGTATAAATGTATAATTTTAAATATGTTATTATGAAAATTTTGATTGGAAGAGATAGAAAATGGCAAAGAGCCACAACTTTTTATGAATTTTGTTATGTTATACTCGTATTTATATATATATATATACATATAACTAATTTAGTGAATTCTTATTCGGTTTGGTAATTCGATTTAGCAATTTCGGATCAGTAGTATCGAGGAATTCAACGAATGTGTTGCATCTGAGGCATAATCTCTGAAGAGATGGCAAAATGCATTCATTATATCAAAGTTCATTCACTACTAATTTACCATTTCCTGCTCCGGTATTAAAATGATAAAATAGCTTTGTTATTGAGAATAGTTTTATATTTATTATATATATTATATATTGAATAATTTGTTTTTTTAGTAAATTAGTCGAATTAGAATACTTAGATCCGAATCTTTAGACGATACGTTTAAGTTTCTTCGTTGATATATTCAATTTTTTATGTATAAATAAGCGTATTTATTGCTTATTCATACATAAATTACATCACGGAACGTTTATAATTATGTAAAAATTGCAAATATTTGAATATTTTACACAAAAAACACCGAGAAAAATTCATAAAATTCTTAAATGTACCATTGTATAGACTGGTTTTTGCGTATAAAAAAACAACACTTGGAGTGAAATAATTGAATTTTGATAGCCAAAAAGATGAAAATTATTTCATTTTCTTTATTCTTCGTCTTACTTAAAAATTAAACCATCCATTGATTAATTTTAGAATTAAAAAAAAGCACTGGTACTTTTTTAACCGAAAATTCGACAGAAAAAATACTTTTGGAGTTGAAACTTTTTTTAAAAAATATTTTTTCCAAGAATAAAGGGAAAAAAAGAGAGAAGATTCTAGTGAAACAAATTCTACAAAAGGCAATTATATTTTCATTTCCAATTTGAAGGACCATTGAACCGACATGACAGATTTTCGATTCTACACGTTCCTATCAGAATCAAAGTTACGTTGACACAATTCAACTTTCTAGAAAATATCACGTCTAGACTATTACTTCTACACGCATTTTCTCTTTTCTAAATGGTTAAAAATTGATAATTCTGTCTACAATTCTAAACTGATCTTCTTATAGAAAGAATGTAATATCTAACATTGAAAAAAAAATATATGTATGAAGTTAAGCTAATCTTCTTAAATTCAGAATGAACCAACAGAAACTCGGTATAGAATGCAATACATTAAAACTTCATAAAGAATTCTTTCAGTACATTCGGGCACGTTGCCAAAAATTTCATTGATATCAGATAATTTTTATGCCAGTTATCGTGACCCTGTTACTGTAACACACCTAGAGCTATCCTCTCTATCTCCCTACTCCCAATGGGATAAAGCTAAAGCATTGCCCTCTCAACAATCATCTTCTATACACCAGAATGAACTCCCGAAGAATTAAAAAGTAACTGAACCAACTTTATATATATATATATATTCAATTTATATTTAAAAAAGTAAAAATAAAAAAAATAAACACAGTTAAAAGCTTTTAAATTAAATTTTCTTGAAAATCTTCTAATTAAATTAAATAGAAAATTCTCTTTTAATATACAATTATCTATACAAATGCATCCATTAAGGAGACAGATATCAAATATTTACCATTGCTACAATGGCTACGCTTAAGTTGACTCTGAGCGCGTATACATTGAAAAATCCCCAAAAGGCCATAACGGCCACAACATGTCGTTTTGGTATCTTTTGCCACCAGCTTTCACCAATAAGTGGCGTTGTTTCACTGCCAGATGGACGATTATCACTGACATGACCTAATGATGTTAACTTCTCTGCATTTGTCGTATCGCAACTAATCGGATTATCCTTGACACTTTCCATTAAGATTCGTTAAAAATCCTGTAAAATGTTAAGAAAAAGTCGACATTTAATTAGTTCTGATACAGTCCCAATTTGACCAAAAAATATATTTTTAAAAAAAATCAAATAAAATGGCACAAATCTTTATTTGAAATGCAATTATTTCGTTAATGAGATTATTTAACTTGATATCTTTAATCCTCGATTAATCTATAAGCATTATGAACAGAATTAAAGTTACTTTAACGGAGTTAATAAATTGTATTTTAAGTTTAAATTTATTTATATATAAATCTTCTCTCTCATTTTTTTTTTAAAAATAAAATTAAAATGTTTAAAATATTTAAATGCGTTATAATTTATGATGTATATAAAGTTAATTTAATTCATTTACATTTAATTAAAATCAACTATTAATTATAATGTTTACTCATAATTAGTAATGATAATCATTATAAAATTATAATAAATTTATTTTTTTTGTTTGTAAAACTTTAAACTTTTAAACAAATATTTTAAATTAATTTATTCATAATAAATTAATTATTTTATCGTTTTAATTATTAATTCAAATTAATATTATATAACAATTATTTAAAATAATTATCATCACCATTATGTAGTCGGGATTAGAGGAAAGTATTCCGAAAATATTTTAGTTAATTAATTAATTATTTAATTAAATTTTTTAAATAATTTTTAATTTATAAAAAATTATATAAACAATTTTTTATTTATAGTCTATACATAAAAATTATTTAAAAAATATATTAAATAATTATTATTAATAATAAAAAATGTATAAAAATTAATTAAAATAATATATATATATATTTTAAATTAAATTTAAAAAATATATAACTAAACGTAATTATGTGCTTCATAATTGGCAAGAAAAATAATTATCTTAACATATATTTTAATTTTAAAAAAATAATGAATTATTAGTTATAAAAATAGCAAGTGATAGGTGATTATAATAATAATAATATTTTTTTCCAATTTTTATTTTTAATTTATTAATAAAAATTGTGTAGAAATTAATGAGTATGAAATTTCTGTAGGTGATAATACATTAAAAATATGATGAAGTCATCAACATTAAGAGATATTTCTGAAGGAATGTCTTATATTACCTTCATCACTTTACTTTTTCTTTTTTTCTCCTCTCCAGGCTCCACCTTTAATCTCTTATTTCTCTTCTATTTTTGTAAATTGGGTCGTCTTTCTATCGATTGAATTCTATCAATCAATAACTTTTTCCCTTAAAGAACAGTTGAAAAGTTATCCAAAACTTAACGAAGTAACTTAACTCAACAGAATAGAATTTCGTCTTTTTAAAAATCCTTTTGTAAGTTTTCTGTTCAAATTTTTCTTTAAAAGACACCATCGAAAATAGAATAAAATAAAATAAAAATAATACATATAAGGTGAAGTCAGTTTAAAGTCCAGCAGAAATTCATTAATTTTCGTTAAACGCAAATTAAACTAAAAAAAAAAAACTTAATTAAAATTAATGTTTCATTTTGTTTTTATTTCGTTCGTTAAATTCGATTATTCTGAAAATGTTATTAAATTAACTTTTTAAAGGGAATTATTAAAAATTGACAAAGATTTAATCGTATTAAAGTTTTGATTAATTATCTTTTTTTTATAATTTTTTTAATAGTTCTGGAGAAGGATGATAAACAATATATATATATACATATGAAAGATAAATGTGACTTATGATATAAACTCGTGTTGTATTTTGTTTATTAATAAAATATAAGGAAAGAAACAAGTTAAACAGTCAGAAGAAAACAATCATAAATAAATCATTATGATATAACTCACGAATTTTAGTAGAAAGATGCAACAGATGGTGAAAAAAGGATGCGCAGCCACGTTAACTAGAAGAACGGCGGCTTTCCCGCATAACATCGAACCATCCACTACGCATGCTCGTTACTTATAGCGCATAATTGTTACGCTTCACGTTATTAGTCGAGAAAGGCGAACGTCACCCAATCGTATCTCTCAACATAAAAGGTTAACTACGTCACTAGTATAGACGTTGATGCTGTTGTCAGGGGCGAAGGAGAATGCGAAATCATTCGAAAGACTTCTTTGAAGCAAAAATGTGGTTGTTTTCCATCTCGATTTTTGTTCTTCTCATATCTATATGCAGTCATCATGCGTTGGCTTACGTAGAAGTGAGTATATTAATTATATATTTTATAAAAGATCGCTTTATTTTTCTTGTCAATGAATGCAGTTCCAGGGTTAAGTCGTAGTCGTTGTGTCTAAGTATTGATTTTGATCCGAAATGCGAACATTTATCCTAATTTGCTTACATCTTGTTTTAGCTTCGACTATCATTTATATAGACACTTCCTGTCCTTTACACGGATTATTCGAAGATATTTTTATCAGTAACTAGGTCGCTGCTTCACTTTATACTTGCCTTTCCTATTCTGCAAATCTGTCTTTTCTACAAAAGACACAAGAAAATATCTCTCTTCTACACGTTCGAAAACCTTCTGTCTCTCTCAAAACTTGAATAAATAACGAGTTGATAACGTTTAAAAATCAAAAAAAGTATAAAAAAAATTAGTAACGAAGAAAAATGTAAAATTACCAACAGACAAAATCGATACGTTGTTATACTTTTTGATTTTTCTTTTAAAATCGCATTTGCGTTTTTTTAACAAAAAAAAAAGTAAATAAATTTAATCAATTTCAATTTTAAAAAAATATTTCTATAAATATATTGTTGCGTCATAATGAAAAAATGCTGTATTGTTACGTTTTATCGATTGTTAATATGAAAATGATTAATTTTCGAAATGTAACTGACATATTTTTCGGTATTGAATGAGTTGATACTTTTGAATTTTTTTAAAAAAGCAAATTTTATCTTAATTTTTTTAAAGAGGTTAAAACACAATCAGGGCGAGGATAAGGTTAAAAGCTTTATATTAATGATAATAACGATAAGAAGGGGGAAAAAAAATCTTGCGTCACACCATATGCCAGATGGTTATAGATAAAGTAAAAATAAAACAACTTACACCTGTCCTATCATTAAAGAGACGTATAAGCGAGACATTTAATCCTATTAAAGTGTACAGTATTATTACAAACTTTATTAATAGCTAAGATTTTAGTCACAATATGCTTTATTATAATATTATATTGTTACAAATCTGCAACTATAGTCACATGGTTTTATTCATCCAATTAATTCGAACTCAATGGCGCCAATAGTCTGGTCTGGACGTCTGCATTATTGCGTGTTCAATAAAAGTCGGAAAATACAATGGTATTTTAGAGTCCTAAAAGACTTAGTAAAACTAAAAAAAAATTATTATTATTATTATTATTATTGAACTAAGAAAGGACATAAATTTTTATTTGGCCTACTTATTTAATTAAATTAGCTTTAAGGAAGGGTGGAAAAACTCATTACTTGACCATTTTTCATCCTTTTCAACCAGGATTTCTTTAGAGGAAAAAAAAAAAATCTATAAAATATATTTTTCTTACCTTTTCATTATAATTTATAAGCTTCTACAATAGGTTTCCTGCTTAATAATTTAAAAAAAAAAAAATATGAATAAAAGATTTTTAAAAAATATGAAGCATATAGAATTAATTTTTAAATTTAAATATATTTTTAAAAATTAATTTTCGTGAGGTAGGAAGATTCTATTTGCTGCATTGTTTCTAAATTTTTGAAAAATAAATAAATTCATATTTAAAGTAGACATATACTTGATAAATTATAAAATCATTGAGTGTAATTTCGAATTTATAAAGTTTTAATGATAGAAAGTCTGTTTACGTGGATAAGAAGACGGCGGCACAAAATTTGCCATTCTCTAAACTTTATTGGAAAAATTACATTAATATGTATCATACTTTAAATGACATAAAATCAACAATAGATTTCTTATGTAAATATTAAATTATTCATAAGTAATATTTTAGTTATGCTTGTCAAAAATGATTAAAATATGATGAAGGAAAGCATTTATTTGCTATTATCATTACAGAAAAGTAAAAAAAAAAATATAGTATATTCATCGTTAGTTAGAAAAATAAGGAAATTCTTTGTGACATTTAGAAATAATGCAATTGCTTACCATATCTGAAGAAAATTCTGTTGGGAATTTGTTAAAATTGATTTGCTTTCATATTAAAATAAATACATTTTTATTAATGCGTGTGTATATAATGTTTAAATTTGTGTCGTAAATGTTTTTAAAAGTTACGGTTTTTAACATTTAGCCGTCTAATCTTTTAATTAGCGATACGGATCTTGATAGATATACTTATAATCGTATTAAATATTCTATTCATGCCTGAAAGATGAATAATAGGATGTATTTTTGAATTAGTATTACATACAGTAAATGTATTATTAATAGTTAATACTTCCTAATGCTTTTTCTACAGTCGTCGTGTGATAAACAGCATGTTAAAAACATTACTAGCTTAATTGTAAAGATATTAATTGGAAATAGCTCTGTAGAGATGAAGAAATTCAATTTTACTAGAAGTGGTATAAATAAATAAAATTGCATATGATTATTTATTTATCAAAATATTTAAGTGAATGTCAACAAAAAGGGATTAAATTTTAAATTGTTTTGAGATTTTTAATATCTTTAGTAATTAAATTTATTAAATCTGCACATTGGAATTTTATTTTCCAATATTTTGTTTTATTAAAAGAGTAAAAGGAATGTGTTTGTTTTATTGTTTAATGGATCCATTTACAATTTTTGTTACATATACTGTCTTGAAGCCATAATATAGCTACTTTTTTTGCTATTTCTTTAAAACTTTACTCATTTTACTTGATCTTAACCATTTGAGAATAGTCATGTTTAGTCATTTAAGTGTGTCTTAAACATTTTAGGAATAGCCATAACTCCATTGTGTTATTTTTATATCTTTATTTTGGCATAAAGAATTAAAGTACACAAAATTTACTTTAAAAATTACTTTTTAAGATAGTTTTATGGACTTTAAAGCTATAATATCACTGTTAAAATTGGAATCTTCCTTCATGAGATATTGATTATGTATTTAAAGTTTGAGTAATAAGAGTTTAACTAAGCATTTTATTTAGAAATTTAATCTATCTAAAATGTTTATTATTATTTATGTTTATAATGATAATTGGGATGGACTGTATGCATGTGCTTCATGTTTAAATTTGTACAATGTATGATTAATAGTGCATTTTTTTCATTAGAGTGACTCATTGCTCATTTGCATTGAATAAACTTTTGCGATAGAATTAGAGATAAAATTGATTAATCTGAACCGGTGGGCTAGAAGACACGCTCCCTATAGATTCAAATTGGTCCATAGTTATGTAGCTTTAAAGTAAGTCAGTATTAATCTTACTCCAAATTTTACTGTCTAAGAACCCATTAAGAGATGCACTCATCCTTGAAATGAAATGTAAATGACAATCCATTACCTAGAGATGTGTTAATGGTAAGATATTTTCCTTTAGAATTCGGCCACTTTCCCGATGCAGTGTTTGTCGGATAAAATTGAACATCTCGAATTACATAATTTATTTGTTTATTCATTTTTCGGCATCCGCGATGAAGATGCATATTAAGATGCGGTATTATTTTGTTGCATTGGATAGTCGGAGTGGATAAGTCATTTCACTTTTTCCTCTCGAATGATTAAAGAATGAAAGGCAAAAAGAATTTTGACGTATTTTTATCATTTGATTTTAAATTTTCTTGGATCGGCAATTAAATTTAGAGATTTTTATCAGTACATAAAGTTGATGGTGTGGTTTTAAATGTCGTGAATTGTTTGTTACTATTTTTAAAAAATAATAATCTTAAATAAGGAAATTATTAAATAGATTTAGGTAAAGAGGAAATATTTAAGCAAAGTGGTTTGTTCTCTTATTTAAAACTTTAAAATCAATTCTGTTTTAAACATATAATTTAAAGTACATTTTTAATGTCCTCATACACACGTAATAATATTTAGAATTGCATTGCTTTTTAAAGTTCAACAGAATTTATTCTGTGATGGAAAAAGTTATAACGAGCATTTAAAATTAATTACGAATATTCATCTGAAATTATTTTTTTATTAAGACTTAATAAAGTAATATATGAAGAATAATCATTAATTTTTATAAATAGGTAGTTATAAAAAAAGAAAAAAATGTAATTTTTAATTTATAATGTGAGAAACTTTGAAATTAAAACTATTACGTATGTTATTTCATTGTGGAATAAGATATTTGAAATTTAAATTCATTTCTATTGAAATGCAATTTGTTTTTAATGAATTTATTGGAAACATTCAGCTGTTTTTTTGCAATCAAATATTAAAAAATAGTTTTTTTTTAGATCAAATTAATTCAATTTGAAATTTATTTTCGTGAAAGTTCAGTGAGGAGAATGTTAGGTGAAATTGACTTCAAGTTGAGTAAATCATAGTATATGCTGGTATCTGCTTGCTGTTTAATGCTGGAAGATGGACTGATATGAAATGAATGTGCTTGATACTTCAATTTATGGTCAAGATATACCTCTTAGCATACATTATGATGGCAAATTCTCGTCAAAACCAAGCATATATTATAGTAGAAGGCTGTTTTTATTGATGCTAACATTGTCATTTTATTTGTTTTGTGTTCTACAGTAATAAGTAAAATTTAAATTGTGTACATTAAAAATTTTTGTGATTTTTATACAAATAAATGTTTTCAATAATTGTTAAAATGGATTTATCAATATTCTTCAAATATTTATGCGTGTATTTTGAATATATTACTTTAAAATTCTAAAGCAAATATTAGCTGCAAAAGTTTAAAATATATAAGCATTTCATTAGATAGAAAGCTTTTAAATAATAGCATTATTAATTTATAATTGAAGTATAAAATTCATATTGAGGAATTATAATTTTTATAGATAATTATCATTTATTTATAAAAAGTATAAGAATTGATGTACTTCTGTCTGTTTTTAAAGTATGATTCAGTTTGTGGAATACGCTGTGCATGTAATAATCAATAAATAACATGAACTTGAATTTCTCGCCAGTTACCATTTCCAGGAAATAATGATTTTGTGATATTTTTAGGTTAAGATAGTCCATAATTCTGGAGGAATTCCAAATTGATATTCTTCATAAAACATATAGTTGCCCTAAATCCGCATTATCTGTAATATGACGTTAGGCGACCATATTCGTCTGCAGTGTTATATCAAAACGATTATATTCTTTTATTTAAGTTACGTAAAACTAAATCTTTAGAACAAAGTCTATAGATTTATGTATTCGCCACTGTTACCTAATTCTATCATTTTAAAATGTAGAGATGATCACCTTTGTTGGTAATCTTCTCTAAGGTTTATTGGGTCATTGTTCATTGATTAACTTTATTGAAGACCAAAGCAAAGAGTAATTAAGAAAAGAAAAATGATTTATGCTAATTTTCATGAAAACCAAATAATTTAGACTAAAATATGCAGACTAGAATGCTGTAGTGGATGTGATCTCAATTATTCACTTGTCCACAGAGAATAGGATTTCATAGAATTTAAAGGGTGGATTTCAAAGTACATTTTTAGATATAGATGATGATTTTTCAAATGTCTGAATTTAGATTTTTCTTTAATATCTTCTCCCGAAAGAATAATTTTTTTGTTTTAATGAATAAAAGATGTCACTGGTTGAGGTTCTGGTGTGGCTTAAAATATTGTGAAGCAGATCATGAAAGAAAGAATTCCTAATTTTATTCGAAGTGACTAATTTTTAATACATTTCTCTCTTATATAGTGGAAATACAATAACTTTTGACTTTCTAAAAACATAATTGTAAAAAAAAATTCTTTATATGATCGCTCTTATAGAGTTATTGGATAAAATATAATGCCGTTTGACAGAATTCACCTTTACAAAAGTTTTTTTTTTTCTTCGTTACTGTGTGAAGTGTGAAAGTGCATGAAAGCCAAGATAACGGCTAGAAGACTATCCACTATCTTTTCTAAAGAAGCGAATTTACTTGTCCAGTGAATTCGGGAAGACCAGTATAATTTGATCTCTACAAAAATCGATGTTGAGCAATGATGACTACATCTGGGTGTATAACACGTATTGAGAAGAAGAGACCTGAAACTACAGCTACTCCGGTTAGGATCTTTATCGATTAGTAAAACGGATAAAAGGATAAATGTCATTTATGACTCGAGGTGGAAGATGGCTCGCCCGGAGCAGTTTATAAAACCTTTGAAAATAGTCAAAGAAACCGACTTTTTAAAAGATCCAGGCGCCAATGATTTTGTGGAAACGTGATTTAGAAAAGTAAAACTTTCGACCCTTCTCTCTATCTATCTCTATTTTATTTTCTTCTTCTAGTTTACTCAAGAATTAATGGTTCTTTCACGAAATTTTATGGAAGTTTCATTAAGCTTTGGCATATCAGCCATTTTAACGATGTTTAGAGTTATCTTTGGAATCTGTTAGAGTTTATCTTTGCTGCTTTTTTTTCTCCTTGAAAGTCAGAGGAAAAATAAAACAAATTGATGTATTTAAAGATTTTTCAATTAAATTCTTTTTGTAACGAGACTATTAAGGAAAATTTTTGAAAGTGGAAAAACTCAACAATCTTTCATGCACCAATTTTTTAATGCATTTCTTTTTCTTTTACGCGGCTGCAACGAGTTTCAATCAATTTGGACCGTGTAAAATAATCAAAATTGGCTCAGAGGCTTTGTAAAAATATATATATTTGCTTGAGGACGTTATTTTTTTAATATGTTTGTTTGATACGTAAACGGAACTGGCGCGGTTCAGTTGGGAATTTAATAATTTGATGAATTTATATTATTAAATTTAGTTTGGTTGTGTAAGGCAGATAATTATCTCGATGCCCTTCTGATGTTTGTACCCTTAGATAATTGAAATTTGCGAATAATTATTGGAAATGGGTTAATGATTAGAATGAGGCAAAGCTCCTAGTACACCAGCACAAATAACTTTTGCAAAAGTTTGCAATATTGGATAATAAAGCAGAAATTGAAATAAGTTGGCATTTAATTTCAATGGTTTTAAACCGAATTTTATAATTTTAATCGAATTAGAAAATTTAATGTAAAGATTCCACTCGAATTCTTTATCGTAGAACATATGTATGATGAATTGTACGTAAACAAAACGATTTTGTTCTTGAAATTTGGAATTTGGAAATTAGTACAAAAATTCCTAATCGATGCGTGCTGTTTTGTAATGTTGGATTAATTCAACAATTTAGTGTGTGTTTATGAAAACACAGCTTTACCGTTCAGTACTACTATTAATGTTCCTAGACGGCTATAAATTCGGTTTTAAGTAGTCTGTCTGTGTGATTTCGTAAATTTAGTTCGCATGTTAATCGTTTACCGACACAGAATTTGCATTAATTCGTGTGGAAAAGCAAATATTCCGGAAGATTACTTCAATTTTTTTCCATTTAAAAATTTTTCTTTATAGATGCTACATTTTCTTCATTTTTTTTCCAGAATTATTTTTCGGTATTTCTACGAAAAATATCACAAATTACTTCTTTATTTCCAGGTTTTTTTATTGTTAACTATTAAAATGTTTTAAGAAAGATTACAATTTTGTAATTTCGGGTCAGTTGAGTCGTCATTGTTTAATGCCCAGCGCTTTGTTAAGCGCCTTAATTCTGTGTAGTGCTGCTTTAGTGCTGTGTAAGGTCTATTGATAGAATTTATGAAGTTTTCGTGCCCGAATTTAACCATTTCTGAAATGAGTTTTAATAAATTATATAGTTAAAATAAACATTTATAAAACACATTTTATTGTCGAAGTGACCTAAATATTTTTTATTACTCTAATTATCCTTCTTCTGACCTCTACTGAAACTGTATAGAATAATGAAGTACTTATTGTATAAATCGATGCTGTTTATGTCTGACCTTCTTACAGAAAACAAATTTAAGATTTATAAAATCTCTCTGGAGGTTACGAATCTCTATCATTAAAAAAACAAGAGAAAGTAGTTTGTTTATTTTACGAGTGTTGTAAACTATGACTTGGGTGGCCTTTTATCTGGTGCCTTAGGTGGCCCTTAAGGTCCTTAGGTGGCCCTTTTATGTATCGTAGGTGGTCTGCTCAGTATTTTCCAGCCTCTCCGTATGAATTATATAACGTTACGAGACTACAATATCGAAATAATCAGGGTGTTACTGAAAAATATATATATAAATTGTATGGTGGTAGTTTTATAATTTATAAAAAAGAGCCTTCTATATAGAATTATTGGTAAAATCTTAAATTTATGAGGTTAAAAAGAAAGTGCACTTTTATAAATTTTAAAACTCCATCACGTGTACTCATCAGTTTTGTTACATATTTCATTCATAGGAACAACCGCTTCTCTTAGAATGCAATGCGATTCGGATGGGATAAACCGGAAGCAGGTGGTAGACACATCCAGCTAAATCTAGTCAAACTACTTTAGAAGGGAGGACTTGACTGGAGAATAAAACAGCTGGTCGATAGTAAATACCTTTTCCGACTCAAGTAAAATAATACGCGAGTTCATAATTAGATGCCGATCATGTTGGCCATTGATTTTATAAACTCGAATGATTTAAATTTCAAATAAAATTTCATCCAAAAAAATGTTGCCCCTAGCAATTTTTTGAAGGTTTCACTGCTTAATAAATACGTCTGAATCCGTTATGTAATTGCTCAGATGCCATACTCGAATATATATATACGGGATGTAATAAGGCGAAATTGTGTTCTGAAGAGGTAGATTTTTTTTTATTCAGCACGTTCATTTTCTGTCGATGAGATTTATCGAGTTTAACAAACTTTTCCAATTTTAAAAGAAAATCATACAACACCCTCATCACCCCTTTGGACAGCGGTGGTAGCTTGTTTACCGTTTTGCTCGAGTAGTTTGGATTGTTTTTCGCAAGAGATGAGTCTCAGCTGGTTTGGAGGACACTAATTTGTCTGCAAATAAAATATTCTCGGATGCCAATCCAATATTCGCCACACGGTTTCTTCTCACTGTACTGATTCTCCACGACTCTCGATCCGTTCAATTTTGTCTTATCATTGTCCCCTTTGTGATGGATTTTTGTTGTTCCCCGATGCAGTTGCTGCGATGATCATCAATTCTACCGACTTCTGTTATACGATTTATGACAGTCAACTTTAGCTATTTCTCTAGCTAAATCTACCGCTTCGATTGTAATGTTTTAATATGAAAAACTATCACGTTCCTTTCCAACGTCTTCTCCCTCTAAAACGTCGATTCTTCTTCACCTTGCACCAAAGCCTGCGGTAGATTACGCTTAAGTACTGTATGCCTTAATAATGAAGATTAGGTTCCGGAAATTACGCTTATGAATATTTCATGCGGGTAGCATTAAAGAGTTGTGTTTCTTTCTAATCTATAAGTTCCCCTGCCTTAATTATTAGTCTGAATATTTTTATGCGCAAAATTCGACCCCGTTCAATTTCTACTTAAACACAAAACAGACATTGAAAATTTCTGTTTTGCATTCTATATTAGTAATTCTACGAAGGTGTAGGTCTGTCGGTACTTCGTATATCTCGAAAAACTGGTATTTCGTGATGTTAAGGTCATACAATCCGAGACACTATTCCTTCCGAGAAGTACCAGGAATGATTCTAAAATTTGATTTTTTTTTTCGTCAGTTGATGGAAGGATGTTTGTTATCACTGTATTATTAAAATCGACTGTGTTTCCTGTATTTTTGCAATTAATGATTGTAGCATTAGTTGCGTGAACAGTTTCCGCTCGCTTCTGTTCATTGTCGATAAATCGTTGACGGCTGATGACTAGAAATGCAGAAAACTTAATTGTTTTTTAATATTGTGTTTAATAACAGAATAATTTCAGATTTTTATCAAAATATTAAAAAAAATCGCGGCGAAATCGTAAGAAAAATTAATAACAAAGATGGCCTTGTTGGTTTCGAGACAGTTTGCTCCTTTCTGGGGCCGGAAATAAGTACCGATTTCTTGATTGTGTTTTTATGTGAAGGAAAATCTTTCTACAAAAATGATTTTAATGGAAACTTGAATTTTAGAAGGAAATTTTTAGTAAATAATTTATCTTAAAGAAGAAGAAAATATAATAGAAGAACTTAAATATTTAAAGTAGGAACAGCTGCGAATTTTAAAGAAAAATGTGAATAAATTTTAAAAATAATTCAGATTTAACCATTAAGAGAATATATGAAAGTTTTTGATTTAAAATGATTTTAACGTAGTTTATTTTTCTTGAAATTTTTCAACACACACACACACACATCCCCTCCGAAGAAAAAACCTAAAGAAAAGATGAAAAATTACAACTAGAGCATCTGTAATTCTAGTCATAGTTTTAAGGTAATTTAATGTAAATAAAAATAAATGTTGGAAAATAAATTTACGTTAGAAAAAATTACAAATAATCTTGCTGCACGTACGAGAAAATGTACAGAATTTCAGTAGAATATAGTTATTCGCTTGCAACACCGTATAAAATTATTATTCCGAGTGTATTACGTCGACGTGAATTTACAGAAAAGAAAATAACGATGTTACCGAATTAAACTTATATTCATTCTTTGTAACATGTCAACTAATAGAAATAAAATGTTTTCGTTACAGGAAAACTAACAAGAAAAGCGTACGGTCGCTGCAATAAAATTCCGTTTGATGTACAATAGTTCTCTAGAGATCTGTCACATTTGTGTTATGTTGAGAGAAAGTATATATTCTTTCACTCAACTCAACAATACAAATTCACCCGAGTCAACATGTTTTTTTTTTCCTTATTCTTTTTATTCTCTTCTCCCTCTCTTCATTCGTCATCATCTGATGATAACGTAATACAATTCATCAGTTTAAAGAAGAAGAAAAAAAAATACAGGGAGAGATGCAACTAACGATGTTTTGTGCTTAAATAACGACAGATACAAATGCTAGTTGAGTGAAATCCTGGCCTGAAGTTCGCTCATAATTCAAGCTCTGCAGCTATTTTAAATATTAATGCGTATGTGTTAGAAGTTTTGTATAGTGGCACTGCAACGATTAATAAGATAAATTTGATATAATGGTTAGTCGAGGCCAAGGTTTTTGACCTGTCATGCCAAGTCTTCGTGGCTCGCTGTATGCAAACTGCACTTGATTATGATCTATTGCCGATCAGAATAATCGAATCGAACCATTTATTTTTTGTATTATTTTAGCTACTTATCCCGTTTTAAAAATCGTTACAATTAATTTGGTTCGTTCAATATGTCTTTTTTAAAAATTGATTTTCGTTTATTTAAGCTTCCGTTGCTACGAGGAAAGATCGAAAAATATATTCAACTTCGCATCTATTGATTGTAATTTGCGTAGTAAATGTAGAGGACATAACACGAAACGATGCAAGCTCGGTTAGGAATTTTTAGTTTCTGTTGAATTTGAAATTTTATCGAAAACTCGAATTTCTTACCTCGTAAAATGTAATTTCTCCAAGCATTTAGAGGAATAATGAAATGCTAATTAGTAAGAGATACTTGTTTTTTTATTTAAAGAAACTAATTTGCAAGTACCTTCGACCCCATTACAACTCTGGATCGTTGGGTGAAGGTGAAAACATTTACTTAATATTCTTTCAATGTTAAATTGCGAAACAAGTTTAAGCAATTTAAAAGTATGCAAATTCTAAATATATATTCGTATTTTAAGTATATAAAGTGAGAAATTCTATATTTTCAAGCAGATAAAGTATACATTGGTTTAATATATTTGTGAATAAAATTCCAGTTGGAGTCTTTTGCTGCATCGATAACTTGTAATTCGCTTAAGGAGTGTAGAATGAAAAAAAAGGATGCTAATTACAGAAGAGGCTTTCAGGAAAGACATATAGATTCTTATGACCATTATTATGCTATGGATCGGAGGGTAACAATTTACAATATATTTTTTTTTTAAGCCGCATTCCTGTCAGACTAAATAGTATGGGGGATTTTTTTAAAAGTACAGTATTAACTGTTGTACTGTTATAGAATGTAGCTTGCGAAGTAAGTTATACACGTTAAATTTGTTAAAGGGAGATGAATTTTACACTTCGGTTTTCATCGGTATTTTAACACAAAGTACCACTTAGATTCTATTCGCTTTGCTTCCATTTAGTAATTTGTTTTAAGTAGTTTAGAATAATAAAAGGCAATTACCAGGAGGTATTTTTACCTAAAAACTGTAATTTGCAGTTACCTCGGGCCTATTACAACGTGGTGAATCATCACGTTGGCGTAAATGACCATTTCTTCGCTTAGTATTCCTTCAAGAGTAGACTAAATAGTGCCATAACATCCAGGTTAGAAATCTCACGAGTCATATGAAGTTATAATGTTAATGGTTTTTGTCTTGGGATCATTTCCTGTAATAAAGAGAAGTCTCTACAAACGATAGTTTGGCGAAAAATGAAGAAAAAAGAAATGCACCCCGTCGACAAATTTAATTCGTTTTTTTTTTTTGCCCGTCGATACTCATAAAATTTTCTACAGCACGTATCGAAAATTATCATTGTTTAATTTAGTTGAGTAGAGGTAACTTGACTGATTTGCACTTAATTTGATCGATGACTTCCTTCATTAATTAAGTATTAAACAATGAAGCTCGTATGCGTAAAATACGCCAGACAACATCGAACAATAATGGCGGGGTTCTCTCTCTCTATGCTAATCCCTGCGCGAGTCGAAGGGGGACTAACAATGTGACGTCGGCCATTTTGACGTGTAGCCACCCTGTCGTTAGGGTGGAGCCACGTTCAAGGGGGGGAAAAGAAATGCGTCATATTTTAAGCATTAAACTAGTCTCTAAATATCAATGAAATTGTTAAATTCCCCCAGGCTAATAAATAGCGTAACCCGGTGCATGTTTTTCGTAACGATAATCATTTATTGACGTGCATATTTCAAAACATTTTTAATACATTCATTCGATGTCGTAAATGATGGAGCACGTTGCAAGAAGAGCACGTTGCTGCCCGTTACTAGTTTAAATAATCGCCCATTACGGGGGAATGACATTAAGAATCGTGGTATGGCCATTTCTTTATAATCTTCTCGAAATGACGTGAGCAGCGCGCGTATGTGGGATGTGTTGGAAAGCGATAATGGACAAACAACTCCCAAAACGTCTTGCCACCCGAAGAATGGTCGACATTTATTCCCTTGTTAGTATCTTTCCCAACTGACGTTACAAGTTTGTTATCGCTACAATGAACCAAATTAAAAACGTGGATACAAATAATGCATCGGGACCGAATTCGAGGAGGTGGGTTTTTATGGTTAACGATGGCGCACACGTTAATATATTTTTTATCGTCGTCATTAAATTAGGGTTTAAATATGGAAAAAAATTCGAAAAATATGTAGGGCAAAGATAAGTTATTTATGCAGATGATAAATATTTTATGAAGGAATTCTTGAACAATTACAGAGCACAACCTATTTTAATCATGCGGGTTCGCTCCACATTAATTTTGATAGCAGCGATGTTGGGTGCATTCGACATGTAATTACTTCAAAAAAAGGGGGAATTTTTTTTGAAAAAATCTCATTAAATTTGATTTTTTTATGCTAAGAACTATCGTTTTGAAAAAATCCTTTATTGATTTTTCGAAAATCGGTAATAGATTATTGAGCATTTTATATGCTGTAAAATTTACCAAATTTTTTTTTTCTAGTAAACTTATAACTCTGATGGCTCCATTTTTTTTTTGTAAGTTTATTTTTATAAGATGCCGATCCAGATTTTTATTATTGATGATCGTACATCCTAAAATTTCCGCTCCGTTGAAGTGCTTAAACTCTTGCCCCCATCCTACGATTTAAGTAGGTGTTGATAACGCGTTAACCCGTGGCATCGCCAAAAAAACTGTTAAAATATTTAGAAAGAACATAAATCATTAGGGGGTATCGAGTGCTAAACATGCCACTTAATCACCAATACCTTTTCTGATATTTCAGAAATGTTAAATATGTTAATTTAGACGTGCGAAGTGGTTTTCTGTTGCATCTGCTCCCTTACGAGTGCCATAATTGAGTGTGGATGTGTTCCTAGCCTTAAAAGTGGATCCAGCACTGAACGAAAGGAAATGTAAGGGTAATAAGGAAGATACTTTTCAACCGTAAAAGGTTTATTAATTCATATGGAAACGTTTATGCAAGGGTGAACAGCATAAAACACGTTTAACAAGTTTAATTTTGATTGATAAAAATGTACTTAATTACATAATCAAAAGGGGGTACTGTTGCAGAAGTTTTCATTTTTCCAAGGGACTAAATAGCAGAACTTTGGAGAAATTCTGCTTAATTTGTATGACAAACTTTCATTTATCTACAAGACAAATATTCTAAGATAGTTGATAGTTTTACTGGACGTCATTTATAATTAGAAAGGAAGTTTTGTTAATGGCATTGTGCCATCTCTCTAAGGTTCTAAATTTTCTATTTTAATTTTCTCTCCTATATGCTATTGACAGTGTTTAGTAACAGAAGAAAGATCGAATCGTGTACGGTGTTGTTGCACCTTTTTGAACAATTAATTTTACCAGCAAACGAATGGCGAAAGTTCAAAGTTCGTCATAAATTTTTCAGTCACGTTACAAGAAAATAAATATAGAAAATTCCCGAATTTTAAGTAACGTTATCCTGTGATAAAGGACGTGAATTTATTGATAATGCAGTTGTTTAAAATCGAAGCGAGAGTTTTTAAGATAATTGTAATTATTAATCGATAAATTTCAAGAATTTTTCTAGAGAAATAAAAGGAGGAAAAAAAAAATCGAAAAAAATATCGATTCGAGAACGAACAAAATTACACAAGATAATTGTAAATTATATAAAATGATTAGTTTAATCTGCATTAAAATTCTTTATTCGTTATATAAAAAAACCTTTTTTATATTTGTTTTCATTAAGTTTATTCAGTTATTTTTTTATTATTATTAACTTTAAAAAAAAAAAAGATTAAATCGGTTCAAATTTCGAATGTTCCAAATCGGCGAATTTTTTTTATTGTTTAAATTTCGAAATAAATTATTTTAAATTTAAAAATTTTGTATAAAAGAGATGGAAAATGACTTATAAAATGATTTTAATGCTATTTTTTTATGGTAAATTTTAAGTATATTTGAAGGAAGAGAAAGCACAATAAAATTATTTCGTGTGTTTAATTAAAATATTAAGCTTAAAATTTGGTATTGACAACATTTTTCATTAAAAAAAAAACATTTTATATGAAGCATTTGTTTATATTTTGGATAACTTTGAAATTTTTCGGTTTTGGATTGATGCAAGTTAAGGTACTCGAAGTTAACACATTCTCATTACGCTGATTGGTTCGAGGCAGCGGGGCGTGTTTATTCCGTATCAGGATTGCTTCTCTATTGGATAAATCTCCCATCGATCATAACTCGATTGCCATTTTTGGCGCTTTCGCCTTATTACTAATATCAACCAATCAACAAAATGAATACACCGTGCCATATAATTCTTAGGATGCTCCTAGGTGGAAACTAAGCAAAATCAATTACATTAGACATGCTTTCCATCTCGGAACACCCTCAGACTCGTAACTTACCAGGGATGGCATTGAATTACGTCACAACTTATACACTAAATGCTAAACCCAAATGCGTAGGTATCAGTGTGTAGGTTTGGTACACTATCGAAATACATTTTTGGAAGTGTAATTTTTGGTAATTTATTTTAAAAAAAGTACTTCAAGTTATGTTAATTTGAATAATACAAAGGTGATAGTATAATTTATTCTTTGATAGAAGCTTTCGTTAATTTAATTTAGAGTGCTTTAATCACTGTTGCTATAGGGATAAGATAGAAAGTACAGTAATCTAATAAATCTAGAAAATTAACCTTTCGATAAGTGGAAAGTGGCTAAATCAAAACAATTAGATATTTTCGAATAAGTTTGAGGTATTGAAATCTTCCGAAATTGCGTAGTTTTTTAAGAGAAACCGTATGTATCAATTGTATTACGAGGTGGAAGAATGCCTCACTACGCCATAATTAACTGAAGTTACACGATACATTTTGAAGTCTTGTTTATTCATCCCGTTAATCCAATTATTCTCGGTTACGTATCTCGTCAGAGGAAGAAATAGATGACTTATCATACATGACATCCCGTATCAACGTGTAACTGGCCGATAGGAAAAGTTAAAATGTCAGCAGAAAAATATCAATGTTGTCGTTTTTTTCCTCTCTACTTTTAATCATTTCTCGCTTTTACGGAAGCATTCCTACCTCCACAAATCTCTTTTCTACTTGGTTAAGCGCGAAGTGAATGGTAAAAAATAAAAAAAGAGAGAGAGACTATCTCTTAAGGGTTATTAAAACTCGAGCGAGTTAAGATTTAGAGAGAGGGATGGAAAAATGTTCTTTCGACGACCGGTTCTGCACGATACGAGAAACTATTCGTTATTAAATTCCGAGAACAAATCACTTTTTGTATTAACTATAGAGGCATTAATTTTGCTGGCTCCTTCATATATAAATATAATTTTTCCCCGTCTCTCTTTCCACCCCCTTCTTTCGAAGCGCGCCATTAAACATATTATTGAATATCTCCCAGATTACGCAAGGTGTTCACTTACGCATAACACGTCCAAAAATATTTTCTAGAATCGAAATGAATTCCCTGAACGGTTTTTTAAGGTGACACGATCGAATTAATAAGTAGTGATTGATCTATACGCTTTTATTTTCACCCCCTTTTACCGACGGGGGTCGAACTTTCTAAATTAATTCCCTCCGTTTAACTTTTTTAACCTCCCTCTCTTTTTATGTATTCTCTCCTATTATTTATGGTCGGGTTAAAGAGTGGTTTGTAGAGAACACTCGAAAGGGGAAAGCTTTATAAAATTTTTAAGTGTAATTGGAAATATCGGGTCGTTATATGACGAGTGGAAATCTTTCAATCTATATAATGCAAAAGCTTGACCGGGGCTTTCTTTACCTTCATTCCCGATCGAAGGTTGGGTGTCGTTTATCACATGACGACCGCAGGCCAATGGCGGATGAGCACCTCGTTAGAGAGTAGTTTCCCTTGACAACGTCTACCTTCTTTTATATACGTCACTACCAGGTAGATACTTCTTCCTTCTTCGTCTTTTTCCATTGTTAGCTTGGCACACGTCATAAGCTCGATACGCATTAGTCATCTTTTAGAATATCACGAACACACCCAATTTCATATGGCAAATGAAATTTTTTTTTTATTTTTCGCCTTTATATATAACCTCTATTTAAGAAACGTGTCTTAGTTTCGTGTCAAACCTATAACACTTTCCCAATCACGTGTCACATTTTTAAGTAATACTATAGAAGCACAGCTGTATTTTACAGGCATTTTAGTGTTTCGTATACGCACATGCGTACAATTTTAAATTAATTTTCACCTGTAGGAACGTGTCCTGTGTGAGGCCACTTATCACGTGTTGGAAACGTTTAGCACTAGTGTTATAAAATACCTCACTAAAATACAAGGTGTACCTTGTGTATTTTAGTGGGTAATGCAACAGATTTAATGCCGGACACGCGTCATTTTTCGAGATAAAGCACAACTTCTATATAGAGCTTCTGCATATCGCAAAACATACAGCTGCAGTTACGTAACGTGTGTCGTATAAGGTATGCTGCAGTGCAGATGTGTTTTAAAGGTACACAGACCTTGACGTGCATTCTTTATTCGGTAGGGTTTTGCAGTCGCAGATGATAAAATATCCAGTTTTATATTTTAGCACGCGTACATAACTCTCGCTATACGAGTGTTCTACCGCTGTATTATAATAATAAACAGCGTTACGGTGTTTTATATACATGCACGTGCAGAAAAAAAAATGTATATACGTATCCCGATCCCGTATTCTAAATATCATCCAGGTGTGCTGTTAAAAATGCGTATGGATCTTGTATTTTTCAATGTGTTTACTTATTCCTCGCACGTTTACAGAAGAATAGAATGCATCCTGTTTTGCAATACATGAGCTAAATAGGATAAACACAGGAAAACAAACGCAGAAACATTAAAAGTTTTACCATTGTTATTGACGTAGCTATCAATAACACTTATCCCGCACACACTTTATATAATTAAATCTCTCGAAAGCTCGCGATTTATCTGTTATCCACTCGAGGTATTTAATGTAATTATCTCTTATAGGGTGCATAAAAGTGTATCGATGTATCTGTGGTTAGAGTAGGTGCGGGTCAATGACCTCGTACTCCAAGCATGGATAAAGAAAAACTAATTTTGAAGAAGCTCACACACGTACACACACACACACAGGCAAAAAAGATTATGCGAGCACCTGCCTTGTATTATAAACAGAGACGTTTAATGACATTATGATGATGAGAATTTTGATATTTCTCGAGTTGATTTTTAACTCCGCTGCTGTTTTTCATTTTTAATTTACATGTATTTAATGCGGTTTTTTTTATTTTTAAACATTAATTTCTGTTTCAGGATGCATTTAGGCGCGGGAGGCATGCCGCGGGAGTTATTAAATAACGCGTGCAAACACGCAGGAATTTTCGAAATTTCTGAAAAGTTTTCGAACGGTTTTAGTTAATGACCCTTCACACCGGGTTTCGTCTCATTTAAGAATCGAGGTCACAATTATCGAGTCATAAATTGGGTCGTGACGTCCCTAAAGGGGCGAGGACGACTTTCAGTAGGCACCACCTCGAGTCACTTCCGAGAATAGAAAACTTTTGGAATGTACTACGGTTGTTGTAGTTACCGTAGGGGGGAGGAAGTGGTTTAACGTCCCGCGTGTTGTCATCTTTTGTCCTCTCGCCGGATTCGATACAAATTAAACGAATTGTAATTTCAGTAATTAGCGAATTACTCCCCCCACGTTAATGCCTTTGGTGATTGGGAATGGGGAAGAGTTTGTTTTCACGTTTTATTCGCTCGTTCTTTGTCATTAACATTGTAATTAAAATCCGATTTTAATAATTAATAACGGCGATAAAGGCTTTTTTTATTATTATTTTATAAACGTAACATTACATTTATGTGTTTTTCGTAACGATAAAGATGAACGTTCCGGATGTTTAGTTGTTACGTATTTTTGTTGCTGAATTGTGTATTTTTTTATTGTTTTTACGACAAAAATAACATTTTATTGTCCATTATGAAAGTATCGGATTTTCTCATTAAATTCGCTGAATTTTATGGAAAAAAAGTTCATTCCGCTCTGAAGAGAAATATAAAAATTTATGTACTTCGATATTTTATTTTTAGTAATGCCCTTGCTTTTATTTCTGTTTAAAAATTGCCGCCTATTTTAACAGTGTCTTTTTTTTATCTTCTACATTCTGTGCACGTTTGCATGTCTGTACGTATCTTATACGCATATTTTTCTAAGTATGAATGTAACCCGCCCTTACAAAATGGCATTTCCTCCACACTTTGCGCTGTTGCCAGCGATTATATGCACATTTCCTCAGTTCTGTATGCAGATAACTTCTCTTTCTAGCATACATGTCGGGTTTAATACAGTAATCTACCTGTATTTTACAATAGAATCGTCATTTTATTGGCTGCTTCGACCTCACTTGCAACCGCACTTAGTTTTAATACTTAATTGTTACGCAACCGAATTTGCCTTTCGGTATCTTAAGATTAATTAACATCCTGACTATAATTAGCTGCGAATCGAGTATTATAATGAGAAAATTGAATTTTCTCAAGGAGTGAAAATTATAATTAGTTTCAATTCGCTTTCGTTAATGCCATGACGTTTCCTAATAAAATTTTCAATCCTATTCGAAAGCCATTTGCATCGTTTTAAACACTAAAATATCGATTAATTGCTATTTTTTTTTAATTAGGAAATTGCAGTTTAGTGTCTCTTATAAGTTGGAAAATTTGCTGAAAGGATGCTTGTTTCATGTACTAAAAACACTAGGAAGGGGGCACTTTTAACTCGATTCGGTGGTACTTATTGCAGTTTGTTGCGGATCCTAGCCATGGATATCCCCAAAAATGCTAAATTTAAATGCAAGAATATTCTGATGGAAAATATTTCTGTTTGTCCATGATTAATGTTTGGTATAATTTTCATTAATGTCGTGCCTTTTTCTGTTTCGTTAGACGTTAATGATATGGCAATTGCTCTCAGCCACGCATCTTTCTTCCCAGTTTCAAATGAAGTAGTGATTTAACTTGATTATCCACCATAATTTTGCTCGTAAATTCCTTTAAAAGTTATCAAGAATTCCCGTTTTTCTTTTCCAGCAACCGTTTCATTATCATCTCCATGCAACTTGGTTGTTATTTATTTGAAAAGTTGTACTTTTATCGTGTTTCCAAATAAATCACTTAAAAGTTATTCCGTTGTTGAAACTGCAGATTATCAGTAAACGACAAGATAAGAGTTTCCGTTGAAATTCGAACGTGTTGCAATGTCCGTTAACTGCGTGCAAAATCTTGTTTAAAATAGCAATTTATAGCGCCAATTTTATACTAAATTGATCGAATTTTTTAATATTTATCTATATTTAGCGATTGTAATGACTAATAAAGTGCCGTCGAAGCTTATTTTCTACTTTCGTGCAACGATCTTTCAGCCATCGTACACCACGTACCCGCTCTTAATCCATAAGTGTACACTTATATCTAGCTTTAAATTGTAAATGTACGCTTGTATCCGGCTTTAAAACCGTACTTAGGCGCTTAAAAATGCCATTAATTCCCGTTCCGCGCTGATTTCTGATCGTAATGAATGCTCAAGATGATTGGACTTACGACAGTTTAAATTCTCTTTCAGATTTATTTGATATTCCGTCAGGATATTAAAATTCGAATGATTTATTATGCGCGTTAATAATTGTAGGCGAATTATAATTCCGTCGGAGAACCTTAACAATGTTTGCAATTTTGACTTTTGACTCAAATTAATTTTTAACAGAGCGCGAGATATCGCTAATTTAGAGGTGAATTAATGTTAATTCTTTGTCGGAATGACCACTTAGAGTTTATTAAATTTCTCTCTCTCTCTCTCTCTCAACGTGTGAATTAGCATGGGACCCAAGTAAGTTAGTCGAAAGGCTCCTTTCGGGTTTGGTTCACCATGTTCCCTCGGGTGGCCAACCTGTAATAAGTGGTCCGCATCGTAAGCTCGTTAGAAATTTTTCTTGGAAACACCAGAGGGGTTTGCCCGCCTTCCAATGTTACACAACTTGCCAGAAGTTTCACTTTGAAAATTATACTCTTGTTTTTCTTTTCTGTATTCTCTCCGGTATAGTATGATTGGGAACTTAAAATTATCAGTTGTTCTCACTTCGATTTCTACACTTGGATGATTTAATTCCATTAGCAAGCACCCAAACTTTAAAGCGCGAAGATGATTATTCACTCACTCATAATCGGGTTGGTATTTCCTCTTCATTTATATCCAAGCGAAATTTACTTTTTTTTCCCCCTAACTGGAGAATATTTTTCTCTTTGTTTACAGCTACGTTCATTCGACGAAATAAAAGAAAACACTACTTTTGTAACTAAAGTCTGCAGTTATTACTTTACTTTCATAATTGTTTTATTTTCTCCATTTTCACTTGTTCATGACCAGGGAAGATGTCTTTCTGTTCATTTACAGTTATATTCTGACTTGGAATAGAAGAATTTTTGTGAGTGGAGAGGTAACATCTTCTCTAGTTAAGGATAAGTGGAATTTAGTTACGGATAGTTACTTTTCCGCTTTGACTACAGGTTTGCAACACCCATTACTTCATTCATAAATATGTTCTGTTACTTTCCCATTCGTTTATTCACAACAGTGGTCGTTTTCAAATTCCCAATCCTCTTTGAATTTCATAATCTCCTCCCGGGGAACAATCATTTTATTTTCCACATCCGGAAATCGTTAGAGAATTTCTTAGAAAGCCGCATCTTAACATAAAACCGTTATAAATTATACGAAAAATAGGGGGGAGGGAACCCACAAAAAATGCAAATTTTCTCTTATATATTTAGTTTTATTATTATTTTTTTAATTTAAAAGTCCGAAATTCTCCCTCCCAGCTCGCAAATTTCACTTAACATCGGAGCCGAATCGTGAGTATAAGATGGCGAGGGAGAAGAATCGTGACGTCACGCGAATTTCGCGGCGTGCTTCCGATTACACGCCAAGTTCTACGGAGAAAGTCGAGTAATAAATAAAGAAAAAGAAGGAAAAAAGAGAGATTCTCCCACCATATACACATCTTGTAACGAAATTCGCCATTTTTCGAAGAGGGGGGAGAGATGCAGAAATTCGTTCGATCATTAGACGTCACCATTAATCTCTAATGTATAATTGTACTTGTTAAGCTTAGTGTCCGATGGTGTGACATCGTAACTCGAGATAAGAGGCTTAACGAGCCAGCAACACGTTAGCATCACTTGGAAGTTTAGTCCAAGTATGAAGAAACGATGCCGTTCATTACTTTTAAATCCGCGTGCCAACTTGATATATAATGTGTTCGATTAGGTACAGGGTTTTACTTTTCTCCTCCTAGATGACGACATCTTAATGCGTCGACTAACTTCGCGCATATATTTGACATCCTTGACGTCACCCCCCTCTTCTTTTTTTTCCTCTGTGCTTCATCTGTCACGCCTTTCTCTAATACACTTAAAATGCATTTCACATTTTCGAATTTTCGAGGAAAAAAATAATTTAAAAGTTTTTAAAAATTCTTAATTTATTATTTAAAATGTTTATTTTTGTCAGCGAGCTTATCTACGTCAATAAGATCAGTTTGGAAATCCGTCGTTAAGCGAGCCGAGCTGTTACCTATAAGCTTACTGTCATGTGTGTATTACGTTCCTGGAAATGGGAGTTTATCTATATATTATTATTATTATTATATAAATGTATAAAAGTAAAATATAAGTCGCTTAAATGTCTTTTTATTTACAAATCGGTCATAGAACAAGGGTTGTAAGTGGAGCCGTCGTAAAACGAGTTTCTGCTGTATTATGTACGCCTATACTCGAGTCGTTATAACATGGTAATTTTTAAATATTAAAGCAAAATTTTGCTTTTTTTCCCTCACATTTAAGCAATATTTTAAATAAAATTATTGTTAAAATAACTTACACTTGACAGAATAGGACTGATAACATTAAATTCTATAAGAGAACTAGCATGAGAGGATATAATTTAGCATCAGAATTCTTCCTATGAGGAATAGGTATAGGTATATATATATATATATATATATATATATAATTGATTTAAACTAATGAAATTAAGGATATTAATAACCTTAAACTTCATTAAGCTAATCCATCTATCGGTAATCTCGTATGTGATTAATGGATTTCAATATCGATCGTTGGCGAGTCGACCAAAATCAACCGACCTCGTCGATGACGTTGATGATAGTTATCAGCTTCCTTAATATTAATCTAGGAAGACTTTACTTGAAAATTCCAATAAATTAGATTATACGGATAATTATCGAGAGCTTCAATGAGCTCTGAAGATAAGGAGTTTTGGTATATTTCGCTTTCAATTTGGGAAAGTTTGTGCGAGAAGTTGGCGGAAAAAAACCGTAACTTCGAGGATTTTTTTTTCCATGAGAGACGAATGCTTCCATGATTAAATTAGCTTGTTCACAGAGCGCAACTTTTGTAGAACGGAATAGTCATTGATTATCGATGAGTCAGAACCGAGGACAGATGGCCATCGATCACAAATTCGCATGCAACTCTCGATTTTCAAAAGTTTAATCGAAAAATCCTCCCTTCAACCCCGACCTTTCCTATTTTCTAGCGAATTTGGGGTGGGTTGGAACTATTTACAAACCATTGTCCTCTACGCCGGTTTTTATCCTCAGACTATTAAATAAATTCCTAATATCTCCAGTGATAATTGAAGATTGAGACCTTCCATTCCGGAAAGGATGATTCCGCTTTGTAAACTCGATAAGAGTTTGAAGTAAAGAATTCGATTTGCACTTAGTAGAATGTGCCGTAATTTCCTAGTGTTGGAAAAGTTATCTGTGCGCTTGTATGTTGGGTATTTAGGATTGGAACTGTGTACTTTTGTTCCGGATTGATATGGACAATCCGAAGATTTTGTCGCGCTTTCTCGAGGAATTGGCCATCTATTTTATGCACCGTCACCACTTCTCTCTTCCTCCTCTTTAGTCGAGAACGAAATTTGGATAAAGTCTTTAATATATTAAGATACAGGGACTTATTTCTTAATTTTTAAATTAGATTTTTGTATTTTAAAATTAGTTTTTATAATCCAAATTTGCTCTGGTGAAACCAAATCCAATTTAGAGAACGTACTTTATTTTGATTTTGTTTTTTCTGATTTCCCGTTCTTGTCGATGGAAAAATATTTTATTTATGCACTTTTTTTACTTATTTTTTTTTACTTATTAATCTCGCATTTTTAAAATTTGTTCCTTTGTTTGAATCGATAGAAAGGTATTTTTCTAAGAAATATTTATCGACTATTGTAAAGAGAAGAGCATCTCGCTGCAAGAGGAAAAAGATTTGTGAAAGGATTTGGAGTTCATTAATTATGATCTATCCCATAAAAAGAAGTTGGAAAATGTCTTGAAGAGTTTTTTTTTATGATCCTTTTACTAATCATCCTGATAAAACTTTAATGATTCACAATATAAGCCTATGTACTGATAGTAGTGCGTGTGAAGGTACCCTTTTGTTTGGTGAATCATTTCGAATATTTTATCATATTTATGTAGATTAGATGTTAAAAATCTAAGGAAATTAAAATTCTTACGTGACTTTTTAAATAAGATATATATATATATATATATAACAGTATAATTTTTTTATTTCGTAGATAAAACGAAAAGTTTATTGATTTACATCACTTAATGCATACTTAGCTTGAATAACGTAGTAATTTTATTAAAAAATTGTATTTTTTATTATTGAAACGTCTAAAATATGAAGTAAAAGTGACTTAAGAAATAAGAACTTTTAGTTTTTAAGATAAATTTTATAATACTTTAATTCTAAGAAGTTAAAGATAGGATTTATGACGCTTATCTGGTCCAGGACGATAAGAATTCAAGTTTGTAACTTTTTTTTAAATGATAAAAATTTTTAATAAATCTCTTTTATTAACGGCATATACATGTAAATTTAGGTCAATATTTCTTAAAAAAAAATTGCATTTATCTATTCCGATATTTGCGTTGAAGTATCGATATTGATTTACATATAAATGCGAATTAACCAATTTATCGACTAGTGACGTTCGATATTGACGGTAATTTATACAAAAGAATATTAATTAATCCTTATTTTACGTTAATATACTGTAAAATCGTAAATGCTCGAAGCAAATTCATCACCCGCACCCGTTTGGTTAATCTATGAGATAAAAAGCAGATTATCGATGTGTTGGTGGCTTTTACATTTAACAAAATGGAGTGAAATTATGGATAAATGTCTTGTGCGTGAAGGCCTTTTCTAGATTAATGAAATTTTCATTTGTTGTCGATCAAATAAACGTTTGTCCATCAAAGAATTCTAAGCGGTAACTTGTAAAAGCGATTTAAATCGTGTGTTGATCTAGAATCTTGTTCTGTAAAGTTAATAATTAATACAGAGGTTATTATTCAAATACTTTAACGTCTAAATTGCTTGGATCACCCCAGTATTGATCTGTCGATACATTGAAGTGTTAGTTTTTCTTCATCTCCCAATAAAAGATATAGCGAAAAGAATAAAAGAAATCTGCTTATTTCGTATTAAAGACGAAAAGATTTCAGGTTTATGGTGTAAATAAGATTACAGATAATATTCGAAGCCAGAAACCCAAGCGAAAGAATCGTAAACATTAATTTTCAAGCTAAATTTATCGTTAAAATCCATTCGAGCAGTTTAAATTCTTCTTTAGATTGAAAGATTTTAATCTCTCCCGATTATATACGTGTAAATATTTTATAAATGATTGCGTAGTATCTCTTAAATTCCTACAGAATTATTAAAGACCGAAACCAGTTTAGAAAATCGCTCCATCTTATCCTTTATCCTGGATCTAGGCAGATATCATTTAGCAAAACAAAAGCAGCGTTTTCATTGTTTATAATTTAGCCAAAAATCGAAGACAGTATAAAAGCTAAGATACATATTTATCGCCTGTCAACCTTATCTCAGGTATAATCATACTTATATAAAAGCTTCGTCCTTTTATCTATGGCAGCCATTTGTTTTCATCGGATGAAAGAAGTTAAGATGCTCCTCGCTTCGTTCGTGTTCATTATCTGTATCTTATCTTATAATTCCGCTTATTCTCTTCACTATATTTATCTCGAAACTTAATTTAAGAAGTTCTCTCTCGAACTCTAATCTCTGTTTTACTTCGATTGTTGTCATTTTGTCAGTAATAATCTACTAATAAAAAGCAGCTCGTTAAAGTTTAAAAATGTGGTTTATCAATGAAAAAATTAGTATAGATTGGGCTAAAATGACTCCAGAAATGAGTTTTTAGCGAATAAATTGACAAAAATACTTTTAAAAAAAGAAATTAATGTAAAGTTTTCATTAAAAATAAACATCAACTACTAAAATTTTTGCAGTAAAGTAATGAAACCGAACCCGGATCCTTATGCAATAATATGAATTCTCCGTTTAACGTCTCCCTCAAATGACACATGGCACTGATTCTAGTTTAATTTATACTTAGATGTGTGTACATATTTAATGCATTAGATAAAAACCTTTCATTGTAAGCTATTCACGAAAAAAAATTAAGTGGGAATTAAACCCCGACACTCCCACTAATGCGTTAAATCAATGTTTCTCGCCTGCTTAACATGGCGATAAAAGTCAGTATGGCACACAGATGTTAATAATTTATACACACCGATACAAAAACACACGCAAAGCGATAAAACCCTTTCATCCAGACAGCCTTTCTAAAGAGCCTATGACGGGAATCGAACCCGGACTCTCGTGCAGGACGGCGAATTAACACGAACTGCTTCCTTCCGACGTAATTGGATGATTATTTCTGGGCATTAAAAGAAATATAACCGACATTTCACAATTTAATCGCTTCATCAATCGGCATTATGTAAATTAATAAGTGCTTTTCTACAGTTAAGCATTACCAATGGAAGTCTGTGAGGTCACGAAATAATCAAAAATGGAGGTGTACGGAACAAAAAGGACTTGGGTGTAGTCGCATTATTTTAGTGCTACAGAAATTAAAGTCCTGTTATAAGTTTTGCAGTTATCTTAAGAATAATCCCCCTTCAATATCGCAATTTTTGCTCGGTTGTCCTAACATTTTTCGGCATTGACATCCACGATATCTTAGACACAAGAGATATATTACTCGTTGTGTACTGTAACAGTTCAGATTCCAGTCCAGACAGCATCTTGTATGTGTAATCTGATAAAGCTGGCGTGATTTCCTGCACCTGTGAGATTTCACATTGTTTTATTTTTTCTTCTTCTTCTTTATAAAATATCTGCTCGATTCTTCTCCTCCTGTGTTTTTTTTCTTTTTGTTTTTATTTTAATAAAAATATTCTTAGTACTTCTATAAATTATTTTTATTTATTTTAACGTGGAAGAATCGTTAATATTTTGTCTAGAATCGGCGTGGTACGTCAGTTTGTAGAAGCTTCTCTTGTTCGTAACTCGAGTTGTGAATCATCCATTTGAATTTATACAAATTTTCCATCGCAAATTTTGCTTTGTCGGATGACTTTGCAAGTTTGGACGAAAGTTTCCTTCAAATTTCAATAGGAAATTCTTTAAATTTTGATTTTTCATCGTTTTTATTTTTGCTGAGAACATATTTTTTGTGACTTTTCTTACTATTTTTATTTAAAAAAAGGAAAAAATTCGGTTTGTATAATTGATATTCTCGTGCCTAACCTGGAAATTTCAAGAATTCTTTATAATAATAATAATAAAAAAAACAATTTTATATAAAATTAAAAGCGACGAATACAAAAATATCCAGCAATTTACGCCTGTGTGTCCCTCTCTACACGTATAACTCTGATTAATTTCCTGCCTGCTACAAACACGAATAGCATTTTATCCGTTAAAATATTTATAAAACTCATTAACTACGATTCTTAATTTACTTGAAATATTAATTCCTTGTTTAAAATTTCAAATATTCTAATTTATAATATCTACAATGGTGATTAGATGCAAATACATAAATTAAGTCGACTTTGATAAGATTGATAATTAACATGTCCGTGAAGAGGGCATAGTTTAAATTGAGAAATTTAATTCATACACGCTTCTATCCTGCATTTTTGAAGCTTATTTTAATGTATACATATATTATCACGTCTTATTTAACCTTAAAATAAGGTATTAGAGATTAAACTGTATACAAGATAGAGTATAAAGTATTATTGAATGCCGCATCTTCACGTAAACTAAATCACTTTATAATATTTTACACACGTTTTAATGCGTGAAAATATGTAAATTAGGGTACAGAAATACACCCACAATTTATTCTCGAGCCATTCATTGTCTAAGTTAACCATATATATAACCTTACTAACGTTAGTACGAATTAATGGCTTGATTTAATTGTATCTGTGTCTTGTATATCGTTATGTATGCCTTTACCTCTTAAATTGAGTGTCGTATATTTTATATACACGCTTTATATATGAGGTACTGTACGTGAATGAATACAGAGATCACATGTTATACAATATTTAACCATTGAAGTGTACGTAAAATACTTTAAAGCTGGCACTTTTTTTGAAGTTAAATTGTATTTATATCGAAGTAGTTTAATATTAAAAACTTAAGTTACGTTCCTGTAAAAATTAGGAATAGATTAATGCATTTTTTTTTAGACTTTTCGACCCTCTACGTTGCTTTATACGCTGACGGGTGTGGCCTTGTACACTAGTTACCCTAGTGATTCAATATCGCTGCGTACCAAACACAGACTGCTATCACGGCATTGCGTATCCAATATTGAAAAATCGCCAGCCGAATTTATTTGCTTGCTGTTTTACTTTGTCCAATTTTTACTTTCCAGGCTGTTATATATAACAGAGGGAAAATGGCGATCGGTCAAATAATGACCCCCCCCACAGTAATCATGCCCCCAAACACACACACATTTGGGGGCATGATTTTTGTTCACCATGTTTGAAGATTGATAACTCCCGTGTTTCTTGTCGAAAATTTCTGAAATTTTGCAGGGAAGTTTGTTTATTAAGGGGACTGATGCTATTAAATTTTGGTGATTAAAGGTCGAGGGGGTGAGGAGATAAAGGGAGTCGTACGCATCTCCTGTAGGGTCGGATTTAATGACGATTTTACTCGTTATTCGTATTTACATTTTTTTTTTAACCCATCCCTACCCTGAAAATTAAGCTTTTTGCCATATTCTAATAGTTAAAAATATAAAAAGCTTTTTAATAAAACATGATAACAGATGGCGCCACCAAATGTTGCCGGGAAAGTTAAGCAACTCGTTGCTGGAATTTTCAGATAAAATTCTCTTCGAGACGATGATTTTTATTACTCTTCTTCTAAATTTATTAATATAATTTAAAGCTGGACTTCACTCCTTATCGATTTTTGTCAACATAATATATTTTCTTTTTTTTACATTTTATTTTTTGGTTGGATGCAATTAAAAATAAGCGGGCCTTGTGATAAATTTCTTATTGTTTGTTGTTGTTTTTTTGTTTTGTTAACTCAGTATAAATCTAAGCGATTTAAATTGTAAATTGTTCTGTCTAGCACTTGTCTTTTTAATGTTTACTGAATTAAAAATGTTTTTTATTGTTAAAATTTAAAAAAAAATTGTTTTCTTAACGAAAATTAATCGAGTAGTATAAATTTGTTTTTATTGTTTTAGGAAATTCTGTGACAAGTCAATGAAATAAACAACTTTCGCCACGTGTTTTGTGAAATTGATGAAATTTTTTTTTGTTTTCTATTGTTGAAATAGACGATTTTTGTTTCTTCTGTATTTTTAAATGAAATTGATAATTTTTTAAAGCCACGTGGTCGAGAAATCGATTGTTTTATCGCCTTTTTTTTCTTTGTTGAATCCGATTTTTTTTTTGTTTCTGTTGAAATTGATATATTTTTGCCTCGTGGTTATGAAATAAATGCTTTTGTTTTGTTATAATAGACGATTTTAGGCACGTGTCACTGGAATAATTTCATAGCTATTTAAACTATTTAAATACACGATTTAGACCTTTATTCTCTCTAAAATTAATATATCGAAGGATCGTTTTTTTTTGTAGTGTCGAAATGCTCCATTTCAGTTAATCATTACGTGTAAACAAAAATGTCCTCCTCTTATTGTCTTATTGATTTATCTCTCCAAAAATATGTCCATTAAACATGCTTAACAGAAATTTTAACTCCATTTAAAACGGAAAAAAAGCACTCCTAACCAAATCGCTATATAATTTTTATAAGGCGGAGAAGTTTTGAAAGGATAGTATTTTTGAAATATTACTTCTTGAAATTCTTTAGTTGATATATCGTATGAAACTATCATATTTGAGAAGAATCGATCCACGTTAAGGTCGGTTGAAAAATAATGCTTGAAAAAGGAATATTTCTCTCTCCTATCGAAAGGAATATGAAGTCTGGAAAATAAAAAGAGAGAGAAGAGTTCTCTTCTCTCTGTCTTCATTTCCATAATGTCAGAACCTCGTGTGTCTCGACAGGAGTGTGGTGCAACCGTACAACGCAAATAACTCAGACGTGAGTCGAAATCTCGAATTCTCCAGATACTGTCAGGAATGTAATCAAATAGTTTCTAGTCCCCTTATCTGTGTTGTTACAACTCCTCCCCTTCAACGGGGGGTCAATCAAATTGTCGAGAAATTGCGAATTTTCTTCGTCTCATCTCTTCTATCCTTTTTCTCTCGTTCCTTACGGAAGGTAATAATGATGTAACCTATCTCCCTTCCTCTTTCTTGTTCTATTTTAATGTAAATCTTATTTCCAGCGGCCTTTCACTCTTCCTGATTGTTAGGATTTCCTCGCAATTCGTCCCATTTTAGTTACAGGAACAGTTATTTACTTCTGAACGAGGTAAATTCTTTTTAACGATGGAGTGTAGTTAATGTAAAAAAACAAAAAATATTCTCTAATTTCATTTTTATAAATTCAATTTTAAAAAAAATATTCTCTCCGAGCAATAAAAATATTTTATTTTCCAACTTCCTCTTTCTTCTGATTATCGATCTCACAAAAAAAGGATTCAAGTTAAATATTTGAGTATTTCAATGGGTTTTTGATAGAATTTACCCAGATAAAATATATTCTAGCGAACTTCTGTGTGTGTTTTTACGTACAGAAGTTCTCTAGAATATTATAGGGATCTACGACTTTAATAAAACGAATATATTTAGCGAGATTTCTAATAAAAATAATAAGATAGTAAAAATGACTTCTGGATACATCCCTTATCGCTAGTTTATTTTGACAATGATAAGGAAGAAAGATAACAGGTACAAATCGCCATATATTTGAGTGTTTGGCTACTTTTTTATCGCTTTCACAATCCAAGTTATCGCTCGACGAACAATTTATTTCCGGTGGGTCATTTAATTTTGGTAAAGGATAGAAAACTTTAGTTTTCCTTTCTCCCAAGCAGGAAATATATCCGAAGATCTGAAGAATCACAAATGGATGATTTCTTTTTCTCCAAATTGTTTACTAAATTCTCTCCCGAATTGAACCCATAAAAATTATATATATATATATATATATTTTTTTTTTTTCTTCTGTGTGTGTGTTTTTTTGCATTTTTACGACATTATAGTTTCGTCGAATAATTCACTGTTAAGGAAATTTAAATAAAGCATTCATTTACGTTTGAAAACATTCATTAATCACGGAGATAAATCTAGTAAATTATTAATGTCTCTTAGAAAGTTATAATTTATGAATATCTTTTGCTATTGTTTACTTTAAGCTACGCGCGACGTTATATCATCGTTAAAGGGCAGTAATTGTTTATTTTTGCATTGTTTTTGTTTCTATAAGAATTTATTACTATTTTATTCCGAAGTTTAGGACGTCAGGGAAACATTTTTATATGAAGTTTTACAATTGATAGTGATTCTCTTATCATATTGATGAATGCAGAAACGGAACAAGGCAGCTTTTTGTTTAGTAAAGTAACGATTTAGACGGGAGGAAAACAAAAAGAAAAGAAGAATATAATCGAAATTCCGGGAGTTGAATCATTTATAAAGACATACAAACCGAAAATGTGAGATTCGAGATGGTAAAAAAAAAATATATATAATTTTTTTCCCTTTAAATCTAAATATTTACAGACCATGTTCTTCATCCATCACAGAGAACTGTTTATTTTTTTCCTTCCTTCATCGTTTTCCATTATCCGTTTTTTTTTTTACTGAGATGAACCCGAAACATTTACATGTCATTCCGTTCTCGTGTACAGCTGCTACAGACAGCTGTCTTTTGGACTTCAATGTTTGTACGAAATATTATTTCGGCTGCATTCGAATCTAATAAGAAATCGCTCCCGTTTATGGAGTGGAAATGTGCAGCCGATACGAAATTTTTCCACGTTTTCTGCTTGTCGAAAATTATATAATTTACGGGTGTAGATACAAGGGGGGGATCAGCAGAACCATTTGGCTCACGTTCCGGATATAGATGGGCCCTAAAATTTAATCTTTTTTTATATAAAAAGTTCGTATAAAGTTACTTTTTGATAAGTGGCGAAACATTTGTTGTTTTTATTGATTTAGTTACGTGTTTCTAACTTTCGTAGACGGGTGGAGCTCTTTGTGACATTGACAGACCCTATCTACCCCTCTTACATGTAATCTTGTGTGTGTGTGTGTGTATGTTACATGTTTAAGGATGGAAGAATTCTATACTATAGTTAACTAGTTATATAATTGCCTAAAACCGTTGTAAAATTAAGAAAAGCGAAGTAAAAAAATTTTAGTTTTACTATTACGAAAGTTGCATCGGCATACAAAGTTCCATTATAATTAAAATTCCAGCGACCTTGACGTGTTGGTGTTGCTTACATAAGTTTAACAAGTCAACTAATAAGTTCTATATAAGGAAAGTCAAACAATTTTGAATTTAAAACTCAATATTCTTCTCTGTTCGGACTTTCCGGAACGGTAAATAAAACCACCATCTTATTTCCTATCGAAGAGGAGGACGATGACGTCAAAGGCCATCATTATATGTGAAGAGGAACTCCTACTTCCTTTATTGCATTCCATAGATGGAACGTGATTTTATTCTTGTAAAATTCTACAGGTGTGGGCTCCAACAGACCAATAACCACCTCCTGATATACTGGCTTTTCATATTTTTGTCTTTCATAACCTTCCAAAGGCGTGCAGGTCTATATATTATATATATATATAACACACACACACAGTTGTCTGGGGAGGATCTGGTTTGGGACACGGCAACATTCTTCATTTCTTCTTCTTATTATTTTTTTTATATTATTTTAACCCGTTTATGTGCATTATAAATGACGATTTAGCTGTATTTTTAGCTCCGTAACGACAGGAAATGATTTATTTTTTAGATTTTAGCGTTATTAATCTGTTATCGTTAAGGTACCATTTGAGGGTTGGAGAAGCGATAGGAAATTTTTGGAATTAGCTCATTGCCTTCGAAATACTTTAAAGTTACTGTGTTGCTAATTGAGTATAATAGCATTTGCCAACAGCACTACTGGGATGCATTAGTTCACGATTAATTGCTCTTAAGATACGTGCGGATGCGAAGCATCGTTTCTAGATATGATGCGCCGCGAGGAAGAAGCAATCCCGGATGCAGGAAATTAAACTTAAAAAAATAAAATTAAAAAAAATATATATAGATATATGGTAACCTTAAAGCCCGAATCTCTCCGGACGGATAAAAATACTAGAAAAATCGTAAATTCTATTATAAAATCCGAAAAGTGAGTCTATAATCCGAGGTTTTTCCGTTGTTGTTTGATGTGATTTCTGCCATGTTTGTCATAGATTCAGTTTCCGAAAAAAATTGGAGTAACTCTTTACCATACTCTAGAGACTATTTTTTATCTTTTCCGAATAAACACTGCTTCTTCCTTAACATTACTTTTGAATAAAAACAGTCGAGGAAATCAGATAATGGTTAAAATGCTTTCATGTTATGTTTAAATAAAATATTGTCTCCAGTCTGTTCCTTTCTTGCATTTTATAGCTCTTTTCTTTGTTTGGTGGAGCGCGTTACTCAGTGTTTTGATGCAAGATGTAGAGCCTGGATTCGTACGAATAAAAAAATAATATATATTTTTTAATATAGGACTATACGGGCGAGAAGCGCATAATTTATTTTAAAAATATTTTCTTTCAGTTATAAGAGAGATTCTAAAATATGAAACTTTCCTTTGGGGGATATGCGGGATATGAGTTATATTTTATCGCTTTCGGGATGTTTTTTGTACCCCGAAGTTTAATATTTTCTAGATTTGTTTTAATTTTGTTATTTTAGTTTATAAAAGAATAAATTCGGCATATAACCCGCACGAGAAGCGAAGGAAATATCATCATTATTTTCAGTACTTCGTATTCTAATTTACGTGGCTTTTTTTCCTTTGTTAGTCTCCATATATTATTACACCTTACAGTTGTTTTATATGGTGATTATTTTAAGCGAAATTTATATATATTATATCTTAGATTTATCGCAGACTTATCGGGCGTGAAAAGCAGTCGATATACTTTCACCTTAGTCCCACGAAAAGTTTATCTAACATCGACAGGCAGGCCGAGTAGACACGATTGCTTCTCTACAAGAGACTCATCTTTTGCCCACTCTGATTGCCATAAAAATTGAGCTCGTCCGGTTTTTATCACGAAAGAAGTCCATTAGCATTAATGTCTCTCTGGTGCTGGTGGTATGTCTGAATATAGGAGGGGAAAAAGCCAGCCTCTAGCTTTTGACATTCACGAGATAAGGTGCCTTATCCAGCATAAACTGCGTCAATTTTCCCCTCGCTCTCCCCTCTTTTTCAGCAATATCTTCCCTCTCTTTTTTTCTTTCCCCCCCCTTCCTAGATTGGTTCGGAGATATTTTTTCCCCTTTTATGCAAACTCGGGGTGATTTTCGGTCGAATAACTTTGGGAATTTTATCCCCTTTTATAAGTCTAGGCTCGCTCACTTTACCTAGAAAAGTAGTTTTACTCGGGTTATGCGTATCTAAAAACTCGAGGCTAATGTCGTCTTAGGTTGAGGAAAAGAACACTTCTAAACCCGCTTTAAAAAAAGAAAAGAAAACTTGCATTTATTTAGTATTACATTTTGAGAAAGTTTTGCGGAAATAATGGATCGAAATTTCTGTAGTGTAATATATTTTCTTTCGAAGGTACGTCTGTGGCGTATAAATTGAAACATGTTGGCAGAGGTCAACATTCTCGACACGCGTGTAGCCAATGGCACGAAACTCCTTCTGGGACCGACGTATTAATTTTTCCCCCCTCTCTCTCTCTCTCTTTTTCCTGTTTCTTCCATCGACATCTGCCGTTTTCTTTGCGAAATGCATCCATAATATTGCATAAAAAATGTCCTTTCTTTGTTACTTTGATTATATTCTCGTCAAAGAATTTCTTCTCGCCACTCTCCTCCCTCCGGTACGAAATCTCGAGGGTGTTATTTCTGAATTTCACTTTGTATTTAACTACGTACTGA
The DNA here is from genome assembly GCF_030686945.1 of Centruroides vittatus. Taxonomy (NCBI): domain Eukaryota; kingdom Metazoa; phylum Arthropoda; class Arachnida; order Scorpiones; family Buthidae; genus Centruroides; species Centruroides vittatus. The sequence goes on along the minus strand of NW_027122474.1, from coordinate 2,441,163 downwards.
TTTTTATCTTAATTTTTTTTTCCTCGGATTTTTATGATTTTTAAGTACTTTCATCCGCCCAAAGTTCTGTTTTTGTTGTACTTGCGTATAAACGATCGACCTATTTCTAAACGTTATTTTTTTTAAAAAAAAGGTGTTTTTGTTGAAGTTTTTATTGCGTGAAATTCTCAACTTTCTCATTGAGAATTTTTAATGCAACTTGCTTATTGTCGTCGTGATTTATTGCGGAAAAAACTTATCGTCTTCGCGGTTTTGCTCTCTGTCATTTTATATCTCAATTTTTCTCTTGCGGAGCGCAATATTTGGCTACAAGCATTTTGCTACTTACGTTTTTCTGATACTAGTAACTTTACAGCTTATTACTTTAGTGGCTCGTATATTTATTTTTATGGCCCACGTTGTAGCTTTATAATTTGTGGCATTATTTACTTTTACACGCAATTTGTACTCCGTGGCATATTTTTATGCGGAATCTGTACCCTGGTACCTTCTTTTCTCCTGGCCTTCACGTTTTATGGCTCGTATTTGTACTTGTAACGTACATTTTTATAGTATTTTACATGTTATCGCCTGTTTAAGGCTGTGGCATTAATATTTTTCTTAGGCAAAAATGTGAGGTAAATCTTATCTTTCCGGCAACATCCCAAAATTTTACGACTGTTTTTTTCCTCAATTTTTATTACTCTTCTTCGTTGTTTCTCATAAAAATTTATTTAAATTATACTAAAAATTTAATTTTCTTAATAATCTTTTTTTTGTTGTTTTCCAAAGATTCTACGCCAAACTTTTATCACACTTCGGTAATCTGTCTGGCCGTAATCGAAACACGAATTTCCACCAGAAGATAATTTATCGTCACTATTTTGCAACTTAATAACGTGGCACTTATTATTAATTGATACAAATTACATTAAAAGACTTAACAAAGCGTTAACACCTTCGGAATCTCTATTTGTAAAGCCTGGATTTGGTTAGATAATGTATTAAGGAGTGTATACCCAATAATAGTAGTAATGGAAATCTTTACTTGAAATTTAATTTTGTAAGTAAAAATCACAAAGATTCGTGTGGAGGGGTGAGAGGAGGAACAAAAAAAAGAGTAGAAAATGTTCGCGAAGTGTCATTCTTTGCCTCACGTTTCAAACTACTCTGTCAACGTCGTCGACACATGCACGCGTGCACGCACTAATGTTGCATTCTCGTGTTTATGGAAGTGGAGAGGAAGGTGGCACGAGATGATTTATGTCTTAGTAAATGAACGGCAACAAGATGTTGGATCCAGACGAAATTACATCAAATACGACGGTGACGTGTTGATTACGTTTGTATTTATCAAAGTCTTGTTTAAAAAGAAAAAGGGACGGAGAGGGGAGGTTGATTCCAGCGAGACACTTAACTTTTCTTGTTTTGTGTCTCGCTGGAGAATTCAACGTCGAGATTTTAGTGATAAATTGGATTTATTACGTGAAAAATTTGTATAAACGCCGCGACCGATTAAAAAGAAAGTGATAAATTAGCTTTCTTTTATAGGGCTGTAGTGTATGTATATATATAGAATCGAAGGGAGGAAATGCTCACTGAAAACGCAATTAAAATTGATTAACGAGGTTTTTATATACGTAATGAAAACGATTGTAAGGTCGCAGTTTAGGGAGGACATAAGATATTAAACACAGAGACCAGATAGTAGTGTAATTCGAGGGTATGGACATGTATAAGTGCTCCTCCCTGGAGTTTTTGTAGTAAGTCATTGATATACTGTACAAAGACGAAAACTTTGAGGTTCTCGCTTTCATTTTTATGCCTCAATAGTGGGAGGGGATATTTATTTAGATTACGGAAAAGTATTTTAAAAAATCCACAGCTTAGTTAATTCCTGTATAATCCTGGAACACGGAGGCGTGCAGAGATTCGAGATTCAATTACATTTATTGATGCACTTAATTCTAAGAAGCGCGTTGACAGTTTAACAATAAAACTAAGAATATTCTGAATCGATTTCGCGAAGAAAGCAACACGAATGGAGGGAGGGGGGAGGAGAAAGGAAAGTAGTCAAATTTAGAATCGTCAGTTTCAAGGTCTGGCCACCCACTCGCTCAGTTAGCTTCGTTCAAGGATTCCAAAAATAACCGAACCGAATGGAAATCCCAAAACCCATTAACTTCTTTTCGGTTTAAGTCGAATTAGGGGGAGGTTTCCGAGAAGGAAAACATTAGTATTATCATTATCTACGTTGCCAGTAAATAAAATTTTCGGCACGGTAAGGGGAGGTTTTATTTTTACTTTTTTTTTTTTCATGGTTCTCATCTGCAATATCTGTTCTCCAGTCCAATCTTCAATGATCTATGTATCCTCCAGCTTTATGGATGACTAGTTTTGTTCTTTCGTCGGGATAACAACAAGAGAGAAAAAAAAATGGCGAATGGAAGTTGAACGTCATCGGAAACACTTCCGAGAGCAACAATTGCTTTTCGTTTAGTACCATTTCTCTTTGTTCGATAAAAATTTCTCGTATGATAACTGATTTTTTCCATCATCTTCTCCCTTCGAACCTATATTTGTTTCGATAAATTTAATTTGTTTTTTTTTTCTTTTCAAATCTTCTATCTTTCATTTCGACGTCAAACTGTCTTTATATATAATAAATAAAAATATTAGACCAACCGATAGAAATTTTTAATAATGTCTTATCAATCTTCTATCGCAGATAACTCGATTATATCCCAGATACAATCTTTATCTGGGAAAAACGTAAGATGGAAACACTCGAAATTTCTTATTGGTTCAATTGATTGATACGTATTGTTGTTAGATGGATCGCTAGTTGTCGAAGGAACAAGAATATCGAAAATCTTTCGTATGTCTGATCCATTTTTTTTAAAAGAGAGACGATAGAATCTTAAGACCCCGTACGTAACTGGTGTGGAAGATGCACGAAACTCCTCAGAACACCACTCTAAAGCCTCGTAAGTGTATTTGTAAGACCTTTAGAAGTTTATCCTGTTACTCTCTCCAACCTCCAAGTTATGTTGGAGGAGTAGGAAAATGTTTTAATCAAAGATCGAACACCCTCCGTGTACAGGATCTTAAACACAAAGAAAACACCATCAGACGTTATCACCAAATATCCACTTGTGTCAACTAACAGTTTATTTTCGTTATATCGAAATCGTTGGGCATTTAATGGCGGTTGGATCCCCTCCCCCCTGTAAGAAAACAAGCGAAGTGTTTGATAAGTAATTTTGTTTATTTTATCAATACCGAACACTCCGCACAATAAATTCTAACCGTTAATGAACTGATATTTGCTGTCCCGTGTTTAATCTAAATCACTTCCAGATGAACTATTACACTGTAAATATTGTCTTTTATTTCTTCTTCCTTTCTCCTCTTAGTTAATAACGTAATAAATATACCTGAAGGTTATCCACTCGCCAAGAGAGATTCACAGGTTTGTAGCGATTATTAAACAATTGCCTCTAGTTATTTAACTTCGTTTTATAAAAGAAAATCGGTAGGTCCTATATGAAATTTCAGTAAAAATTGATCGATAACGGGCGTGGCAAACTTATATGCAACGTGATTCACTTTAGGATCCGCACCAACCCAATATAATAGGGAAGATCACGTTATTAATATGAAATTTATCGGTTTTTAATTGTGTAAAAACAATTGAAAGCGGTTATGTATGCATATATGTGTATAGGGCTTATATACTTCATACTCCCCCCTTTTGGCAGATTGCTGATCTTCTCAATTCGGTTTCGTACGAGTGATTAATTTATAAAGTTTATCTTAATTACGGTTACTGATATCACCAGTAAAAATGGCTGATTTACCCGTTTATAACGTAATAAAAACCTCATCTAATCACGCTAGATTTATAGAAAAACACATAAAGAAATGTGATCGTCGCTATATAAACCCCGAGAATGGTTCTGGATAGGTGTGTCTTCGTGCGTTAAATCACTTACTCGATCCTATAACACTTTAATTGTCTCATTTAGTAACGGTACCTAAGAAAATGAGGGGTTTAAGATGATATAATGACATTTTGTTTTCTTCTTTCTTTTTCTAGGCAGTGGCAAGTAGTTTGGAGCCGGGATTGAGCCACTTCCAACCCATGGTGGCTCTTCTCTGCGGTCACGGTAAGATACAAAACCAATATTTGGACGAAAATCGCCGTTGGGTATCGGATTCTGATACTAAATCTACCTGCACCAAAAATAAACTAGAAATATTGGAATATTGCCGCAAGGTAAGCAGTAGAAAAGTTTTCAGTGGGTACGAGGTAAACAAAGATTTTCTTGAATATTCCCCCCTCCCCCTTTGCTCGGTATGAAATTGTTACAGGGGGGTGTCGTGTTAGTTCGCAACGTGTCTGCAATTCGTGGACTCCAGCTCTAAACTTCTGTTAATGTAGTCCTCGTTGAAAATGATCTCTCGAATATGGAACTGGAGCGTGTTTGATGCATTACATAAATTACAGTCGTCATAACAATCGATTGTGACCCACTTTTAATTTCCACACGAAAATAAATTTGAGTGAAATTCAACGGAAAAAATAGTCAAAAATTCTTGTTTAATTCGCTTGTTTGATTAAATAATACGGAATTTTCTCTCGAAATCTTAAATACCTAATTAGAAGAGGAATAAATCGGGATACGTCCCATCACGGGTTTGGTCCCAATCCAAATCTTATATTGTCACCGTTCCAGATTCATTTTGGATAATTTTCTAGTGTAGGATGTCTCCGAAAGTGATTTTCGTGAAGCTGTGGTGCCAAGTATGACTTCACTAACGTGTGCTACCTATACACTAACTACAGTAATCTATCCAATTGTGTCGGTTAGATAACTACTTATCCAACAATGCCAGCACTACCAATTGGGATGTGGTCCTATATCTGTTAAACTATAGCTTCCATTATCATCCATCACTTGTAACTATGATTTAAACTGATTACTTAACTACAATAATTGATTCGTTCTCGATACTCAAGGCTTAATAGGTCACGAAAGGTCAAAGTTCTAGGTAAATTAAAAGATCCCAGATGATTTAATAAGTAGGAACTATTCGACTATTCTTCCTTTCACATATTTCCACTGGAATACGATGCCTACTCGAGCTTTAATCCATAATTTTGATTCACCCCCTTTTATATTTATGAAATGTATAGTTATTTTCCGTAAATTACACCTGATTTAACTATGTAAAGCCAGTGTTAGTTACAGTTGCGTGTAATTCTCTCGCTCCCTCAGGATGCTGACTTAGATTCTTCGTTATCCAATATTTTATCCTACTCGCTCTCAATTATTAATTATATTTCCAATAATTAGATAATTATATTGAAGCACTCTTTATACCGTTAAAGTTTCGGAAATATTTCGAACAATCCACTAAAATTTTAACTTCCAAATCGTATGTAAATTAGGCTGGATGATACTAACTGATGATTGATAAATAATTTGGGGAGGGATCATCATGAAATTCTCGTGTATGTAAATAAAAATATAATAGGTCTAATCGGCATTTAATTGGTCATTTATGCAGACAGTGTGAGCGAATGTGATTACAAAATGTGACAGATGTTCTCCTGAGAGACATTTTAATTATCGGAAATAGCAAGAATCGAGGAGGAAGAGGAATAAGAATGAAAAAACACCAAACCTTTATCGAATGTCTCGCTATTCTTGTATTTAATCATTCTAATCTGGTTTTATCGGTATTTTTGCTAATGTCTAAAGCACAAATTACTTTATATAATTTGTAAGTGATTTGATTAACGAATATTTGTAGTTGGTAGTTTGTTTGTCCGGAAAAAAAGGGAGAGAAATTTAATCCTTGACTTGATAATTTTGGAATTAAATTGATCTCTTGGAGGCTCGGAAATCTTTAAATTTGTTCCTTTTTTTTAGCTTCTGCTACCAATTTTCTTAATCAAAAATGGCTCCGGTAACAGGAAATTGAAGCGAAAATAGCGCTAAAAGAGATGAAGTCGGTCACGGAAATTCGCGTTGTAGCGACGTAAGTTTCCCGTCTTTTGCGTCTAACCCAGAAGAGTTTTATCGATTAAGTTTCTGGCAGTATTATGAAAGCATTAAATAATGAAGTGATTCTAATGATTCTACGAATGCCACGTCCAATCGGAGAGAGAGAGAGAGAGGGCGCGAGTCATTAAAACACGCAGAATCGGTCCAGTTCGCCGGCAGCCATTACGAGAATCGAAAAATAATCCACTTTTAATTAATATTCACATATAATTATGTAAAATTTGCCCCGTAGCAACCCGTTTAAACGACACTTTTTCGACACCAGACGTTGAGTTTTGTATATATTTCCTTGTTTGTGTGTGTGTAACTTATATATATACTGTATTTTACTTTGAGATGCGTTGCAACCGGGCGAATTTATTGAGTATACGAAAAACCCTCTCCAGATGTTATCAAATTGTCAAACTTGTTTTCTTCCACCTGTCATTCCTGGAGGAATTTGTTACCGAACGCCCCATCCGATCAGTATGTATTGGAAAGTGTATTGTCGAGGCAAAATTACAGTTTCCTTCCTCACCCCCAGCCGTTACGGAGCATGCGCCGATGGTAATCCGTTGTCGGATGTCCGACTTCGATCGGCCGGCCACCGTTCGTCCCCCCTCGTCTACTGTGAAAAGGATCAAAAGCAAAAGCCTGGGGCGTTAAAAGATACTTTCCTTTTCTAGAAAACTACTCAAGAAATCATTAGTTTCCGGAGCAGTTTCGATAGTTTAATCGTAGGGAGTAGTAGGAAAAAAAAAATAAGATAAAATAAAAATATATGTTGTGTGTACTCCGAAAACGAAAGTGTTACCCTGCCCTTTTTAAAAGGGACACGACTAATTACTGTTTGAAATTAGGTCAGATCAGCCTTATCCTTGTCTCGTTTTTTGTTGGATGATTAACGTATACACGTACCGTACTCGCAGCCATGAATGTGACGATGAAGTAGTGTGCCATAGGTGGAATTTTCGTGAGTTTAAGGCCAAACACGAGAAAATCCGCGTACGCGTGAAGTCGTAACAGAGCAAAAATGTAATAGAAAACAAGGCCTTACTGTGCTCCGTTGCACGATAAGACAATGAACGTTTGAGTTTTAATGGCTCAAGGTACGGTACTTCTAAACAATTAAGTCGAATAATTTAATGGAGTGGAGTTAGAAATTCTATACTCTCGATAGGATTAATTAGAAGAATAACAATATTTCTGTAGATTTTTCGAGTAATTTGATAACCGAGAAGATAAACTGATTGGATAGAATTTGCTGGGAGTGTAGACAGTGTGAAGACAAGTGGAGACAAAAGATGTAAAAGGAGAAAGGTTGATGGAAATGAAATTGTATCGATTGGCCTGCCCGAGTACGGAATGAAATCAATAAATCAAATTTTGTCTTAATTGTGTTTAGTTATCGATTTTATCGATTAGTAATCACAATTATCGGTCAATAAATCTCCTATAGAATACACACGTACGGGGCACAGGTCGTCTCTACACGAGTGCGTACAATTAATATTTAAGTTGACGGCCGTATATACACGTATATCACGCAGTGTGTACTGTTAGGCATTACGTAAAATGGCATCCTGGAAAATGTATGGAATCGATCGCGGTTTCTCGAAAACTTTTTAAATAAAAACGGGCGACTTTGTAAATTATCGACACACGAAAACTGTGCTTTTGAGTAGCGCTGCCTTTCCGATTTCTGAATCTTTCATTTGATGTATCCAGTTATTCGGTACGGACACCTTCCAAAAAGCAAGATGATATTCCTTTTTTTTTTTTTTTTCCTCTTTACAAAAGGTGGGATAAAATATAAATGGGACTTATTGTAAATTCATAGCGTATTTTAAAACTCTCTATACACTATCTGCTTTGGTAGTTGGAAAAAGTAATCTTCGATATCGTGGAAAATGGAATTCAATCAGTTCGACAGCTTCTCTACAACCTTGAAAAATCCTACTTTTCCTCTACTTGATCTCGTTTCTTTATATATATATACAGTATACCACTTGCTTCTTATAAGTAAAAGTTTAGAATATAAATCTGCCAACTATTGTACGTGAGGTTTATTGCATTTTTAATTTTTTTTTCGCAGAATGATTTTCTTCTTTCTATTCTTTAAAGGTATTAAGTTTCCGCGCGATTTTTATGGCACCCTTCTTGGTGGCATTGGGGGAATGGAAACTAGTCATCAGATCGATACAAAATACTGCTAGATGTAAATATACGGTACTTCGAAGGCCAAAGAATTATATTGGAAATCGTAAAGTACATTTATGGCTTGCTATCTTTCGTACTTATTCCCGGGTAATCCTTACTTTTTCCATATTCTTTGAATCTGATTGAGTGGGACCCCGTACTTAGCTTTTTCACGACGTCGTCAGAAAAGCTGGTGCCAACAGCTTCAGACTAAGTTTTTATAGCCGGGGATAAGAAATGCAGTAGAATTGACATTAACTCTGCCATCTTTCTGAATCCCTCTTTGCTCCGAGAATTCTGAGCAGTTTTCAACACGTAATGGGGGAGATACGCCATTGAGAGATGCCATCTAGTATTACCCTACTTTTATAACTTGTCTCATTTCGCAAAGTTTAAGTCGTGGAATAAGAAAATCTACTGTTGACAGTCTTTTCCCCCGTTTTTTTTTTTTTTTTCAGTATAGCTTCGCTTCAAAAGTGAAGCGAAATCTCGATGTACCGGACCTGATTAACGAGCGCTGTGCTTAGCATTCGGCATCCCACTACGTATGCACAATGCTAAATTGTTTACGGATGGCAAATTCTGCGAATTTAACGATATTTTAAAGCAAGTTTTAATAGATTTGTACAGAAGTTACACGTTGAGATTCAATAGTAAGCGCCTTATTTGTCACTCGTTAATGAAACTTTAATGGAAAACGCATTAGGTTACTGCATTGTTGTTCTTTCTTTCAGAACTCCCAATACATCATAAATCTGTCTTAACAGGAATAACATTTGCGACCATAATTAGGAACTTTGCCATTGTTTAAATCGGTACAACGCTCCGGTTTTCTTAATTACTGCTCTACTACCGTGCGCTAATCCAATTAGATACACGTTACGTTCGTCGTCGACGTCGAAGAATATTTTCTAGGTCATCTCGTCCTTCCAACCTCTACAGATTTGGCTGGATAACTAGAATTCTATCGTAATGCTTTCTAGAAGGAAAATGTCAAGGTCAGGCATCCGTTCAATAAAGGCCAGGTTACATCTTGTCTCCCCCCCCCCCTGTTTTTGATATATAACGATGCGTATAATACGACGACAGTGTCGAAGAAAAATAGTAGAAAGCTATGCTGTATGGGTTAAAGTCGCTTTCTGGAAAGACTCCGGATAAAAATGACTGTCAGATATTTTGCTTAGCTCCCCCGAGAATTCCAAGATACACACATTGTCAGAGAAGGACGATCGATGCGGGAGAAATACTTGCAGCTACTACTCCATTCTGGGTATATCTACAATAGGGAACTAATTCTTTTGATAAATTATTCTACTACTGCAAATTTATTGACGATTCTCTCCTAAAATTTTATTATTTTTAATAATGCCAGAGTCTTGCCAAATTGCAAAAGATGTGCGAATTTTTGCACTTTAGTTTCAAAATTTTCTGATACATATATATGTATTTTAATTTGGCAAAGGTTATCTAATGTTTTTTGGCTTCCGGCACTTCATTTTTTTTTTAATATTTAATTAGCTCTCGGTAGGTTGCTTAAATTAAAAAGCGGAAACGGTGCGGCGAGAAATTGGTTCTCCCATAATATTTTTTTTTGAATAATGAATAATTATTTATTTTTGATTCGGCCGGATTTTAAAAATTTACGATTTAGTTTATTGGCCGCACGACGGAACGATTTTAAGATCGGATGTTTTTAAGTACTCCGATAATTCGGACGAGTCCGGTTACATTATTTTATTATCTTTCTGTGCAACTGCCGGGAAAAAAGATGGAAGGAAAGTAGTTATAAAAAGAGTTACATCGAAAATACAAAGTGATTTATCATTCCAGTTTTTAATATCAACCCTGGCGCGATTGCGTTAATATTATTTTTCTTTTTTGTAACGACACACACTCTCCAAAATTTTAAAATATGTAAATTTGCATTGGAAGTTTAATTTGGAGAATTTAATCTTGATTTATTGCAATTGTTTTAAACTGGGATAATTAGTAACCACTACGTAATTTCTTTCTTTCTACTTTTATTCTAGAAATTGTTAATTTTCTGTTTCTGTAAAAATATTTGCTCTGCCGTTCCAATTTTTTAAAATTTTATCATTGCCAGTTGTACGATTCAACTTCTTTTTATTAAGTGTACACTTTGTTTTTTTTTCTTTTTTAATAAAAATTAAAATTTTTATTCCAATTCATAGTAACTAAAAAAAAATATTTAAAAGAAACTATTTAATTTATTTTTATTTATAGAGAATAGGTACGACCCCTAAAACCCATTAATAATTCAATTAAATTTGTTTAGTGAGTTTATAAGGCTCAAAACAACAACAAAATTTTATTGTTTAAAGTTTGTTACAAACTTTAACAGTAATATATATATATATGTATCTGTATAATTTTATTTTCTTTTTAATTAAATTTCCTCGTCGTAAATAGAAAACTGTTCGTCGATACCACATTAGGTACGAAGATAGCATTGTAGTTTTGCAATGAATATGATAAACTCGTTCGAATCTGACGATCGATCAAATTGAAGCCGTCTTTATAGTTTTAAAGTATCGAATTACTATACTTTGCATAATAAAATCATCATCATAATGGATATGTCCTCTTAAGACGACCATCCTAATGCTGTTATATTCTCCAGGTGTGAATAAAAACTTTCATTTCTTTCAATTGAGAATAAAAGAATATATTCATATTATTTTATAAAATTTATCCTTCTAATATTAACTCGTAATTTTTTGCAAATTTTTGATCACGTTAATCTTTTCTTCGGTACTATCGGCAAGGATATTAGTTGTTGTTTTTTTCTTGTTTTCTCCTTTATGTAATGGTTAATGAATGTAGTAAGCAGAGACGAAAAACGGACAACACGGAATATGTCTTACCGTAATCTTAAGTACTGTGCTTTTATGTTTCCATCTGCGGAGAAAAAATGGACACGGATGACTATAAATCAAGAGTCCACCTATAGATAATTGAAAAGTCAGAACAATTTAATATCAAACTATATTACTGAATGAAACTTCATTTTTCCATTTGTCCAAAGATGATTAATGTTTAAAATCTTTTATATTTTACCAAAAATATATATATTATATATATATATATATATTATATATATATATATATATATATATATATATAGAGTGTGTTATAACATAAAACTTGATAAATTTCTCTTCCTTTCATTAACCGGCAGTGATAAAGTATTTCCTTATGCTGTAGCCTCTATTCAGTAAAAAGCAGTTTTAAAATGAGATATATTCTATATCATAATGTAAACATTCTTTTTATTAGAATCCATCCTTTAATGATTATCTAGAATTTCATATAAAAACTAAAGTGATTTTAAAATGAATTTTTGCACCCATTTTTGTTGATAAATTTAGTGTACTTCATCTAAATTATGATAGAAATATTCTAATAATTCCGATGCTTAAAATTTAATATATGATTGCAATGTAGAAACTCTTGTTAAATATTTTAATATTAATGTCCTAAAGTAGCTCATTCCCGTGTGAATTATTAAATGTATCTTCCATAAAATGACTACTCGTAGCAATCGTATAAAATTGTTATTGATGAATAAACTGAAGCTGTTCTCGGTGGGTGAGTCACGTTGTTATCCGGTTATCGATATATCTAAAGAGTTTTCTTAAATTGCATTTCTGCTATTGTTTGACCATAATCCATTTCAATATTTTTTCTTGGAAAATTGTTGAGATTTTAATCCGTGACATAAAATTCCGTCAAAGTTCCGGATGTTGACTTATTCTTCAAATACAGACCAAAATCTCTTGCTTTCTTCTGTGATCTTTCTTCTTTCTTTTGGCATTTTTTAAAATCCTTTCTAAAATAACATGGATTCTCCATTTTCCAAACAGGATTTTTTGTTCTAATTGAATTGGATCCAAAAAGGATGGGTTTTTTTTTTGTTTTTGACAAGGATGTCTTCTATATTTTTCTTTATATTTTCCTAGTTTTGTCTTTGATGCATCAAGCCATAAAAATGTAATTGTTTGACTTTCTCCACGGGTCCAAAGCTTAACCTTGTGTGACAAGAGCTTAAATTTTTTAAGAAACCTTAAAATAATAAGTTGCCAAATACATTAACTATTTATACAGTTCCATAATCATATATTTTAACACTCGATTTATATGATAAAACAGTACATAATATCTTTTTTAATTGTAAAGACTTGATGTTATATTTTATAAGTATATGTAATGCATTTTTCTATAGATATAATTTTGATATAAGTTTCAAAGATATCTATTATATTCTTTCACAAAGGTTTATCCAAAGCGAGATATACGTAATATCGTGGAATCCAGCAGATTCTATAAAATCGAGAATTGGTGTAAAGTTGGCCAGAAGAAATGCAAAGGTTCTCATTGGGTGAAACCATTCAGATGTCTTGGTAGGTATCTTTCTGTAACAAATTTAATAACATGCTGTTACAATTTCACTAGATACTAGTTTAAAAAAATTAAAGAATTGGTGCCGACATACATTGTTCTATAAATTTATAGCCTTGCATATTTAATTTAAAAAAATACTATAATTTTATAAAAAATTGCTATTTGTAATTAATGATTGAATAAATGTCTTTGTATCTTATTTATTATATTTATTGTAGGAAATCATTTTTTCAGAACTTTTTTAAATACAAAAATCAAGTAACTATGTTTGGATTCAGATACATACATTAGTATTGCTTATAATAAACTTATTCAAAGTTTTTTTCTTTGTTTATGTTTACTTTTACAGAATGTGTATGCACTCTTTGTTGTAAATTGCTGTGTTCTTTAACTACATGCAGTATCTTTTCATCATTTTATATATATATATTCTTCGTGTACCATAGATTTATTACACATTTAGCGATGTGACTAAAATCTGTTGGCGCGTTTCGGTAGAATTGGTTTGAGTTTGGCCCTACCTTGGATGACGATCACTTCGATCTCAGCCGCGTGTCTCGCGTCCTTTGTTCGTCTGTGAAGATTAACGGAGACACTGATCCTGGAGAAATATCTTACTTTATTCGTTGCGTTTGCTAGATATATACAGTAGTATTATTTACTATTGAGAGGTATTTACAGTAGGTTAGGTTGGCATGGAACACAAAGAGAAACGTCTCTCCTTATCAGTGTCTGAGAGACTCACTGAGAGTGACGTCAGTGGGCGAAGGTCGCAGTGGCACCCTCTGCCCTACACACACAACTTAGTTCTACTTTTTTTTTACAATGAAAAAGTAATCTGTTTCATATATACAGTATATATATATATATATATATAATGGGTGTGTGATGTGAAGATGGCAGTCTTTTTAAGTCAGTTACTGAGATTACTTAGTCATACCTAAAAATTGTATATAGATGACTAAAGGCTTGGACTCCTCCTCAACTAACAAATACTTGACAGTGCTTGGAAAGACTATATATATAAAGTTTGTGCCAGATTTTATTGCATTACTGTACAAAAGTGTTAATAAAAAAACATGTAGAAAATGTTTTTAAAAATAATTATATATATATATATATATATATATAATTATTTAAACTTTTAAATATAATAAATGTCAATTGGAAAATTTGAATCTAATTTTACATTACTCAAGAATAGATCATAACAAAATTATATCACTTTAATTGAGAATATCATTTGTTGTTGTAAATTTGTTTACGTGGGCAATGAAATAATTGTGAAAAATAGAGATAAACGTAATTGACTGGAGAGGGGAGAGAATTTTGAATGAAATTACTTGGTAGATTTGACATGTTGCAGATGTTGTGTATGGTGGTAGTTGGAGAGGCTACTTGAGTGTCAAATTCAGTGAGGTTTTTCCAGCTGTTGTGATATTAATGTTTATAATGTAAGCTGTCATAGTTTGGAAGTTCTTAAAGAAAATACCTTTTTCCTTAGAAAATTTTATAAAATAATAATGAAAAATAATCTTAGTTTTGAACAAGTTTTATATAAGTTAACAAGAACATCTTGCTCCTTACGATAGAATGTATAACTAAGTATAACCATATTGGCAAATATTAATAGATAAATAAAAATCTTTTTGTTAAAAATTTTAACGTCCTTCAGTTTAAAGTTTACCAGTTTTTTCCTTATTCAGATATTAAATGCTGTATTCTTACTGTAATAAACTGTTTAAAATCTAAACTCACCAGGTTCTAAATAATAATTTTATTATTTTTTTTTATAAATCAAAAATAGGATATATTACATAAACAAAAAATTCAAATTACCTAGATTACCTATGGGAACATTGAATTGCTATAATAGCAGAGGCTATTTTTACTTGATAGGAAATTCTTTATACATTTATCAGCTATTTTAAATGATTTATACTGATATTTTTTTTTGAAAGCTGAAAAAAAGAACTTATGCTGAAAATAACAGAATTTATCACATGAAAATTAGGTTAATGTTACCCTTGGTGCCAAGATGGCAGCTCGTTTCTGATTCCAGCAAGGAAACAGTGGGAAGCACATTCTAACTTAACCTAACCTATTCTAATAAATTACCACAATTATTACCAACCAAATTATTAGAATAGGTTAGGTTAGAATGTGCATCCAACTGTTTCCTTGCTGGAATCAGAGACGAGCCACCATCTTGGCACCAAGGGTTACATTAACGAAAAGTATACTTGTTCTCCAGGAGCAAATCAACTTCCTTAGACAATTTACTGGAAAATACTTAAATTTTGATATGCTTCTTTCTTCACACGATACTGGATTTTACAAATTAACTAGAGTAATTTGTCAAAATATTCAAATAAAATTAATAATGAGTCTGAATATAAACAACTCTACTAAATCTGATGCATTGCAATAACACTCCTTCAACTGCAAAATTTATTAGTAATTTATAATTATTATTGCCAAATTAGCTCGTTGATTTATGGCAGTTGAAGGTGTGAGCCTGAATAATTAAAAATAGAGGTTTATAAAGATGCATTCATTAAATATTACATCTGACGATGGATAGAATTATACTTTGCACATGCAAAGTAACCGTGATTACGTAAAAAACTTTAGATTATAAATTTAATTTTATATTAAAGTTACTTTTATTTTATATAAAGAAACAAGATTAAGAAACTTACAATCTACATAAAAATGTTAAATTCAGATTCATTTTATTTAATTCCTTATCACATATGCTAGTGTAATAGTATTCAAAATGTTTTTCTATTAAAATTTTGACACAATTTAAAGCAGTTTTACATTTTAAAAGTTGTTCCACTTTTATTATTTTAAATGGAACATTAGAAAACATGTTTCAAGCAAAAAACATTTATGAAATTGTAATAAAAGCAAATTCCATTTGGTAATATGGTCAGAACTAATAGTTGATTTAAATAGTACATAAAATTTAAAATTACAAAAGTTTTTTTTTGCAATATAGTAATATATTTAAAATGGTTTATATCTAAATTTTGAATGACAAAGGAAAACATTAAATCAAACAGTGAGACTAACAACAGCTGTCTGACTTTAAGATTTGCGAATCAATAATCTTATTTCTTTTTTACTTAATAACTGCATTACATCAAAATTCCTATTATGGATCCTATGGATCCATAATTGAATTGTAGCTGGTAAGGTTGCACTATGACTAATTTGGACCAACTATTGCCCATGAAATATTGGATTTCTTTGAATGATTACTATTTTATAAATGTTTTGTCTGACAATTATCAATTTACTAAAATTATCAAAATCTAAACACTAATTTTTATTGTGTGTGTGTGTATAGGCACATGTACACTACACTCATATCTGAATTTTTGTAATAGATTTTTAGGTTAATGTTACCTGTGGTTCCAAAATGGCGGCTGGTCTCTGATTTCAGCAAATAGAAGAAAGGAAACAGTGGGGATGCACGTTCTAACCTAACCTATTCTAATAAATTACCATAATTATTACCAACAAAATTATTGGAATAGGTTAGGTTAGGTTAGAACGTGCTTCCCCACTGTTTCCTTTCTTCTATTTGCTGGAATCAGAGACCAGTTGCCATTTTGGAACCATGGGTAACATTAACCGATTTTTATGGTTATTAAGTAGAAACGGTGGTTTATATTTCAATCTCTTGAATTCAAATTATTGTTATATTTATTTTATATCATGTGAAGTAATTTTTGCTTTAACATTTTTAGACTTGCAATAAAGATATTTAAAGAAATGAAACAAATATGCTTTAATTAAAATAAATGTAAAGAAGTTGACTGAAAAGGATGATTAGGTAATAAACCAAAAAGAATTTGAAAAAATAGGTGATAAGTTGAAATTGCATGCTACATTACATACCGATGATTTCTCTCAATGTGCCACTTTAAGTATGCATACCACAGGTTTGCAATCCTTAACCTAGTAGAAGAAATACAGTATAACTGTTCATTTCTGAGAATTATCTGCAGTATGTAATTATATATATTAATCTTTTGATGGTGATCTTGCACTCGTGTAAAGGAATATGATACTAGTATTTGCAAATGTTTATTTACATGTTAACAACATTTGCATACACATGTAAAGATTAACCTTACTGTAAATATAATTAGTGAAGAAATCATAAAATTATTCTGTAGTATTTTTACTAGGGAATGATTCTTTGATTTCTTGTTTGAAATATTTACTAAATTGAGAGTTTTAATATGTTTTATCCAGAATTTTTCAATTAAACTATTGTACGTTTATATTTAGGAATATGTTTGTATCATGTTCCAACTCATTTTACTGCATTTTGCAACAGACCAGACAAGTGTAATCTTCTGCAGTTATATAACATAATAATCTATTATTATATTCTTTAAGTTTCTAGAATCACATTAGATTCCAGAAATGTATATAAATTGATCTTCAGTTTTTCCACTTCTGCTCACACATACTTGTTCCTTGATGTATCCTCTCTCCATCATTTTGGGTTGAAAAAATTGTAACCTATAAATTCCCACTGTTGTCCATTTGTCTGTTTTTCCTTAATCTTGGGAACAGAGTTAGTTAGAACTCTGGCATATTGAAAGGGTATTTGATTGTGTAGAAGTTAACTCACCATATGGACAGCCTTTACAAAATCTTTTTGTAATTGACTTTTTGATATCTTTACTAACATGCTTATCAGTTTGGTCTTAATTAAAATAAGTAAAGAATGTTGTTTTTCTATAATACAACCACTACAAAAACTGGATAAACTATGACTAACCTCAAATTAAACCCACATCCAGTAAAAAAAACAATGATAGCTGAAGGTTATCAAAAACAAATGTTTTTGATAATCTTCAGCTATCATTGCTTTTTCTAGCTTAGCCTTAAAATTTTTAATAAGTACAAAATGTCGCAGGCCAAATGATGGTTTAAAAAAGAAAAGACAAAAGAATTCAAGTATTATTATATTCTGTATATGAGGATCATTCAAAAAGAAACGAGCTGGAGGCTGAAATGTGAAAACCGATGACAGAATTGTAATATTGTTGCGTGTGTAAGAATGTGTGGTTCCGACAACAGCATGGAAGATCACAGCCTGCTGCTAGAGGGTCATGGGTGCGTACCACGTGACTACAAAGCTAGCAGTAGCACACGTCAATCGTCCACTGTGGTCAGTTGTGTTGTAAACAATGAAATGGAGGCGTCAAAAGAAGAGCAAAGGGGTGGTGTTCGTTTTCTGACAGCAAAAGGAGTAGGGGGAACGGACATTCATTGAAGAATGTCACAAGTGTACGGTGAACACTGCATGTCCCTTGCAAGGGTCGAGGCGTGGTACAAGCGCTTCAGGGAAGGGCGGGTGTCGTTAGCCAATGCACGGTCAGGAACACCACACCGCATTACCGATGACATTGTTCAGCTGGTTGATGGAGTCAATCGTCCACCACAGTTAGTTCGTGTTTAACACGACTGACTGTGGTGGACGATTGACGTGTGCTTCTGCTAGCTTTGTAGTCACGTGGTATGCACCCGTGACCCTCTAGCGGCAGGCTGTGATCTTCCATGCTGTTGTCAGAACCACACATTCTTACACACGCAGCGATATTACAACTCTGTCATCAATTTTCACATTTCAGCCTCCGGCTCGTTTCTTTTTGAATGATCCTCATATATGAACAAATTGGATGGAGCCTGGTTCCTGTTTGTGGAAAAACATTTTTAGAAAACAAATTTCTGTCTTCTGTTTAAATGCCATTTAAAGATCTGATTTCTGTTGTGAAAACTGTGCAAGTGGGAACTTCAAACAAATTGGGGGAAAAATTCTATTTTCCAAAAAAAATATAAAAAGTGTAGATTAACAGCACATTGATGCCATTGAAATAACTTTGGAATGCCAAGATGAATGGTAGTATGGTTGATAACAAGTTAAAATATAGTTTCAATTTACAATGGATTTCTATTTGGAGACTTTTTGTATGTTTAATATAAAAAAAAAAAATGGTGATAACTGGGTGGTTCTAAATGCCTGATAAGTCTATATAATATTGCATGTGTGTGTATATATTATTAGTTATTGTATGTACTGTAACACAATACAGTGGTTGTATTTAATTACTTCAAATCAGTATTTAATTACTTCAAATCAGTATTTAATAATTCAATTATAATGTGCTTTTTATTAGCAAAAATTCACAAATGGAAATATGCAAGCATATTCAAAGATACTATCAATAAAATCATTTTGAGAAAGTATTGAAGTCTTTGTGCAGAATTTTATTTATGGTAATAATTTTTAATAATCCACATTAATTTTATAAAATTGAAATTAGAATATTCCCAGACCAAAGAAAATTAGTTGTCGCTTCAAAAAAAACCAAAAGTGTATGAACGAGAGTTGTGTGTTTGCCCATTTCAGTATTCCATTTAACATTTAATAATTGTACTGTATTATTAGTGAGTGCACCAATTATTTTAACCCAAAAACTTTTTACCAAAATCTTTTTATTACACTGAAAGTTTTCATAAACACACCAACTTGCTGTGTGTGAGGGCTCAGTGCCATGTCATCCACTGTATATTTTTAGGAATGTGCTTTCCTTATCATTCAAAATGGCATGCTACATGAACTTTGTTTGATTTAAAAAGTAATAATTTATCCAGAAAAAAATTATGATTGTATGGGAAAAACGTTAATATACATTCATTACTATTTATGAATTCTTCCACTATTAATGTTGATGTTGAATTCAAATAATTCTGAATAAGTACATGTATTTCGGTCTTGGATGTTGCCATTTCTGTTTTTTCCTCATTTCCTCTTTGATATTCAAACAAATCGTCTCGTCAACATAGTTGAGGTGATGAGCTAAAACTAAGCTGATAATGTCACTTGTTTAGTTTAGGAATGAGTTTTTACAGAATGATAAAGCAATGATAAAATCAGGAAAGGTGTTTTTTTCCAGTTTTGGTCATCATAGGTATGAGTGGTCTAAGTATATTACCCACATGCTGATATTTGCTGATTATACAATATCTTACACTCCATTCTTAACATTTTGTCCATCTTTCTTGAAAGTAAAACAATGTTGGATAACAAAAAGCTTTCTAATATTAATATGGCATACATTTAGATTTCTTTGAAGCAATCAATGTTTTATTTTGGCATATCTTCTGCGTTGTTGTCGCAATCATTCTCATTTTCTATTGGCTATGACACTCCTGTTTCTACTTGCAACGGAAGTTGATATTTTTAACTAAACTTTTTTGGATTATTTCTATGCTACAGAAATGGAAAATATTTGTGGTTTTTGTTTTAGCGTTACTTTTCCACAAGCGGAAATTGAGCTTTACAACTTACAAGTATTGTTATTTTGGCATGTTGATACACAAGATTTATTAACTAATTCAACACCAATATAAATTTACCTTTTACTCATTACACTAAAAATTTGACATTTTCGGCTTACTGAATTTCAAAATAAACACATTTAACCTTGAATATTAATTACAAAATTAAGTATCAGATTGTGTCAAGCACTTAGTTTTGAAATTATTAACAATTCAAGGAGAAAGACATTTAAAAAAAAAGAATACAACCGAAATAAAGCAATTGACCTTTATCAGTTTGTATTTTTTCTCCTGTAAAAGGATAACTATTACAAGATTCTTTCACTTGACTCTTTTTTATTGTTGTTTTTATTAGGATAAAAAAATTTGACTTAATTAATAGAAATAAATAAACAATGTAAATACAGACAAATCTATTAAATTAAATATTGTTTTTATTTGGGTAATGCTTAATGTCTTCTTGTGTAAGTTTATCAACTTTTTAAAATCATTATTTTTATTTTTATGACACTTGTAATTAGTTTATAATATGTGATACAAATTGTAATTAATCATTTCAAACAGATGAAAGGGTTAATTCATTATTAATTAGAAATTACTTTTACAAGCGTTGAGATGATTCTTTTCTTAAACTTTGAAAATGGCTATTTTTAGTTATGAGTAACTGTAAATAATTAACTATTTATACTTACAGAAATATTTAAAAACTACACATGATTGCCATCTATATGCTAATCGTTGAGTGCGGTACAATGTACAATAATGCCTGTGCAATACTTTAAAAATACACCTTACTCCCAAAATAGTCATTAATTATTGAAAAAAACCAATTCACAATCATCACGTTTGCATGTATCGCCTTCTCGCTGATATTCTGTGTCTTTTTTCTTTGCTAGAGAGCTGCTAAATTTTCGGAAGATTTCACTTAGTTTGGCTACTACTTGACTATAAGGAAATAAGTATATAAAGAAAAGAATATGTTAAATATTTCCTAATAATTATTTGTTAATATTTGATATGCTGAAATTTTATAAAAAAAGAAAATTTTAAGATAATTTCAAGAGACAGATACGACAATCTGCTCACGTAAGGTTGGCAACTGTGAAATCACACAAATTTCTGGATTTTAGAGTGGTCTCAGATGTTTTCTAGTGGTTCATATACAACTGCTGGGGCTTCCTATTACCTTAACTTCAGTATGATAGAGTATACAACTGAAATGGCCAAACTTGGTCACTATAGGACCACATATTACACATCATAAATACATGAGAGCTGCATCTTCTTTTTGAAACGATATATAATATATAGTTAAATTGCTATAGTTATCATTGTTCCATAGTAAATATCAATATCACTTTTATCCTAGTAAATATTTAATTTTTTGACTTTATAAATGTACAGTATTTACTTTTAGTTCTCAGTTATCTGTTCAAAGTTAAGTTGTGCTTACTACCTGTCTTCATATAATTTATCAGCATATGTTTAAAATTAGACAATCTACACAAATTTAAACTGTCTAATTTTGAATATTTATGCTGATAAATTATATAAAATAGGATTGTGTGTCTTCTTAGTTTAACTATTAAAATACAATGATTCTATATAGTTTAATACAAATAAACAAAATTCGTATGTAAAGAAATTGTTATTAAATGAATCCAAAATGATTCAAACTAAAGATGGGGCTTTTCAAATGCAATAATTCGGAATTATTCTATTGAATAAAATTCTCATTCTGCTTAAGAACTTGTGCTAGGTATTAAAATATGAACTGACATGACAGCAAACAGTTCAGTTACAGTTCCAAAAACTAGAGTCTGGCCCTGCTGTCGAAAATTTTAATTGTTCATTATAGTATACAGAGATATCAGTACTTTGGCAACATAAATTTTATTTTCCTGTTTCTAACTTACGTCACTATGCAACTGTAATTAAGCTGATGTTTGACGAAAAACATTTGACCTAAACTTGACCAGTGAGAAATAAGAATAAACAATATATTAATGTGTGTTCAAAGCTTCTTGTCCTATTCAATTGTTGTATTTCTTAAATCTTACAACTCGACGACAAATGTAGGATCATACAGGATGTGCGTTCATAAGAGCATGACAAATTAATTACGTTGAATTGTCATTTTAATTAGCATTTCAGGTCTATACCTCTCTTCAGCTGTTGAAAATTCTTTAATATAATACACTTTAAGTTATTAAATATAATGAATATTATTATTCTTCATATTAATAATGTGAAATGATTAAAGATGTGGTTTATTCAATTTTTGTTAAAATTTTGTGAAAAAATGACCAAACTAACATTTACAAACTACTGGAATAGTTCATTTTTTCTGAACTTGCCGCACTAGTCATATCTGAACCGCACCATTTGTTCTTTCCTACCGCACCTACGTTATTTCAACTTGCTATTTCAATTGTGTCAGCTTCTGGCAGACACAATTGAAATAGCAAAGAATCGCAATACAGTAGTATAAATAAGGAACATCCAGACTTACCATATTTACTTGCGTATAAGACGAGGTTTTTATTCATTTTTTCACTGCTTCATAAACCTAGGTCATACTATACGTGCAACCAAAAGATTCTTTGCATTTTTACAATAATTTTTCTGAGTCATGTATTCAAATTTTTTACCAGATACTTACCCTCTGGTGTTTAAAAACAAAACTATTTTATTTGGGTCATTTGAATTGTTCTTGTGAGTCGTCAGGAGTAAAAATAGGAAAAGCAAAGCTTTTGAGTCGAATATTGAATTGAAATTCCAAGATTACACAGGCGCCCAATATAAGTTTTAATCCATTCCCACATAAAAACAGATTATTATTCGAAATTAGAATTTGGAAAAACTCATAAGTGTGAATGCGACTGTTAAAAATTAGCAAAAAAGGTTCCCGAATGTCCAGCTTTGCATGAACAAATTATATCGGTTTTACAAGATTTTTTTTTCTTAAAGTTTAAATTGCCAGTAATTTTTGTGGGACAATGTGTGCATTTACATGCACTTGATATTTTGTGTGTGATTAAATGAAATAAAATTAGAATGTATTAATATATATGTAATCTTTTTATTTTGATCTTTAAAGTCACACCTTGTCTTAAACATGAGATCTTCTTATATGCAAGTAAATATGGTATATAGTTAATTGTAAGATTATAAAGTGTGTAATAAAAACCTGTTCTTAACTGAATCGAATTAAAAAAATCCAAAAGTTGTATTTCGAACAATTGTGATATTGTGATTATACATAACTTAGGCCATATTTACATACTTATTGTTCTAGGATTCTGACAATCGTTCAGAAGTTTTCACTTTTGAATATCTTGATTTGTAAAATCTGCATTGTTGATCTCGCACAACTTTATGGATGTACAACCTCCTTCTTCAGCATAATTATGAAATTGTATGCTTGTACTGTACAGTGCAATTTGAATAATATTTTATTAAATATGAACACACACGAATGATTATCGTTAAATTTTTGTTTAAATACCCTTCTACATAATAAATATATAATTCTGTTATTGGGCTGCAATTTAAAAAAATTGTAAACCTATAAATTTCCACTGTTGTCTGTCTTTCCTTAATCTTAAGAATGAGTTAGATGGATGAAAGCCAAGACCAGATATGGAAAGATTAGGGGCAGGAGACCCCAAATAACTATATGCAAACTTCCACAAATTGGAAGTCATGTTATTTAATTAAAAAATTTTCCCTGAAAGGAGTTAGATGACTGGCACGACTCAATTGCAAAAGAGGAAAGTATAATGTACTGTACAGGGGTAAGACAATACGTGGAGACAAAGTGGAGAGCATAAATTTTAAATTAAATAAATTAAAAACATGATTAAAAATTGCAGCCCGGCATTGTGACGACGTCACAGTAAATATTTGCTCGTAAACATTTAAAAATCTACAGTACGTTGTAAAACAAAGTTTGCAATTAGGTTTTTCAATTGTATATCATATTGCATGAAAACAATTGTAATTTTAATTAAAACTATTAAGTTTATATTTTAAAATGACTTTTTAAAACTTAAAAAACTAACTTTTGTAGAAAATTATTAAATATTCAATTATAAATTTACTTTTATTATTTGATTATTTCAATATAAAAATTTTAAACATACTTCACATCATCATAAAATGTATATATGTACAGTATATCATAGTCATTAATTTGAAACGTAATAATGTGTGTTAAATCTTTTCCTTAAATTCTTAGAAGGTCAGTTCCAGAGTGATGCTTTATTAGTTCCGGAACATTGCTTATTTGATCACATTCACAATCAAAGCATCTGCCAGACATTTGACGAATGGAATCAGACCGCCTCTTCAAGCTGTCAAGATCGCAATATGCAGTTGAGAAGTTTTGCAATGCTTCTGCCCTGTGGTGTAGATATTTTCTCTGGAGTTGAATTTGTTTGTTGTCCAAGAGAAGGTTGGTAGATTTAATAATAATAATAATAAAATTATCAATTTGTTGCTGGTATTCAATATTTCAGGAAGATTGTATTGAATTATTAGCATACTGAAGTTTTAATCTATTATTTCAGTAATTTAAACAATAAATAACTATGTAAAGAAGTCATGAATTCTTTAATGACGATGAGAATATTTTATTCTTTCATCAGACATTAAACATTTAATTCATGAGAATTTTAAGACATTTAAAACATTAGTAGAATGAGTGTGTAATATTTTTATCAGAATAAATTTGTTTTTAATGGATGTGTTCCATTTCTTTAGAGTTAAATTTTTCGGTTAATGTTACCTCAGGTAGCCAAGATGGCGGCTCGTCTCTAATTCCAGCAAGGAAACAGTAGGACAGACGTTATAACCTAACCTAACCTATTCTAATAATTTGGTTGCTAATAATTATGATAATTAGAATAGATTAGGTTAGGTTAGAACGTGCGTCTCACTGTTTCCCTGTTGGAATTAGAGACAAGCCGCCATCTTGGCTACCTAAGGTAACATTAACCAATTTTTCTATATGTAGATTTGTATATCTTGCAAGTATCACAATTACATCTGAATTTTGGTACTTAAAAGGCATACTTTTTAGAACATATACTTACTTGACTTTAAAAAACAAGAAATATTAAGGGATATCCAAAAAGTTACTGTGTAGTGAGAACTTTGTAGCGACGTTAAAGTTGTATCTCCTGCATTTCTACTTTGTGGTAGATGGCATCACTACTTGTGCAGGTTTTGGAAGACTTCTTTGCTGACTGTGTATCTCCTGTGGAATTTGGCCTCCTAGATCTGTAGACTTCACTTTGCAGATTTTGGGGCTTCTGGGGACATTTCCAGCATTTGCCATAGGAGAAACTGCAGTATTGTACAGTACATCAAATTTCACTTTTATTAAAACTTAAAAACATGGAAAATTTTAAGGTTTGTGTGTGCTGAAATTAAAAAAAAAAAAAAAACATCAGAAAAACTGCTGGTTTAGACTAAAACTACTGAGAATTAAATATTTAAGCAGTTAATATTTAAAGTTGTTGTCAAAACTTCTAAATGATGAAGAGTTATCAAACACTCCATACTTAGAACAAAAACATTAATGAGATGTTTGGTCTTGAAGAATGTTTAATCTCAAATCTTGGACTCCTTCAGCCATTTTAGTATTGTACTATACTATTGAATACTTACAGCAATTAAATTATGATTTCTTACTATTGACTGCTGTAAATAATTTAGCTTTTGAGCTTTATACAGGCTAATAATTTTAATATTTTATATATCAAAATAGAAAAATGACACTATTTATGATTGGTTGATATTTTAAAATAAATGGTTAAGACTGTTGCTTAAAATAGCTGTATACGGCATTTAATGTCAAAAGAACACACAAATAAAACAAGATATCTATTGTTATTTTTAAATATTTTATGTATTATAAACACTGATTTTATTTTGTTTTTATTCATAATTTAAGTAAGTCTGTTTCCGACGGTTTTAAATTTGTAACATTTGTTGTTTGTTTGAATTTCATCCGAAGGACACGGTTGTAATCTGGAGAAAGTACGAAACTTATATATTTCAAATTATTACTGCGAATAAAATATTCTAGTTATTTCTTTATTTAGATATATAGTAGTAAACTTTTAAAATTTGAGTCTGAAACAACTGATTATAATTTTTGACTTTATACAAATAAATTGATAATGGAGATGCTGTAAGTTAAATTATTTTAAAATGTATCATTATGACAAATGTCATTTTACAGTAGATTAGTATTGATAGTGTTCATCAAAACTAGATCCATCATGAATCAAATGAAATGAGAGTTTCTCTTTTTTTAAATGGGTCACATTTTCTAGTGAATTTTTAGACTTTAATCCACAATATATTTGTGATTACATAGTATTTTATTGCTTATAATAATAATAATGACTGTAATAGTAATTCTATTATTATTATATAAAATGGACTTCTTCCTTCTGAGAGAAAGAGGTCCATTTTAAACTAACTTTAGGCACTAAACTATATAGATTAAGCTCTGATGTTCAGCCTGAAGGAACTTGTTTGTTAAATTAAATAAATTAATAAATTGGAAATAATAAGAAATATTGAAATTTTATCTTCTAGATACTTTGTCATTTTTCATATACTACCTTTGCTAATCTTGATCATGTTAGATAGGTCTACTTGACTTATACCATAGAATCTCTTACGTTGACAAAATTTTATATATTAAATTTTTTAATGGTCTTAATATGTTAGACCAATACTCACAGTACACTTTTAATGGAAGACTTTATTGATGCTCTACATCTACAGTTTTTTTACATATGAGCATGTTTTAGAAAGCTATTTGTCACAATTTAGAATATTGTTTTTTTTTAATCTTTACCACCCTTCATATAGCAAAACTCAAATCAAATGTTACCAAAACAATACCTGTAAAAATACTAGTAATGCTACCATAACATTACTATGATAGCGTTACCAAATATGCTAATCATATCAGTAATTTCAAAATTTAATATTTTGACAGAAAAATCTAAAGGAAATAAGGGTGATAGTAGAGAAGATATGTTGAATAATGTAGATAATTCAATCAGTGATGAAACTGATAATGAAGATGACGACGATTATGACGATGATGACGACTATTATGATGGCGACGACTACAGCGAGGAAGATAGGTCTAGTGCTGCAAGCACAACAACTTCTACAACTACTACCACAACTACTACAACCACCACCACCACCACCACAGAGAGACCAGTCGACTTTTATTTCAGTCATTTTGATAGTCGACACGAGCACGACGCCTTCAAAGAAGCTCAAAAGTCACTGGAAGATAAACATAGGGAAAAAGTTACAAAAGTAAGTAATATTGTGATTACTGGTAGTACTTAAATATAATTACGAACATACAAATTCAATAGAAATTGTATTTTTGGTTTATATATATAAAAATTCTTTTGTTCAGAAACACTTAATCAGTAAATATTGTTTAATTAGAATATACATGTCAGACTTACTATGTGCCCATTCTCAGAGGCGCACAGTCTGTCTTATTTTATTGATTTCAACTACACTCTTATGAAATCAATAAAATCAGGCTTACTATCTTCAGTTCCTTAAATTCATCTCTCTAAACAAATGTCTTTTAAGTGTGATTATATTAACTTATCTCTATTTTTTAAATCTATTTGTAACTTTTCACTCGGTTTCCTTTTTTTAACTGACATTAGTTGCTTTTAATTATTTAGTGTAAAATGGGTCAGCAATGTGGAGCACGTGGCACATTTCAGATGCATCCTCTAGAACCATAGTCACATAAGCATATATATATATATATCCCTGATGCAAAATGTAAATTAGTTTAACTTCAAATTTTAAAGAAGTGAACATGACAGACTAAGCTTGTTACATCTAAAGAAGTCTGTTTAAACTGAATACTTTTCCTGCTTAAAGAGGAAAATAGTACAGAAACAACATTATGAAAGTTGTTATTGTGCTAACTTTATATTAAAAAAAATTGAATGCTTATGAGAATATAGATTGCCTGTAATTGCAAGTATTTTGTACTATCTCAGAGGAAATTTTTCAAATTCAAATAAGAATATTTAAGTTTTTCTATAGTTTATCTTTGAATGTTTATATCTTCTAATTAAGATTAAAAGTCCATAGAAATTATATAAATATTTAATTTTCTAATTCTATCAACTAATTCAGAATTAGAAGATTAATCTTAGAATATATATTCATTATGTCCTAAGATTACTTTAAAAGAAAATATTTTATAAATCATTATTTTCAGGTTATGAAAGAATGGGGAGAATTAGAAGAACGCTACCAAGATATGAAACAAGAAGATCCCAAAGGTGCTGATGAATTCAGGAAAAAAATGAGTGCAGTAAGTAAATTAATTAAAATGTTTGCTGTTAAGTATTTTTTACATAAAAGATATTTTTGGTTTTTGTTCTTCATACACCATGTAAAACCAAGCTGTAATTAATTATTGATCGTTCAGCAATTCTACAATCAGTAATCCTTTAAAATTTTGCTTTAAAACAGTAAAAAATTTTGGACTTGCTTTTTGTGCTACTTATTGTTGTTTGTACAGGCTAAACGCAATCAGAAATTTTAGATAATGAAGTTTTTATTATTTTAAACAATACATTAACTTATAAATTATGAAGAATCACAAAGATGATCTAGATTTAAATTTTTGGGTTACATCCAGATCAGCCTTGTCGTGATCAGTCTTTCTTAATGGTAATGAGTTTGAAAATTATTTGGACGATTTCGTTAAGCATTTTTTTCAAAATTAAAGAAATTAATATAATAAAAATGCCTCCGGGTGATTCTGACTTGTTTCATTGTATAGTAAAAAACAATATTTAATTTTTCTGAAATTATTTTTATAGCATTTCCAAAAAACTGTAGAAGCATTGGAGGAAGAAGGAGCGGCCGAAAAGCGCAGACTTGCAGCTATGCATCAGCAACGAGTTATGACAATTATTAACATGCGTAAAAAGGCTGCAATGAATTGTTACACTGCTGCATTAGATAAAGTACCACCTAATGTAAGTATTTAGAATTATGGAGTTGATTTCAAGTAATAAATCTAAACTTTGACAAATTTTATTGAATATCCTTTGTATTAATCTTAATGTAAACTAAAATTATATTTAATTCAAAATAAGAGAACCTTAAACAAGAATGAAATATTAAAATTCTTTTGATGGAATTATCTTCTTTATGAAATTGCTGAAAATTTTCTTTTCCTTTTATAAATCATAATTTAAGGTTTTTCAGTATAATTTTTGTTTATTAATATGTACAGTATGTTAATTGGAACTGTAACAAATAGTAGTGAAGCTGCTTATTCATTATTATTTGCTGAAATTTTCATTTATAAATATCAACCCGTTTTTTTAATTTTATAAATGCTAATGACAGGATGAATGGAGCGGGATGTAAAATTTAGATAGGAAATAAATATAACTTCAGTTATGAATGAAATAATAAGTAATTTGTTGATGCTAGAATGTTTATATAAGATGGTAATGTACAAAATTACAAGTTATATGAATATATTTTTAAAAAACTTGTTGAATGAAGTATTACAAATTTCTGTTTAAGTGATTATTTCAATATATTAATTACAATTATCTATTCTCTCTTTTTCTAGACCAAGAGGATCGAGAAATGCTTGGAGAAACTTCTAAGAGCATTAGAAAAAGATAGAACTCATACCTTACATCACTATCGTCATTTGTTGAATACGAATCCCAAACAAGCCGAAAGAGAGAAGGAAGCGATGTTAGAGCATCTGGATAATCTTAATCACATGGGAAATCAGAGTATTGCTATGTTGGAGCGTGCACCGTCCGTTGCCGACAAGATCCACAACAGAATGAGTGCGTTTTAATTTGTTAATAGACAAAACATTAAACAAAAGTATTATGGTTATTTAGAGTAATGTAGTTAAAAATTCTTTCATTTTTAAAAGCTATTTAATTAAATATTTGAAATAGGTAAGGCGTGTGTTGGTATACAAATTAAAATTTATTAAAAATATAAACTGATTTAGTCCAAAATATTATATATTCCTGCAGATTGAAAATATTAAATTTATTTGAAATTAGAAAATTTTAATAATGTACAGTACATCATAAGCATCCATATACTTGTGTTTTTTGATTAGCATTCTCGAATGTAAATAGTGTTTAAATTTAATCTTAAATAATCCGTTTTGTGATAGATATGCAATAAAAACTTACATAAAATATTAATTTAGTTATTTAAATAGCACTAATCTTCAAGATTAAAACTTTTTTGTTTTGGTTTCAGTTGCAATTTGGCACCATCTTCACGGCCTGGATGCCGAGACTGCAATTTCTAAAGATGCCGACGAAGCAATCTTAGAAAAATACAGAGAGGAGGTTGAAGAGAAACAAAGAGGTTCTGTATATTAACAATTTACATCTAATTATAAGATGCTATGTCTGTAAATATTTTGATTATCCTTACAAATTTTCAAAAGATTTATTAGAATTTAAAAGAAAATGTGGTGTTTGTCGAATTTTTGTAGATTTCAGAGATTTCTAAAAGTATTAAACTTTAGGTTAATATCAAATTTATTTAATTCTCTTGTCATAGGAAGTCTGACTGACTGACTCCACTCTGTGTTGGTGTTTCTAAATAAAATATTAATACTAATCTGTTTATCAGTAATTCTATTTATCCTACTTCAGTTTGGTCCCACTTATTTTTTAATTCCATACTGATACCTTTGTGTTTATCACTACTTCTGATGTATAGTTAATATAATTACTGTCAACATGTTTTGTTCATTATATCAATAATATAATAAAAGTTTCAGTGATTTAGTATTAAACTAAACTGGATGATGGAAATTGTCAAAAAAAAACTTTAAATATAGTAAAAATGGATTGTTTAAGGTGGAAAAAACATTAGTATCTGAATTAATTGTTAATTTAATGAAACAGAATTGGAAATAGAACTAATATTACAAAAGAAGAAAATTTTTACTAGTTTTAATAGTTTTAACAATGCTACGTTGGACTTTCCTCTATATATTTTATCAATTTAATGATAAAAGATTGCTGAATTCATTATTCATGAGATGAATAACAATTTAAAGTATAAATATTCCAAATTCTATTCTTCTGGACCAAATCAGTTACACAATATATTTATTTTATCATCATTCTTCAAAAATTTAATTATTTGTTATAATAAACATCACGAAACCCGATAAATTTGCAAAGCCAAACGACCGTCGGATTATGTCGGGCCACTTTTCCGCATTTGTGGCGGAAAAGTAGTCCGATGTAATCCACTGGTCGTTTGGCTTTAATAATTTGTTTGCATATAAATTGTTTTTAGCATTGATTTTAAAGTACCAGAAATTTTTAATCATTTTAATCATCCAATTTATATTTGCTTTTGAATTAAATTAACCATGAAAGATTGAAATTTTATTCTCTCATTTAGGATATTGAAAGCTGAATAGCATAATTTTTAATTAAAAAAAAAAAAAAAGGAGAATTTTCTTGCCAAAGGCAATTAGAAATTTGATAAATTTGTGAATTTAGTAATTAGAAAATAAAATCTGAAAAAAGCATTCAAAACATGTATATATTTTTTTTTAATGTGACTAGGAGTGTTTTGAATTGTCATTTTTTTAATTTGACTTAGCTCCTCTTGAAATAAAATTAAAAATCTAATTTTAAGGAATTATTTATTCGTTTACTGGTTTAAAACTTCGCTATAATTTTCTTCTGCACCACAATAAATATTTGGTTAACTATTGGTGCAGTTCAATGTCTTACGCAGATTCTTTCTGGGAGATATGTGGCCTAAAGACAATAAGTAAAGTTTTGTATTATTTTTTTCCTTTTGCATTAGAATAATTGTAATAGTAATGAATAGTAACCAAAAAATGGCCAGGTGACTAGGTTTTAGTCTACAGGTACACATTTTAATTCTAATTCAGATTTTCATGGGTTATCTGGATATGATTTGTTCTCCATAACTTATCCATACTGATTACAATAAATTGCAAGGGGACTGTAACTGATCACAACCTATAATTGGCAAATTTGGCCAAGCATCTATAATGTGCTGTTGACTTAAACTGAAAAATCAGTCAATTAAAAACTGGATTTACATATTGTAATGAAATAAATGTTTATTGTAAATGGAAATATATTTTAATATAATTATTTCTTATGTATTTATTCAGTATGGAATTAACAAGTGGTTTAAATCTTTATTAAAAAGTAAAATACTTTATTTCTAATCTTTTACACCATATTAGACATTTTATATGAAAAGATTTGGTCTCTAAAACATTAATTTGAATGACTGTTTTATTTGTGTTAATTTATCATTTTATAATTGACAAGTTAAATGTGAATGCAATTTTTGGAAGTTATTTGATTCTGTTTATATGAAGTTAAAAAAGAAGGAAAAAACCTAATCTTGAAAAATTGAACTTCTGAAACTTGTTATTATTAATTAAACTTGAGCATTATTATTATGTTTATAATATTCAATTTTATTATAAAGTAAAGAAAATCAAGGAAAGAACCTATATTTATTTGCCTGATATATTATTTTTACATCGTTGCAAATTGTAACCCCAACTTTTTTTTAATTTTCTTGACCTAAAGTAGATATCAAGTTCACAAATAAACTTGAAAATTTGATAAATTCACTAATATAAGACATGACTATTACTAGTTTATTTACATGATTTGCAAAAGTTTTCTGTTTCTTTAGAGAATAAATGCAATTTAACTTTAAATAACTGAAGTTTGTATACAATTTAGAGCGTGAACGCCAACGCCAGTTAGAAGAAGAAAGGCGACAAGAGCTAAAAGAACTTAGACAGGAGAAGAAACGTGTGGAAGTTAACATGCATGGAAAACTTCCTCAACCTTTCGATCCAGAAACCATGGAAGATGAAGAAATACAGGATAAGACCACCTTTTCTCCATTGGAGAAGAAGCTAGAAAATACTCCTGATATTGAGGATAATACTCTTGATCAGGAAGAAATTCCTATACCAAAAGTTGCCCATATTCAGAGTCAAACTGCTCATCACAATGAAGGTGTAAGTGAATAAAATATATTTGTTCTTTTTTTAGCTGATTTTTCCATACTTAAGAACATGAAATGTTTTGAGATTTGATTGATAGACTTTGTGAATGGATATTTCAAAATAACTTTAATAGTTATTCATATTTATTTATTTTTAAGAGACAACTTTTGATACAATGTAATTATCCTGTTTTTTTTTTTTTTAATTTGACAAAACTGTTTTATAAATTGATACAGTTGCTCGGATGTTCTTTGTAGTGTTTTATTTTCCTTTGATTTTGTCAACATGTTTATAACACCACTTGTTTGTGTTTACCTTTCTTGTTTGTGTCATGAGAGAAGCAGCAACAAGGCTGTTCATTTGATTTGTTTGTCTTGGTATGGAGCGCTGTTAGCTAAAAGTAATCTGGTGTCTTCTCAATGTTTATTTCATCGATTCCTTATTTCCTATAAAGTATTTGCCTTTCTTGGAATAAAAACTTGAATTAAGTTTAAATTCATTCTTTAATTTTTAAAAATTAAATGTATTCTTTTAATGTAATCTATACATTCGTTAGAAATGTTAATAGTTTACCCCCCCCTTTTTTTATGAAGTTCGAAGTTTATATAATCTCACATAAATTGTCTATGGCCAATGTGATTATGCTAACTTATACGAAACCGATTGTTCATATTTTTTGCATCTCAAAAAATTATGTCAATAAAAAGACAATCAACACAAAATTATATAAATGCTATAGTACTGTATATTCCTTTAAAGTATCATATGTTTAATTTAAATGACCAAGATCCGATAAGTATAAAGTAATTTCGTTACTTGATACTGGATTTTAATCTCTCCTGTCAATTTGTTTTAAAAAAGTTTTATTGCTGAACTTTGTTTCAATGAGATTGATGAATAAGGCAAATAAATCGATGCCATTAAGAGAATATAGCAACTAGAATATATTACAAATTATAATTTATATTTCAGGCATATTCTGTTCGAAAAGAAAGTGTCGAGAAATTTAGATGGAATGGAAGCATTTACATCACACTAGCATTTGCGGGAATAGCTCTGCTCACGGCCATGATCGTGGGTATAATTCTACTGCGCCGTCACGCCCAGCGCTCTCCCCACGGCCAAGGTTTCGTAGAAGTGGATCAAGCCGCCACGCCAGAGGAACGTCACGTGGCAAACATGCAAGTTAACGGCTACGAAAATCCAACTTATAAGTATTTTGAAACACAGAATAACTGAAGTAAGTGGATGTATTTAAACTCATCAGACTTCTCCAATACCTTGCTCTAGACCTCAAGGTGTTTAGTGTTTCTGGAGAGAGCCTTCATTCATTACACCATAATACTAGCAACAGTTGGCTTTAAACTAAAGAACTAAGAGTGATATGGAATTCACACGTTGCCATAAGAGTGATGTTTTTTGTACTGTAATTTGCTAGAGTAAATCTAGTAATCACTTGAATAAAAATATACACTAAAATTCTTTAAAAAGTTCCATTTACAATCTTTACTTATATATAAATATATATATATATATATAAATATATAAACAAACATCTTAAATTTTGATTTTTCCACCCTCTGCAGTTTCTCAGAATTTTAAGCATATAGGGGAGAGAATTCTGAAATGTTTTTTTATCTCCACTTAGGCTTTTAATTCTGTTTTAGATATTAAAATATATTATAAAAGGGGGAAAAATATAAATATATTTTTCATCTAAGTTTCTTTTTTCTCTAGCTTTCGATAATATACTATGTGATCAAAAGTGAACATTCCCATTACCTAGTTTTTAAATACTTTTATGTTGCATTTTATTTTATTGGAAAAAACTTTATCTGTAAATATAATGTTGCTATGATTAGACTTTTACCATTTATTCTAATTTAGATTTGGGAGAATGTATAACATAAGTGTGATAACAAAAAAAAAAAAGCTTACTTTACTATGGTATTTGCATTAAGATTTTTTGTAGACGAATGATATAAAAGTAAATGATAATGATTGGAACCAAAATTTGAAATTTAAATTTATTGTAATTTATGATTACATATAGGTCAGTCACATGCTAATGGTAAATTCTTGTCATGTATTGAGTACTATTAGTTTTAAGGTCTCTTTGCTGTATATAATTAGCTTAACAGTGCAGTGCATGACATCAAAGTCACAATGTAAGTGTTCTGTACAGGCTTTTTGTAGTGCCTACTTTTTAATGTGCCATTTTTTGAAGTAAATTTTGACCTCGACTTGTGAATTGTAGGCTACTTAATAGTTGTCACTTTCAGACATTTCTTAGTGGGTTCACAGATGTATCGATGGCTGTTTCGAAATGCATACCGGAAGTATCGTACGTAAAACATCTTCATCCATAATAGAGGTAACCGATGTTGTTTTCTTCAGTTGCTTTTATAGTATGCAATGATTTCTAACCTGTGGATTTTACATATCAAGTTGCATGTTACGAAAACTTTCATTATTGATTAATAGAAAGGTGTGCTTGTAAAATAAATGAGTGAGATTTACTTGCCAGATATAAGATGAGAAATGGTCTTCAAAGAACACTACAGGAATTGCTCTGATGGTTTCATTTCTGTTCAGATTCAAGCGGTGTCTAGAAACATTCGCGGGAGAATCTGCACATCCGAAAGACAGTCAAGACGATTGTGTGTAGATTCTCCAGTAATCATCGAAGGTCACAATGTTGTAAATTGGAAATTTCTAATGACAAAATAAGTGTCTTTTCAAGTAGTTAAATATTATGGAAACCTAGAACATCCATATTGTTTCATATTTAAAATTGCTGTCATTTCAAGTATGACTGTACTGTACATAATTTTATGTAGTTATATGTGGCACTAGATAGCCTGTCACAGTAAATCATTTACAAATTAATATATAAATTAATCTTGTAAATGGGATAATTAACACAATTCTTATCAAAAGGTTAACATTGGAAATGTTCTCCGCAAAGTTTTCTATAACAGAACCCGCTTGAAGTCATGTCGAAATGATAACCAATCTTAATTCTGTGTTTTTCTTTGAAGATTATTTTATAAGACAATGCCACTTTAGAGATCTTTTATTTTTATTTGAATCTTTATGGTTCCATAACTGTCTACCATAAATATTTTTTTTGTTAAAAATTATACAATGTATTTTACTAGCACTCAATTATTATTATTGGTATTTATGTTGCAATCTTTGAATTAATGTACTTGATCCTGTGACAAACAGCTGTAACCAGATGATGTGATCTAGTGTTGCCAAATAAAAAAAAATTAAACTGAATTTTGTTGTTATTTTCATTATAGTTGTTTTAAACATTTAAATATAAAAATATTTAATTTATTCTTGAGAATTTAAACTAAATCCATATAAGAATAGATCAGGATAGAAACTTAAAAACATTTTATTAGCAATAGTAATGTTCGAAATAACCACTCAGTCGGTTTGACGAAACACAAAATTTATATTTACAGTAAATGTACAAAATAATACAAAGTAGTCACAATTAAATATGCACAAACACTAATCCAACGACAACCGACTATTCCCGTACAAATTCGTCGAAAGAAACTCCTTACGACCTCCACAAACAGACTTGTAATTAACACCACCTCCGGGTCAGGAACAAGTTCGTACTAAACCCTGGGGACTACTTTATCCAGATTTCCGTAACGTCCGACGAGAGAGTTAGTTAGCACTTCGATAACGACGATCTCAGCCGATCCCGATACGACCTTACGATATGAACTCACGTTCCCGCCGAAACTACGGCTTAAATAGTCCCAACGTTCAAATCGTCCGCCAATCAAATTTGAATTCTGCCACAACGGCCGCCAACGGTCATTTCTCGCCGGCCAATCGTCCGTCTGTCGTCGATTTGAAACAACGGATCTTCTAACGGTCGTTTCCAACGGCCGATCCTAACGGCTTTTCCGTTATGAAAGTTCGTTATAATAAACCAGGGCGGAAATAGCTCGCCTAGCGATTCCAAACCCTACAGCAATTAAATGTTTTCCATTATACAATATCTTAAGTTTGCATTTTCTATGAAAACACCCCTCTCCTATTGATTTGACTGCTCATTTCTGGTAATATTACATAGAAAAATTCCAACAAGTTTAGCAAGTTTGTTAAGATTTTAAACACAAATTTGATGATTTTCTTTTCAGCTAAAGAAATTCATCACTATAAATAAGATGATAAAGTAACATTGAATAACAAATTATGTACAGTCAGTTGAAACAGAATTATAACACTTTATAGAAAAATAGATTATAATTGTTTAGTCTCCATATTACTTTCAGTATCACTTCCATTGTATTGTAAGACAGTAACAAGAGTCAATTCTTAAAGCAATAAAAAATGATCATATGAAGATTTCCAAATTAAATTTTAAAGAGAATTTTATAGTCTTATTTTTCTAAAATACAGTGAAATGCCTTAAATATTTACGAAGCTTTCTATTGACTCCAAAATTAGTACCGGCTTGCCCCTGTACATCATACTTTTCCTTTAACGATAGAGTCGTGCCGATCATCTAATTTACTCCTTTCGGGGGAAAGATTTGAATTGAAATAACGCGACATCCCGTTTGTATCGGAAACTCTTATATAATCAATCGAGGCACCCTACGTCTAAGGTTTCCATATCTGATCCGAATTCATTTTATATAACACCATTCTCGAGGTTAAGAAAAGACAGCCAGATGGACGAAGTGGGAAGTCATATATTTAATAATTCAATTCTGCTACGGAATCTCTGTTTAAATGATATTGTTGATTTATAATAGTAAAATTGAAACTACTAAAATTCCCTCGTAAAGTTTCTGCTATACAATAATTAATTAATATAAGAAAATATTCGTTATTACACTACTTTTAATGATTTACATTCTTCTATATACCCTTGGACATATATGATGCCCTTTTTTATAGTTTGTGCTTCTTCCATTTTTATAGTCTGCTGTCCTCGCTGACTTGCAATTATATATATATATATATATATATATGCAAATTATACATATATATATAATGTGTACATGTGTTCGTTTACCATTTCTTAATTGTTTCTTGACCTGACCATTGCGAAAACGTTTATTTATATATTTTTGTTTTTACTTTTTTAGATCCTTGATTATATTATCATCAGGAATGATTGTTTTTATTACTTTTCAAGCAAAGTTAAATTCCTTTCGTTGCAAATA
Source organism: Centruroides vittatus (assembly GCF_030686945.1). Taxonomy (NCBI): domain Eukaryota; kingdom Metazoa; phylum Arthropoda; class Arachnida; order Scorpiones; family Buthidae; genus Centruroides; species Centruroides vittatus. The sequence continues at coordinate 2,402,819 of NW_027122474.1, read as the reverse complement.
AATACAATAGACTCTCCTATATCCGTACTAATGTGGGCGAGTGTGATCCAGATAAGAGAGAGTGAGAATTTTGAAATAAGACTAACATATACTCGTACGCCTATTGTATGTATAAAAAATGTTTATTTCGACATTTATTCTTGACAATTACGATTAATTTTGAATGTATTGTGTTAAAGTTGTTTGTTTTGTTCTTCTGGATTCGCTGACCAGCTGCTACATCACACCAGTCCAATGAATGTTGTCTGACGTATTTACTATATTCAAATATTTTTAAATTTAGTTAATCACGTGTCCTAATTATAAAGAAAATTTACTATTTTTTTTTTTCAAAGAAAGAAAAATTGACTTAAAATTGCATTTATAACATTTTATTCATTTGGTCTCAAATCGGTATTAAACCGAACATTTACAAGTTGTTTTATTTGGTCCAGAGCATTTTCCGGTTTTGCCATATTTATTATTCTTGCAGTATTTCGTACATAAAGCATCCGAAACTGGACACCCTCCTGTAGGTATTCCTTCTACTGGAGATACTTTAAAAAAAAAACAAACATTTTTTGAAAAAAGAAATAAATAAATAGTAAATTTACATTAGTTTAAATCTATATATTGTTGATAAATTTTTACCAATAAAACACATAAGCATCTCTTAAACTGATTTAAATTTGGACTTTAATTACGAAATTATAATGTTGGCCGGATGAAGGAGGCGTATAAGGTGTCAAAGTGGACCCGGGTTCGAATTCGATCAGAGAATCCCAAGAAATTTTTGATCTTGTTACATTGCATTAACCTACACTAAAAATGACTAAAGTGCGGATGATATAGTATATTGAATTTAATTAAGATGTTTGCAACAAAAGTCCACAGCGGAGGCTCTAAGCAAAATTTATTTTTGAGGCCCATTAAAAGTGCTATAAAAGAAAAGAGGATAGATTTACTTAGGTCTATAATAATATGGACATTTTAAATATAGAAACAGACAGTCACAATGAGTAAGATATTACGTAGGCCATGCAACCAACCAGATAAAGATAAGGTTTCAATTCAATTTTTTGATCATTGAATTAGCGAAAGCATTTTCGTAAATTGAAAACATGGGATTAAGAAATTTAAAAAATTATTTACTATAAAATAGCTTTACAATGAATCGTAAATTCAATAGGTGTACAGAAATTAATCTACAAAAACTCTTCTGCTTTCATCAATTACAGTAATTCTTAACAGACTAAAATATACTACCAAATTTGCAAGATTCCTAAGAGATCGAAACCCTAGGCGATAATGACTTTCGCTCTAGCAGTATTTAGCAGATGGGTGAAGATTCTAACACGACAACATTAATTACCACGCTAATTGTCAGATGAATAAAGAAAGAAAAATGAAAAATCTCTCTTACCATTTGCCACCAGAATCACCGAGAGAACCAAGATGGCCACCAAGTATACTTTGTTCATTTTCTGAAAATGCAGAAAATTCAAACCAGATAAATTTACTGTAGAAGCTAAACTAAAGCAAACACGATATTTGGAGAGCTTGGGTTAGCTTACCCTATTTATTTGTATGGAAAAATTGAGAAAGGAAGTGTATAATATGGAAGTGATATAGTGTAATTCGTCCAATCGGAGTAGAGAATTTAATCTACGTCATTAAAATACGTTTGAGAAATATCTTCTGAGATATTCAACAACTGTTAGGAAGAAATTAGCGATTACAAGATAAGCGATTAATTACGTTATTTAATAATAAACACAGTAAATGTAGAAGCAGCCGACATTTTCTGAAGTGTTATCTCGTCACTTATGGTAGGACGTACTGTACGTTATGAATATGTCGAATGCTTGAAGGATCAGGAAAATTTTGAAATGTTAGAAAGGATTATTATACCACTTCATACTTGTGTGTATTTAAGCAATGACTTAAGTGAATACTGAACAAAAGGTCATTATTTACTTCAATTCATTAATACAATTGAATTTTCAAACCTCACTGAATCAGAAATTCCTTAAAAATATACATAAACATCCGCAATTAAAAATATAAAAGGAAGTAATTAAAGAGTAAATAGATATTATCACAGATCTTATTTCTTCCTCTATTTAATTTCCTTTCTTCAATTGGTACAGCTACAAAATACTTAAAAAAATAATAATAATATGTGTTATAAATTACATATTAATAAATAATTTTCAATTCTTGTGCAATGAAGTTTATTAAATATATAACAGATCAGTTGTTGTAATAAAAAGAAATATTATTATTTAACATGATTTATATACAGGGTAGCCGAAAAAGTCCCTTATTGTAATAAATATCTGAATAACTCCTATAAAATTCAAATCTTCATTAAATAATAGTAAAAAAAAAAATAATAATAATTGAACTTACCGGCTTTAACACACAAATTTCTTGTATTAATACTAGCCTAACACTAAATAATGATATTTCTATAATTCATAAACAGCAGCTTATGAATTAGAAAACATCAATAAAACGTATCTTTGTTCTATTTTAAAAATACAAATAATAATAATAATATAATTCTAGAATATTTTTCTGAACGATAATAAAAATATCATTCTACAAAGTCACTTTTATTACGTATTGTAACAAGTGTTCGGTACGTAAACGGTAGACTACATGTAAATATATTATATAAATTAAGAGGATTTTTTGAGAAAATAATTCCAAACTATTTGCTTGTATAAATCTATTTATTGTTAGTATTTTTATCTATTTTTAACAGGAATAACTGCATCCTTGTTCCAAACACAGATGAACTTAACTAATTTTTATATTAGGGGATTGGTACTATT